>NC_035441.2:33289215-33905139 GCF_002127325.2 Helianthus annuus | reverse complement strand
TGTTTTCCAAAAGTCAAAGTCAAAGTCAAGAGTTGACTGTTATTGGAATTAAAGATCAATAAAGATTAATTTCATTTTAGTTTCTTTTGTTTTCATATTATTTGGAGTAAGTGTTGTATAATCAAACTAATCGGCCGATAATCGAACTGTGAATCAACGACCGACTGTGAATGATAGGAAGTAACAATGCAATAAAGCTAGTCAATCAATAATCAAGCTAATCAAATCAATCATCGAACTCAAGTGTGGATTTTTAATGCTTTTATACGTGTGTGTGTGCCTTACGTGTTACTTGTGCATGTTACTTTTATGTTAAAGTGTGTGGTGAATCAATCAAATCAATCAAGACTCAAGGTGAATCAAACTCAATCGAAACGACGAAATGGTTGTAAGGATGCTTGTATGTTAGATATAGTAGTTGGACTAAAAGTAATTTGATTAGGAATCTATCCTACTCATCCGATATCGAACTCGAAATCAAAAAATCGTCGCGAAACACTCAAAACCAGGCAAGCCGATCGAACAGGGCAACCTGATCGAACAGGCTAGCCGATCGAACAGGCTGTTCGATCGGACAGCTGCTCGATCAGGGATGCTGTTCGATCAGCCAACCCTTTGCACTTTTGGAAGCCTATAAATAGGGCTGTCCTTGTCAAGCTTTTCCACTTTTGGAAAAGCTCTGACCGACCAGCCTTCTATTCTCGCCATTCTCAGATTTCTCTCAAACCGTAAGTATTTCGCTCTAATCCTTGTACGTTTTTGTTCATTAATCGATTCTCCATCTTTCTATCTTTCAAAACTTGGATTTCAACCGCGAAATCACCAAGATCTAGGTGTTCTTGGATGATGTCATCATGGTGTTCTTCAAGAACACTAAGTTTTGACATCATTCCACCATGAATAGCTTAGATCTAACCGATTTCCACATAAATAACCTAAAATCTACCAAAGATCTTAACATTTCACGGTGGAAAAGGATTGGAAGATGGGTTTTCATCTATCTTTCAACTCTTTTACACTCAAAACGTGAAAACGAGACTTGAACCGATTTATAAATCAATCTAAACAAACACATGGTTCAAGATTCGGGTTCTACCGAGAATACCGATTTCGGTTTAAACGTTAAACTTAGGTTCCAAACCGTCTCTGACCGAGTTTGGGTGATTCCTGCTCGAGTCAGTGGGCTAAGTGGGGACTTCAGTTTTGTGGTTTCAACTCGTAGTCAAACTATCTCCAAATCACACCAAGTAACGGGAGTAACCAAGTGTTAAGAGATAGGCTAACCAGGTCAGAATGCTGGCCGAACGGTTAGGCTGTCCGATCGGACAGCCCAACCGATCGAGCAACACCAGCCGATCGACCGGGGCTAACCGATCGACTAGCACTTAGACCCACCAACTCACAAAGTGTAGTATTGACGAGGTACTGTTCGATCGACTGCGCCACTCGATTGAACATTACTGCTCGAATCATGAGATACTATACTTCAACACTTAACCTTTTCGAAACATTGGAATGTCACCCGATCGAGCATGCCACCCGATCGAGTGACACTTTGCCAAACCTCAGCTGCTAACCGATCGGTTGGACCAACCGATCGAACGGACTGTTCGATCGGCCAACTTGAAAGGTAATACAAACCATCATACACAAACACATCCTTCACATCAAAGGAAGAAACAATCCACTTGAAAGAACCAGCCGATCGAGCCAGCCGGCCGATCGAACGGGACGTTCGAACGGACTTAAACCCAATCGAACAGCCCACTCGATCGAACAGCCGTCCGATCGAATGGTCTATCCGATCCAGTTTCCACTGTTTACTTTTTCCGCATTACTCATTGTATTGTTATCGAACTATTCAGGCTAACCTATTCTCAGTGCTCCTTTCAATCCACGATCAACCACTGTGAGTATACTCGATCCCTTTTTGCTTTCAGCACTTTTGGGTGTTACATACGTAATCTATCAAATTCACGAACAACACAAACTATTTGAACGCTAACCTACTTGCATGTATTACTTGTCTAAAATGATTGCTGTTTATTATGTTTACACGTGGAGTGCTATCTGCCTGCTTTAGCAACGTAGTACTATAGTTTGGACTCAGCACCCGTTCACACGGGGGTTGCTAAGGACAATTACTTGCATGGATTACGGTGGTAATCATGTATTGCGAACTGTCTCGGACAGTCAAACTCGAAGTCATTGGTATCGATGGTCCCATGTTGATAATTTACATGCATCGTTTGCCCTTGTGTACGTGCTTGGTTATGCGTAAACTTTTTCGAACTTTATATGCTATATCAAACTTGTGTACTCACCTTTACATTATATGTATTGACTTTTATTTTAACGTATGTGACAGGTGTTTAAGCTACTAGCGTGCTAGGGAAGCGAGGCAATAATAAGCTTCTAGGAGCCTGTGACCTTAGGACAGTGTCCACATACCTGCTCCAGGGCCATAATTATCTGTAGATCTTGTACTGGCACCTGTAGTCAGTAAGACCTACAGTTAGCCGTCTAGAAGTCTTAAAACAATATTTAAATTCGGTCTGTAATAATTAAGAATCTGAGTTGTCGGAACAGTTCCCATATTGTTTAGTTTGATTTCTATGATAACTTGTTATTATTTGGGACACGGTATGGGACGTGTTATATAACTGAATTGTATGATAGTTGTTGTGGAAACTTCTGAACAATCTGTTTCGCTCAGTGCCGCGCCCCGATGATTCCGCCATCGGTTGGGGTGTGACAGGTTGGTATCAGAGCCATAACTATAGGGAATTAGGTTAGACACGATCTAGTCCGGATCGCTGTCTTAGAGACCTAGACTATAGTTAGGAACCAAGAGACCAAGTTTATGTGCTTATTTTATGTTGTTTCCTTCTATTCTATCATTACATCCGAACTCCGAGCCAAATTTTGTAGTCTGGACGGGATTAGGAGTGAAACCCGCGAATTCCTGCCTAAATTACAAATTTTGCCGATTACTTTGTGCAAATTTCTATCAACAAACGGGGGAGAATTATACCAAATCAGGGCTGAAACCCGTAATTTGATGAAAACTTTCCTCTAAATTTCCTTAAAACAAGGAAGAAATTGCTGAGCTAGGGGTGAAACCCTAACCTTGGCAGTTATTCCAACTTTATTTTATCTCGCCAAGGCAATTGACGGACTCCAACGACCTGAACTCACGAGTATGGCCTAGAATGCGCATGCATAATGCCCAAGAATCGAGGCAGAAACATGTCCCCTAGAGTCGAAAGTGACGACAAGTCAACTGTGAATAGTTAAATTGCCATGGTTAGTCAAAGTCTAGTAGCCGCAGACAATCCATTTTCCGATTTTGAGTGTTGCTTTGTTGATTTTATATGATTTACCTGTTTACGTGTTTTAAGATTCGTTGATTGCTCCATTTGTTACCAATCTGCGTAGCTATCCTATCTCGATTCAAATCCCTGTTGATGTGATCTAAACGAAACCAGTGTGCTATGCTACACTATACGACTAAGTTAGACGATACAATGTGATGCTATCCGATATGCAAAACGAACGACACTCGACTTGTGGCTATAGGTTTCTGTTTTCTGACAGCCTCTGTGATAAAAGTGCGTACGTGTTTAGGAAATAAAGTGCTCTATTTGCTTAATTGCTTATGTGCTCTAATTGCTTCTATGCCTCTATGATTATGTGCTTATGTGTTTATATGCGTTACGTGACGTGAGATGCGACGTGATTCTAAGCTTTAGTAAACTAAGACGTGCGAGATTCGAATTCGTTGTGTTGAGCCCTATGGCGATGTCTATTGCAGACCATGTCGTCATCATCAAGAACTCGCCAAAACCTTTCCCGTCAGGAAAAGAGGGACCGACGTCTCGCCAAGCTCATCTCAAGGTCTGTAGCGAAAGCTGTCAGCGAGGTGTACGAAAACACCAGCAAGTCGTCGGAAGAATCCCGAACCCTCGCTGAATCCAGCAAGGCTCCGTTCAGTTTCAAGCAATTTAAGGCGTGTGGACCAAAGGAGTTCACCGGTGAAGAGGGCCCTACAGGCTTATTTCACTGGTTTGACTCTGTGGAAGTTACCCTTCGTCAAAGCGGATGCCCGGATCATCTTCGAACTCTCAATGCTACCGGTGTCTTCCAGTCGCGGGCATTGGACTGGTGGACAGCCGAAAGGAATAAGCGCGGGAACGACGCTGCCTACGAGCTGACGTGGGAGGAACTGAAGGCTATTATGCTGGACGAGTTCTGTCCTCCCCACGAACGCCAAAAGTTGGAGGATGAGTTCTGGACCATCAAGCAGAAGGAGGGCGACAACGCTGGTCTCACCGCCCGTTTCAAACAACTGAGCATTATCTGTCCAGACCAGGTCAAGACTCCCGAGATGACCATCAAGAAATACATCCGTGCTCTTCCGGATTGTGTTGCAGATTTTGTGTTCGCCGCCAAACCCGCATCAATCGAGGAAACCTACCTACTCGCTGCCGAGATTAATGACAAGCGAGTTAAGGCTGGTGTCTGGGATAAGCCATCCAAGTCGTTGCATCAAGTTACTACCGCATCAACCGACAACCCTACTGCTCAAGCCTCCAAGTCCTCGAGAAGAAGAAAGAAGAACAAGAGTTGCGCCGCCGCAACCAATGCTGCTCCTCTTCAGTCAGTACCGCCACAACAGCAACAACCACAGCGCACTGCGCCAGTGATCAATGCGCCGCCGGCTAAGCGTGCGTACACCGGCCCCCACCCACTCTGTGCTACATGTTCTTATCATCACCCGGTGGGTGTGGCCTGCCGTTACTGTGCCCACTGCAACGTTTACGGGCATTTCACTGCGAATTGCCGCTATGGTCCTCGTCAAACGCAAGCTCAAGCCGCTGTTAACCAAGCCCTGCTACCTGCTCCTCAAGCTCCTCAAGCTGCACAGGCCCCGGCAAACAATGTTCGGACCTGCTTTGTATGTGGTGACCCTAACCACTTCGCAAACCGGTGCCCGAACAGAGTGGTGAAACAAGAAGCTCAACAACCCCAGCAACAACAACAACAGCCTCAACAACAAGCCGCTCACGCCAGAACTTTCAACATCAACGCACGCCAGGCTCAAGCTGACAACAACGTGGTCAATGGTACGTTCCTCGTGAATGGTATATATGCATCATGTTTGTTTGATACTGGAGCCGATAACTGCTTTGTGTCATTTGAATTTGAGAAGCTTCTTAGACGTAAGCGCTCTTATCTTTCGTCACCCTTCGAAGTAGAAGTCGCTACCGGAAGAACCATTGCTGTCAATTCTGTGCTCCGTGATTGTACTCTCGAGCTCAACAATCATATATTCCCGATTAATCTCATTCCAATGCAGCTCGGAAGTTTCGATGTCATAGTAGGCATGGACTTTCTTCGTGAAAATCATGCTGAAGTTGTGTGTTCCGATAAGATGATTCGTTTTGTGCTAGCTAGTGGTGATATTCTATGTGTTTATGGTGAAACTACTGCAAAAGATCTCAAGCTCATGTCCTGTCTTCAAGCTCGCAAATATCTCCGCAAGGAATATCGAGCCTTCTTGGCCAACATTGTTGTAGCAGAGACGGACAAAAAAAGGAAAGTTGAAGTCAAGGATGTTCCTGTTGTCCGAGAATTTCCTCAGGTGTTCCCTGATGATCTTCCTGGATTACCTCCAAGTCGTGATATCGACTTTCGAATCGACCTTATTCCAGGAGCCAACCCAGTGGCCAAAGCTCCGTATCGACTCGCTCCATCTGAGATGCGAGAACTCTCAAACCAACTCCAAGAGTTACTTGAAAAAGGCTTCATTCGCCCGAGCACTTCCCCATGGGGCGCACCAGTCCTTTTCGTCAAAAAGAAGGACGGGTCGTTCCGAATGTGCATCGATTACCGGGAATTGAACAAGCTGACCATCAAGAACCGATACCCCTTACCAAGAATCGATGATCTGTTTGACCAATTACAAGGTGCTCAGTGTTTTTCCAAGATTGATCTACGTTCAGGCTACCATCAGTTGCGGATTCAAGAGGAAGACATACCCAAAACCGCTTTCCGAACCCGATACGGCCACTACGAATTTGTTGTCATGCCTTTTGGTTTGACCAACGCACCCGCGGTCTTTATGGATCTGATGAATCGCGTGTGTAAACCGTTCTTAGACCGTTTCGTCATTGTATTTATCGACGATGTCCTGATCTATTCCAGATCGAGGGCCGAACATGCGCAGCATTTGCGATTGGTTCTCGAGTTGCTTCAGGGAAACCAACTCTACGCCAAGTTCTCCAAGTGTGAGTTCTGGTTGGAGGAGGTTCAATTTCTGGGTCATATTGTGAATAGTCGGGGTATACACGTTGATCCTGCAAAGATTGAGGCAGTCAAGGGATGGGTTACGCCAAAGAATCCGTCAGAAGTTCGCTCTTTTCTCGGATTAGCAGGTTACTACCGGCGATTCATCGAAGGGTTCTCAAAGATTGCTGTACCGCTTACCTCCCTTACTCATAAAGACAAGCCTTTTGTGTGGGGAACCGCGCAGGAGACTGCTTTCCAAACCCTCAAACACATGCTGTGCCATGCACCAGTTCTTACACTGCCGGACGGAAGCGATGACTTCGTTGTCTATTGTGATGCTTCAAACCTTGGACTTGGCTGTGTTCTCATGCAACGAGACAAGGTTATAGCTTACGCATCTCGACAGCTCAAAATCCACGAGAAGAACTATACAACCCATGACCTTGAGCTAGGCGCAGTTGTCTTTGCCTTAAAGATTTGGCGACACTACCTGTATGGTACAAGGTGTACGATCTTCACCGATCACAAGAGCCTACAACATATCTTTAACCAGAGAGAACTCAATATGCGTCAACGCCGATGGGTAGAACTTCTCAACGATTACGACTGTGAGATCCGTTATCACCCAGGCAAGGCGAATGTAGTTGCAGACGCCCTCAGCAGAAAGAATTACGTGATAGGTGTTCGAAACATCCAGGCTCAGTATAACCTCGAAGCTCTCATCCGCGAAGCACAACACGCTTGCTTTAACGAGCGTACGTTGAAGAAAGAACGAATCTATCACGATGGAACTCAGCTCGTGAGCAAAGCCAACGGGATATTCTATTATCTGGACCGAATCTGGGTTCCGAGGAGGACAGATTTGCGAAAGATCATCATGAACGAAGCCCACAAATCCCGATATTCCATTCATCCCGGTGCGGACAAAATGTACCAGGACCTTCGCTACAAGTACTGGTGGCCTGGGATGAAAAGGGATATTGCTCTATATGTTGGTAGCTGTTTAACTTGTGCAAGAGTCAAGGCTGAACACCAAAGACCTTCAGGCTTACTCGAACAACCGCCAATACCCGTATGGAAGTGGGAAAGCATAGCTATGGATTTCATAACTAAGCTTCCGACCACGCCATCAGGTCACGACAGTATTTGGGTTATAGTCGACCGTCTAACCAAATCAGCCCACTTTTTGCCAATACGAGAAGACTATAAGGTGGCCAAGTTAGCCCAAATCTACACCGACGAGATCATTAAGAATCATGGTACGCCTCGAGACATCATTTCTGATCGCGATGCTCGGTTTACATCGAGATTGTGGGAAACTTTTCAAGCAGCTCTTGGTACGACGCTGAATTTGAGTACCGCATTCCACCCGCAAACCGACGGGCAGACTGAAAGAACGATTCGTACTATTGAAGACATGCTCCGTGCGTGTGTTATCGATTTTGGTGGTAGTTGGAGCAAACACCTACCCTTAGTCGAATTTTCGTACAATAATAGCTATCACTCCAGCATCGAAATGGCACCTTTCGAAGCCTTGTATGGTAGGAGATGTCGCTCGCCTATTGTATGGCACGAGGTCGGTCATTCACAATTGACTGGGCCCGAGATTCTGCAAGAAACGACTGACAAGATCCACCAGATAAGGGAAAACTTGGTGAAGGCCCGGGACAGACAAAAGATGTACGCCGATAAACGACGCAAGCCCCGCGAATTTGCAGTTGGCGACTACGTACTCCTAAAGGTATCACCTTGGAAGGGAGTAGTCCGATTCGGCAAAAGAGGGAAACTTGCGCCTCGATTTGTTGGACCTTTTAAGATTCTGGAAAGGATCGGTAAAGTTGCCTACAAACTCGAATTACCGGAGGAACTCAGCAATGTCCACCCGACTTTCCATATTTCAAACCTTCGAAAATGCGTAGCCGACCACGACGCAATAATACCACTCGACGATCTTCAGGTCAATGAAACGCTACACTTCGTGGAAAAGCCTGTCGAAGTCATGGACCGACAGACCAAGCAACTCAGACGCTCTCGCATTCCTATTGTAAAAGTACGATGGGAGGGCAAACGAGGCGCGGAGTTCACTTGGGAACTCGAAAGTGACATGAAGGCCAAGTACCCGCAGTTGTTCAGATAGATCTGAAGCATCAAATTGGTAAAATCACACGGCGATGTATGGTTCTCGGCCTAATTTCGGGACGAAATTCCCTAAAGGAGGGGAGACTGTAACACCCCGTGTTTTCCCTAAGGTCAAAGTCAAAGTCAAGAGTTGACTGTTATTGGAATTAAAGATCAATAAAGATTAATTTCATTTTAGTTTCTTTTTGATTTTCATATTATTTGGAGTAAGTGTTGTATAATCAAACTAATCGGCCGATAATGGAACTGTGAATCAACGACCGACTGTGAATGATAGGAAGTAACAATGCAATAAAGCTAGTCAATCAATAATCAAGCTAATCAAATCAATCATCGAACTCAAGTGTGGATAATTTTAATGCTTTTATACGTGTGTGTGTGCCTTACGTGTTACTTGTGCATGTTACTTTTTTGTTAAAAGGTGTGGTGAATCAATCAAAATCAATCAAGAATCGAAGGATAATCAAACTCAATCGAAACCGACTTTGAAAATAGGTTGTAAGGATGCTTGTATGTTAGATATAGTAGTTGGGACTGAAAGTAATTTGAATAGGAACTCTATCCTACTCTACTCCGCAACTATCGAACTCGAAACATCAAAAAAATCGTCGCGAAACACTCAAAACCAGGCAAGCCGATCGAACAGGGCAACCTGATCGAACAGGCTAGCCGATCGAACAGGCTGTTCGATCGGGCAGCCGCTCGATCAGGGATGCTGTTCGATCAGCCAACCCTTTCCACTTTTGGAAGCCTATAAATAGGGTTGTCCTTGTCAAGCTTTCCACTTTTGGAAAAGCTCTGACCGACCAGCCTTCTATTCTCGCCATTTCTCAGATTTCTCTCAAACCGGTAAGTATTTCGCTCTAATCCTTGTACGTTTTTGTTCATTAATCGATTCTCCATCTTTCTATCTTTCAAAACTTGGATTTCAACCGCGAAATCACCAAGATCTAGGTGTTCTTGGATGATGTCATCATGGTGTTCTTCAAGAACACTAAGTTTTGACATCATTCCACCATGAATAGCTTAGATCTAACCGATTTCCACATAAATAACCTAAAATCTACCAAAGATCTTAACATTTCACGGTGGAAAAGGATTGGAAGATGGGTTTTCATCTATCTTTCAACTCTTTTACACTCAAAACGGTGAAAACGAGACTTGAACCGATTTATAAATCAATCTAAACAAACACATGGTTCAAGATTCGGGTTCTACCGAGAGATACCGATTTCGGGTTAAACGTTAAACTTAGGTTCCAAACCGTCTCTGACCGAGTTTGGGTGATTCCTGCTCGAGTCAGTGGGCTAAGTGGGGACTTCAGTTTTGTGGTTCAACTCGTAGTCAAACTATCTCCAAATCACACCAAGTAACGGGAGTAACCAAGTGTTAAGAGATAGGCTAACCAGGTCAGAATGCTGGCCGAACGGTTAGGCTGTCCGATCGGACAGCCCAACCGATCGAGCAACACCAGCCGATCGACCGGGCTAACCGATAGACTAGCACTTAGACCCACCAACTCACAAAGTGTAGTATTGACGAGGTACTGTTCGATCGACTACGCCACTCGATTGAACATTACTGCTCGAATCATGAGATACTATACTTCAACACTTAACCTTTTCGAAACATTGGAATGTCACCCGATCGAGCATGCCACCCGATCGAGTGACACTTTGCCAAACCTCAGCTGCTAACCGATCGGTTGGACCAACCGATCGAACGGACTGTTCGATCGGCCAACTTGAAAGGTAATACAAACCATCATACACAAACACATCCTTCACATCAAAGGAAGAAACAATCCACTTGAAAGAACCAGCCGACCGAGCCAGCCGGCCGATCGAACGGGACGTTCGAACGGACTTAAACCCAATCGAACAGCCCACTCGATCGAACAGCCGTCCGATCGAATGGTCTATCCGATCCAGTTTCCACTGTTTACTTTTTCCGCATTACTCATTGTATTGTTATCGAACTATTCAGGCTAACCTATTCTCAGTGCTCCTTTCAATCCACGATCAACCACTGTGAGTATACTCGATCCCTTTTTGCTTTCAGCACTTTTGGGTGTTACATACGTAATCTATCAAATTCACGAACAACACAAACTATTTGAACGCTAACCTACTTGCATGTATTACTTGTCTAAATGATTGCTGTTTATTATGTTTACACGTGGAGTGCTATCTGCCTGCTTTAGCAACGTAGTACTATAGTTTGGACTCAGCACCCGTTCACACGGGGGTTGCTAAGGACAATTACTTGCATGGATTACGGTGGTAATCATGTATTGCGAACTGTCTCGGACAGTCAACTCGAAGTCATTGGTATCGATGGTCCCATGTTGATAATTTACATGCATCGTTTGCCCTTGTGTACGTGCTTGGTTATGCGTAAACTTT
Source organism: Helianthus annuus (assembly GCF_002127325.2). Lineage (NCBI taxonomy): Eukaryota > Viridiplantae > Streptophyta > Magnoliopsida > Asterales > Asteraceae > Helianthus > Helianthus annuus. Next base: position 33,894,304 of record NC_035441.2, on the reverse strand, counting down.
TCGAACTTTATATGCTATATCAAACTTGTGTACTCACCTTTACATTATATGTATTGACTTTTATTTTAACGTATGTGACAGGTGTTTAAGCTACTAGCGTGCTAGGGAAGCGAGGCAATAATAAGCTTCTAGGAGCCTGTGACCTTAGGACAGTGTCCACATACCTGCTCCAGGGCCATAATTATCTGTAGATCTTGTACTGGCACCTGTAGTCAGTAAGACCTACAGTTAGCCGTCTAGAAGTCTTAAAACAATATTTAAATTCGGTCTGTAATAATTAAGAATCTGAGTTGTCGGAACAGTTCCCATATTGTTTAGTTGATTTCTATGATAACTTGTTATTATTTGGGACACGGTATGGGACGTGTTATATAACTGAATTGTATGATAGTTGTTGTGGAAACTTCTGAACAATCTGTTTCGCTCAGTGCCGCGCCCCGATGATTCCGCCATCGGTTGGGGTGTGACACGAATAACTACTCCACGATCGTCCTTCTTGCATTTATAAACCCAGCATGTGCCAATTTTCTTGTAATTCTCTGGCTTTTCAACAAGCTTCCAAACACCTAGCTTTTGAAATTGCTGCAGTTCGTCCTACATGGCTTCAACCCAAGAATTATCTTTTAAGGCTTCCTTCCAAGATTTCGGTTCTTCTTGTGAAACGTAACACGCAAAGGACCAGTCATTTTAAAGACCAGATTCTCTAATGGCTGAATATAAACCAGCATTCTGGTTATTTCTCAGCTGATTACGCGTCTGCACACCGCGTTGGACATATCCTATAATGTTTTGCTGTGGATGGGTATCGTGAATCCTCATTTCAGGATTTTCAGGAACACGAGCATTAATACCCAAATTGTTAATATTAAGATCAACCACCAACTCCACACCGGGAATATATGTAGAAGTGTATGCATTCCCTTCAGCAGTATCTACATTCTGCACATGAGGAGTTTCTAAAGAAGCACCTTGAACAGGAGCAACTGGAGCTGAAGAGCCTTCTGCCGCATCATGATATTCATCATCTTCCGATGACTCATTGGAATCAGTAGCATCTTCAAATACCTAATTTTGTACCGTATTGTTAACCGAATTAAAACCTTGGGGGTTAACGATAACAGGTCTAACCAATGGCGAGCCAGCAGCGTTGTCACTATCGAATAACATTCTAGCAGCTGCAGATTCTTTGTCAAAGGTTGGCAGATTAAAGGAGTCGAATAGCCCATCGTAATCGAACATCCAAGGATCACTCAGAGCTCTAACAGGATTTGTGTACCTTTGAACCCTTACTTCACTCCATAGTTCAATCTTTTTGGTTGCCAGATTTCATACGCGAAAATTTGAACTTGCATATCCAAGGAATAAACCCTCGATAGCTTTCGCGCCAAACTTTCCATCCGGCTCAATCATAGTACATGGACCGCGAAAAGGTTCTAGGTAAGAAAGATCCGGTTTTCTTTTCTGTAGAAGTTCGAAACAAGTTTTACCATGCCTCTTAACTGTAAGAACGTGTAGCAAGCAGTCGACACAGCCTCCCCCCAGAATTGAACATGAAGCTCCGACTCTACCAACATTGTTCTTACAGTTTCAATTATCATCCGATTCTTCCTCTCCGCGACACCGTTTTGTTGTGGAGTGTAGCGAGAACTGTATTCATGAAGAATGCCCTTAGAAGTACAGAACTCATCCATCACACGGTTCTTGAACTCAGTTCCATTATCGCTTCTGATCCTCTTAACTTTCAACGTGTAGAGATTTTCCAACATTGTAAGAAGATCCTTGAGGATGCCAGGAGTATCACTCTTGTGTGCCATAAAAGATACCCATGAAAATCTAGAATAATCATCAGTAACCACCAGACAGTAAGCATCCCCGAATGTTGTCTTGTGTTTCATAGGTCCAAAAAGGTCCATATGAAGACGTTCGAGAGGCATGCTAACAGTGTTGATTTTCTTCAAAGGGTGAGACTTCTTTGTTTGCTTCCCTTTCTGGCACGAAACACAGATATCTTGTAGATGAAAACTTCTCACAGGCACACCATTCACAAGATTGTTTTTCACCAAATGGTTCATTTTCCTTAAGTGAATGTGCCCCATTCTTCTATGCCAAGATATAGACTCCTTCTCTGTAGCTTTTGAGACAAAACATGTTACTTGCGCAGATGTCGTAATTGCTTGGCTCATATCAAGAATATAAAGATCATTAACTCTTGGAGCCGATAGGAGAATCCATTCTTGTGGAATTTTGAAACCAGGTTTAAGCACATAACAACCAGCATCATCGAAATGCACGGTGAATTTTTTATCGCATATTTGCGAAACACTGAGAAGATTATGATGAATTTGTCGAACATAATTGATCTTATCGAAACATACAACACCATTGGAGATCATTCCCTCTCCAGTGATGTATCCGCCTTTTTCTCCAGCAAATGCAACATAGCCTCCTCTAATCTTTCTCACATCATATAGAAGTCGTAAGTCGCCGGTCATGTGCCTAGATGCTCCACTATCAACAATCCAATGACTATTAATAGTTCCTCCTGGAACATCCTGCACATATCATCCCATGATCAGTTGAGGATGGGGACCCAAGCCTTAGTGGTCTTGGGTCGTCCCTGAGCATCACGAAAAGTGATCTCGATTTCTTGACGATTTTCGAAAACTGCTGCTCCCCCTGAACTTTCACCCATCCTAGGTTTCCAAGTTTGTTTTTGTTTACCAGATTGAGTTTTGTAAACATATTTTGAAACTTCTGGTTTTAATGGTTGTGAAGAACTTGGTTCCCTTTTGACCGTTTTGACTTCAGATTTTAAAGCCTTTTCAACAGCTTTGATGTTTTGACGTCGTTGTTTCGTTTCTTGTTCCTTAACAGTTCTTTTATCATGTTTTGGTGAAACATGACGACGTTGTGGGTGAACCTTTTTAGGTGGTGCTTTCTCAACAAATTTATCTTTTGGAGTGTTTGAGCAGTTCTTAATGATATGCCCAAACTCCCCACATTTAAAACACGTTCTCCTTTCCACAAACTTAGGAGAATCTGATCGACCAACAGATGTCGAACCCGTAGAACCTGGGATACTTGCTTTCTCATCACACCCGTTTGAATGTTGAGTGTAATTGTTTTAACTGTTACGTTTTAAAATCTTGACTTGTTGTACAAAAATCGGTGTTTGATTTGTTTTCAAAAGTCTCATTTTTATCCGTACCTTTTGATTCTACAAATCTGACATTACTGTTTTTCTTCTGATAACGAGCTCCTTTTGTTTCAAATTTTGATTGAGAAACGTTAGACTTTTGAGCTCGCCTTTCTGGTTGTTTACCCTTAGAAGCAATAGGTTGTTGCTTTGTTGGTGATTTTTGATTTCCAAATTGTTTCCTGATTTCAGCTTTTGGAATTGGGTCACATTGAGTTACAATGACTCCTGGTATTGTCTTTCCCAAAAACTTGTTTGTATTATCTTCAAAAACTTTATCAAATAGATTTCTTGTCATTTTTAATTGGAAAATCGTGATCTAAATAGATTTTAGAATCACCAACCAAAGTGTACAACACATTATTACTCTTAATGGTAGACACAGATTTCTTGTCATTCTTGATAGGATCTATCACTTGTTTGACAATTGGCAGAACAACAGGAGTAGGAGGATCACAAAGAATATGATTCTCAATTGGAATTTCTACTCCTTTCATCTTGTCAAGTGATTTATCCTGATCATTTATATCTGATTCTGATTCATCATCAGACGACTCATAGTCCTCAATGATTGGAGGACTTTGTTTAGTAGATGTTGAAGTTTCTGGTTGCTCAGATGATGTTCTTGAAGAACTGTCCGGTTTGAACCCTAGGCCAGTAGTAACTTCCTCATAATCAAGAGGCACACTGGGTTCATACCGAGGCATATCCTCTTCATCAGGCATATGAGTATAATTATGTCTTAAAGGAGGCATACACTTCTTATACCCTACGCCTGTCTTGTTTCCTTTCAGTTGTTGAACGTCAATGATGTGATCAAGCACAAATCGGGAGTTAGAATAACTCTCCAACTTGAGCTTAATTGCATCATGCTCACATTTGGCAATGGCTAGTTCCTTTTTGGTTTCCTCAACGATGTTAATGTAATCGTTAATACTAACTTGTTTATGATAAACAACTTTGTTCACTTCGGAAACACTTTTCTTTAAGGTTTCAATTACAGATTTAAATTCCTTTTCGTTTCTGACCAGAGCCATATTTGCCTTTTTGCACTTAGACATTTCAATAACCAAACTTTGATTATGACTATGAAGCTTTTCAGATTCAAGCTTCAACTCTGCACAAGAATTACAAAAACTAGGAGCAGGAGTTTCAGAATTTACCTGACTCGTAGAGGCTGAGACATTTGCCATAAAGGCAGTTTGAAAAGAAAAAGATCCGTCTTCAGAGAAGAACTTCTCCATTTCTTTAGATGCTACAGCAGCCTTCTTGATCATAACTGATTTATGACATTTCAACTCCTCTGCTTCATTTAATAAGTCATCAACATCAGAACTTGTTTCTTCCTTCACATCAGATTCAGAATGATAATCGCCCGAAATAGAACTTTCTTCATCAGAACTCCCGGTATAACCCGAACTGTCGTCACTTTCAGAAAATTCTTCCTTGTGAACGTGCTTGATGTGATTGATGATCTTTGCATAACACGTTGTTCCTCCTCCTTCTTGATCACCTTCCCCAAATTGTACAGACCAATTACACCCTTCGTCAGCTTGAACGGTCAATGCTCGATTGGTGTTTGATGGTCCAGACTGGTTCTGATTGTTGTTCACTGCTACCATCCTCCTTTCACGATTGTCTTGATTGACATTGACATTGGAAGTACTCGTCTGATTTCTGAATTGGTTCTGATTGCCTTGTTTGCTTGGTCGGGTGCACTCACGTTTGAAGTGACCCTTTTCGCCACAATTGAAACATGTAACCGCATCTTCATCAAACCCGTACTTCGTATCCTTCTTACTTTCCAACGAAGTTCTTCCAGTTCGACTCATGAAATCCCTTGCCCTTCTAACTACACTTGCAAACGCCCACTTTATATCCATCAACTCCATTTCATCACGGTCGATCTGTTGATAATCTTCATTAGTCATATTGATGTTTCCAATTTGACCCACGACCAAACCGCAGTAAGCACTGACCATTGTATTAGTGAGTTCCATATGCTCCTTTGCTACTATAATGCTAACTTGTGAGAGGTTTGAAGTATCGACTCTGACCGTGTTAGGGTTTAGGGGTGGAGGATTATTGGTATAATGAGCTTGCTGTTGTTGTGGTTGGGCTTGTTGTTGTGGTTGGACTTGTGGTTGTGATGGAACAGGAATATAAGCCCTCGGATCGAACTGAGGTTGAGTAGTGGTAGCTTGAGGTGGAGGTTGGGGTGTTTGAAAAGGAACATAAGCACTACCAAATTGAGGTCTAGAATAAGCCTTAGCTTGAGCACTCATATGCGCTGGCGGATGAAAGACACTCGGATCGAAAACCAGAGGTGGAGCTGATTGTGAAAACGGAAAAGAGCTTGTATTTGATATAAACGCCGTTTGTAACTTCAGTTGCTGAGCTGAACTGGAACTAGCTAACTGGTTAAAACCTGCAAGATACATTTCGGTATTTTGAGGAGCATGAATTCGTTTAGCTTTCCGAATTTCTTCATCATTTTTGTGTTCCAGCTTCTGAATGAATTCATAAATATTGACATTTGGAGCATCTAGAATGCCCGTATGCTTTAAAAGCTCAATGAATGGGCTCCACTTTGGAGGTAGAGCATCAGCAAAACGTGCAACCATTTCCGGTTGAGTTGAAGTAACACCATAAGCAAACATTTCACTAATCAAATGATAAAAAACGTGTAGTCATATCATTTAGGGTTTCATTCTACAAGAACTGAAATGATTCAAACTCTTTCTACAATAGATCATGGCGTGTCTTTCTAGTAGCTGCATTTCCTTCTCCTCTCGCTACCAAGGCATCCCATAATGTTTTCGTGTCGACACAGTAAGAGAATTGATGATAGATTTCTTTGTGAAGTGCTTGTGTAAGAATCGCAAACGCCTTTTTCTCTAAGTCATAGGCTTTCTTGTCATTGATGTGTATAAAATGCAACATATAAATTACATCAAATGAGGCATAAAACTAACCCTTTTTAAGTACCAATGTTGGAAAAAGAGTGTTTTTGTCTTCCTTTTGTATTTTCAGGATGAAATGAGCTCAAATACACAAAAGAAGCAAAAAGACAGCTAATTCTAGCATAAATACAAGAAAAGGAACAAAAGTAGATTGCCCGAACCCTCAACGGCATACTCCCAAGCAAAGAAGAGAAAACAGAAGACTGAACACGCCCCGTGCTAAGCCAGCACGGGGTCGTGCCCAAGAAGCAGCAGAAAAGACAAACCTGTAGAAGCTTCTATTGCCCACCACGGGGCCGTGTCCAGTGAGCACGGGGGCGTGGTTAAAGTACAGCAGGCGCATTAATTGTAATTGCGAATTACAATTAATGAAGAGAGAGAGTGTCAGACGGGCACGGGGGCGTGTCCAGCGGACACGGGGCCGTGCCCAGCCTTCTGTTCAGCCTATAAATAGGAGTGCTTGGTTTCATTCCAACTCATCCCTTGGCACACCACCTCTCTCACACTTCATCCACCACCCACCACCACCATAACACCATCATCCACCACCATCATCCATTGTCCATCGTAGAGTGTGTGAGTCGTCTCGGGATCCAAGATTGATAGTAAGAGTTCTTGACAATCAAGGCTTTGTTTGCCTAAGTCTCTTACATCACTTGGTGAAGACAAGTGTTTAGTATAATACTTTTTATTTTTAATCTTTTGCACTTTTTATTTGGTTTTGTATTAATGACTTTAATAACTAGTTACTTATGTTGAAGGTGATCTTTCCTTATCGTTTGTCCGTGGTGTCTTGGCATTATTTTACTGTCTATATAAAATAAAGGATTTTCACCATTCATATCTCCACGGTCTATATGGAGGTATGTTGGCTACCTGGTCGGGGGTTAAGGGGACGGTTTGGTAAAGGTCTTGCCTTTGTTCAGCGTTTAGAGGTCCTGCAAGGGACCTGGGTCAAATTTAGTAGGATCTCCTTCAATGACCATAGGTATTGGATGGCGGGGATCCAAACTCTTTGACCCCCTCATAAGTTAACTACTATTAATACTATAACCCGGCTATTTAGGACTGTATCCCTGCTGACTCAGACTACTTAGCCGAGGGTAACGTCACCGCCAAAAGCGGGGCCTACCATAATTTGCATTAATAACTTAATTCATTATCTTCCAATAATCCAACCCTTTAGGATTGTATCCTTGCTGACTCAAACTACTGGGTTGAGGGTAACCTCGCCTTCAAAAGAGGGGCCTACTACAATAACTAAGATAATCTCTTAAACAAGTGCAAAAGTGCGAAAATAATCAAAGGTTATACTAATACACGAGTCGGATCCAAGTGATTCATCTTGTCTATCTGTTTTTATTTTATTTTATTTTTCAGCATTTAGTTAGTTTTTATTTTCTTAGTTTAAAAATCTTTTTCTAACTTTTTGATTTGATTAGACGTTGAGGATAAACCGGTACTAAAAGCTCTTGTGTCCTTGGACGACCTCGGTATCTTACCAACACTATACTACGTCCACGATGGGTGCACTTGCCCATATGTGTGTTTAGTGTTAGTGAATATCGTGTTTTATAAATTTAAAACTTGGCTAAAAGTGTAAAAAGGGCTTAAATATACATTAAAAATATATTACACTACACGCACATCAAGTTTTTGGCGCCGTTGCAGGGGACACAAGGATTTTAAGAAAGCTTAAAATCGACGGCCTAATCAGTTTTTCAAAACCTATTTAAAACGCGCGCACATTTTTCTGCATTTTAGTTTAGTTTGCATTTACAGTAGCCTGAACATGGGGCCGTGCTCACTGAACACGCCCCCGTGTTGCATATTTTTTAGTTAGATACCCAGATACAGAGTCTGAACACAGGGCCGTGCTCACTGAACACGCCCCCGCGCTCAACGTGACCAGTAACTTTAATTAAAACGCCCAGATACAGACCCTGAACACTGGGCCGTGTTCACCAGAAACGGGGCCGTGTCCAGCCTCTGTTTCCGTCTTTGTTTTTGTTTTCTGGTCCCGAGACTCAGTTGTGGTCTGCTGAGTGATTCTTATGGATCAATACTCAGGAGATTACAACTACACCTATGATGAGGATGATTATAGGGGTAATTATTGCACTAATTGTCGTAACACACGCTCGGTTCAATATAATAACTCATATCAACCATCCAATTCATACAACTACTATGAGGAGCCCAAGTACGAGCCATCAACTTCATACACATCCTATGAAGACCAAAGGTATGAACTTCCTTCCTCATACTCATATTTTGATGAACCAAGGCATGAACCTTCATATTCATACTTTGAAGATTCAAGATATGAGCCACCACCTTCATACACTTATTATGAGGAACCATGGCGTGAACAACCCACCTCATATGAGTACTATGAAGAACAAATTTTCGACCCTTATCCATCATATACTTACAATGAAGAACAATGGTGTGAACCATCTACTTCATATGAGTACTATGAGGAGCCAAGGATCGAACTACCGGATTCAAGCTTTGAGGATCCAAATTCTTTTTCTCTCACCGAAGTGACCAATAGGATATTAGAACACATTATAACTATCGAACGTTACATGAAAGAATCTCGCGCAAGGGAAGAGGAGTCCCGCGCAAGAGAAGAATTAAATTGTAATAATAACGTAGAGATAGTTGAAAATGTAAAAATGGAAGAACAAGAAAGTGAAAAACCGACACATGAGTTAAACAACGAAAAAAGTGAGTCCGATAACGTTAAATTACAAGAAGAGTCTAATTTTGAAGAAATTAATCTCTTGTCACCTACTTTCGAAAATCATTGTTTAGTAACCCCTCATGCCAAGTTTTTAAAAGAGTTTAACACTAGTGCTAAAATCAAAGAAATAGTAAGTGTTAAGTTAACTAATGATCAAACCTCGCTAATAAAAGAAGATCCTTTTGAAATTAACATTACACCGGTTCCATGTTTCTTTCAAAATTCATTTATTAGTAATATCACCATTGATAAAGATCTTTGTGTTAACATAATGCCTAACTACATTTTTGTAAAATTAAGTATTAGTGACTTTACTCCACTTCAAATACCCATTTTTCTATCCGATCGAAAAGTGATAAAATCAATCGGTGTAGTTGAAGATTTTTTGGTTCAAACAAATCAAATGGTAATCCCAACCGACTTTGTCATCCTCAATGACGCTCCTTTAGTCTTGGGAAAACCTTTTGCACAAACTCATAAAGCTTTGAAAAACCGGAAATTCAACAATCTACCTCTTCAGTTAGGGGCATTCAAAAGGAGCATAGATCTTGAACGTTCAATGAAATATCCTTTTGGTAATAATGACCCCCTAATTGAAGATGAGCCAGAACCACCCGATAAGGAGGGTCTAGCCAAGGACCCTTATAAACGTGGCGCACCCCGGAGGCATTCCGCGGAACTATCCTTAGTTTAGTTTAATCTTTTAGTTTTAATTTGCAGGAATAAAACACACTCGCAGTGGTAAAGGATGAAAAAGGGAACGAGAAAAATGGCCCCATGCACAAGAACGAGGCAACCCGACACAAATCTCCATTACAGAAGGCTCAACACGGGCTGTGCCCAACCAACACGGCCCCGTGCTGAACCACCTGCAGAAAAATGCCCAGTTCAGGTAACTGGACACGGGCCGTGTTCACCAGACACGCCCCCGTGTCCAGGCTTCTGTCTCATTTCTTTAATTTCTGTTACTGGCACCTGAACACGGGGCCGTGCCCGGTCCCCACGGGGCTGTGTCCAGACTGCCAGTAACATAAATCTTTGCTTTTTAACACTACATTACACATCCAATCAACCTAAAAATTTATTTTTGGGACACATTGAGGACAATGTGTAATTTAAGTGTGGGGGGGAAGCTAACACCTTGAAATTTTGCAAGTCCTAACAACAAGCCTTACACAAAACTCTATTGGAACCGCTAAACACCCCAATTTTTTTTCAAAATTTTTCATTTTTTTTACTTGTCTAAAGTTTAAGTTAGGAATCCTAAGATTAATAAGGTTATATTTTTACAAATTTTACAACCGAGAGCGTCGTGATAACAAGAACCAACATAAGAAAATTATGAAATGGCATAACAAGTCTAGTTAAAATTTGATTATATATACTTGATCACATTAAAAAAAAAAACCCCATTCCCACAAAAGTGAGTTTTGAGCCTTTATTAAGCATACAAATTTACATCCTTAGACTAAATGCTCATTTTTCGTTTCTTGTGTGAATAGCCGCTTGGTTCCTACAACTCTAGAACTTGCCACGACGATTCATTCCCGGTCCTTACCAACTTAAACACAAGTAAGTAAATGATGGAGGCATTAGGACTAACCATTTTTCTTTCCACACTATTATTTTTCATTTTTTTACCACCTACCCAAAATCCCCCTAGTTAACCCCTTTGAGCCTAAACCTTTCATTTCTTTACCCTTTTTCACCCACCAAAAACCCTTTTTATTTTTCACCCTTTATTTTAGTAACAAGCTCGGTTTTTCGTAAACTCGTTCTTTTTCGTGTGACAAAAAAAAAATTGATGAAGTTGAAAAAAACCAAACAAAGCTATGCAAACAAAAGCTTGTTTGGAGAAATACTTCAAGGAAAAAAATCACCAAAAACAAAGTGTTTTACGAAAACCGACGCTTTTTACGCTTTTCGCCCTTTTACTAACCACTAACCTAACCACCCACCTTTAGCCCAAGCCTAACCCTTCACCCAAAAACTCCTCTTGATATCTACAAAGGTATAAAGTTAAAAAGGAGGAGGATTGATTGCTTGGCAAGCTTATTGTAGAAATAAGTTCCATGCCGCTCTCGAGTGATTCACTAAAAATACACCTTCGGCCGAGTGTTGAGTGATCCCCCGTGAGGTATGTGAACTTGTATATAAATGAAATTTAAAAACAAAAAAGACATGCTATGCCCTAATAAGTAATTTATCTTATGAAACGTTCTAAATAAATCATAACGAATAGGATTTTAAATAAATAAAAATAAAACCCAAAAAAAATCTTGGATTCCCGACACTCTATGACAAGCCAAAAACCTTCTCTTCTACCCATTCCATTTGGGAGTGTAAGCCACATATTTAAAGAGTTTTGCTTGAGGACAAGCAAAAGTTCAAGTGTGGGGGTATTTGATGTGTATAAAATGCAACATATAAATTACATCAAATGAGGCATAAAACTAACCATTTTTAAGTACTAATGTTGGAAAAAGAGTGTTTTTGTCTTCCTTTTGTATTTTCAGGATGAAATGAGCTCAAATACACAAAAGAAGCAAAAAGATAGCTAATTCTAGCATAAATACAAGAAAAGGAACAAAAGTAGATTGCCCGAACCCTCAACGGCATCCTCCCAAGCAAAGAAGAGAAAACAGAAGACTGACAGCACGGGGCCGTGCCCAAGAAGCAGCAGAAAAGACAAACCTGTAGAAGCTTCTATTGCCCACCACGGGGCTGTGTCCAGTGAGCACGGGGGCGTGGCGAAAGTACAGCAGGCGCATTAATTGTAATTGCGAATTACAATTAATGAAGAGAGAGAGTATGAGACGGGCACGGGGGCGTGTCCAGCGGACACGGGGCCGTGCCCAGCCTTCTGTTCAGCCTATAAATAGGAGTGCTTGGTTTCATTCCAACTCATCCCTTGGCACACCACCTCTCTCACACTTCATCCACCACCCACCACCACCATAACACCATCATCCACCACCATCATCCATTGTCCATCGTAGAGTGTGTGAGTCGTCTCGGGATCCAAGATTGATAGTAAGAGTTCTTGACAATCAAGGCCATGTTTGCCTAAGTCTCTTACATCACTTGGTGAAGACAGGTGTTTAGTATCATACTTTTTATTTTTAATCTTTTGCACTTTTTATTTGGTTTTGTATTAATGACTTTAATAACTAGTTACTTATGTTGAAGGTGATCTTTCCTTATCATTTGTCCGTGGTGTCTTGGCATTATTTTACTGTCTATATAAAATAAAAGATTTTTCACCATTCATATCTCCACGGTCTATATGGAGGTATGTTGGCTACCTGGTCGGGGGTTAAGGGAACGGTTTGGTAAAGGTCTTGCCCTTGTTCAGCGTTTAGAGGTCCTGCAAGGGACCTGGGTCAAATTTAGAAGGATCTCCTTCAATGCCCATAGGTATTGGATGGCGGAGATCCAAACTCTTTGACCCCCTCATAAGTTAACTACTATTAATACTATAACCCGGCTATTTAGGACTGTATCCCTGCTGACTCAGACTACTTAGCCGAGGGTAACGTCACCGCCAAAAGCGGGGCCTACCATAATTTGCATTAATAACTTAATTCATTATCTTCCAATAATCCAACCCTTTAGGATTGTATCCTTGCTGACTCAAACTACTGGGTTGAGGGTAACGTCGCCTTCAAAAGAGGGGCCTACTACAATAACTAAGATAATCTCTTAAACAAGTGCAAAAGTGCGAAAATAATCAAAGGTTATACTAATACACGAGTCGGATCCAAGTGATTCATCTTGTCTATCTGTTTTTATTTTATTTTATTTTATTTTTCAGCATTTAGTTAGTTTTTATTTTCTTAGTTTAAAAATCTTTTTCTAACTTTTTGATTTGATTAGACGTTGAGGATAAACCGGTACTAAAAGCTCTTGTGTCCTTGGACGACCTCGGTATCTTACCAACACTATACTACGTCCACGATGGGTGCACTTGCCCATATGTGTGTTTATTGTTAGTGAATATCGTGTTTTATAAATTTAAAACTTGGCTAAAAGTGTAAAAAGGGCTTAAATATACATTAAAAATATATTACACTACACGCACATCATCATCTTCAAGCATATTAGTAAAACCCGCTGCAGTTGATACTGCTACTTCGAGGGCAGGGTTGCATGCAGTAGTGAAACACGTCCAAATTTCGGTGCTTTGCCCTTGAACGTATGTGTGGAAACGACCCTTCCATGATGGAAAGTTTTTCATGTGATTCAGCTTTGGTGGGCGATTGTTGCTACCCGTTTCACTCTCGCTAAGCAAAAGATTCTGAATGCTTTGATTTTGATTTGATACCAAGACCTATTGACTTGCACTTATGGATGGTTGAGGAAATATATTTCTTGCCCACGCGGCTGCTGAAGTTTGATCTTGACCTGGTTGTGGGTCCATACTCCAATCCCACGGATTTGTGCAGCTCATATTTGATGTATGAAGTAGAATACCTGATCAAATACTTGAAAACACAATGTTATCACACTTTTACAAACCTTCTGTTTAAAATTGACAACAATCTCGACGAAACACTTTCCACGAAACACACTCTGTTTCGTCGAAATGGCTTATGACGAAACGCTTTGTGTTTCGTCGAAGATGCTTTTGGCGAAACGCTTGTGTTTCGTCGCTTGTTCGTTTCGTTGTCGATAAGGTTTCAGACAGTCGGTGAAATAGTTGGTGAGATTTTACAAACACAAATCTTATCTTTTACTAACACAGTACAACTCACAACATGTCCGACTTACCAACCCAGGCATGGTCACATATATTTTAATCACTTTTTATTCTTTTCAATTTTTCCTTTTAATTCTAAATTCAAAGAAAACTCAAGAACTTTTTGAAGGCTCCTATGAACTCCTTGAATATATGAAGAATACACCCAGAAAATATGATTTTTCCGGTCACCAAATAATTTTCCGAAACATGAAATTGCACAAGACTTTCACTAAAAACCCGGTTTATCACTTGAACAATCAATCTAACAAGGTTTTTGATGAAACTCTTTAGCAAAGAACAATATTCAAGCAGATTTTTAAGAAGATTTTTCCAAAAAAAAAAGAGTTTTTCAAGAACAATTTTCAGAAAATTAAGAACAACCAGTTTTAACACTTGATAAAAACCGAACTATGTTTGATTTTAAACAAGGATAAGAGCCAATGCTCTGATACCACTTGTAGGTCCCGAAATCTGAGGATCGATAACGAAAACCAAATCCTTGTTTATAACAAACAATGTCACGGGTGCGGAATCCCCGTAACTATGCCAAATCAAACACAGTATATAACACACACGGTATAACCAATAAAACGCAATCTATTGATTAAAAGGGATGAGAACCAAGATTAACTGATACACACACAGTTTGACAGAATAACTTCTCAGGGTATGCTCTCATCTGATTTCAAAGTGAAACCAGAAAGGTGTTTATATAGCAGCCTGGGCCATACATCGACGAAACCAAGAGTGGGCTCGACGAAACAACATTGGGCCAGTCATTGGGCCTGAAGAAGCCCAACAGTCGACGAAGCAAGTCAGTTTCGTCGCAGATCACGACGAAACGAGATGAAATGGTCATAGTTTGTTTCGTCGTTATGTGTTCGACGAAACACAAGGTGTTTCGTCGAAGGCTGCAAATGCTGAACTGTTTGCTGCAAACAGACAGTTGCAGCAAACCTCATATAAACACAAACATAATGATAGTTTTACCCTTATATGCAACATGCATTGTTCGTATACATTACATACCAAATAGAGACAAATAAGTCAGACACAAGCGGATAGGAGGATATCCGACTTGGTCGACGGCAAATACAGACTCGATAAACCTCAAAAGACCGTACAAAATACAACGATACTAAAGACGAGTTACAGACACAAAAAGGTGCACTAACAAACTTAACACTTATTGTGTTCTGTTACCACGTCGTTAACTAATCACTAACTTTTGATCTTGCTACTATACTTTTAGGGTGTCCTAAGATCCCTAAAACTTCCTAAGATCCCTATGACACCCCCAAAGGTATAGTAACAAGATCAAAAGTTAGTGATCAGATAACGACGTGGTGACAGAACACAGTAAGTGTTAAGTTAGGGGGTGACGGGCATCAAAGTGATAGTTGGGGGTGGCGGCGACAAATAGCCAATAGCTAGGGGTGATAAAATCTAATAACCCTATATACAAACACACAAACATGTACACACGTAGATGAGCCTGAGCTGGACAAAGCTTGAGCTCAATTAACTTGTGAGAGCTACAGCTCGGCTCGTTGGTAGTTTATCAAGCTCAATTAAATATTTATAAAGAACAAATATTACACTAAGGCTCAAGAACGGGCCTGGCGAGCTTCACCTGCCAGGCTCGATAAATAAATGAGCTTTACTTTAGGCTCAGGCTCGACAAGACTCGACTCGTTTCGAGCTTTATCTCGAGCTGATCCCGTGCAGCTCGCGAGTCGCACGACTCGTTTGTACCCCTAGCACAAACACACACACACAAACATACATACATACATACACACACGTACGTATATACATACACATACATGTACGTACCTACATACACACGTACACACATATATACACACATACTTCACATACACACCCACAACATCATACACACACTTACATACAAACACATACACACACATACATACACTAACACACACATACAAATATACACGAACAATTAACATATACACATATTAATAGAAAGACAAGCATTCACCGAATTCAGATTGCTCGTTTGATGAAATTAAATATCTTATTATGTTTGATATTACGTGTTTTTTATGTTTTAGTATGTAGGTCTTTTTATTTATTTAAAATTATATTTATGTAGTATTCATATATATATATATAGGCTAAAGCTAGGTAGAAAACCCTCCATTTTGAGAAAACCGTAGAAAACCCAACCTTCCGACTTTTTTTTTTTTGAAAAAAATAACACATGTAATATACATGTTTTTAAGATTTTGGAGCCAAAAAAAACAAAAAAGCACCGAAGGAATGTTTAAAAAAAACAAATTTCAGCAAGTTTCAGCCTTTTTTGCCTAACACATGTTAGTCACCCGGAGTTTGCTGAAATTTTTTTATTTTTTTAAAAAACATCCCTTTGGCGCTTTTTTGTTTTTTTTTGGCCCAAAACACTTAAAAACATATATATTACATGTGTTATTTTTTTCAAAAAAAAAAAAAAAAAGTCGGGAGGTTGGGTAAAAATGGGAGGAGTTTTGAGTTTCCAGAGTTTTCTAAAAACATAAGGGTTTTCTATATAGCCCTCCCATATATATATATATATATATATATATATATACATATATATATATATATATATATATATATATATATATGTATATATATATATATATATATATATATATATATAGAATTGAGCTAAAATAAGAACCACCTCGAGTTGTAAGAACCGCGAGAACCACACCATCCGGGTCGCCGTTTACCATGATTTCGTTTTTACAACTAGATGTGTGTATTATAAACACAGCCGTAAAAAAAAAATTTTAAACGCCGCGGCCGAGGGGGTAGTTTTTTACACCACAAGTTTGGTAAACTTGTGGTGTAAAAAACTACCCCCTCGGCCGCGGCGTTTAAATTTTTTTTTTTTACGGCTGTGTTTATAATACACACATCTAGTTGTAAAAAAGAAATCATGGTAAACGGCGACCCGGATGGTGTGGTTCTCGCGGTTCTTACAACTCGGGGTGGTTCTAATTCTAACAGCCCCTATATATATATATATATATATATATATATATATATATATATATATATATATATATAAAAGTTCGAATACATATAATAAACAAAATAAAATTAATTTTATTAAAGAACCTAATTCTTTATTACTTAATACAATGACAATTATGTAATTGACTATTATTTATTTGGTTAAAATCATGAATAAAATAAGAAATAGTTAATTTGGCTTATAGGGGTGTGTCGTCTCTATACGTGAATATTTTTTTTAAAATTTAATTATTTATTAATAAAAATTAAAAAATTAAAAAAAAATTATTTTTACTTATAGGAAGGACATGTCCTTTCTATAGGTTAGTTAATTTTTTTTTTCAAATTTTCATTGATTTGTGGAAAATTTTGCCTCCTAAATGAATTTTTTTAACTTTCAAACCTTTTAGAGACAATATGTTCTTTCTATAGTTTTATTTATTTATCATTTAAAATTTTTATTGCAAGCATTTTAGAGACGATATATTCTTTCTATAGGTTAGTTTATTTATTTTTTAAAAGTTTTATTTCAAACATTTTAGAGACGACATGTCGTCTCTATAGGTGTAAATATATATATTTTTAGTTAAAAATGAATAAATTAATAAACTTAATTGGGTTTATTGGGATGACATGTCGTCTCTATACGCGAATAACATATTTTGTATTTTTAATTATTTATTAACCAAAACTAAAAAACAAAACAAAATTATGTTTCCCTACAGAGACAATATGTCCTTTCTATAGGTTAGTTTGTTTATTTTTTAAAATTTTTATCTCAAACATTTTAGAGACAATATGTCCTTTCTATAGGTTTGTTTATTTATTTTTAAAATTTTTATTTCAAACATTTTATAGACGACATGTCGTCTCTGTAGGTTTAAATATATATTTTTTAGTTAAAAAACAAGAATACATTAAAAAACTTAATTGGGTTTATAGAGACGACATGTCGTCTCTATATACGGATAACTTTTTTTTCCAAAACAAATTTGGAATGGTCGGAAATTTTGCTGTCTAAATTAAAATTCTTTTGACTAGTCAAACTTTTTTAGAGATGACACGTCGTCTCTATAAGTTAAACTTTATTTTTCAGTTTTATTTTAATTTTCACACATATTAATCATTTATAAAATTAAACTAAAAGAAAAATATTTAAAGTTATAGAGACAACATGTCGTCTATATAAGTGAATACGGTTTTTTTAAAGTCTCCAATTCAACAAACTAGAGAATAAAAAAAACAAAAAAAATTATTTTCACCTTATAGAGAGGATATGTCGTCCCTATAAGGTAACATATCTTAAAAGACACAAAAACGCTATAGAACGACATGTCATCTCTATAAGGTGATCTATAGAGAGGACCTGTGTTTTTCCTATATGTGTCGTCCCTATAGGGGTTTTTTCTTATAGTGATATATCATCATATGAAGTTGTCCACTTAAATGTATATATTTATCAACATAGTTTTATAAAATTTCAATTATATAATGTTTTTAAATTCTACATAGAGTGTCCTATAACCTTTCTTTATAAAAAAAAATATATATAACTTTTTTGAAAAAATAAAGATCCCGCGGGGACAATATGGCAACTTTTTATTTCTATCTTCTAGATGGAGTATGACAAGCAAGAAGGGAAGTTACATTTCGTCTATAAAATGATGATAAACAAAAAAAACCCCTATTACATGTATACCGTCGTCCGTAGTCCAGAATGAACATAAAATGATAATGAACAAGAAAATCAAATTTAAGTCAAAGTATCAAACCGGTGGAGTGGTGGTCCATTGGTAAAAACAAAGCCTAATCATTACAAAGTAGGTTGTTGAGCCCCGAGTACTCTCTATCTAGGCCGAGTACTCCTCATGTACTCTTTGCCTAGGTCGAGTTCATCCCAAGTATATTCAACTTTGACTAACGAACGCTTAACGACTAGAGGGATAAAATTTGTACCTTAACGTCTTTCTCAGTGATTATAATATTTTATTTGACTTGTCCATAGTTATTATTAGTCAAAACCTATCTAGTTATCTTTATACTTTGTTTGTACATGTTATTTATTAAACAACTAGTATTAAGCTTCTTGCGTTGCGACGGATGGCGTAAATCGTGACAAGTAGCATCAATGCTATATCCGACCAACAACACCGGAAAAATGGGTAAAAACAAAATAACAAAAAAAGAAAAATAACACCTAACGAAAAACATACGTAAAATCTTTGAACCATTCATGCATGTGTGTCGTGTTAATGCGAAAAAATTAGACTAAAACATAAAATATAGAAAAGAATAACTAAGTCGATCTAGGACCTACTCGTTGCGACGATTCTGTCAAACAGGAAAATAAAGACGCATTGTGACGAGCCTGTCAAATGGAAAAAATAGACGAAAAGACATTGAACCCACACGCACATTGCGGCGTATTCACTTGCAAAATTTCGAACAAACAAAGAAATTAAAAAAGATGAAAAGTATGGAGGATCAAATTTGAAAAAAAAAAAAATATTAGGTGTTAACTTGGAAAAGTTAAAAAGGTTTAGGTAAAAGTAGAAATAAAAAAAAATCAAAGCGGTTAAAATACAAAACAAAAATGAAAACCTTTAAATTAGAAATGAAAAAGGCAAAGTTTTTTTTTTTTTTCTTTTTTTCCTTTTGAAACCTCCCTATACTTAGATTACAACATTATGAAGCACAAACATGTTAGACTATGGGGTATGGGGCGGGGGTTGGGGCGGGGGTTGGGGGGTGGGTTGGAGAGAAACGTCCAAGTCACTACCTCGGGTAGACTTGGGTTTGGGCGTGGCCACTTAAGCGGGAGTTTAAGGCCGGGCGTGGGGCGGGGCTATCACACCACATGGCGGAACCTCATTGGCCAAGAGCACTAGCTCTTTGAAATTGGTGTTTTTTCCACGCCACCCAACCCACGCCCCACCATACCCCTTTGAAATTGGCTTTTAATCTTGGGTGTCCCATAGTACACGTGTCACACCATACCCCCAACACACACCCCACCATACTACACGATCTTAGTAATTTGTAATATGAAAATTATAGGTAATAAATAATGTTGTATGGAAAATGACAATTATATAAAACCACAGTTATTCAAATTAGGTAAACCAAGCTTACTTAAAGGTATTAAAGTCACTGTTTTGAATGTAGAAAGTAACCAAAGCTAAGGTGTTGGATGTGTTTTACCCGTTAGAAAAACTTTTGAAACTAAAATTGAGGGAACTGATTGGTATAACTTGTGTAACACATAATGTATAATTGTATATGTGTTTTCATCCCTGTAGTTTGTCGAAAATCACTATTTCAGTCCATTAATTTAAAAATTGCGATTTCACTCCCTGTGGTTTCACTTTCGTAACCATTTTAGTCCACCTCCGTTAACCTCATCCATTTCATCTGTAAAGTACATGTGAATTGACCATAATGCCCTTATTAATAAAAAACATAAAGATATCTCAATGAGTTAATTACTGTTTTCGTCCCTGTGATTTGTCAAAAATCACTATTTAGGTCCATTAGTTTAAAAATTGTCATTTCAGTCCAGTCTCCTAATGTCACACCCCGAAATATCAGAGCTTGGCGTGACTGGACTGGTATCTTTATTGCACAGCGGAAGTATTTAAGCTAAGACTTCTAAACAGTGAACGCCCGCTAAGTACTCGAATTCCCATGGGTGGTCCTATTCCAACAGTTCCGTAGTTTGAAAAATTTAACCTGAGAAAGAACATGCGAAAAAGTCAACATAAAGTTGAGTGAATTCATAGTTTGTTTTGAAAAGATTTAAAGTAAATCTTTTTGATAACCGGTTTAAAAGTTGTTGAGAAAATATAGTAAAATCATTTTCTCGGCATGATATGTGAAAGTTGTGAGTCTAGCCCACGAGATTCTTTGTAAGCAGGACAAACTCATCCTTTTACTTGTACATAAGTTGAAAACGTTACCAATGTTTGTAAATCCATGTATTTGTGAGTTTGTGTCAAATGAATCTTAAAGACATTTGAAAGTTTAGCTGTCGAAATCCGGTATGTAAAGAGTAAATGAATATGTTGATCATTAATGTGTAGCTAGGACATTAATATGTGTGCCGACAAAGGAAGCTACCAACCCGTAAGCGATTTAGTACCTGTCCACCCGGCGAGGGTAACAAAGGAAATTCCATGTGGCCACACAAGGACTCGTGAGTGGGGCTCACCCTGTACCCGATAGATCTACCCCCTTTGTTCCGTGGTCTTAAACAAGATTAATGGTGCTTTAAATATCAGCCTATTCGCACGTGATCTACTAATTCATTTTGTAGCTTAACCATACCATAGTAACATGCATTTTCCCCCGAGAGTTTTAAAACCGAAAACGTTTAAAAGAAAAGGGGAACATGAACTCACTGGGTGGTCTCGTTTTGCGTACGCAGACAAACCCAGTCTCGTTGCTGTAGCTAGGACATTCCCGTCTCTAGACATGAAAATCATGCACGTTTCGTAAATACGAGTGTGTTTTGTAAAACCGGTATGTTTAGTAGAAAGCGTTCTTAAACCGTTTAAGTTCCTTGAAATCCATTCACAAAACGATTTAAAAGTATGAGTTTTCGTTCACCGAAAAGTTGTTTGTTTTTGCAAAACTTACATGTCTTTCCACCCCCGAAAACATTTGTAAAAATGTTAAACTAGAAAAGGTGGGGGGTTATGAACTCACCTTAACATTCCTGTGCAAAGCTAGCTTAACGTAATTCCATGAGGTTGTTCCAAGAGCTTGAATTAGCTAGCGTGCTACTAAAGCATTCCTAATCAAGGAATAATTATAAGTTTCTAATTAAACGTGGCTAAACTACGTGTCCGAGCTCTACCAAGTCGTTAACTAAACGACTCTAAGGTAGTGTTTTCTTGACATAGATAAATATATCATAATATATTGGTTTTTAAGTTAATACGCACATCTGATGCTTTCGTTTTGTTGTCGCTGCGTTCTTACTATCGTGTTTTTAATTCACGTATGCGCTTTGTGATATTCAAAAGCATGATAATTTCGCAAAACGAAACTCCTAAGTATATGTTATATGTGTAAACTTTGTAATCGACGGCGTTGTCAGTATTTTGTACGGCGTCAATTCGTTATCGTTTAAAGCTCACAGTTTTCTTCACAAATCCACATACGCACACCGTAAGGTTAGATAGGTGTTCCTAGGTGTTCCAAGAGCCTAATTAAGTTAATTCGTGTCATAAAAACTACTTATTATCGTCGTAAACGTTCATTAATCATGTAATTAGAAGCCGTTAATTACCGGTTGTCATATTCTCCCCCTGTTACAGAAATTTCATCCTCAAAATTTAGACTATGTTATCTCCTCAGAGTTGTGTCGTTCGCAGGTAAGTCCGAACAATGCCAAAGTTAATAACCGTGTAATCAAAGCAAGAGTTATTCAGATTACGTGAATGTGAGGACATTTTGCATCAATAAGAACCCAATTGTTCAACAGAGTTTGTTCTAGAAATCGATGTCAAGTGAACAAAGCGTTGTGATACTATCACCAATGTGATTATGTTTACGAGAGCCCAACAAAAGAGGAATTTCGACCAATAGAATTCCAAGTGAACGTTCATGGCATGCAAATAAATTTTGAGACAATAGAATTCAATACCAACGAAAACTTGCGTTGGTTGTCGTTTAAATGAAGCTCGAATTCAACAAGCTCAAACAAATAGAATCATAAAAAAATGATTTGTCAACTATTGAACCATTTAATGAATAAAATCAACGTATTGACATTATTGAGTTGCAAGGATACATCGAAATGAAATACAACCGAACCTGGTGTATCATCGCCTTAATACAAAATTGCATTAAGGCTATTTAAATGATTAATCAAATGAAAAGCATATGTGGTGTTGCATGAAACAATCGATCACGATTAGCACAAGCTACAAGTTTATACCGACACCACAAGGTGTCGTATTGAATGAAATAATCCAATAATAGCGGTGACCGAACAAGCTCACCGGGTTTGGAATCAAATGAGGGCTCAACGAAATAAATTTGAACGTTTGTTTCAAACAAATCTCATAGAATTTTCAATTGAAAATGAAACCAATAAATATTGTTTTTCGATTGAAGAGGAATTAAGTAACGAATATCACAAAATGTTCGATCGATGCTGAAAGAACCGTTAAGAGGTACACCGAAATATGACATAAACTTGTGTACCATTATCTTAACACACGATTGTGTTAAGACTGTTGTAATATGATAAACGAACAAAGCGGATTTAATATCAATAAACAAAGAGATAAATAATTAAATCCGTATATAATGTGAGCAACGAGATTAGCGCAAGCTTCAAACTTGTGAAAAATGGCACCACAAGGTGATCGTGATTAAAGAAACGATTCAATGCGGTTAAAGACCAAACAAGCCTGTTATAGTTCAAAACAAATGAAGTGCTTGTTGGGATTATTTCGAATATGATGGCCACAATCCATCATATGGAATCTTGAATCGAATACATATTACGAGCAAGTTCAATCAATTGAACTTGGTTGAAAGTAGCGTACGAATTTGTCAAGAAATAAGCAAATGAGTATTCGCTATTATGAAAGAAAACTTTCATGATGCAATGATCATTAGGGGGAGTAGAGATATGAATTTTTACTCACTATATGCAAAAAGTCAAAATTTCAACAAAAGAAATGTAAGAACTTTACCTGGAAGTTCACGTGATGATTGTTTGTTATGTGATATTACCATAGAATGTCGTACATGGCATAATCACCATAAATGAAGTAGGGGGAATGCGGAGACATGTGACTTCTTTTGCGGCGCCAATAGTTGTGAGTCTCTTTAGACTAAGTAACGACCGTTGTGAAATCTTGTTCTAACGTACCTCAACGAGATTCGTGTTGTTTGCAGTGTCACGTGGCAAATTGCCGTTTTTCGATCAGTAGTTTTCTCACTGACAGGATTAGCATCGTTGTTGTTGTGCCCAATCATGTTTTCCAAAGGCCTTGCCTCGAAATTCGTGTGTGATATACTTCAACATCCGCTGACGTATAGTTTAGGTTTCATGTGCACTAGCGTTTCGTTCCACGTAGAATGTGATGTGCTCCGACATCCGTTGACGTATAATTTGAGTTTCGTGTATTCTTGTGCACTAGCGTTTCGTTTTACATAGGTTACCTGGTCGGGTAAGTAAGATACCATAGACGACATAATATAATGGCGCTTGCCCGAGTTGTTAGTCACGGTTTCTAAGTGAGGACCTTTAATGAGTTTTGACATAAGCTTTACAAAGGTCCTAAATGCATGTTATCCAAAACTCTCAAAGTTTTGCTTAATGTATGAATCTATTTCGTCAGGCGTGTATCAACACAACTCTTGTGCATGTTTAAAATCAAAACAGTTGACTCGTTGTTCTTGGCAACGGTTGGAACCCATATTCGAGTCCTGGGCATTCTGTATGTATTCAAGTCTTAATAATCTAAATCCCCAGAGGATATTGAGGTTAAAGCCTAGGTATCTCTACAGAAACCTAATTCGCTGAAACCTATAGCTCTGATACCAATCTTTCACACCACGAAATATCAGAGCTTGGCGTGACTGGACTGGTATCTTCATTGCACAGCGGAAGTATTTAAGCTAAGACTTCTAAACAGTGAACGCCCGCAAAGTACTCGAATTCCCATGGGTGCTCCTATTCAAACCGTTCCGTTGTTTGAAAAATTTAACCTGAGAAAGAACATGCGAAAAAGTCAACATAAAGTTGAGCGAGTTCATAGTTTGTTTTGAAAAGATTTAAACTAAATCTTTTTGATAACCGGTTTAAAAGTTGTTGAGAAAATACAGTAAAATCATTTTCTCGGCATGATATATGAAAGTTGTGAGTCTAGCCCACGAGAGTCTTTGTAACCAGGACAAACTCGTACTTTTACTTGTACATAAGTTGAAAACGTTACCAATGTATGTAAATCCATGTATTTGTGAGTTTGTGTCAAATGAATCTTAAAGACATTTGAAAGTTTAGCTGTCGAAATCCGATATGTAAAGCGTAAATGAATATGTTGATCATTAATGTGTAGCTAGGACATTAATATGTGTGCCGACATAGGAAGCCACCAACCCGTAAGCGATTTAGTACCGGTCCACCCGGCGAGGGTAACAAAGGAAACTCCATGTGGTCACACAAGGACTCGTGAGTGGGGCTCGCCCTGTACCCGATAGATCTACGCCCTTTGTTCGGTGGTCTTAAACAAGATTAATGGTGCTTTAAGTATCAGCCTATTCGCACGTGATCTACTAATTCATTTTGTAGCTTATCCATACCATAGAACATGTATTTCCCCCAGAGAGTTATAAAACCGAAAATGTTTAAAAGAAAAGGGGAACATGAACTCACTGGGTGGTCTCGTTTTGCGTACATAGACAAACCCAGTCTCGTTGTTGTAGCTAGGACATTCCCGTCTCTAGACACGAAAATCATGCACGTTTCGTAAATACGCGTGTGTTTTGTAAAACCGGTATGTTTAGTATAAAGCGTTCATAAACCGTTTAAGTTCCTTGAAATCCATTCGCAAAACGATTTAAAAGTATGAGTTTTCGTTCATCGAAAAGTTGTTTGTTTTTGCAAAACTTGCATGTCTTTCCACCCCCGAAAACATTTGTAAAAATGTAAAACTAGAAAAGGTGGGGGGGGTTATGAACTCACCTTAACATTCCTGTGCAAAGCTAACTTAACGTAATTCCATGAGTAGGGTTGTAAACGAACCGAACGAACATGAAAAAGGCAATGTTCGTGTTCGTTCGTTAAGGAAATTTGGATGTTCGTGAACTGTTCGCGAACACATGACGAACAAAAGTTTGTGTTCGTGTTCGTTTGTTAAGGAGTTTTGGTTGTTTGCGAATAGTTCGTGAACACTAACCACGAACGCAAACGAACATAAACGAACACAAATGAACTTTAATTTTGAAAATTAAAAAAGGCACCGTTAATCTTAAACACTGTACACAACGAAAGTAGTTAAATATAACCATTTAAAGATTGAAGGGATGGATAATATTGGGTTCAGTCGATTGGAGATAAGCAAGGAGCGTGATATCAAAAGAGGGAGAGAGCCAGAGAGAGGGAAATAATACATATGGGGAAAGTAAAAAATTAATAAAACTTTAAAAACTTTTAGAAAAATAAATATAAAAAACCAAACACGAACAGACATAAATGAACGAACACGAACTAACATATTACCGAATGTTCACGAACGAAGTCGAACGAACGAGACCTTTGTTCGTGTTCATTCGTTAAGCTTATCGAACGAAATATTTTGTTCGTGTTCGTTCGTTAAGCTTATCGAACGAACATAAACGAACTTCCCGCCGAACGGTTCACGAACTGTTCGCTGAACGTTCGATTCGTTTACAGCCCTATCCATGAGGTTGTTCCAAGAGCTTGAATTAGCTAGCGTGCTACTAAAGCATTCCTAATCAAGGAATAATTATAAGTTTCTAATTAAACGTGGCTAAACTACGTGTCCGAGCTCTACCGAGTCGTTAACTAAACGACTCTAAGGTAGTGTTATCTTGACTTAGAATAACCAATCTATGGTTATTTGATCCCGTTTATAATCGGGATAAAACTAAGTCTCGAAAACGACTTAGTTTTCCGAATGGTATATGATATATATATATATATATATAGGGGCTGGTTAACGTACAAATGCGCTTATCGTACATTACGTACGCTACAATCTCAGCCGTCAGATCATCTCCCCGCATTGAAAATCGCATGTTGTTTTTTTGTAACAATTTCGCATGTTGGTTTTTTAACATGCGATTTCTTCAAAAATTACCACATGCGAAATTGTTACAAAAACCAACATGCTATTTCATCAAAATTATCACATGCGAAATTGAATTACCACATGCGAAATTGTTACAAAAAAACAACCTGCTATTTCATCAGAATTATCACATGCGAAATTGAATTACCACATGCGAAATTGTTACAAAAAAACAACCTTCTATTTCATCAAAATTATCACATGCGAAATTGAATTAACACATGCGAAATTGTTACAAAAAACACACCTGTTATTTCATCAAATTTATCACATGCGAAATTATTACAAAAAAAAACAACATGCGATTTTCATTGCGGGAAGATGATCGGACGGCTGAGATTGTAGCGTACGTAATGTACGATAAGGGAATTTACTGTACAAATTCCCTTATCGTACATTACGTACGCTATAATCTCAGCCGTCCGATCATCTTCCCGCAATGAAAATCGCATGTTGTTTTTTTTTGTAATATTTTCGCATGTGATAAATTTGATGAAATAACAGGTGTTTTTTTCTTTGTAACAATTTCGCATGTGTTAATTCAATTTCGCATGTGATAATTTTGATGAAATAGAAGGTTGTTTTTTTGTAACAATTTCGCATGTGGTAATTCAATTTCGCATGTGATAATTTTGATGAAATAGAAGGTTGTTTTTTTGTAACAATTTCGCATGTGGTAATTCAATTTCGCATGTGATAATTTTGATGAAATAGCAGGTTGTTTTTTTGTAACAATTTCGCATGTGGTAATTCAATTTCGCATGTGATAATTTTGATGAAATAGCATGTTGTTTTTTGTAACAATTTCGCATGTGTTACAAAATAACAACATGCGAATTCAATTCGGGAAGATGATCGGACGACAGCCCCTATATATATATATATATATATATATATATATATATATATATATATATATATATATATATATATATATAGGGGTAGGTTAACGTACAAATGCGCTTATCGTACATTACGTACGCTACAATCTCAGCCGTCAGATCATCTTCCCACATTGAAAATCGCATGTTGGTTTTTTGTAACAATTTCGCATGTTGGTTTTTTAACATGCGATTTCATCAAAATTACCACATGCGAAATTGTTACAAAAAACAACATGCTATTTCATCAAAATTATCACATGCGAAATTGTTACAAAAAAGCAACCTGTTATTTCATCAAAATTATCACATGCGAAATTGAATTACCACATGCGAATTTGTTACAAAAATAAAACCTGCTATTTCATCAAAATTATCACATGCGAAATTGAATTCCTACATGCGAAATTGTTACAAAAAAACAACCTGCTATTTCATCAAAATTATCACATGCGAAATTATTACAAAAAAAAAACAACATGCGATTTTCAATGCAGGAAGATGATCTGACGGCTGAGATTATAGCGTACGTAATGTACGATAAGGGAAGTTGTACAATACCCTTTACCTATATATATATATATATATATATATATATATATATATATATATATATATATATATATATATATATAAACACATAACTATGTTTACGAAGTCGTGTTAGTTGTCGTGAATAGAAATACGTAGGTGGATAGCGGTTCGTGTCGCCGTAAGATGGAAATAAAAGTGTATATATAGCAATATACATATATTTTAAGTCGTGACGTTTGAAATATAACTTAGAATTCAGTCAATTGAACTAAATATAACAACTATATTTAGTTCATAAGAAAGTTTAAAATCGACGTTTAAAATAAATATAAACCATATATATTTTAAAAATGTGTTCAAGTATTTCGAAAAGCCGACGTTTAAAATACATAGAAACTTCATTTTTATTTTATGAAAAAGTTCTAGTATTTCGAATTATCGGTGTTTTGAAATAAATATATATAATCGTATTTATTTTGTATAAGTAATCGAGTTTTAAACGCGTTTTGAAATACTATAATAAGGGTCGAGTGTTAGTGGTTTGAAAGAAAGGTAAGCAGTATTCGTCGGATGTTATACTTCGTTTGTAATTTGTAAACGTCGCCCAAAATAAATAAATATTTATATTTATCTTATAAGAAGAACTCGAAATCCTATAAGTGTCGTTTTTAGATCATAAATGCGTGTCATGTTTCGGGTTTTTAACGAAAATTGGGCAGAGTTTCCCTTATTTTTAGGATACCCCGACAATCAAAGCCGTCGTTATTTGTCAAAAATCCAATAATAATCCAATCACAATTATATATATCTTTCGCAAAATATAACGAACACTAAAATAATTAAACTAGAATACAGTGGGTCAAGCTCGATTCGCGTAGAAAAAAAAATATCTAAACTAACGTAAGTTAATTCGCTACGCTTAAAACTTTACCGGGTCCTTGGTGTTGACCGGGCGTTGACTGCTGTTGACCCGAGTTGACCGGGTTTGACCGAGTCAACTGGGTTAGACTGAGTTGATCGAGAGTATTAAGGCTGACCCGGGCCGTCCTGTTGACTGCCTTTGACAACGTTTGACTGGCTTTGACTGTCGAAACAAAACCCGAATCTGACCGGAGTGAAACTGAAGCCGAACTGCTAGACTGTTGACCGCGATTGACCTGCTGTTGATATTGTTTTGACTTGTTGAACCAGACTCAAGACTGATCTGAACCGAGAGTGATGGTTGTCCGGCGTTGACCCGCACCCAGAGCCCGAACCTTTGTCGCTGGAGACGGCCACCATCGCCTTCATCGTTTGCTGTGGCCGATGTGGCTCCGGCCATCGTCAATATTATCATCATCGGAAAGAAAAACAAACATAAAACGTGGATTGAGTGCACAAGATCTAACGGATCTGAGTAACAAACAAAAATTATATACTCGATTCACTAACCGGAGCTCGTCGGAGACACACCACCACCGTCGGTTCTCCACTGCCGCCGCCGTGAGCGGCTCCATCGCCCGTTCTCTCTCTATATCTCTCTCTGATCTCGTTTTCGGCTGTGGGGGTGTGTGTAGCCAGAGAACGGTCGTCGCCGTTCAAAAGTCGCGGTGACCTTTTTCTAGTCGGAATGGCGTAGATCGAAGGGGGGCTGCGAGTGTGGTTGTCGATTGCTAGAAACAACCTCCGCTGCACCGCCGGTGGTCCTACGAGACCGGCTGCCGGCCTCCATCGCACAGAGAGGAGGGTCGTGTGAGTAGGGGTGGAATGAAGAGGGTTCTACAGGTGTATATGAGGTTTGTTTGGAGATGATGAAGTTCATCTCTTTGTGAATATATAGGGCATGTATGGCTAAGCTTTTTTAAACAACTTATTAACTTATTAGCTTTTTGGAAAAGTCAGTATGGAGTGACTTATTGATTTATTGGCTTTTTCCCCTCACATACACCCTCATTGCCAAACATCATTTTGGAGCTTATGACTTTTCAAAAAGCCAATAAGTCAATAAGTTGTTTCAAAAAGCTTAGCCAAACATGCCCATAGAAGTGCAGTCAAAAAGGAAAGAAATGAGAGGGATAAGGGTGAGCGGCTGTAACAAATGAGGGGGAACTAGGGTTTCAACTCTTATATAACTAGGTTAGACTTGTTGTAAGTGGGCTTGGGCCCAAGGCCCGTTAGCGTGTTTTGAGCGGCTCGATAATTCTCCGAAGCCCGTTTTCGCATCTCGAACTTTGTAAAACGTCGTAAAATAAAGTATTTGGAACCGAAGCGCTAAAAATTGTGTAGTATATCGTATTTAGACACGTATGATAGTCGTCGCGTTAAAACGCGTAAAATGTTCCATTTGTCGTTTCTAACTCGTTTTTCGATCCATTTTCAACTACGGGTAATAAAATTTAAAAACAAAGATAAATATATCATAATATATTGGTTTTTAAGTTATTACGCGCATCTGATGCTTTCGTTTTGTTGTCGGTGCGTTCTTACTATCGTGTTTTTAATTCACGTATGCGTTTTGTGATATTCAAAAGCATGATAATTTCGCAAAACGAAACTCCTAAGTATATGTTATATGTGTAAACTTCGTAATCGACGGCGTTGTCAGAATTTTGTACGGCGTCAGTTCGTTATCGTTTAAAGCTCACAGTTTTCTTCACAAATCCACATACGCGCACTGTAAGGTTAGATAGGCGTTGCTAGGCGTTCCAAGAGCCTAATTAAGTTAATTCGTGTCTTAAACACTACTTATTATCGTCGTAAACGTTCATTAATCACGTAATTAGAAGCGGTTAATTACCGGTTGTCACACCTAACACCGTCTATTTTATCGTTAAATTTTTAATGAAATACCTAAATTACCCTTGTGTTAATTAAATAAAAAACTATGGAAATTTAAAAGATTGTATTCTAGGACCCACTTGTTAAAACACAACCCCACGCTACCCCACCCCACTCCATCCCTGCTCTCATTTCCGGTCATCTTCTCCGGCATCACAACCCCACCCTCTTAATGTCCGGTGACCCATTACCCCACCCCAATTAATATCTTCCTAGCAGCATCAATTAACATAATAACTTTGAAAAATACTGCTTACCTAGACATTTTCTCATTCTAAAATCCAAAATTTAAATTTTGAAACCATATATGTAAAAATAGTGCCAGACTTCTACTTCAACTGAAACCATGGAGGGTCGAACCCTACAATCCAATTTAAGTCCATATGTCATACAACAATAAAATCATACAAATCCAATAATAAAATCATATAAGTCCATATTTAATTAACACAAGGGTAATTTAGGCATTTCATTAAAAACTTAACGGTAAAATAGACGGTGTTAGGAGACTGGACTGAAATGACATTTTTTAAACTAATGGACTGAAATAGTGATTTTTGACAAACCACAGGGACGAAAATAACAATTAACTCATTTAGATATCTTTTTGTTTTTTATTAATAAGGGCATTATGGCCAATTCACGTGTACTTAACAGAATAAATGGATGGGGTTATCGGAGGTGGACTGAAATGGTTATGAAAGTGAAACCACAGGGACTGAAATGACAATTTTTAAACTAATGGACTGAAATAGTGATTTTTGACAAACCACATGGACGAAAACATTAATTAACTCTTTATAATATGAAAATTATAGGTAATAAATAATGTTGTATGGAAAATGACAATTATATAAAACCACAGTTATTCAAATTAGGTAAACCAAGCAGGTAATAAAGTCACTGTTTTGAAAGTAGAATGTAACCAAAGCTAAGGTGTTGGATGTGTTGTACCCATTAGAAAAACTTTTGAAACTAAAATTGAGCGAACTGATTGAGATAACTTGTGTAACACATAATGTATAATTGTATATGTGGGTGCTTAGTCGTTATCAATCTAAACACCTCTAGTTTTTATATTCTCTTGGACCACTTCTATACTTTACATCTAACGTCACAATTTAGTATTTGAAAATTTCCAACACCTACCTAGTTCGTTGACTTTTTTTGGTAACATTAAAAGGCATAGACCATTCCTCTCTTCTTACCTCAAACCAACTTCAATTCTCTTTGATCTAATTCCAATGGCCTCCGGTTCCTCCTCTACTGATATAGCTTCTTCTGGTGCTGGTGATACAGCTTGCAGCTACGATGTCTTTTTAAGCTTTAGTGGTGAAGATACTCGAAATTCTTTTACAGATCATCTCTACCATAAATTAATTCAAGCGGGTATTCGTACCTTCAGAGACAATGAAGAAATCAACAGAGGTGAAGAACTGAAACCTGAAATTGAGAGATCAATCAAAGCATCCAAGGCATCAGTAGTTGTATTGTCAAAGAATTATGCAACTTCGGCTTGGTGTCTTGATGAACTTCTGCTCATCCTCCAGCAAAGATGGGAGTGTAATCATTTTGTTCTACCTGTTTTCTATGACGTTGACCCCACGGATGTTAGGAATCAAAAAGGAAGTTTCGCCATAAAAGTCAAACCTTCTCCAAAGTGGACAGATCAGAATGTAAACCAATGGAAGACAGCTCTTACAGAGGTTGCTAATTTGGCTGGCCATGTTGCTTCTGGGTATGGTTCTTTGCATCTTCTGTTGATTCAATCATTATTCATTCATATGATTTTTAGCATAGGCGTCAAGGCCATATCATTATTCATAGGCCTCAAGGCCAGCTCAAATAAATTTTAGGCCAAAATTGGGGATAATAAAATTAGAGCCCTTTTTGTAAAAAAATAAAAAAAATCCTTTAGAGCATTCTTATATCAACTCTATATATGCATGATCATAGGTCATAAAACTCAAGTAAAAGATCTTAAAGCCAAAATATTACCTACATGTAGTAGGTTTTTCTTTAGATTTTGAGGCGCTAGGGAAGTGAGGCTCAAAGCGCTTGCTTTATTTCACTCCCACTTGAGGCGGCCCTTCGCCCAAATTAATCTTGAGTTTTTGAACCGCGAACTTCATTAAACATGACACTAGCAGTGGCGGACCCAGGAATTTTTCAATGGGGGCGCGGAACATTTTTAAAAATTTTAGGCCCCTAGGTATACAAGTAAAAAAATCGGTTCGTAAAGGATCGGTTCGGGTCGTGTCGGGTCGGGTCATGTAAAACAAAAGAAATCGCGCCATAACGTCCCTACTTGTGGTTCCTATCACAAACAAATTGATCCATAAGTTTATCGCTCTCTAACATAATGTTTCAATTTTAATTTTAAACCTTAGAAATCGTGTGTAATCACCCTAAAAATCATCTAAACAACATAATCACCCTACAAAAATTATCTAAACAACCATAAACAACGTCAAAACACATGAAATTTCAAACCTATTTAAGAATTTTATTACTCTTTGGTGTCGGACGGCGGTGGTTCGCGGCTGCTGATGACGTGCTGTTGTGCCAGCATCGGTAGTCACCATCATCTCATGTCACGACAAACCGCCACGACACATACCCGCTCCAATCAAGTTTCCCCTCCTCAAGCCCTGCATGACAAACAACACAATTGAGGTCCTTTGTTAAATGATTAACTGATAAAAGATTGCAAGTAAAATTTGGCATACGGACAACCCTTGTTAATTTTTATTCCTCCCTTTAGAACAATAACACATTTCCCTTTTACGGGAATGGCTTCTTCGTTGGGTATCTGTTGATACATGATATGTGGACGCGACTCGACTTGACGCGACTCGGCTTAGCAACGACATTCCTCCGTCGTGTGCTTCAAGATTACAAGCAGGCCAAGAGATCAAAAGACTTGAACCTTAGTCCTTGGGCTGGAGAGCAAGTCGGCGAAACAAGCATTGGGCCTTCAACCATTTGGGCCAAAGCCCACTTCGGTGAAACGTAAAGGATGTCGACGCAACACATCAGTTTCGTCGACCAAGTTCCTGTTTCGTCGTTTGATTTGTTGTTTCGTCGAGCTAGAAGTGATTCGCCGAGTTCAATTCCGTTTCGTGGTGGGTGTGATGTCTGTGTCTATATATAGTCAGTATCTAGATAGAAAACACAGAAGAGAGAACAGAGAGAACACACACACGAGAGAGAGAGTTTACAGAATACATTTGTAAACCTTGTGCTGTAACCGACTTTCATAGTATTAATACATAGGTGTTAATCGTTGAGTCTTGTGTGTCGTTTATTTACGTGTTCTATCTCGGTTTGCTATCTCGGTTGGATTCCGCACAACCGGGGTGGTTTGTATACAAGGATTAGGCGACTAGATCCTCCCCTAGCCGGACCTACAAGTGGTATCAGAGCCTTGGCTCTTCTCCTTGTTAAAACCGAGTGTTTTCGGGTGTTTTCCGGGTTTTTGAAGTTTATGCTCTTCTTGAAATATTTGTTTGAATCTTCAAAAATTATCGTATTTTGCTGAAAGTTCTTATAAAAACCTTGTTATTTCACATTTTCACATGTTAAAATTGGGTTTTTAGTGAAGTTTTAAGCAAAAACTTGTGTTCGGAAAGTTACGGTTCACCGGAAAACTCACTGTGTCCTTCATATCTTCAAACTATTCTTCATAAAATTAACCTTTTGATCCTTTGAAGATTAATTGTTAAAGTGTTTGATGAGCCGAAAGCATACTATTTGTCAGTAAAAGGATAAGGCAGGCCAAAAAGTCACACCAACTTTTCACCAACTCACTGACTTACTTTTCGACGAAACGAACTTTGGCGAAATAGAATTTTCTTTCGACGAAACAGAATCAAAAGAAATAACCTTTGACGAAACAAAGGTGTTTGACGAAACAAAAGTGTTTCGTCAACAAGCAATTCGTTCCGTTTCGTCATTGTGGGCCTCCGTTTCGTCATTGGGCCTTGTTCTGTTTCGTCAACGATCATTCAAGTAGTCTTGTTTCATCAAGTTGAAAGCCCAAAAAGCCCAAAAGACCTTCTTGTTTCGTCGACTAGGATTGAGCTTTTGTTTCGTCACACATATAATTAAATATCTTGATTCGCCGAACATTGGGCCTCGAACTTGGGCCTGGGCCGTTTCGTCTTTTGAAAGCCCAAGACAGGATTGGTTTGTCTTGTTGTTTCGTCGAACAATTAGGTTCGTCGATCAGTGATTTGTTTCATTGACATCTATTAAACAATTGAGTTTCGTCAACAACCAGTTTCTGTTTCGTGGAAACTGTTTCGTCGACAAACTTTGTGATTTTAAACAGAAGGTTTTCATAGGTGTTTTAACAGTTTGTTTGAAGTGTGTTTATCCGGTATTCATTCATTTGTATCAAATATGAATCCAAGTTGGTGGGGTACTCCGTCTGTAGATGAAGGAAAATATAGAAGTACGGGTTTGTCGCCATCATGGGCCGAATCTCCCACACGATCTCAAATTACGGCAGAACAATGGGCATCGGTTACCAATCAAAAGCAAAGTGAACCGAAAATGACAACAGACATATACGGAAATCCAATACAATCAGTTCCCAAACCAGAAAGAACAACAGACTTGTATGGAAATCCATTACCACCAATTGCCTCACAACGCCCTCGTTCTACTGTAGAACCATCATCTCTTGATCCAAGGAACTGTAGTCAGACAAAAACGGCGTTGTATGCTGAAATTGTCAAAGATGCCAGCAATGGTGAATCCTCGGGAAATAATGACAGTTCTGAACATGACAGTAGTCCAGATGAAGATGTTTCAACTTCAATTGAGGATGATACAACTTCAAGTTCAAGCGAGGATGGATTTGAATGTGAATCATCAAGGGAGGTTATTGATTCTGATGTAGAAAGGCCAACATCTGAGAGTGATTCCAGTCAGGTATGTGTCGATGAACCCACTACTGTTAATTGTGATAATTGTGCTAGATTAAGCGTTAAATGTGCTGATTTGGATGAAAATATGTCTGAGTTGCAAGGGAAACATGATGCTTTACAAGCTAATTTGTTTGACTTGCAAAAAAAACATGTTGATTTAGATGCTAAGTGGTGTGACTTGCAAAGCAAACATGAGGCTTTGCAAAACAAGTATGATGTGACATTCATCCACAACCAAAAGTTGACCGTGGATCTTTCTAAGTGCACATAAGCCAACATGTTTTATGAAAACCATGAAAAGGAGTTTAAATCGGTAATCGAAACATTAAAAAAGGATAAGACTGAGCTAACGAAAATGGTTTCAAGAAAACAAACTGAAATAAACCTTTACATCAGTAGGCTCGAGTTAATGCAAAAGGAAATGGCATGTGTTAAAACTGAAAGTGAGGCGATCCGACTCAAGTTAGATAGTTATTTAAGCTCTAGCTATGTGTTGGATCACATCATTGATGTTCAGAAAGAGAAAAAGGATGTCACATGCATTGGATATAAGAAATGTCCACCACCTGTTAGACACAATTACGATGCACTACCTGATGATGAGAATAGAACTCACTTTGAGCCATCTGTTCCTTTAGACATTAAGGAATTTGCGACCGGACTTGGATACAAACCGGAAGTATCATCAGATTCGGATGTATCAGCAGATACCAGTGTGTCTTCTGCTGAACAGAGTCAGGATCCTCCAGTCATTGTAGAGGATGTTGATTCTTCAGATGACGAATCCGATGATGCTAACTCAGCCCTCGAAGAAGAAGACATACCTCTCGAAAATTACATTCTTTGTGATCCACCTGCAAAACCGTTTGTGACTGCTACAACAAAGTCTGTTGAATCCTCATCTGGAAGCTGTGAAAGCGTGAACTTGCTTTACACGTTGATTGGATCTGATAAAATATACTCAGACAATGATTTTCCAATCAACAATGTCAATCAATCTTTGATTGATAAAGTTTTCAAAGATTCTACCAGTAAGTTTTTGGGAAAGTCGAGCCAAGGAGTTGTAGTAACTCAGTGTGCTCCTATCCCAAAATCCGAAGTTAGAAAGAAATATGGGAATCAAAAATTGCAAAAACAAAACAATCAACGAAAGCAAAATCATGCTGCCAAAGGAAATGGAAAAGGCAAACAGAGCCAAAACAAGAAAAAGGTTCGGAAGATAAACTTCGTGATATCCAGAGGGACTGATAAAATTGAAACTTTCGAAAAAAATCCAACACGGATTTTGTTAAACAAAGTAAAATTTTGAAAAGAAACAGTCAAAACAACTATACACAACAAACAAACGGTTGTGATGTAGAACCAAGTACCTCAAGATCACGAAGTTCATCATCAAGCTCTTACAATTATGATACTCCGAGGTTTGTTGAGCGGAGATCATGCTTTGAATGTGGTGAGTATGGGCACATTGTTAGAAACTGTCCATATCTCACGAAAGGAAAGGCAAAGGTTGATGCCCCCCCCCCATGGTACCATAAAAGATTTGTTTCACGAAAACAGGACCCTCGTGTTGTTAAACAACGAAGAAACAACGAAAAGAAGTTGAAAAGGTTTTGAAACCAGAGGTTATCCAAACACAGTCTGTTAAGTTAGAAGTTAAAAATGAAAAACAAAAACAGATTTGGAAACCAAAATCGGTAACTGTTTCAGGGGGAGCTACAACAATTCCGAATCATCGGGAAATGGATGTTACAATTCTCGATGATGACGGACGACCCAAGTCTGTGAAGCCTTGGGTCCCCCTCTCCAACTAATCTCTGAATGAGTGTGCAGGATGTTCCGGGAGGAACTATTGATAGTCTTAGGATTGTTGATAGTGGAGCGTCCATGCACAAGATCGGCGACATAAGGCTCCAAAATATTGTTACATCTAGGAGAATATCGTCGCCATTGATGGAGAGAAAGGAAAGGGAAAAGAAGACAAAAATTCCGATGAAGGAATGTCTGGTGAAAAAGGAATGAAGTTGAAAAATTCGACCAGATGAAAAATGTGCCAAAATTTGGTTGTTATGGTTTTTGATCGGGTCCTCAGGAAAGATTCCAATGAAATGTACGCACCTGCAGCACGTCTGAAGTTCAAAATCAACAAGATGAACGTGGAGTGTACATTTCTTCGCGGTGTGATTGAAGAAAATGTGTTTGTTGAACAAACCAACCAGGTGTGCGGATGCCTTCGCGTGGATTGAACAACCACACACTACTTCTGAAAGAGAAAGACAAAGGCCTTCACTGGTGCAATGTGTAAGACCAGCCGGACCCAGAGGTTTATGATCTTGTTGCTGTGAAGAGTTTTCTCGGATTAAGTGAAGTAGCTACAAAAATCGACCTTGAAATCCACACCGGATGGATATCTAGTTGGGAGAGCGCTCAGATTCCTTGCAATGCATGAAACAGTTGCAGGATACGGTTTTGAATTTCTAATCTCTCCTATGCTTGTCGATATTTAAGCTACTTTATGAATTATTATCATCTCGTACAGCACTATTTGACCTGACACGTTGAACTCGAATATCACCTCACACGTGATCGTTTCAATATGAAATTCGTCAATGTTGTCATGGTCCGCACCACTTACCGACGTGCCAACTCATTTTCCCAAAATACAATCAAATCAATTCTGATTAAAATTAATTTTGATAAACGACATTGAGGTAAAACATGAGTTAACCAACATCGGAAAATCATTTTTGTAAATATCTTTGTATCTTTTAAATTTTATCTTAGTTTGTTGATTTTAGGGGGAGTAAATCCAAAATTTGAAAATCCAAAAACATCGAAAAATTTAAAAACACAAAAACAATAGAAAAGCAAAAATGAGTTTCCTGGCAAGCAAAAGAGAAAATGATAGTACATCAGCGGTCTATCCAAAACTCTTTAAACCTTAAATGAAAAACGATAAGCAGCTCTATATAAGATGTATCGGTAGGCTCACAATCATTTTAAAGTGTGCAGGGTGATATAAATCTTAAATCGACTGAAGACCAGGTGGGAACCATTCATTAGCATATGGTCTTGGTACCGAAATTTCGTTTGAGAGATTGCCGAGGTTCTGAGATATTCGGTCTTTATGCTGCTTATCATCTGGGTATCATGGTTGTATCTTTTACCGAAAAATAACGGGGACGCAAGTCTAGATCTTCCATGATACTATACATACGTGTACATACTGCATACGACCTCAATAAGTAATCAACAATCACATGTCCAAACAAATAAGTGATAAAATATCACATTTATCCGGGAGTCAAGTTCGTCTCTCTGCTGTACGAAAGTACTGACCTGTTCACGGACTTGCTCCTGTGCCCTCATGCATCGAAAATCAGGTTCCTCATCAATAAGTGATTCTATCACATAGGGCTTGTTTTCAAAACAAAATAAGTGAGAATCTCACATCATATACGGTCAAACAGATGATAATCGGGATACTCACTGGTAAGATGAACCCTCGTGCATACCTTGATACGGGAATGTGTCATGATGTGGATGAACACTGGTCGGTAAGTATAAATCAAACCTTAACGTATCCCCTCGCCATGATTACATTTGATAAGTTGAGCTTAAGTGGACAACAATACCGATAATCGTTATAGGATGCTTATCTTAATGTTAACTAATTGAACAACAAGAGCGCTTTGGCGTGACCGTACACTGATATGATTCTCTTACCCTCGAAACTCGCAAAAAGAATGTCGGTAAATATTTATTTAATGCTTTCAGTTTCTGCATCTTTGTATATATTTGCTTACTGCTTTCTGTCTTTACATTTCAAATATTCAAAATACCAAAAAGATTTTAGGTGTGTTTTAATATAAACTTTATAAAATCC
The DNA here is from genome assembly GCF_002127325.2 of Helianthus annuus. NCBI lineage: Eukaryota > Viridiplantae > Streptophyta > Magnoliopsida > Asterales > Asteraceae > Helianthus > Helianthus annuus. Next base: position 33,854,743 of record NC_035441.2, on the reverse strand, counting down.
AAAAAGATTTTATTTCTATCTTATTTTCGATTGTACGATGTTGGATCTCGAGTCTTCGTTACCTGAAAGCTGATTGAAAACCAAAGTGACTAAATCTTCATAAACGGTCGAAATTTGCAAGTTTTGAAAGCTAAAAACTAAAATTGATAAATTTGTTAAACTTTCAAAATGTCGGACGGTAGTTGATTGAAATGTGGTCAGACGTGTGTGGTTTGTTTATGCTAACTATATTCCAAGCAGTTGTTCTGATTACGCGTTTAGATTTCTTGCATGTGCAGATGCTAAAGGCAAGGAGAACATGGTCGATGACGAGCTTCGGAATGAAGACACGGCGTGAAGGCACTCAAAGATAAAGATGATCGAGTTGCCGCTACCATCATCAACACCACAAGGATCTCAAGTTATAAAGATCAAGTCTTTCACAAGCATAACTCAAGGGGGAGCTTATGTTAAGGGGGAGTTTGTCAACACACTTCCTACATGAAACGGGGAGTTTGTTGATACACTTTCTGCTTTCAAGACGTGAAGACTTTGAAGATCCTCCGACATAGAAGACATCAAAGGCGAATCTCGCGAGTAGCGTCCAAGGGGGAGTTTGTTGATACATATATGTGGACGCGACTCGACGCGACTCGGTTCGGTTCGACCTGGTTAGGTTCGGCTCAAGCCCGACGTCACGACATTCCTCCGTCGCGCGCCCCAGAGTTCGTCACGCGAAGCACGGAGAGCCGAGAACGCTTCCCGCTTGACACATCATCATGACATCATCATGATGATGTCATGATGATGTCAAGACTTTGACTAAACTTCACATATCTGAAACAATTTGGAATTCATGTACGTGCATGAGTATGTGAAACTTCACTTGGGCCAATCAGAACGCAGCATGGACTTCAACCATTTTGGGCCAAAGCCCAGTTCGACGAATCAGATGTGATGTCGACGAAACAAGTCTGTTTCGTCGACTATCTTTCATTTCGTCGATGTTTCATGCGTTTCGTCGGCTACAACCGTTTTGCCGAGTCCCTATTCAGTTTCGTCGATTGCTGTGTTGCTGCGTCTATATAAACAAACACAAGACAGATAGAACACAGCCCGGATAAGCTAGAGAGAGAGTGTAGAGAGAGAAAGTTCCGGTGTGCCTTGTATTTGTCGAATATTGTACCGAAACTTTGTCGAAATCAATACACGTAATTGTTAATCGTTGATATCTTTACGTCTTGTTCACTCTCTCGCTCGCTCGGTTTGTATCGTAACGTGGATTCCGCACTTGTTACGGTATTATAAACAAGATCTCGTAGTTGTCCGGCGATCCGCAAACGGACCTACAATGGTGTGACTTTTTGGCTTGCCTTATCCTTTACTGACAAACAGTATGCTTTCGGCTCACCATACTCATTTCACCAACCAAGGAGGTTATACAATATTTTAATCTTTGTACACTTTCCAACACACAAACATTTGAACAATTAATCTTCAAAGGATCAAAAGGTTAATTTTATGAAGAATAGTTTGAAGATATGAAGAACACAGTGAGTTTTCCGGTGAACCGTAACTTTCCGAACAAAATTCATGAAAAGGATTCGTTTTAAGAAGATAAATGTTCAAAAGTGGCACTTGACATGCCAATGTGACTCATACCTTACTAATTACTTATCTTCATGCTAAATTTGCAGGCATCATACCTTGAAACAGACGCATTTAAAAAAATGGTAAATCTAAAATTGCTCCAACTAAATTTTGTGGAACTCAAAGGATCATATAAGCATGTTTCTGAGGATTTAAGATGGCTTTGCTGGCATGGATTTCATTCAGAAATCCTACCCGCTGACTTATGCATTGAAAACTTGGTGGCTATAGATATGAGCTGTAGTAACTTGGAAGTGTTTGAACCCCCTACGGTAATGAATCCAATGTCTTCTTTGTATTGCTTCATTATTTTTTGTACATCTTTATGAAACGTTGATTCTTTGGAACTGTTACAGTTTGGTTAATATTTGTGAAAGCCTTGGAGCCCTTTCAAGTCTTACACTATTGCACATGTCAGGGTGTAAAAATCTATTCAGTTCTTGGGAGCATACAGAACCAACTTTTTCCTTCCCAGTTTCATTACATCGGCTATTCCTCAAAGACTGCTATCTTAAATGTGCTGATTTTTTGACTTTGAGTTTCAATCTCCAACTGGATTTGCAATATTTGAATCTAGGAAATAGTCGATTTAAGTCCTTGCCTTGCTATGATCATCTTAAAAATCTTCGGGTTCTTGACCTGAGTTTTTGCTCTAGACTCAAATATCTTCTACGCCTCCCTGGTACACTTGCAGAATTGTATATATATTACTGTGAGTCACTAGAGAAAATAACTTTCCAATCACATCGATTCCCTTTGCAAGAGCTTGGTTACGAAGGCTGTGTTAACTTGTATGAAATTGAAGACTATGTCAAATTGGTGCCCATAGCTAAATTAGATGAAACTGATTTGGGACACCTGGAGTGGCTAAAAGAATATCAGAATCATGAAGTGTGCCTTGTTGGTGATGATGAGCTCACAGTAGGCAGAAGTTGGCATATCCAGGTTTGTTGCTTCTCTCTGAAATAATTTGTCAATATTCTATCTGCTAACTAATCATAAAAAGTGATTGATCCCTTTTGTTTGCGTGGCACAGATGTTGTACGAATTTAATATTGCACATCGCTGCCAAATATAAATGACCCAAGGATGACACCTAAGTATACGTCAGAATCATCTTCTTTGTCGTTTGATGTACCTTCGTGTCTTAAAAATAAGAGGCTCAAAGGAATTAATGTAACTTTCAAGTATTCAGTATCAGGTGATGAGTGGGCATGGTTTTGTAAAGTCAGTACCACTAATGGTGTTGTTGATTTAATGTACAACCCTAAAGTGTTTGGCAAACCGGAATTTGGTGAAGTAGGTATATGGTTAAGCTATTGGCCAATTGGAAATACATTGGACTTTGGAAACACTGTTCATGTCTCTATTGATGTGATGAGTGGATTGGAGGTGCATGAATGTGGTGTGAGCCTTGTGTATTCCGACAAGGAAACCATGGAAAATAACATGGGAGGGGTAGAAATTCTGGGAGGTAATTTGTCTGGATTTGAACTAAGCACAGGAGCGTACTATCTATGTCGGCATGATTTCCTTAGGTTAATGGAGGTTGGCAGATTGACTCCTGACTGGTTTAGAATTTTAGTTGGTGATACGATTGACTACACCGGTATGTGTTCCCTGATGTCAAGATACTTATTTGTGTACGTATTAAAATCTAGCCTTCAAATATAGCAACTTACACATATCTTTTATTGTATATATTACAGAGGTAAGAGGATGGAGACAGACTGGTCGACCAAAACAGTTGAATGATCCATCATTTACAGAGTTAAAAACTGTTAGATGTATCATCTATGGTCCTCAAGTGGTAAGTTTGCTTAGTAACATTTGTTCATTATCGTCAAGTTGTTACAAGAATAACCTTTAAATATTACATGAGTTAATTTGGCTTTGGGTTTTGTGATAAACAAACAGGAGGATACTTACAAGATTGCAGAGATGTCCAAATCATCTTTGGGCGATGACACAGTGGCATTCACATCAAGTTTGCTTAAGGGAGAAACAATTGATGAGGCAGTGGAGGTAACTGAATATTAAGTTAAGTGTATTAAATAAAAGAGCTTAACGTTTATCTGTGTGGGAAATTGATTTTCTCTCTCAAATCAGGAAATTAATGTCAAGCAGTATAAGTCTGGCGATGAGACATCTGATCGTTACTCACATGCAAGGTATCACCCAGTTTCCTTTTCCATATTATCTTTTTTTTTTGAACGGCAAATTTGGATCACACCACTGGAGTATAATCGTGTCACCAGCGGAACCAACCGATCATATCCATCTCTACTAGGCATAATGCCTATACACCAATCCAGGAGGGAAACCAAATAAATATGAGAAAAATCCCCTTGTGGGGATCGAACCCAGAACCAATTAATCACAAAGTTTTATCCCACCCCAAGATGCCACTAGGCTTGATTGGTCCTATGTTATTACTACATTTCCAGTTCGAACATATACAACATATTTTCCCCTTTTTCATCGTAACTATCTAATCAATGTTTACACCTTAATATTACCTTGCAAGGTCATACAACCATTCCTTGTTACAAACAATATGTTTGGCTATGTAGACATATGGACGGTCAATACCGTGTCCACCTATACATGTCATTACATCCAAGGACTCTACACAAGCTCCCAATCCCAATCATTATACTTGGCAATCCAATGATGCCCACCTTCATATGTTGCTCATCTCGATCTACCATCTTAAAGGCTTCTTTACAACATGTTCAACAGTTGAAGGTACAACTACTCGTGATCTCTGGCTTGCCCTAGAACGGGCTTATGCACCTCATACAACTTCTGGAGAGCATTATCCCCCCCCCCCCCTCCTGCTTTCCTCTCCCACACCCCAACTTTACGACAACTTTACAAAAAAAAAAAAAAAAAAAAATAGGTGCCACATGGCACCCTAACGCCGGCCTGGCCACACCCCTTCCACACCCCACTTTTATGGTTGAGGACTGGTGGAGCCCACACCTTCCACGTGTCAAGCAATGCCCTCGACCCAAACCCTCCTCACCCCATAATCTAATCCACTCTTTGTTTCCGTGATACGTGCCTATCTTCTCATCCACATTTTCATGCATTAGTTTACCCATGTTCTCCATGTCTTTTAATTTAGTGCATCCATGTTTAGTTAATAGTGCATGCATGACTCCTATATTTTGGTTAAAGTAGTTTTCCTTTTGCATATTTAAGGTTGTGTACTTTCATTTGAAAGTTAATGAGAAAATAATTGAAAGAAACTTTAGTTTTATGTCTCTCTTCTTCTCTTATGTTCTTAGGAGTTTGTAGGTTTTCTCCGTAAACCTATCAATTGGTGCTTTCATTGAGCCTTAGCCTCCATGGCTTTGGAAGAACTCGAGGACGCCACTTATCTATCTCGCTTCACCGGTTACAATCCTGCCCGGTGGATTCGTGATGCTGAACGGTTCTTTTCCTTTTATGCAATTTATGAGGAAGAACGTTTTCCATATGTTGTTGAGTACTTCGATGATGAAACTTTTTCTTGGTTCAATTCATGGTATCGAGGACCCGAACGCCTCAAATGGAAATCTTTCACCACTGCAATGCTCCATCGATTCCGACCACCACCGCTTTCTTTTCCCGCTCGACCACCACCATTAAACCCCGTACTACCCCTGTCATCCCCTCTACAATCCACCGCGTCCTCACTACCACCACCTTCATTATCGCCCTGTTTTGTTTCGCCTTCCACCGGCTCCACCGACATTACCATGTCCTCATCCCCTGGCCCAACGTTGTTGTTCATGCCTCTATTCATTGCAAATGGAAGTTCATGGCTGTTCCCTTTTATAACTGTTTGTTGGCCCCATGAACTAATTTCTAAAGATGAAGACGTAACTGATAATATTTTACAAATTTTCAATATGGGCATGGGTACAAGAGCTAGGCATAGGACAACAAGCCATCCATTTCCGGAGCAAAGACGAGAATGGCGACCACTGTGGCAACTGCCGCTGTGGCGGCCCATTAAGACTAAAACCAAACACTTTCGGAAGGCGCGAGTGGCGACCGCCTTGGACCGAGCATTCCGTCCTTGAGGACAGGGACGTTTTTTAGGGCGGGAGTATTGATTCGTGCCTATCTTCTCATCCACATTTTCATGCATTAGTTTACCCATGTTCTCCATGTCTTTTAATTTAGTGCATCCATGTTTAGTTAATAGTGCATGCATGACTCCTATATTTTGGTTAAAGTAGTTTTCCTTTTGCATATTTAAGGTTGTGTACTTTCATTTGAAAGTTAATGAGAAAATTATTGAAAGAAACTTTAGTTTTATGTCTCTCTTCTTCTCTTATGTTCTTGGGAGTTTGTAGGTTTTCTCCGTAAACCTATCATTCCGCCACCCATCTCTTAATGATTTTCCGGCAAGATCCCAGACACGTCTCAGACTATAAATCAACAGAGACCTATACCTGCTGACCTAAATCCCTCTACTCCCTACACATCTCAGACTATGAATCAAAAGAGACCTAAATCCGCTAACCTGAATCTCTCTACAAAGTTTGGGCTTTTACAGACATTAGTCGCATCTTCGTCCACAGAGACTCTAGAGCCTCCTGTACAACCATCGTCACTCGTTTACAACCACGTGACGTAAAATGTAGGCAAAGACAAATGCAAACTTATACCTTAAGCTGTAATAAAACGTAGACAAACTCGAATCTACACCGAGAAGCTTTAACATAGACAAAAAAACGTAAAACTTTGTGGGCAAAAAATAAACCATGCAAACTTGAGTGACTGAAAGCTTAAACCACCTTAAAAGACAATAAAAGACTAAAAAACAAAAAACAAACACTATTCATCTATACTATATTAAAATGCATGAGGAAGGAACATTTTAAGATGCCCAAAAAAATAAGTTTTTTTTTTCTCTTAATTTATAAATACACCTGTAAAATTGGTGTAAATTGGTCTTTTAAACAATAATTATATTTTAGCCACATATCTTATTACACTTAAATCTCTGAGTTTTAACATAATTATAATTCTTTTACATATTCTTAACATATCTTATAAATTATAATGTTTTAAAGAATATAAAAGTACCATAACGACCTACTCATTTTTGTCGACGTTTTGATAGTTGTCTTGGTCAGTATTGACGTGTGAATTAAAAGGTACAAATAGATAATGCCTTAGTGTACAAGTGATTAAAGCCCAATGTACTTTAGTCATTATCCCAAAATATTTAATAGTTACGGAATATTAAGTGATTAAACTCTTATACTTAACAAAATTATAGATAATTAGATAGTAGTTACACTGTATCCCCTAACAAAAATAAAAAAATAAAAAAAAAATAACTCCCCCTCTCCCCCGATCTTTAACGGTCATAACGTTTTGGTATGTTAATATTTTTCTTTTTTAAATTACATCATATAAACGAGTATTTTATTCTATTTAACTCGAGTATAGTATCGTTATACTTTTCTTTAATTAAAAAAATTGATATGCTACGTGATTAACAGTGTCTAAGGGTAAGTAATAACTGAATCGTTAATTGAAACTAAACAGAAATCAACCAAAAATTGAGTTAACTGAAAACTGATTAATCGAAATCCGAATTAACCAATACGGCTATCGATTTTTTTGTACCCTCATTTAACTAAAATTAACCGAACCGAACTATTCATATTTTCATATATTTCTAGGTTTTTACATTCAGTTCATGTATTTCATATATATACCATCATTTTATGTATTTATACCTCTATTTCATGTACCTATACATCCATTTCATTTATTTATACCTAAATTTCATGTATTTTCTAATAAAAAGTTTTAGCCCAAGTTTGCTTTTGGCTATTAACCGAAATTAAAAGAATCAAACCTAAAACCGTCCATCTAACTGAATAATCACAACCGATAAACGGATTGCTTAATAATATAGACTAATCGATGACCTCGATTTTGGTTAAAAATGATAATCTAACCAACCGAACAATGCACACCGTGGCAATGTCTGTGTTTCCCGCCGCATCGTGCGCGCACACTAACCTAAATGATTATCGGTGAGCAATAACTAAATCGTTAACCTAAACCAAATAGGGCTGAGCAATTTACGGTTTCGAATCATCAGAACCGGGGAACCCAACCAGAACCGCTAGATCCGAACCGTATTGTTGCATTTCGGGTCCAGTTCCGGTTCTTAAATTTGGGAATAAACGGTTCCCGGTTTGGTTCTGGTTATGTTTAAAGAACCGCTAGAACAGGTTTGGGTTTAAACTTTAAATAACATATTCATAAACCCTATTACTTTATTTAAACTTTAAATATTATATTTAGAAAAAATGTTTCTAGGATTAAAGAATATAGAAATAGTTTTTATATAATGTTTGAATGAAGTTTTTTTGATGGTTAACTAAAAGTTTTTTTGGTTGAATTTTGTTTTTTTACATTGTATACTTACATTTCATGGTTTGAAACATTTTATTGTCGCTACTTTTATTTTATTTGGTTTGAATTTTGAATGTTGCAACTCTGAATTTATATATTTTAAACGGTTTGGTTGTTTTAATTGTTTTTGTTTTGTTGTTATTTTTTGGATTTAATTGAAAATCGGTTCCGGCGAGAACCCTCTACGCGAGAACTCTGAAAATCGGTTCCGGCGAGAACTCTGAATTTATATATTTTAAACGTTTAACCCAGTTGCGAACCGAACCAGAACCGTTAAAATACGATTCGGTTCCGGTTCTTATATTTAGCATGAAATATTGTTGTTCAAAAAAAATATTTAGCATTAAACGGATCCGGTTCGGTCCCGGTTCGGTTTGGTTCGATCCGGTTTTGAACCGTTGCAAACCCCTAAAACCAAACAGGAAACAGACGAAACCGAACTGAAATTAACCAAAAACTGAATTAACTGAAAACCGAAAACCGAATTAACCAAAAACCAGTTATCAATTTTTTTGTACTCTCGTTTGACCAAAATTAGTTGAACCGAACCGAATCATTTATATTTTCATATATTTCTAACTTTTATACCGACAGTTCATATATATCATATCTCCATTTCATATATTTATACTTTCATTTCATGTATTTATAACCCAATTTCATATATTTCTAAGTAAAAGTTTTAGCACGAGTTTGGTTATTGCTATTAACTGAAATTAAACGAACCAAACCCAAAACCGTCAATTTACCCGAATAACCGAAGTGATTTACCGAAAACTAGTTGGTTATAAAATAGACTAACTGATGACTTTGGTTTCGGCTTCGTTGAGGATAATAACCGAACCGATCGAACCATGCACAACACAATGAAATGGATTACCCGATTACTTCGCATTTGATTTATATCTATCACAATAAAGCTGCAATAAATATTATATGAATAAGAAAACTACAAAAAACAAGCATCGCAATGCGAAGTGTCGCTCCCGCCGCATCACACGGGCATCTTGCTAGTAACAACATACCCAAATTGTTATATATAGTAATGTGTAATATCTAATATTTATAAAAATATGTAAATTCACATGTTTGTAGGTGTTGGTTAGGATATCAAAATTGATTAAATTAAGTTGTGCAAAATAAAGTGTTTAACATGACTTTTTTTTTCATCAACAGAGAGTTTAATAATCTATTATAGAAGTAGTAACCGTAAATAATGAGTTATATCAGTTTGAAAAGAAAATGAGTTTTTATAATTATGGTGCCTCTTCTTATAAAATTTGAATTCATGTAGAAAATAAATGGTTTAGACCATGAATAACATTTATAATGCATTTGATGCATGTAAGTTGAGGTGGATGATGATTTGGAAGAGAGAGAAGTCAGAGAGCAAAATATTTGTGGCTAAGTGCTAGCAGTTAGCACTTAAAGGAGAGGAAAAAAATTGTGAGTCAGTAGATAATTAATTAAGAAAAATAGAATCTATTATATGATGATGCGGCAAAATTCTTTCAAAGAATCTGACATGTAGCATTGGATTTAGTCTATATCTTTTTATCAAAAAATGCAAATGATTGTGCTTATGTGGACAAATCAACAAATAAAACCAATTTCGAATTTTGAAAATCAATTAATGACGATTCTTAACTAAAGCTTAAATGTGTTAATGGGATAAAAAGTAATGAGGACGGACTTCTTTTACTTTTCATAATGTGAAGCTTTTCCTGAACCTACTTTCAAATAATTTAAAAATGGCTTTTGTTGTCACGCTTTAGTAAGTTGACAACAAGTTCTTTGTATAAGCAGGATAATGAAACCTGCAACTGGAGAGGGCGAAATTGTGTCTTCTTCAACTTCGGCGTATCCATGTCGCCGTTTTTCTCTTGCAAAAATTCAATCTGCAACCAATAACTTTTCTGATGAACTAGTCATTGGATGGGGTGGATTCGGAAAAGTGTACAAAGGTCAAATTTTTAGTGAAGAAGCTGGTCACATTGTAGCCATCAAAAGGAGGGATTCTGTGTCCAACTTTGGGGAACCTGAATTTAAGGCTGAGATCGATACACTTTGTACATTTCACCACGTTCACTTGGTGTCTCTTGTTGGCTATTGTGATGATAATGGAGAGAAAATCCTTGTTTATAAATTTATGCCAAACGGAAGCCTCTACCGTAAGCTGCACGATGTTCATACTCCTTTAAGTTGGGTGACACGGCTCAAGATAGCCATAGGTGCTGCACGTGGTTTGGAGTACCTTCATATAGGTGTCCGCACCCAACATGGAGTCATACATCGTAACGTCAAGAGTTCAAACATTCTTTTAGATGAGAACTGGGTGGCGGTGATTTCGGGTTTGGGGTTGTGCATAGCTGGTCCAACCGATCAGTCGATTCCTTATGTTGAAGACACTGTTAAAGGCACATTTGGGTATCTTGATCCAGAGTATGCTTTGACTGGAAAATTAACTTATAAAACAGATGTGTATGCGTTTGGGGTTGTATTATTTGAATTGCTATCTGGAAGGCGTGCAATAGACATGCACAATGGGGAAGATGATTCTAAGTTGGTAGTATGGGCTCGAAAATGTGTAAAAGAAAGGAAATTAGATCAGATGGTTGATTCTAATATTAAGGGAACAATCTCAACAAACTGTTTAAGACAGTTCGCTCAAATAGCAGATCGTTGTGTTCACCCTGTTCCCAAAGAACGGCCAACCATGAGTGAGCTAGTGGCCTCACTTGAGGCTTTACTGGAACTACAGGAGAAACCTGACACTTCTGCCAAGTCATCAAGCATAATGGGGTTCCCTTGGAAGATCAAGAAATATTTTGTTCCCGCGATTAAACCAAACTTTGGTAATCACGAACTATTCATTAATTTTGTACATGCACTATAAGATATGTGTATCCATAACTGTTTTACGTGTAATCTCTTTAAGTAACTTTTGTTTTCCTGATTCTTAAGCTTTAATTAATCTTCTTTTTGTTTACATTCTTAGAGGAAAGCGGGACAAGTTCACAAAAGAGCCATGACAAGAACAAGAAGCGGGATGATGAGTGAGTGGTCAGAGAAGTAAAAACGTACAGATATGAAAGGTTGAAGCTAGCTAAGATTGTTGGCGGAGCATAGCAAGTTCATACGATCGAGACTGAAGAACGGCCTGAGTGATGTTCACAAAGTTATTGGGTTTTGTTAATTTGTCAATTTTATTATCCATCCATTTATGTCATGTTAAATATAATAAATAACCTGTTTAAGCTTAGTGGGTCGTTCAATCTAAATGATACATACTTATCCGGATTTGAAAGCTACTGGTGTTAGCCAATTAAGCTAACTAGGTTGATCTGTTTATTTTGGTTAATTTGGTTTTCGCTTTTCAGTTTATTTAGTTTTTGGTTGATTTCGGTTCAGTTTCGTCTGTTTTCATTTTGATTTAGGTTAACGATTTAGTTATTGCTCTCCGACAAACGGTTATTTAATAACCGATAAGTGCGCACGCGATGCAGCGGGAAACCCAGATCTTGCCACAGTGTGCATTGTTCGGGTGGTTAGATTAATATCCTAAACCGTAATTGAGGTCATTGATTAGTCTATTTTATTAACGAATCTGTTATCAGTTAATTCGTTTGGTTTATTCAGTTAGATTGACGGTTTTTAGTTTGATTCATTTAATTTCGGTTAATAGCCAAAACCAAACTTTGGCTAAAGCTTTTTATTAGAAATACATGAAAATTAGGTATAAATACATGAAATGGATGTATAGGCAGTGGCAAGTGGCAGATCAAGAAGAAAAGTTGAGGGATAGCACATACTAAATTCTTTTTGTTCCTATTTACTGAAGGGCCCCAGCAGTCTTGAATCTGTGTACTAAACTGGATCTATTTCCTGAAAATTATCCATGTTTAGCATATAGTGATTCAAATATTCAACCAGAACTTTTTAAAAAAAAAGACATAATATTTTAGGTAGGAGCAAATCATTAGTCAAAACAGTCACACAAATAACAGTCTTTTAATTTAATAATTCTACTTTCCCAATTGAAAGTTCAATAACCACACCAGAACCACAAATCAAAAAAGATAAGAACCCAATGAGCATCAAGTTTGCATCTTTTTCAAACCCAGCAAACTTTCACAACAAACCCTTCTATATTTTCGAAATTTAACCAATCTCTAGACTAATTTGTGCTGACACTAGCACATGTTGGATCTTGAAAGGAGAAGAGAGAGGAGACAGATCGGTGGTGGTGGTGTTGGGGGTGGAAGGTGAAGTGATGGTGGTAGTAGGATAGTTTGAGAGAGAGAGAAGGAGAAGATGAGTTAATAATGTAGTGTCTGTATGTATTATAAGTATATATACATATATAATTTTAAAATTGTTTTACTTATTGTTTTTTAATTATAATATTTAAGATAAATGACCATAATACTCTTATGTGGGGATTGACTTAATTAAATAAAACCATGAAAACTAACTGTGTTATGACTAAAGAACATAACTTTCAGGGGTTTGCAAACATCGAGTACGTTTTTTTTATACTTATCAAAGACAAAGAACACAGTTTGCAATAAATAGCATACATAAAGGACGATTTTTGTAATTTACTCTTTAAAGAAATTAGGCCTTCATGGTGGAGCCAAACTTTGAACTTGAGACCTTTAGATTATCTTGAGATGGTTTTTTCCACTCCACCACCAACAATTTTATGTATAATAAATGATTACGCTGTTAAATACATAATTTACATAATTTATAAAAGATTATAAAAACTTTTCGGGCCCTTTACAAATTTGGGCTTCGAGCGACGGCACAGATTGGTCGGCCCAAAAGCTGGACATGGTTTTGTGTTTTCAAGCTTAAAACTTAACAAACTTCACGTTTCTGGTTAGCTCCAACAGTTTTTAACATGTTTTAATCAACGTCATCAACCGATAACATAGGAATTGCTTTTTAATTCGTGTTTTCAGTCAAGATATGTAGGTTTGAGTTTTAGTTCGAGAACAGTTTAAAAATCACCTAAAAACTACACCGACAACTCAGTTTTCAACAAGAAATCGTGCCTTACACTCTGATATCACTTATAGGTCTCGATACAGATCGTGGGACGAACGTGATTTCTTGTTTCGGATGCCGTAGAGAGTGCGGACTTCAAGCTACGACACAAACTGAGTGAGAGAATGTATATTCACTCATAATTGCATAATATTTCAATGAGAATTTGTGAGAACCCGAGCTTTCAAGGTCTTTTCTCGACACGTTGCTTGTTTTCACAACTGTGTTTTATAATTCGTTGCGTTGTAATGGATGCGCATTTGTTATATGATTATTATTTGGTCTTATGATTAATGAATTGGATTAAGACTTTGTAAACTCATTAACTGCTTGATAACTGTTCGATAGACTTAACCCTTGCACTCTCACACTTGACGAAACATTGGACCCCCGTTGCAACCCGAACTCGACGAAACATAGTTATGTTTCGTCATCACCTCCACTCAACGAAACTTAGGGAGTTTCATCGCCCCCTTTGATGTTTCGTCGTCGCCGTATGGGCTTGTGGCCCAGGTAAGGCCCAGTAATGACTCGTTATATTGTTCTGTATTCACACATTGTTATGCAAAGCAATAGTTATCAAACCCTACCTCTGTCTTTAACCATCGGCAGCATCTATATGTTTCTTTTTCCTCGAAGACTTCTTGCAATCCTCGTAATCACCCCATCGATCGGTTAGCCATCCAACACACTCTACATTGATTTCTGATTTGTTTTGATGATCATGATCGACTGTGAGTATAGGGTTTTACTAGAAACCATAATCTTATGTTGTGATTAATTAAGGCTTGGGTATTTTAATTGTAAATCAAACAGATTAGAACATACATGTTAAGGATCTGATGATTTGCATTTGTTCATGAACACTGCGTGGTTCGATAATTATGCTTGTTGAATCTATCTTACGTTACCGGTTGTATATAGTTAGTATAATCGGCATTGAGATCTTAAGCTTGATGATGTTTAGGGTAATTTGCGATTGATTTACGGAATTAAAACTATTGCTATGAAATTGGCATGATTATGATTGTTAACTGATTGAATGTTATGGTTGGTCAGTTTCGGAATATGAGAGGAGTTAAGGGAATTACGACAATTGGTTAAAGATAATATGTGACACTGTTAAAGGTCTCGACGAAACATCTTGGTGTTTTGTCACCCGCACTTCGACGAAATACCTTGGTATTTCGTCACATATACTCATGACGGAAGAGAGTCATTCGTCGAGCACATGTTTCGCCGAGAAACATTTCTTGAACAGTAGACTATGAGATGAACGTGGTTGATTAATTGTGTTGTAAAAACAATATAACACTAATGGGTAAAAACCTGATTTGTCTTGTGTGAACGGTAAATCAACTGTGTGTTACGTGTTCGAAGTGACTGTTATCTGTTATGCATTATGCACATTGTAATGATATGTGAACAACGTGAAAGTAAACTGACTTCGTGTACTTGAACACCCTAGGACTTGACTGATTAAGTGTGTGCTAGTAGCTAGTCATACCGAGCAAACCAAGGTGAGTTCACTTATCTCAAAACAAGCATGCGTCCGGTGGGGATAATCAAATTGATAAAACTTGTAAATGGATTTCGTAAACTCGTATCTTTGTAGGGGATGTGAGGCGGATTTCACATACGCATATCCTTGCAGGGGATATGCAACTGTTTTCAGTAAAACGTTAATGTGGATAATATATTCACTCTCTATCACTTAAGTCCCATCATACTACCGGGTTAGTTGCTTGTTGGGAAACGGGGTTATTAGTTGATAGCACTATTAGGTTTGGCACCCTCACGACGTACCTGGATAGGACGGGCGTGAACTAATAACTTTAAATGATGACCAATGTTTGATAGAGCATTGGAGAAGGGCAAAACGGGCCGTCTGCGGTGTCGAGTTGTTATCAACTTAACAAATCATAACACACTACTTGGTATTAAACGGTTAAAGCAAACTGTAAACTCACCAGCCTGTCTGATACACTTTCTCTGCATGCTTGCAGGTCCTTAGGTACATGAATTGGAACTTGCTATCTGGGAGTGCTGGAGTGGTCATGGGTCGTAGCTTTTGGATACACGTTTAATGATTATTGCACACTTGCCATGAAACACTTGAAATAACTATTTATCTTATGCTTCCGCTGAACGTATTTGTTTTGGATCGTGTTTGAAGTTACTTTATGAAATAAATGGAAACTTTTATTAATACTATGTATGGTTCAATGTGATTGGTGGCTAGATCCTGGTACGTCACACGCCTCGCGGGGGTTTCCGCTTGGGGTATTTTTGGGGGTTTGACACTTTGGTATCAGAGCCACTGGTTATAGTGAACTAGGCTTTAAAACGTTTTCATAAAACCAGACTATAACCAAACATTATCGAAAACAACCATGACACTCAGCTCCAGATCGCATGGTTCGTCCCCTGTTTACTTTATGCAATACTCATTTAACAGTCACACCCTCATGACTTGCATGAAACTACATACTAGATACCATGATATGATTACCTGTGCTGCATGTTTTAGTGAAGCTAGATAGTGTGGCACTACCCATCGACCCTTGTGATTCTTAATCTTGTAATGCCTTTCGTGTTGCTATTTGAATGTGTGTGGGGGGGGGGGACTTTTAGCACAAGTTAAGAGGCACTGAGAAAAGCATGCAAATTGCCTTATTATTATTGGTGCACACATAATAATAACATGGGGTGCATGTGAGTCCTAGTGTGGCTTAACGAGTGTGAGAAGGGTTCTGCCCTATTGTTTGGTGTAAACTTTGTAGTTGTAGATGTCAAAGTGAGATTTGACTCCTACCTTATCTAGATTCTTAAACTTGTTCCTTCTCCTTATATAGAATCATGAGTGGACGAGGTCATGGACGTGGTCACATTGCGATGACCCAAGCTGAGCTGAGAAATTTGATTAACACACGTGTGGCTTAGGCTTTCGCAGCCTACCAAGCTGGTACGATATGTGCCAATTACCCTTTATTCTTGTGTCGCATGCACAACTCTTACCCGTGTGCTGTGTTTATTTTCGCCTTTAGGTCAGCAAGCTAATCCGAATCAAAATAACCCGCCTGCGTGTACGTTCAAGACGTTCATGGACTGTAAGCCACAGACCTTCAGTGGGACTGAATGGGCTGTGGGACTCCTGCATTGGTTTGAGAAAGCCAAATCAGTATTTGCAATGTGTAACTGTCCTGTCGAGGACAGAGTGAAGTATGCTTCAGGCACGCTCCAGGATCGTGCCTTGACATGGTGGAATGCCCAGGTCCAGATTTTGGGTATCGACATGGAGAATGCCACTACTTGGGACGACTTTAAGGAATTGATGACGGAGGAGTATTGTCCTCGTGATGAGATTCAGAAACTTGAGAAAGAATACTATGATCTGAAGATGGTGGGGTCTGAGATTGAGGCTTACACGAAACGGTCCCATGAGTTAGCTATTATGTGCCCGAATTTATCACGACCTCCACACCGAAGAATTGAGCTATACATCAAGGGATTGGCCCCTCAGGTGAAGAGTTATGTCACTGCTGCAAATCTTAACAATCTACCTCAAATCATCCGTTTAGCACACAAGATCACTGACCAAGAGGTCGAACGTGGCTCATTGCCGCCACGTGTTTCTGCTACTACCTCTGCTGCTACAACTACCGCACCTGCTAGTGATAACAATCGTAAGTGGAACCATGCTCACAAAGCAACCAGTGCAAGTCAATCTCAAAAGAAGCCTGACAACAACAACACCCACAGTTTCAGGCAGTCGTCCTCTGTCAATCAGAATCAGAACCACAACCAGACTTCTGGTTATGCAGGGAAACAACCGAAGTGCAATAAGTGTGGTTATCATCACTATGGTCAGTGTAGTCGAGCATGTCAAAGGTGTGACAAGCTGGGTCACATGGCGAAAGATTGTAGAGCTCCACACCCCAAGCAGCAGCAACAACAAGCCCAGCAACAGCAGCAGAGACAGCAACCCCAGTAGAATCGAGGCAATAATAGGGGATGCTATCAGTGCGGTAGAGAAGGGCACTTCAAGAAGGATTGCCCGCAATTGAACCAGAATGCCAACAGCAATGGGGGTAACCGCCAGAACAACAACAACAATGCTGGGAATAACAACAATGGGAATAATGGTGGGAATGGCGCTCGCGGTAGGGCGTTCACTATTGGGGCAGGCGATGCAAGGAACGATGGCAATGTCGTGACCGGTACGTTCTATGTTAATATTATTATTGCTTCTGTGTTATTTGACTCTGGTGCCGACTGGAGTTATGTGTCTTTGGGGTTCAATCGTGAGCTAGAGTTGACTCCCGTGTCTCTCGTGAATAAGCATGTAGTGGAATTAGCTGATGGCAAGTCGATAGAAGCCACACGTGTATTCTTAGGGTGTAAACTCAATCTTCTAAGTCAAGTGTTTGACATTGACCTTCTTCCCATCACTCTTGGTAGTTTTAATTTAGTAATTGGTATGGACGGGTTGTCCAAACACGGAGCAGACATACTTTGCAAGGAGTAGATCGTGCGTGCACCTCTCCCTAGCGGGGAATCATTATCTGTCTAGGGTCATTGCAGCGGTGCAACCGTTGACATCATTTCATCCATGAAAGCCCAGAAATGTTTACGGAAGGGCTACCCTACTATTCTTGCGCTCGTTACTGACACTCGGCCTGAGGAGAAGAAAATCGATGATTTACTAGTCGTACAGGAGTTTCCTAATGTTTTTCCTGAGGAACTTCCAGGTTTACCTCCACATCATCAGGTGGAGTTCCACATTGATCTTACACCAGGAGCAGCTCCAATTGCTCGTGCACCATATCGTCCTGCACCTGGGGAGTTGCAAGAGTTGTCAAATCAGCTTCAGGAATTGTTGGATAAGGGCTTTATTCGACCCAGTTCTTCGCCTTGGGGAGCCCCAGTCTTGTTTGTGAAAAAGAAGGATGGATCCTTTCGCATGTGTATTGATTATCGCAAACTCAACGAGGTGACGGTCAAGATTGATCTAAGATCAGCCTATCATCAGATGAGAGTCCGAGAGGAGAATGTCCCAAAGACAGCTTTTCGCACGCGTTATGGCCACTACGAGTTTTTAGTCATGCCATTCGGGTTAACTAACGCACCAACGGTATTTATGGATCTCATGAACCGCGTATGTAAACCTTACCTCGACGATTTTGTTATCATGTTTATCGATGACATTCTAATATCTTCTAAGAGCAAGGAGGACCACGAGCGGTATTTGCGTCTTATCTTGGAGCTTCTGGGGAAGGAGCAGCTTTACGCCAAGTTTTCTAAGTGTGACTTCTGGATTCGAGAAGTGCACTTCCTCGACCACATCGTTACCAAAATGGGATACACGTGGATCCTGCTAAGATCGACTCATTCAGGAATTGGGCAGCACCAAAGAACCCTTCGGAGGTACGACAATTTCTTGGTCTAGCTGGGTACTATCAAAGATTCATAGAAGGTTTTTCAAAGATCACTCAACCTCTCACTGCTCTGACACGGAAGGGTGTAGTTTATACCTGGGGGACGAAACAGGAAGACGCTTTTCAACTTCTAAAGCAAAAACTCTGCACTGCACCGATTTTGTCTTTACCTGAGGGTAACGAAGATTTTGTAGTGTATTGTGACGCCTCTATTTAAGGTCTCGGTTATGTGTTGATGCAATGCGAGAAAGTTATAGCCTACACCTCTCGACAGTTGAAGGTCCATGAAAAGAGTTACACGACTCACGACTTGGAGTTGGGAGCCGTGGTGTTTGTGCTCAAAATCTGGAGGCATTACTTGTACGGTACTAAATGCACTATTTATACCGACCACAAGAGCCTTCAGCATATATTCGACCAGAAGGAATTGAACATGCGACAGCGTCGCTGGGTGGAACTCTTAAACGGCCACGACTGTGCAATCAAGTATCATCCAGGAAAGGCTAACGTTGTAGCTGATGCCCTTAGTCGAAAGGAAATGAAACCCAAACGTATTCGCGCCTTGTAGCTCACCATTCACTCAAACCTTCCTAATCCGATCCGTTCTGCTCAAACCGAAGCGTTGAAAGGGGAAAACATTGAAGCAGAGTACTTAAGGGGCATGGAAAAACGACTTGTAGAGAGATCGGATGGTATTCTCTATTTCATGGAGCGTATATGGATTCCTTTGTTTGGTAACCTTAGGGAGCTTGTGATGGATGAAGCGCATAAGTCTCAGTACTCTATTCATCTGGGTTCGAATAAAATGTATCAGGATCTCAAGGTTTTGTACTGGTGGCCGAAGATGAAGGCCCACATCGTGACTTATGTAAGCAAATGTTTGACTTGTTCAATGGTCATGGTAGAGTATCAGAAACCATCAGGCTTACTTCAGCAACCAGAGATACCCATGTGGAAATGGGAACAGATCGCCATGGATTTTGTCATTGGACTACCTAGAACGCAAAACGGAAATGATACCATCTGGGTGATCGTAGACTGTCTCACGAAATCCGCACACTTCCTCGCAATCAAAGAAACTGACAAGTTCTCGCAGTTGGCTGGTATATATCTAAAGGAAGTGGTTTCCAGGCATGGGGTGCCAACCTCCATTATCTGTGATCGAGATCCGCGCTTCGTATCCGATTTGTGGCAAGTGATGCACAAATCATTTGGCTCACGTCTCAATATGAGCACTGCCTACCACCCTCAAATGGATGGTCAGAGTGAGTGGACTATCCAGACATTAGAAGACATGCTGCGAGCATGTGTTTTCGACTTTGGTAAAGGTTGGGAGAGACATTTACCCTTGGTGGAGTTTTCTTACAATAACAGTTACCATACTAGTATTCAGCCTGCTCCATTCAAGGCTTTATACGGGCGGAAAGGTCGATCTCCTCTCTTCTGGGCTGAAGTGGGTGACAGCCAAATCATAGGCCTGGAGCTTGTGCTCGAAACTTCTGAGAAGATAGTTCAAATCAGAAATCCTATGGCAGCCTTGCGTGACCATCAGAAAAGCTACGCTGACAAGCGTAGGAAACCTTTGGAGTTTGCTGTGGGCGATCGCGTGATGTTAAATGTCTCACCCTGGAAGGGTGTGGTACGTTTTGGGAAACGCGGCAAGCTTAATCCGTGTTATGTTGGACCATTCAAGAATCTGGAACGAATCGGTAAGGTGGCATAGAAGCTCGAGTTGCCTGCTGAGTTGGGTAACGTTCATGATGTGTTACATGTTTCGCAGTTGAAGAAGTGTTTGTCCGATGAAACACTTGTAGTACCGTTTCAAGGGTTGAAAATTGACGACAAGTTGCAGTTTGTGTAAGAACCAATCGAAATTATGGACCGGGAAGTCAAGGTTCGTAAGCATAGCCGAATTCCGATCGTAAGAGTTCATTGGAACTCGTGACGTGGACCCGAGTTTACATGGAAACGCGAGGACCAGATGAAGCTCAAGTATCATCACCTTTTCCCAACTGAACAACCAAATCCTTGTGCAACTAATGAATTTCAGGACGAAATTCCCCTTCAAGTTGGGGATGATGTGGAACCTGGAGAAAATCCACAGTCCTCTTGATTTGACATTTCGGGCTTTTGGTGTACTTATCAAATTTCGGGATGAAATTTCTTTAAAGTTGGTGATGATGTGACAACCCGAGCTTTCAAGGTCTTTTCTCGACACGTTGCTTGTTTTCACAAATGTGTTTTATAATTCGTTGCGTTGTAACGGATGCGCGTTTGTTATATGATTATTATTTGGTCTTATGATTAATGAATTTGATTAAGACTTTGTAAACTCATTAACTGCTTGATAACTGTTAGATAGACTTAACCCTTGCACTCTCACACTTGACGAAACATTGGACCCCCGTTGCAACCCGAACTCGACGAAACATAGTTATGTTTCGTCATCACCTCCACTCAACGAAACTTAGGGAGTTTCGTCCCCCCCTTTGATGTCTCGTCGTCGCCGTATGGGCTTGTGGCCCAGGTGAGGCCCAGTAATGACTCGTTATATTGTTCTGTATTCACACATCGTTATGCAAAGCAATAATTATCAAACCCTACCTTTGTCTTTAACCATCGGCAGCATCTATATGTTTCTTTTTCCTCGAAGACTTCTTGCAATCCTCGTAATCACCCCATCGATCGGTTAGCCATCCAACACACTCTACATTGATTTCTGATTTGTTTTGATGATCATGATCGACTGTGAGTATAGGGTTTACTAGAAACCGTAATCTTATGTTATGATTAATTAAGGCTTGGGTATTTTAATTGTAAATCAAATAGACTAGAACATACATGTTAAGGATCTGATGATTTGCATTTGTTCATGAACACGCGTGGTTCGATAATTCTGCTTGTTGAATCTATCTTACGTTATCGGTTGTATATAGTTAGTATAATCGGCATTGAGATCTTAAGCTTGATGATGTTTAGGGTAGTTTGCGATTGATTTACGGAATTAAAACTATTGCTATGAAATTTGCATGATTATGATTGTTAACTGATTGAATGTTATGGTTGGTCGGTTTCGGAATATGAGAGGGGTTACGGGAATTACGACAATTGGTTAATGTAGGATCGTGTTTCGGGACCGAAACCATGATTCGTGTGGGATTAGTTCAAGACGGGAGAGATTAGAGAGATAAACAAACACTTCTTTGTATTAATCGGTAGTATAACATTACAAATCGGCCCGATTACTAGATAACCGAACTAATACCAAAGGAGTATACATCCGGGGAGAGACCAAGGGGTGATCTCTCCCCCATACAATGAAGCTCACTGTGAACTCTCAAATGAGCTCACCCACACTCTAACTCTCTCTAGTGCAAATGAAACACAAGGGTTGGTATTTATACCCACACCCACTTGTCTAGTAAACACACACGGTCAAACCCATAACCCTCTCGTTTGACCTCTTCAAACGAGCGGGTCAATACACATTTGTTTGACCGTTTCACTAACTATTACATAATCAGCATAAAATACAAACTAAACTATTCGACAAGCATCAGACACAAAATTTGCATCAACAAATTCCCCCTTGTCCGTTGCTGTCGAATGCTGAAAATGCAACTGCAATCGATCTTCAGTCAAGTATTCATCTTCTCTGTATTAACAAATTCCCCCTTGACCGATGATCCAGGTAACTAGTATCTTGACGCTCCTTGTATAATATTTCCCCCTTAAAGTACGCGTATCCGTGTTGGGTGTTGTGCAATTTCCTCACAAGGCTCAATTGACCGATCTTCTGATGATCTTCCAATACTCCAACCGGCATTTGATAAGGGTTCCAATCTTTAAGAACTGCATCAAGTCTTGATATGTCATAAGACCTTTATTTCATTCAAGCATACTACATTGGTAAAGATTTCTGGTGAGCTGTCTTCTGTAAACCGTCTTTGTGGAATTGACCAAGTAATGGACTTTAATCTTCTATGCAAAACATTCCACGCCGAACCGTTTGTATCACTAGAAAATCACAAACTCTACCACCTGTGATTGCATTTAGAAATTTACAGAAGAAATTCAACATATGAAAAATTTTTATCCCCCCATTTCTTTGGTAAGATCTCTAAACCTTAACAGATTCCCTCCACTTCAAAGAAACGGTCGTCAATTTCACAGAACAAATTCTTGTTGGTGCATACGCCTGTCGACTTCGTCTTGTATCGAGTCTTGCATTGTTTATGGCACAAAGTTCAAGAAAAGTATCAAGAAAGCTAATTCCGCTTGAAGAGCTAATTCCGCTTGAATAGGTCATCAGTAATTCCGCATGGAATTACAACGTAATTCCGCACGGAATTACAACGTAATTCCGTGTGAAGGTGTTAATTTTGTTTTAGTGTTTCTTTCGTTTCAATGTAATTCCGGTTGAGGATGTTTCAAACGGAATTAGGTCGTCTATAAATAGGAGTAGGTCCGTGTCATTTGAAAAGGAGATTAAAAAGGTTGTTTCTGACGGCGAAGCTCCGTCGAAGTGTCTCCATGCTGAAAATTGTTACGAGATCAATATACAAGACAGTTTAAGTGAATTTCTTGCTGAATCACACACGATATGTCTGTTTCCGCCTTTCATATTGTGTAGAACGCCTCTGAATTACTCGTTTCGGGTCCGTACACGATCCTACAAGTGGTATTAGACCACAGGAGGAGGAGTTCTGCAGATTTCAGCTTGATTTCATTTCGTTTTCTAACTTCTACACCCTCTTTTCTAAATTGAACATGTTTTAACGGTCAAAATGGTCTGAATTTCTAATATCATAAGCGGAATTGCGTTTTAAAAAATCCTTGAGAAAATTGGACCTTAATTCGACTTAAAATTGATAAAATTTGTAATTTCGCTTGAAAATCAAATCGGTTATAATGACATCAGCATAATTCCACGTGAAATTACACTTTAATTTCAAACGGAATTACATAAGTTGGTTAATTTCGTTTGAGATTGCACTTTAATTCCGCACGGAATTACAGATTATTGATAATTTCGTTTGAAATATTCAGCTAATTCCGCACGGAATTATAATCTCGTTTCAAAATTGTGATTTCGTTTGAATTGGTTCCTAATTCCGCACGGAAATAAATCTCATTTGTCCAGTTAAAACGAAATTAATTTCGTTTGAAGAGTCCAATTTCTCTTGAATTATTAATTCCGTTTGTAATTGATTGTGCAGGGTAATTCCGCTCGGAGTAATTTCGCTTGAAATCTAATCTCGTTTGAAAGTGTTTGTTTGTGAAACTTGTTACCAAATCATGGAAGAAGAGTTCTACATCGCATTTACTACATCTCCGACTAGTCCAGCTTCCATTGCTCTAAACATGAACATGGAAATGAAACCGGAACTTTGCAAAAACCCCTGAAACTCATGGGAATAGAGGAATATTATGGATGGAAAGATAGGTTTGAAAACTGGGTCCAAGCCAATCATTTGAGATCTTGGGAGTGCATTGAGAAGAAATATGTTAAACCACGTACACTGATTTGCAAGTTATCAAAACGATATCTGAACTGAATGGCAAAGAGAGAGATATGTACAAAGCTGAAAAAATGATGACCACTTTACTTCAGCAAGCAATTAAAGAAGACATTTTCATTCTTCTTCAACATGATGGTACATCACGATCGATATGGGATGCACTTAAGGTGAAGTTTGAAGGTAGTGAAAAGATGATCAGGAGCAAGAAAGCATTGCTAAAGAAAGAGTTTGATTTGTTTTCAAGTTTGGCGGGAGAATCGTCAAAGAAACTGACTGAAATATTTTGCCACTTAGTGCGATCTATGTCATTGCTAGGAATTGAAAAACCTCAAGATGAATGGGTTGACAAACTAGCTGATGCTTTGCCTCAGAAAGAGTGGGGTACATTTTTGATGATCTTAAAGAACACCAGAGATATAACAACCCTAACGTAAACCGATACCCTCATAATTTTTCCGATGCCCTAAAAATATTTAAAATATCCTAAAAAGTCTTTAAATATACCCCGTATGCGAAAACCGAGCCTAAAATATAACTTAACATTAAAAATAAATAAAAACAAGAAATATTAAGTTGAGGCGGGCCGCGTAGGATCCCACCTCAACCTTACGCGGGCGGTATCAAGGCTGAAACTTAGTCCGGTGAAATTTTAAGTTAAGGCGGGCCGCGTAAGCTCACCTTAAATCTTACGCGGGCCGCTAGAGATCATTAAACGCGGAGACACCCTGAGCCGAAACGTGTCGACATCGTGGCGGACCTATACGCTGACCCAGCTAAGCTACATGTTGACTGGGTGTTGACGCGGGCCGCGTAAGGCTTCGCCTTACCATACGCGGGCCGCCTGAAAGTCGAATTCAGCAAGTATAAATAGATGGCATCAGATTTCATTTCAGTTCGCTCACAATTTCAATCTCGAATCACAATTTCTGTAGGAAAGTCATAATACTCGGGTATTATACCCCCTAAATAGCGAGGTTCTGCTACGATGTAAGTATTATAACCCCTGGAGACATATTAGATACTCTGCCCGATTGATCTAGGGTTCCGTAACGGCTGTCGTGGTTCTGCCCGACGTAGTCGTTGGAATGCCGTCTCGGGGAGGGTATTACTAATGTTAAAATGGGTTATTATACTAACACACGTGCATTTGTGTAAATTATAGATTATTCCCAGGAAATCCTTACTGAAAACCCAAAGGCAGCAATGTGAGTTGATCCACTTTTTGTAAACCTTTTAATTGTTTTTACAAAACCTTACATACTTTTCCATGCAAATAACAGTTATTGAGTATTTGTAAGAATACAATTATCGTGGGTATGTTGGGGTTTTGTATACAAAATTTGTTACCACCTGGTCAAGGAGTAACATTTCCACAAGTCAGGTCTGACAGTACCGACGGGTGATAATTGATATAACTTGGAAACAAATGTAATTGCGGGATCGCCCTCAATACTGTACACCGTAACTGTTTATTTAAGCTTTATTAAACTGGGATTCACTCGCCAGTATTTCCCACTGAAAAAATATTTTTAAAATGCGTTTCAGGTAACAATATGTGAAAGCCAAATAGAAGCCAGCTGGATAGCACTGAAGGCTTGGAAAAGTGGCAATAAAGTTACCTAAGAATAAAATAGATGTTTTGTTAAATAAAATAGGATTTATTCCTATAAAAGTGTGTATACTGAAAACTTGGGTTTTACCCATGTGTTTAATATTGTAAAATATGGTGGTTTACTCTGATAAATATTTCCTAACTACGGTCCTGGTGAAAATTTCCGCTGCCAAATTGGTTAATAACGTGATACCACCGAACTGGCTCGCATCTGCCGTTCCCGAGGATTAGGGATCGGGGGCTGTGACAGGAGAGTATGATGGCCTAACAATTTCTCAGTTCATCGAAAAGATTGGAGGTCAAGATCTTGAACAACAAAAGATTGCGAGGATTAACAATCCGAGTAATCAACAAGATGTGAAAATGTATTACAAAGGCAATGTTCAAGAATTTGAAATGAGTCCGAAAATCCAAAATGCTTTTAGTGCTGGAAACTCCTCTGGAAATATTGATCAAAGTTCAAACAGCAGCAGTGGAGTTTCTTCATATCCGAGTGTTAATCCAAATAGTTCAACTTCAAGTTTTCATTCAAAAAGTTCAAAAAGTGGAAATGGTTGTGTGATACAGTGCAACATTGCATTGAATCTCCCAAATGGTCAAAGTTTTTCTGAAGAAGTTGCTAAAGATCACATGACGTTACTTGCTACCGTGCGGGAATCCTATGAGGGATTGGTTGCAGGAAGGATCGGAAATCCTATGCTGACAAAAGAGGATTACGATCAGATAGACGCTGAAGAGATGGAGCTCATGGACATCAAATGGTGCTTAGCTAGTGTCTTGAGGAGAGCAGAAAAGTTTAAAATGATTACAGGAAGAAATGACTTTTTGGATGCACATGTTTCTACTTTGGGTTTTGATAAATCTAAAGTTACGTGTTTTCGATGCAGGGAGAAAGGTCATTTCAAGAGAGAATGCAAAAATCAGGAAGCTAGTGGAGCAAAGAATCCGTTTGGAAAAGATTATTACTATCGGAAAGCTATATATCAACAAGTTGCTCATCAACCGCATCAATAAAAGGAACCACAAACTGCGCATGCAAGAATGATCGAAGATGCAAATAAGTGGCAGAAGGCTTCAGCTGGGATAAATATATTCCACCTGATTCAAAAGTTGTAGCACTTATAGCAAAAATTGTTAAAGAACCAGATTTGTTTATAGAATGGATGAAAATGGTTGGTGTTAATGTGAAGAATCAAGAAGAAGAGTCTGTTTCATCCGATGAAAGTTCAGAAAGAGCAACTGTTTTTGATAAAACACCATCTGATTCTGGTTCTTCAGATGATAGTTCTGAGAAGACAATAGATTTTGATCAATCACAAACTGATGATAGTAGTGATGATGAGGAAGAAATGCATATTAATATTAGAAAAACTCAACTATCTCCGGAAAGTTTTAAATTTTATTTTGCAGATTGCTTGGAGAAGTTGAAGATGAAACGAGCAGCAAAAGAGTTGAATAAGGAAAAAGTTGAAGATGTTGCTGAGACAAAGAAAGTTGAAACGGAGAAGGTGATTGAAGCTGAAAAAGTGATTGAAGTTGAGAAGGTCATCGAAGTTGAAAAGATTGTGGAAGTCATCAAGCCTTGCTTAAAGTGTTTATAATTTTGCAAGCAGTGTGCAGAAAAAGATGAGAAACTGAGTGAGCAAGAAAAGATGAAAGAGAAGTTATTGTTTGATCTCAACTACGTGAAAGAGTCTTACGATGTGTTGAACAGAACGGTAACTGGTCTACAAAAGACAAATTCTGAAAGAGAAGATGCACTGACAATGTTGAATGCTGTGTTGATGTCGAAGAAGAAAGCCATTAATTTCTACATTGAAGAAAGTGCGAAGTGGAAGCAAGAGTTGGAAACAGAAAACATAGAGAATGAGCGAATCAGACGATTATTACAGAGTTATTCTAGTTCTGATTATCTTATTGATCGAATTTATCCAACTGTTGCAGGTCTTGAAGCATTTCAAGATGAGAAGCCAAAGAAGAAGGATACTGGTAAGAAACAGAGTGTTAGTTATAACAAGTGTCCGCCTCTGATTTGGGAAGGGTATTCTCCTAGAAAACCGAACGAGGAGCAAGTCAATAAGGCTGTCAATAGAAAGTTAAAATCCGAAACAACTGATGAATTACCAGAAAACATTGATGTCACGTTCACATCGTCTGACACTGATCATGAGTCTGAGTTAATAAAAAAGGTGATCGATCATGTGTTGGATACAGATGAGGAGTCGGAGTCAAAGTCTGAGTCTGAAAATCAGGGATCATCATCAGTTGAGAATACAAAATCATTGGTCAAACGGGTTTACAATAAAGAATTCTTGTTATCAAAATCTAATTTGAATGACGAATTATTCAAAGTGGCTTATACTTTGAATGATTCAGACAAATTATATTATGATGAGGAATTTCCAATAAGAAGTGTTAATTTTGAAATGATCAAAAAGGTTTTCAAACTAATAGAAATTAATATTTCTGAAATTAAAAGATGTAAATCTTACTGCAAAACCTAAAAAGTACACTTCAAGAGTTCAACAACGATTAAACAAGAAAAAAGGTTCTGGTTCTGGTTTACAAAAGAAACCAAACCATAACGGTAATTTTAAAAGGAAAGGTTTAGGTTTTATTCCTACAGAAAACCATAAAATGAGAAAACTGGTAAATCAAAAACAAAATTTGTTGCAGGAACAAGATCGGAAGAAGAAGCAAAAAGCCCATTCTGGAAGCAATCGAATTGGGAATTCCTTGCAAAGAGGCAAGAAAGTATGAAGAAGGGAGCTTCTCAGAAAAAAGAGACAAGAACCTGTTACAAACGTAGTGAAGTTGGTCACATAGCATGGAATTGTCCTAAAGCTACTAACATCAAACAGGAAGTCTCTAAGAAACTCAAAGAAAAGGTTGTTGAGAAAAATGAACCACCAACCGAGAAATTCAAAATTTTTGAAAATTCAACATATGAAGTTGGTGAGTGTTCAAAGACACATTTTTATAAAAAGAGAGCTAAGAATGACAACCAAATCTGGGTTGTTAAGAATTTTCATGAAGTTGTTAAGAAGTTTGATGTGAAATCTGGCGATGAATCTGATTCCACAAAGTCAGAGGAGCCACAGGTTGAGGTTAAAAAGGAAAAATCAGTACCTCCAGTGGATGATGTTAATTTTCCACCATTGAAGGCTGAGAATTTTAAATCAAAAGGGAAGGTTGAGATCTCAAATCAATTCTATTATGAGAAGAAAGAATTTGATGTTGAGAAGGCTTTTAATGGAAATATGAAAAAGATATTTGGAAAATGGTCGAGGGAAAGGCCAAAGGGGTAAAGGACTTTTATGAAACAAAGAAAGCAACTTTTTACCCAAGTGAAGTTGTGGAGGAAACATCCAAGTTTAGTCAGGCTTGGATGGAAGTTTTTCACAAGTAAAATCCTGATTTGCCGGAGCTCCCAAGTTTGTAATCGCGTAGCAGGAATCGGCATCATTCTTAATAAAACTGATTTTGAGAAAGATTTTAAAATTGTTAAAATTTTTATAGGTTATGGACTATGCCGGAACTCCCAGGTTGGTAAGTGAGGAGTATGTATCGGCACCTTTCTTGAAAAATTCATTTATGAGAAATTTCGATCTTCAAGATTAATCAGGGACATTAAATTGTACTTGATTTATCTTTCCTACAAGTGGTTGATAGGTATTCATACAAGTGGTTAAAAAAGAACAATATGATGAACTCCTAACCTACAAATGGCTTAAAATCAACAAAACTTATTTTCCGGAAAAATCATTTTGATTAAAACAAACTTAAATGTTTTGAAATCAAAATGAAGAAAATAGTTTCTTGTCAGGGGGAGTTATGATTGTTTATGCCAAGTGGATGGAGATTTGAAGCTTGATATATCAGCTTCTCACTTTCTTGTATAGTTTGTTTTCAAGTTTCTTTAAATGTTTTTGAATTTTTAGGGGGAGTAAGAAATTTTAGAAAATCCAAAAACATTAGAAAATTTGAAAAATCCAAAAACATTAAAAAATTCAAAAATGAGTTTGGTTGTTTAAAAGAGGAAATGATAGTACATCAGTGAACTATCACAACAAGCTAAAGATTTGGAAAGTCAAAAAGTGATAAATGATCTCACTGATGATGTGTCAGTAGATTTTCACTCATTTAGTAGATTGTTTTCGAGATACAAACATAAATTCAAATGCTTACTTATCTCGTGGGAACATCTCTAGGATATATGAGTAACCCCCGAAATTTTGTTTGAAAGATTTTCTGTTTCTGACATACTAGGTCTTTGGGCGTGGTGATATCTGGGGTATTATACCAGGACTTCCGATTTTGCGGGAGCAATAGCCTAGTCCTCGTATAATACTTTGCATAAGCTTTAATCTTAAAGCCAACCCTCTGCTAAAAATTGAGAAAATATCGAAAGATATATATCAATGGCAGTTGAAGAAAAGATTCCCAAACGGGACACACCTAAAGTCGAATCGTCATCTCTCTGCTAAACGGAAGTTCTGACCTGAGCTCTCATGGTTTCGCATTTACCCGTTTACAGATATCACTAGTGTACATTCACCTGTAAGACTGAATATAGAAATCTGGATACGGGAGTATATTCTGAGGTGGGACACGCGAATAAGTTTAAGTGATTGAAACACCTAAATCGTATCTTGAAACAGTTGAACTTTGTGTAAAGATTTAACTGATAATCTACATGAATCATTTAGAACTTAAAATGCCTAAAGCTTAATGGTGTTGTTGATCTGTCTCATAAACTGATATGATCTTCTTACACAAACTCACAAAAGGATTGTCTGTAATTATTTCTTTAATGCATTTTTTTAATTCAAAAATCCAAAAAGATTTTCGGAGTGTTTTAGCATAATTTAAAAAAAAAAATTCAAAAAGACTTTCGACAACTGATGTTGAAAAGCTGAATTTCAAAATTCCGAGTGCTAAACATGATGATCATTTTGTGAGAGGGAATGTGTGTTCTTAAAAGATAGTATTTTGAACATTATTTACAAGTGGTTCATCAGAATTTATCATTGATATATCATTCTGGATAAAATTTGAGGGAGTTTGGATAGATAAATTTGTCAAATGTTAAATTTGTGAAATTTATTGTGAGGTAGAGGATGTGCAGGTTAGAGTATAAAGCCAGGTCACGATCCTGATCCTGTGAAAGCCAGGTCGCGATCTAGTATTTCGAAAGGGGGAGTCTGAATATACCTGAGTAGAATTTGAACCAGATTACGATCCTGAAACTGATGAACTTAAGCAATCAAGAGATCTGATCAAGAGAATTTGAGAGAAGATAGAGCCAATATCAGATCCTGGTAAAAGATAGAAAGAAGATGAGATTGTTCAAGGGGAGTCTGTTGATACTAATGAAAAAAGAAGAGAGAAGATTGAAGAAGTTTTTTTTCTGCCAGATACTTCAAAGAGAGCAGTCAGACTGATAAAGACTGAAGACGTTGAAGACTCGACACTTAAGATTCGTCAACATCCGAGGGGGAGTCTGTTAGTGCATACGTCTGTCGACTTCGTCTTGTATCGAGTCTTGCATTGTTTATGGAACAAAGTTCAAGAAAAGTATCAAGAAAGCTAATTCCGCTTGAGAGCTAATTCCGCTTAGATAGGTCATCAGTAATTCCACACGGAATTACAACGTAATTCCACACGGAATTACAACGTAATTCCGTGTGAAGGTGTTAATTTCGGTTTAGTGTTTAGTTTCGTTTCAATGTAATTCCGGTTGAGGATGTTTCAAATGGAATTAGGTTGTCTATAAGTAGGAGTTGGTCCGTATCATTTGAAAAGGAGATTAAAAGGGTTGTTTCCGACGGCGAAGCTCTATCGAAGTGTCTCCGTGCTGTAAATTGTTACGAGATCAATATACAAGACAGTTTAAGTGAATTTCTTGCTGAATCACACACGATATGTCTGTTTCCGCCTTTCATATTGTGTAGAATGCCTCTGAACGACTTGTTTCGGGTCCATACACGATCCTACAATTCTCTCCACTGAGTAGAATTTATCTTCAAATGTTCACCAATTCCCTCCACTGAGCGGAACTGTCGTCAATCTTCACTGAATGTTCTCGGTTGTTCGAAAAATCACGAAAACGAATTTCTTCTTTGCATATTCTAGTTGAATAAGAACATCCCCTAGTACCTCGGAGGATTCGACTTGTATCCCTCCAAAGACTTTGTGAACTCGTTAGGACCGGTATTGACATTCCAAGTTCATACGTTCGTTTTCAAATGCGAGAGTATGACAGTAAACAAAATGCTTTCGAACATTTACGAATAACCGATAACAATCATAAACATTGGCGTGCGGAAGTGAACCTACCGTTCTGGTTTTTGGCCCATAGTAGTCAAGTCACCAAATTTGACGTTTGCATCGGTAACCGTGTGTCACACCCCCAAAATCCCACACGTGGAGTACCACCGCTTGGAGACGTGACATGACCAGGATCAAGCCATCAATCATATCAAACATAGCATTTAATAATAAAAGTAGATAATGTAATTCATCACGACATGATTGATGTTCAAAACCAAACTTTGTTTAAGTAGCGGAAGCGTATAAATAAACCCAACATAGTTAATAGTTTGAAATGTCATAATGTTTAGCAATCAATCACTAATCCTTGTCCACAACGACCTGCTCCTTCCTTGTGCAAGCTCCGTATGTACCTAAGGTCCTGCAAGGCATGCAGCAGAGAGTCAACAACTAGTTGAGCGAGTTCACAGTTAATAGTTCAGTAATAGTATAGTGTGAGTAGTAAGTTCGTTCGTTATAGCATATATCGTATTTCCATCGCGGCCTCCCAGGCAGGTATGCGAAGATGCTAGGGGATGTTCATCCCAAGTATTTCTAGACTAGGTTTATTTGTATCGCGGCCTACCAGGCAGGTGTGCGAAGATTAGTATGTTTAGTTCGCGGCCTTCCAAAGGCAGGTGTGCGAAGACAGTCATAATATCGCGGCCAACCCTTGGCAGGTGTGCGAAGATCAGTTCAATAAGTGTTACTAGTCTAGTCGTGTCATATCGTTCGGTTCTATCAGCTGAGTATGTACAATAATCCAACAAATCCCATTCCCACCCGGGAACCCCATGCCTTGGCTGTGTGAACTCACCTTGGGTTTGCTCGGTATGCTAAGTATGTGCTTGTAATTAATCAATCGCGTCCTAAAGTACGCACGTATTCATAATCAGTTTGAATTCATACAGTTCACGTATAAGCATAGTCAATGATCACCAAGTAGTACACATCACTAATCAACATCACACAAGTCATGCATAGTGTTTAACATCAGTTAGTTAACTCAGTTACACTTAACAGAATTAAACCAGTTTACTGTGCAGGTTTTCCAGGTTGGCGAAACAGAGGTTGGCGAAACACAGGTTGACGAAACACAATGTGTTTCGTCAACTACCCTTTGAAGAATCTAATTCTATTTCGTTAAGGACCTTTGGCGAATCACACTTTCTATTTCGTCAAGCATCCTTTGGCGAAACACAACTTCTAATTCGCCAAACATCCTGTTTCATTGACAAGTCTGTTACTTCATTAGTCAGTTACGTCAATCACGCTAATCAGTTACAGTTTTGCAGGAAAACCCTAATCATTCTAGGACAGCCGTCACAGTTATGCAATCAACATCAGTCACCGAATCAACAAACCCTTGTACAAGAAACGTAACTCAGCAATCATAATCAATAACGTTTAACAACACCAAACCGACACGAGCATCGATAGTTCTAGTTCTACCAAATCACGTAATCACATCAACTCGATCAGTTTATCATAAGTCCCCAACCCATATCGTGTTTCGCATAAATCTATGCAACTGATCATTCATGTACATACGAAATCAAGATCACTGTATTCAATCATTCACAACCGTTTATGATCCTAAACATGCCTACACAAGACTCGGTCAAACAAGCAAATCATGGTATCAAACATAGCACGAATATGAATCGAAAATCATGAACACATAACAACTAACCGAGTAAGTGGAGAGATGAGTTAATCTCTAGCGGGTTTCGGGAACACACACACAATTGTCGTCTGCGCACAGGAGCTCTAGGGTTTCTGTTTTGCTAAAGTGTGGTGAAAGTGGTTGTTCCGTCTAACATATACGTGTTTTAATGGTCCTGGGCCCTTAATGGGCTTGACGAATCATATGGGCCGGCGGAATAGGCTGTTTCGTTAAGAGTGGGCTGGCGAAACAGGATTGGCGAAACAGGTTTCCTGTTTCGTTGAATGGTTCTTGGCGAATCAAAATTCTGATTCGTTGAGATGTTTGTTGGTGAAACGCTCTAAGTGTTTTACAATAATCCATGTTATTCTTATAACAATAAGCCACATATGTGCACAATCATAACACGTTTCAATAAAACATAGCATGTATGATTACCAGTCAATCAGTCAAACAACTACACAGTCAAAGTTAACGGTCAAGGTCAACGTGCATTAAATACAAAATGAAAGTCAAAAGTTCGAGTTGTCACATTATCCCCAACTTGAAAGAAATTTCGTCCCGAAATTTGGTACGTACTTACTGAGGAAGCTAGATAGGTTGCATCGTTCACTGGTTTTCCTGGGGTGTCACATCCTCCCCCCGTTGATCTGGAATTTCGTCCCGAAATTCCGTGGTAGTAGCTTCAACCTCAGCAGTGGTTGTATTGGTTCCGAATAACTGGGGATACTTTTCTGTCATCTGATCTTCGCATTCCCAGGTGTACTCTGGGCCACGACGGGAGTTCCAACGAACTCGAACAAGAGGGATTCTCTTGTTTTTGAGGACCTTAACATCCCGGTCCGTGATTTCAACTGGCTCCTCGACGAACTGCAACCGCTCGTCGATAGTGAGTTCCTTAAAAGGAACTATGAGGGTCTCATCTGACAGGCACTTCTTCAGATTCGACACGTGGAATACATTGTGAACTGCACCGAGTTCAGCTGGTAGGTTTAGCTTGTAGGCTACTTTGCCTATTTTCTCTATGATCTCGAATGGTCCGACATACCGCGGATTTAGTTTGCCCCGTTTGCCAAAACGAACCACACCCTTCCAGGGTGAGACTTTAAGTAAAACCCGGTCCCCGACCTGAAATTCCAAAGGCTTTCTACGCTTGTCCGCGTAGGCTTTCTGACGGTCTCGTGCTGCCGCCATGCGTTGTCGTATTTGTGCAATCTTTTCCGTGGCGTCCACTACAATCTCTGGACCCGTAATCTGACTATCCCCCACCTCTGCCCAACAGAGAGGTGACCGGCATTTACGTCCGTACAATGCCTCGAATGGAGCGGCTTGTATGCTGGTGTGATAACTGTTATTATATGAGAACTCCACCAAAGGGAGGTGCTTTTCCCAGCCGTTGTCGAAATCAATAACGCATGCCCGAAGCATGTCTTCAAGAGTTTGAATCGTTCGCTCAGACTGCCCATCCGTCTGAGGATGATATGCTGTGCTCATGTCTAACCGTGAGCCGAAAGATTTGTGCATCGCTTGCCATATGTCTGACGTGAATCGTGCATCCCGATCCGAAATGATGGAAGTGGGAACTCCGTGCCTCGAAACAACTTCTTTAAGATAGACGTCTGCGAGAGTGGAGAACTTATCCGTTTCCTTTATAGCCAGGAAGTGTGCAGACTTTGTGAGTCGATCCACGATCACCCATATGGTATCATTCCCACGCTGGGATCTAGGTAGGCCTGTAACGAAATCCATGGAAATTCCTTCCCATTTCCATTGCGGTATCGTGGGTTGCTGAAGTAGGCCCGCTGGTTTCTGGTATTCAACCTTGACTCTCGCACAGGTCAAGCACTTGCCAACGTAAGTAGCGATGTGAGATTTCATACTGGGCCACCAATAAGTAGTCCTGATGTCGTGGTACATTTTGTCCGACCCTGGATGTACCGAGTAGCGAGACTTGTGAGCTTCATCCATTACCAGCTCGCGTAGACCGCCATAAAGTGGGACCCAAATACGCCCCGTTACATAGTAGGCGCCGTCTGCCTTCTGTTCTAACCGCTGTCGTGAGCCGCGTAGGGCTTCTGCCCTTACGTTTTCTGGTTTCAATGCCTCTGCCTGTGCATCTCGTATCTGTGCAGGAAGGCTAGACTGAATCGTAAGCTGTAGCACTCGCACGCGCTTAGGTAGTGTGTCTTTTCGACTGAGGGCATCAGCCACAACATTGGCCTTGCCTGGATGGTACTTGATGGCGCATTCATAATCGTTCAGAAGTTCAACCCATCTTCGTTGACACATGTTCAAATCCTTTTGCTTAAGGATATGCTCGAGACTCCTGTGATCGGTGTAAATCGTGCACCTGGTACCGTACAGGTAGTGTCGCCATATCTTAAGCGCGAAAACAACAGCTCCCAGCTCTAAATCGTACGTCGTGTAATTCCGTTCGTGAACCTTGAGTTGACGTGAAGCGTAAGCAATAACCTTATCCCGTTGCATCAATACACACCCGAGTCCCTGTATCGATGCGTCACAATAAACCACGAAGTCATCTGTGCCCTCTGGCAATGAGAGAATAGGCGCGCTGCAAAGCCTATCCTTTAGGTACTGAAAAGCGGTCTCCTGAGACCCTCCCCAGCGATAGGTGACACCCTTCTGTATCAGTAGCGTAAGCGGCTGTGCGATCTTGGAGAAGTCTTTTATGAATCGTCTGTAGTAACCCGCCAAACCCAAGAATTGGCGTATTTCCGTTGGTGTACGCGGTGCAGGCCAGTTTCTGATCGAGTCTACCTTGGATGGATCGACATGGATCCCATCCTTGTTCACTACGTGGCCTAAGAAGTGGACTTCACGAAGCCAGAAGTCGCATTTGGAAAACTTGGCGTACAATTGCTCCTTTCAAAGAAGTTCTAAGATCAATCGTAGGTGCTGTTCGTGCTCCTCCTGACTCTTGGAGTAAATCAGTATGTCATCGATGAAGACAATCACAAACTTGTCTAAGTACGGCTTGCACACCCTGTTCATAAGGTCCAAAAATACGGCAGGCGCGTTCGTTAACCCGAACGGCATGACAAGAAACTCGTAGTGACCGTAGCGAGTTCTGAAAGCGGTTTTGGAGACGTCCTCATCCCGGACTCTCAGCTGATGATACCCTGACCTCAAGTCTATCTTGGAGTAGTAACTCGACCCCTGCAACTGGTCGAATAAGTCGTCTATACGTGGAAGAGGATAACGGTTCTTCACCGTCACCTTGTTCAGTTCACGGTAGTCGATGCACATTCTGAAAGTGCCATCCTTCTTTTTCATGAAAAGTACTGGAGCTCCCCAAGGCGATGAGCTTGGACGAATGAAGCCCTTTTCCAAGAGCTCTTGTAACTGCTTCGACAGTTCTTCCAGTTCGGTTGGAGCTAAACGATACGGTGCGTGGGCTATTGGTGCTGCTCCAGGAGCTAACTCAATCTGGAATTCGACTTGGCGATGAGGCGGTAAACCGGGTAAATCTTCAGGAAACACCCGAGGAAAGTCACGTACAACTGGAATATCCTCCAGCTTCTTTTCCTTTGCTGCTGCGTCAGTAACGAGTGCCAAGATGGCAGTGTGCCCCTTTCGTAAACATTTCTGCGCCTTTAAGAAAGAGATGATGCCAACCACAGCACCACTCTTGTCGCCTTGAACTTCAAGAGGTTCTTGCCTAGAGCGAGGAATACGGATGATCTTTTCCTTGCATAAAATCTCTACGTGATGCTGGGACAACCAATCCATACCGATGACAACGTCGATGCTACCCAAAACTATGGGTATAAGATCAATCGTGAAGGTCTGACCAGCTAAAACGATGCTACAACCCTTGATTACGTGTGCGGCTTCTACGACGTGTTTGGTGTTTAGGGGTGTTGGTGTACGTTTTAACAATTTACTCATTTTCAAAGACATATAACTTGTATCAGCACCCGAGTCAAATAAGACAGTAACATAAATATCGTCGAGAAGAAACTTACCCATAACTACATTGGGATCATTCACTGCGTCTCCCCGACCTAGCACAAAAGCACGACCCCGAGCTTCGTTGCCATTGTTGTTGTTGTTGTTTCCCCCGTTGTTGTTGTTCCCGTTGCCCTGGTTATTGTTGTTGTTGCGATTCTGGTTCTGGTTCAATTGAGGGCAATCGCGTTTGTAGTGGCCTTCAGCCCCGCACTGGAAACATCCCCGGTTTCCACGCTGTGGCTGCTGCTGCTGTGGATTCTGAGGAGCTGGCGGTGGGAGTTGCTGGTTCTGATTTGCTGGCCGTGAGCTTCTACAATCCTTAGCCTCATGACTGTGGTGCTTATTGCACCTGTTACACCACGGGTGAGTTCCCCTATATCCACTCTGCCCCTGACTGGCCGATGATTGCTGATTCGGACTCTGGTAGTCGTTGGTGCGACGCTGCTGTGTTTGGGACTGAACAGATACTGATCCCCTGCTGGAATCCCCATCCCACTTTCTTTTGTTCTCGTTGGGTGTGGCAGAAGTAGTAGCTGGAGTAGTAGTGGCAGTAGTGGTAGCACTGATGCGTTTTGGCAGCTTGTTCTGATCCACTGCCTGATCGGTGAGTCGGTGAGCAAGACGCAGAATGTCTTGGATATTGTTGAGGTTAGCCGACGTCACGTGGCTCTGAATCTCTGGCGCGAGCCCCTTAAGATACAACTCAATGCGCTTAACTGGAGGGTCCACCATCGTTGGACATAAGATGGCCAGTTCATTTGACCGTTTCGTGTAAGCCTCAATCTCTGACCCCGTCATCTTCAAGTGGTATAGCTCATTCTCCAACTTGTGAATGTCGTCTCGCGTGCAGTACTCACGCTTAATCAATTCCTTGAAATCCTCCCAAGGTGTGGCGTTAGCAGCTGCCAACCCTAGGATCTGTACTTGCGCGTTCCACCAGGTGAGCGCAATCCCTTCCAACGTGCCAGTGGCATACTTGACCCTGCGAGCCTCAGGGCATTCGCACATTTCAAACACTGACTCTAGTTTCTCAAACCAATGGAGGAGTCCCACTGCCCCCTCGGTGCCACTGAAAGTACTTGGACGACAGTCCATGAAGTTCTTGAAAGTGCAGACAGGTTGCTGCGCGTGTTGACCTATTGTGTACGAATAGGACAAAGTTAAATACGAGAGTTAATGTAGGATCTAAAGATCCTAGTGTGAGTCTATACTGCAGGGTATACTACCTGCTTGAGCAGCTGCAAGTGCCGCAGCAACTTGAGCTTGAACGAGAGCCTCTAGCTGGGCTTGAGTCATGTTAATTCGTCCAGACATGATCTTCATAGCAAATGCAACATGAGTTAGAGAGGTTCGCGAATAGAGTGATGACAGAAGAGTGTAAGCACATAGGGGTTCTCATGTAACGATGTATGGTAAGCAATGTAATCTAGCATATTACGAGCAAAGTTCTAAGCAGTTCTAGCAAGCAGGTAATAAACATAAACCTTATTACCTAGGATGTCGAGTCTTGCACGTGGAGCGAAGCGTCGTTGTGGATCGTTGAGGGCACTGTTCTGTTTATAGTCTGGTTTTAATAAAAACGTTTTTCCCATATTAAAACCAAGTTCTCTATAACCTGGCTCTGATACCAATCTGTCACACCCCCAAAATCCCACACGCGGAGTACCACCGCTTGGAGACGTGACATGACCAGGATCAAGCCATCAATCATATCAAACATAGCATTTAATAATAAAAGTAGATAATGTAATTCATCACGACATGATTGATGTTCAAAACCAAACTTTGTTTAAGTAGCGGAAGCGTATAAATAAACCCAACATAGTTAATAGTTTGAAATGTCATAATGTATCGCGGCCTACCAGGCAGGTGTCCGAAGATTAGTATGTTTAGTTCGCGGCCTTCCAAAGGCAGGTGTGCGAAGACAGTCATAATATCGCGGCCAACCCTTGGCAGGTGTGCGAAGATCAGTTCAATAAGTGTTACTAGTCTACTCGTGTCATATCGTTCGGTTCTATCAGCTGAGTATGTACAATAATCCAACAAATCCCATTCCCACCCGGGAACCCCATGCCTTGGCTGTGTGAACTCACCTTGGGTTTGCTCGGTATGCTAAGTATGTGCTTGTAATTAATCAATCGCGTCCTAAAGTACGCACGTATTCATAATCAGTATGAATTCATACAGTTCACTTATAAGCATAGTCAATGATCACCAAGTAGTACACATCACTAATCAACATCACACAAGTCATGCATAGTGTTTAACATCAGTTAGTTAACTCAGTTACACTTAACAGAATTAAACCAGTTTACTGTGCAGGTTTTCCAGGTTGGCGAAACAGAGGTTGGCGAAACACAGGTTGACAAAACACAATGTGTTTCGTCAACTACCCTTTGACGAATCTAATTCTATTTCGTTAAGGACCTTTGGCGAATCACACTTTCTATTTCGTCAAACATCCTTTGGCGAAACACAACTTCTAATTCGCCAAAGGATGTTTCGTTGACAAGTCTGTTACTTCATTAGTCAGTTACGTCAATCACGCTAATCAGTTACAGTTTTGCAGGAAAACCCTAATCATTCTAGGACAGCCGTCACAGTCATGCAATCAACATCAGTCACCGAATCAACAAACCCTTGTACAAGAAACGTAACTCAGCAATCATAATCAGTAACGTTTAACAACACCAAACCGACACGAGCATCGATAGTTCTAGTTCTACCAAATCACGTAATCACATCAACTCGATCAGTTTATCATAAGTCCCCAACCCACATCGTGTTTCGCATAAATCTATGCAACTGATCATTCATGTACATACGAAATCAAGATCACTGTATTCAATCATTCACAACCGTTTATGATCCTAAACATGCCTACACAAGACTCGGTCAAACAAGCAAATCATGGTATCAAACATAGCACGAATATGAATCGAAAATCATGAACACATAACAACTAACCGAGTAAGTGGAGAGATGAGTTAATCGCTAGCAGGTTTCGGGAACACACACACAATTGTCGTCTGCGCACAGGAGCTCTAGGGTTTCTGTTTTGCTAAAGTGTGGTGAAAGTGGTTGTTCCGTCTAACATATACGTGTTTTAATGGTCCTGGGCCCTTAATGGGCTTGACGAATCATATGGGCCGGCGAAATAGGCTGTTTCGTTAAGAGTGGGCTGGCGAAACAGGATTGGCGAAACAGGTTTCCTGTTTCGTCGAATGGTTCTTGGCGAATCAAAATTCTGATTCGTTGAGATGTTTGTTGGTGACACGCTCTAAGTGTTTTACAATAATCCATGTTATTCTTATAACAATAAGCCACATATGTGCACAATCATAACACGTTTCAATAAAACATAGCATGTATGATTACCAGTCAATCAGTCAAACAACTACACAGTCAAAGTTAACGGTCAAGGTCAACGTGCATTAAATACAAAATGAAAGTCAAAAGTTCGAGTTTTCACACCGTG
This sequence comes from Helianthus annuus, assembly GCF_002127325.2. NCBI lineage: Eukaryota > Viridiplantae > Streptophyta > Magnoliopsida > Asterales > Asteraceae > Helianthus > Helianthus annuus. Next base: position 33,813,627 of record NC_035441.2, on the reverse strand, counting down.
ACTACCCCACGTTTAACAAAAATAATCGTTTGTTTTCATCAAGCTTCATCACCTTGCGCGCTCCCGAATCGGTACGAATTTGACGTTGACATTTAGAAGCGCGATTCAAATGAACTTCGCGAACACCTGACCCACTTTGTAAATCACTTAAAATTATTTTGGTAACAAAATGCTCTACATGGCCTAGTAAATAAATTATGGCCATAACAATTGTTACCCACCATTATGTGAAAACAAATAGGTCCAAGTGTCTAACTTCTACAAGCATGCTGACCCACTAAAGTTGTAAACCAAAACTCAATTCAATTTACAAATGTCATCGGCCCATTATATAACCCTACAAAAAGTAAATTGAGACACCATGAATTAGATCACAACTCTTCAGAAAGTCACAACCCTTCAAACTAATGTATTAAGACACACCCTTTTACACACCCTTTCATGCATTAAGACACACCATTTCACGCACCCTTTTAGTTTCACCCTTTCACGTAATTACACATCCATTCAATTTTTTTTTTCTCAAACAACAAACTATAATAAGATATACAAATACTAAATTAATGATCATAAGTTTTATTTTCATGCACACACATGTATGGTTTTAGGGAATTGTCATGATGATCAATTGTATGCATTTATTTTCTAAAACATACAAATTGTATATGCAATCCAAAAAGTAGCGAGTGCTTTTTTTAACCGACTTACCGGGACATGTGTTCGAAGATAGTGTTTGTGAAACGGTATTAAAACTATCGAATCTTTTTTAAACGAACATGTGTTTTAATTAAATACATTCACACCAATTCGGTAAATGACACAATGTTTCATGTGCTTCATTGTAACAAGTTCACAACGATTCGGGAAATGACATAATGCTTCGGCTGAGGGTACAAACACCCTATATAACAGCCATCATTTGCATCTGAAAATATAATCCAAAGTTGCAAACATCATCAACACGTGTACGGGTTCACTCAGTTATCCAAGAATCGGCCATAATCCGATCTAATGGGTTTTTGTGTCCGAAGGAAACCAACAGCAATGGGTTTGATGGATATCTCAACCCCATGAACGACACATTTTTTACCACCGAGGATCAACGCAAGGGCCTCGCCAAAGAAACCCCAACCGGCCCCTCTCTTTCACTCACGGTAGAGACGAAGAAGTTGGTTGCGTCTGACATGGGAGCGAGAGTAGGAGGATTCATCATCACCGATTAATGATTTGGATTTTGCTGAGACGAGTTAGGAGGGGCGGATGACGACTTACAGATCTGCGACGGTGGTGGCAAAGACGGTTCCTTGACGGAGTTATTTTTTACTTCGATGGCGGTGGGGTTTTTGTACGGTGAGCGAGAGTAGGACACGGAGAGTTTTATAATTTTTATATGGTAATGTCTATTACATTTTTTGATACGTTGTGTTTCCAACTTTAGTAGATTGACATAATTCTAACATATTACGTTTTTTTTATTTGTTGTGTTTTCAATTCTCTTTTTAGTATTTGAATATTTGTATACGCATTAGATTCTCATAACTTCACAAAACTACAACTCAAACAAAAGTTAGACCATAGGTAATGGTTAATGCCCATTAAGGGGCATTTTTCACCACATCATCATCATAATGCCCTTTTAAAAAAGGTGTAATGGTTAATGCCCATTTCATTTATTACTTTCCATTATTTTTCTTCTCTTTGGGCATTATTATAGAAATGCCCCTCACTCTTCATGCCCTTATAATGCCCATGAGTAATGGTGTAAGGGCATTATCAAAATCTTTCATGCCCTTATAAAGCCCCATTACATATGGTCTTATTAACATTACTCAAAATTCAGTTTCTATTCATTGTGCGGCATAATTTATGCAATCTAAAATTTATGATTGCATATAAGTTTTGTTACTAATTTGCTCAAGATCACATTTATCAAAAAAAAATTATTTATTAGCAATATAAAACTTTTATGTTTGTTATAGAACCAAAATTTAGTTTCTATTCATTGTGCGGCATAACTTTTGCCATCAAAATTTGTGATTGCATATAAGTTTTGTCACTAATTTGCCCAAGATCACATTTATTAAAATTCTGTTTTTATTCATTAACAATATAAAACTTTTACGTCTTGTGGTGTTGGGGTTGGGGTTGGGGTAAAATTATATCAAGTTCGGTTATTGTATTCCAAATCAAAGAAAATTGTTTCGTCAAAAAAAAAAAAACAATTTTCAAATTCGAATATCATTAGTTAAGAACAAATGGGTGTTGGTGACATAATGATCTCAAATATTTTAATAATCAACATCCCGCAGCAACGCGCGGGTAACGTTAACTCGTTATAATACAAAAGTCAACAATCAGCCAACCCTATCTGCCATTTCACATTCAGTATCAGCTGTCATCCAAACACTTCCGCCGATATCATGGTCATCGTTTCTTTCTCTCTCATCAACCTCTCAATCTCTCTCTTAACATCCTCCACCTGATTGAGTTAACGATTCAACGTGTTGACAGTTTTCTTTGGTTCCTTTGAGTAGCAATGTGTTGAGTGATTTGAGAGTTTCAATCTGATTAGAAACAACATCTGCATCGTGATTTTGATGGATATATTGTTGCGATTTGTGGAGGTTGCTTTCGGATTGGTTGTCATGAGTCTGTATAGCCATTGATTGAGGTTTGACTATGTGGGTTATCTGGTTGGTTTGCTGGTCATTTGAGAGGAATCCAAACCGACGAAAGTTATTCATCCGACAAAACATGCAGGAGTTTCGTCAAAGGGTGAGTTTCGTGGGAGTGGGGTTTCGTCACGGGGGGAGTTTCGTGGGGGTGGGGTTTCACCACAGGTGTTCCAGCTAGGAGTTTCGTCATAGTGGATTTCCAGGAGTTTCGTCATGCAGCATCAGCAGGTGTTTCGTCGATCCTGATATGAAGAAACCCTAAAGTTTCTTAACAGGCGCCAAGAACACAATGAAGAACACCATCTGCAGATTTGCAGATCTGACGAAATATGCCTCAAAGTGATAAAAACTTGATGATTTTGTTGTAAAACATAAAACCCAAACCTCTGATGTGTTTTGTTTCAGCTCAGATCCGTATATTCTGTTCAGATCTGGGTTTTCTTTGTTTTTACCCAACTTTACATCTTGAACAAAAAGCACAAAAATCACAGATCTAGAGCACATGTGATTTAGCAAATGGCTAGATTTACTAAGTCGGGTACCATGGCTCTGATACCAATTGTAGGACCGTGTTTCGAGACTGAAACCGTGATTCGTATGGGATTAGTTCAAGAGGGGAGAGATTAGAGAGATAAACAAACACTTCTTTGTATTAATCGGTAGTATAACATTACAAATTGGCCCGATTACAAGATAACCGAACTAATACCAAAGGAGTATACATCCGGGGAAAGACCAAGTGGTGATCTCTCCCCCACACAATGAAGCTCACTATGAACTCTCAAATGAACTCACCCACACTCTAACTCTCTCTAGTGCAAATGAAAGACAAGGGTTGGTATTTATACCCACACCCACTTGTCTAGCAAACACACACGGTCAAACCCATAACCCTCTCGTTTGACCACTTCAAACGAGCGGGTCAATACACATTTGTTTGACCGTTTCACTAACAATTACAAAATCAACATAAAATACAAACTAAACTATTCGACTAGCATCGGACACAAAATCTGCATCAACAGTTAAAGATAATATGCGAAACTGTTAAAGGTCTCGGCGAAACATCTTAGTGTTTCGTCACCCGCACTTCGACGAAATACCTTGGTATTTCATCACATGTACTCACGACGAAAGAGAGTAATTCGTCAAGCACATGTTTCGCCGAGAAACATTTCTTGAACAATAGACTATGAGATAAAAGTGGTTGATTAATTGTGTTGTAAAAACAATATAACATTAATAGGGAAAAACCTGATTTGTCTAGTGTGAGCGGTAAATCAACTGTTACGTGTGTTACTTGTTCGAAGTGACTGTTATCTGTTATGCATTATGCACATTGTAATGATACATGAACAACGTGAAAGTAAACTCACTTCGTGTACTTGAACACCCTAGGACTTGACTGATTAAGTGTGTGCTAGTAGCTAGTCATACTGAGCAAACCAAGGTGAGTTCACTTCTCTCAAAACAAGCATGCGTCCGGTGGGGACAATCAAACTTACAAAACTTGTAAACGGATTTTGTAAACCCATATCTTTGTAGGGGATGTGAGGCGGATTTCACATACGCATGTCCTTGCAGGGGATATGCAACGGTTTTCAGTAAAACGTTAATGTGGATAATACACTCACTCTCTATCACTTAAGTCCCATCATACTACCGGGTTAGTTGCTTGTAGGGCAACAGGGTTATTAGTTGATAGCTCTATTAGGTTTGGCACCCTCACTACGTACCTGGATAGGACGAGCGTGAACTAATAACTTTAAATCATGACCAATGTTTGATAGAGCATTGGAGAAGGGCAAAATGGGTTGTCTGCAGTATCGAGTTATTATCAACTTAGCAAATCATAACACACTACCTGGTATTAAACGGTTAAAGCAAACTGTGAACTCACCAGCCTGTCTGATACACTTTCTCTGCATGCTTGCAGGTCCTTAGGTACATGGATTGGAACTTGCTATCTGGGAGTGCTGGAGTGGTCATGGGTCGTAGCTTTTGGATAGAAGTTAAATGATTATTGCACACTTGCTATAAAACACTTTAAATAACTACTTATCTTATGCTTCCGCTGAACGTATTTGTTTTGGATCGTGTTTGAATTTACTTTATGATATAAATGGAAACTTTTATTAAATACTATGTATGGTCCAATGTGATTGGTGGCTAGATCCTGGTACATCACACGCCTCGCGGGGGTTTCCTCTTGGGGTATTTTTGGGGGTGTGACAAAATTAATAACGGGTTTATATACCCTACAAGTTAGAGTTAAAACCCTCTAGAATATAATATAATAAGATTTTGTCTAATTTTCCCCGCAAGTTGAGGGCGGGTGATGACCTGTAACTTGGACCTTAAAAACTCAAATTTTTCTGTTGATAGCGGCTTTATGAAGACATCAGCGATTTGGTCACTAGTTTTAATGAATTGAACTATTAAGTTCCCGTGACTAACCTACTCATGAACAAAAATGAAAATCAACCTCTACATGTTTAGTATGAGCGTGAAACACCTGACTTGCTAAAAGGTACGTGGTTATCACACCAAAGCGTAGGTTTACTTGGTTTTACCCCCAGTTCTTGCAAAAGTGGATTTAAACCAGATCAGTTCAGCAATAGCATCGGAAATAGCCTTGTATTCAGATTCGGTGGGACCGAGAAACAGATATCTGCTTATGAGCGAACCATGGGGCTAAATTTGAACCTAAAAAGATAGTGTAGCCCCCTCGTGGATCGATGATCAACTGGGCAACCAGCCCAGGCTGAATCAGAATAAGCGGTAACGGGAACCAAATGATTAACCCAATGTGAGTCTAGGAATGCATGTAAAGTGGGCGTTTTGTTTCTTGTAAATTGAAGACCAAGTGAGACATACCTTTTAGGTATCGAATGATTCGTTTAACCACCATCCAATGAGAATCATGTGGGGCGTGCATAAACTGACAGACCCAGTTTACAGCAAAAAAACGATGTCGGCTGAGATAACATAGCATATTTGAGAGCACCCACACACTAGCGATATCGACTTTGATCGGGCAGTGGAGGGTCAACCACTTTTGAAATGTCGGGCTTATAACCCATGGGAGTGGCAACTGGTTTTCCGGGAGATTAAGGAAGGCGGCAGCAGGTGTCAGCAGGTTTTCCAGTAGTATGGTGGTTGATGTTCAATTAGGGTTTGAGAGTTGAATGGCTCTGATACCATATCAACTCATAATTGCATAATAATTCAATGAAAAATTATAACGGGTTTATATACCATAAAAGTTACTGTTAAAACCCTCTAGAATATAATAAAGGTTTTGTCTAATAATGTATAGCATGATAAATATTCAACGTTAAACGGTTCTGTGTATTCGATTCGATAGAGTTTCGGTATAATATTCGACAAATACAATGCACACCGGAAATTTTTCTCTCTCTTTACACTCTCTCTAGCTCTTGCAAGCTCTCCCTTTAAAACAGGGCGTCTGCTGGTATTTATACTCAAACCAGCAGAGCCCTTACATCGACACAGAACATCCTCATAGAAAGACATCAAAATACAAGGAGGACATCGACATAACATGGACATATATCGATATAGGCTATGATGTATATCGATATATCATACTATCAATCGATATAGATTATATTAAAGGCCTTATATTGATCATATATGACTATTATCGATATAGATTACAAAGATGTAGTCTATAGCGATATTCAATGTATAATTTCCTATATCGATACATATGCAGCATACTGGATCGATATATATGCAATACTGCATATGATGATGTCATCATGACGTCATCAACCTCCAATCATGTCGATCTCGTGTTGTTCTTGTGTCTTCGTCGTTCGTAGCTTGTTCACCGAGTTTCACGACGGAGGAATGCCGTCTATGTCGGTCTTGAACGGAACTGAACAGAACCGAGCCGAGCTACATCCACAAAAATGCATCAACAGTTTTGTGATAAAAATTCGACATCAAAACGTTGATTTTCGGCATATTTGATATTTGGACAAAACTTGGTTGTTTGATCAACGCAAGAGTCCTACGCACGTAAGACTCTTGCATTGACCAAACAAATCTAGTAAAAAAATGTTCAACGTAGAATTCCTTCGTTTTTAGGACTCATACGCTCAACATGGTTCTTCATTCAAATGGTTAAACTCTTAAAAGCTCAAAAATTTTAAGTGTTGAAATTTATTAAATTGTCGGATTTATGCTTGTGTGTATCATGTGCAGATGGTGAAAGCTATTTAAGTGAAGGATAATGATCTTAAGCATAATATTGTGGCTCTATCATTTGTGAGTGCACTAATGTCTATCGCCCACATCAATCCAAATCATAGTAGAAAAGTGTTAAAGACATGGTTTTATGATGTTTTAATTAGAGAAAAGGCAAGTTTATATAAGGAGTGGCATACTTGTAAATAAGGGGAAATCCCTTATGCCTTTGCCTATAAATAGAAAGGTTAGGTGAGAGTTTTAGGACTTTTGTCACATTTGCTATTTGGAGCTTTGAAGGTTAGAGAGAGAAGCTAGAGAGAGAAAGTAGCAAAGGTGATTCACGGTGCTTGTACTTTGTCACATCTTCAATAGAATCACGATTATATTATGTTCTTAAGTTCGCTCCGCACACGTGCACGGATTCCGCACGTCGCACGTGTCGGTTCGCAATCGTTCAGGAGTCGTTTACGGTCCTACAACATCTTCACAAGTCTTCATTCGATCAATTGACTTTATATTTTAACTCATCCGATCAAATTTTCATTCAACCATTAGTCATTCGATCAGATTGGAGAAAGTTGTCACAAGTCAAAAGCCATACGATCGAATAACTTTGACCTCATACGATCGGATATTCATCCGATCCGACTGTATTTTGACCTCATCCGATCAGGTTCATCCGATCGAGTATTCATCCGAACATCATTATTGTCAAAAGTTGGAACGAGTCCGCGAATCTTCAGCACGAGTCTTAGATTGATTCATTATTTTAGCAATATTTTACCGCCACACATTTCACAGACTTTGTTGGTGCATACATCTGTCGACTTCGTCTTGTATCGAGTCTTTGATTAGATTGTATAGATCAGGGCAAGTTTTACGAGAAATTAGCATGTTTAGGGTGTTTAAGAGGTTGATTTTGCTCGAAACATCACATATAGGTGATTCTGCCCGAAATCACATATATGTGATTTCGCCCGAAATTACAAGAGCTGATTCCGCTCCAAATGTCCTCATGTAGTTACGAGCGAAATCAGACACCTATAAATAGGTCTTTCAGGAGCGAAATCAGTATCGAGTCCTTGTATTCCATGCCGAAGTGCTGCCGGTGTGTGGTTTGAATGTAATCGCTGTCAGATCAATACAATCAGTGATTTAAGTGAAGATTTAGCTGTTTCTACCTTTGTTTTTTGTTTTTCGCACCTGAAACAGAGTAAAACTCCTCTGAACGACTCATTTGGGTCAGTCTCACGATCCTACAGTTGGTATCAGAGCCAGTTGGAGGAGTTCTGCAGTTTACAGCCGAATTTCATTGAAATTTCTAGCTTCTACTCCTTCTTTCATCAGTTCAGGAAGATTTCACGGTCCAAATTGGACCAAATTTTCACAAATTGCTTAAAATTGGACATAGACAAACCGTGAAAAGTTTCATACCTAAAATCGGACTAAAAATGGACCAAAATGGACTCCGAGCTGATTCCGCTCGAATGGACAATTCTTGATTTCGCTCGAAATAGTGGGTTGATTCCGCTCCAGGATACATTTTCTGAGATTCCGCTCCAAAATTTTTATTAATTCCGCTCGAAAATGAGGTTTCGCTCCAAAGTTCTGTCTAATTTCGCTCCAAAGTAAATTGTTGTGATTTCGCTCCAGAGTAACAATCTGGTGAATTCGCTCCAAACTGTACATTGGTGATTCCGCTCCAGAGGGTTTATTTGTTTAATTCCGCTCGAAAGCTACTGTTTTGAAAAACTTGATACGTCATCATGAGTGAAGAGTTCTATAACGCGTTCGCTTCATCTCCTACTACTCCGGCTTCATTACTCAAGCCATGAATTTGGAAAATGAGACAGGAACAACACATAAGCCCCCAAAACTGATGAGTATCGAAGAGTACTATGGGTGGAAAGACAGATTCGAAAACTGGGTCCAGGCAAATCATCTTAGGTCTTGGGAGTATATTCTGTAGAAATATGTGTTACCATGGACGGATTTGCAGGTTATCAAAGTGTAGGATCGTGATCTGACCCGAATGAGTCATTCAGAGGCGTTCAACTACGTTTCAGGTGCGGAATAACAAGAAACGAAGGTAGAGACAACTTGCAATTCACTTAATCTACTGATTTTATTGATTTGACAATGATTACAACTCGATCTTCACACCGGCAGCACTTCGGTATGGAATTTGACCAAGTTACAAATGAGTTCGCTCATGTGGTATTTATAGTGTTGGTAGGTTCCCACATACGGACATGTACACATAAGCGGACCAGGTAGGTTCCCACATACGGACATGTACATATAAGCGGACCAGGTAGGTTCCCACATACGGACATGTACACATAAGCGAACCAGGTAGGTTCCCACATACAGACATGTACATATAAGCGGACCAGGTAGGTTCCCACATACGGACATGTACACATAAACGAACCTACACCCTAATTACATACATTTTCATATTTTCTCGTAATTCGAGCCCTAATCTAGACGAAGTCGACAGATGTAGTGCACCAACACAAAGAGCTATCGGAGTTTCATGACAAAGAAAGAGATACGTATAGAGCCGAGAAAATGATGATCAGTCTATTACAACAGGGAATCAAAGAAGACATATTCATACTGCTTCAGCAAGATAAGACGTCAAAATCGATTTGCGATGCTCTCCGTGTTAAATTTGAAGGCAGTGAGAACATGATTAAGAGCAAGAAAGCATTACTCAAGAAAGAGTTTGATTTGTTTAGCAGTCTACCAGGTTAAGACACAAAGAAGCTGATTGAGCGATACTGTCACTTAGTGCGATCCATGTCGATGCTGAGTATTACAAAAGATCGTGAAGAGTGGGTAGACAAACTAGCCGATGCTCTACCGCAAAAGGAATGTGTTGGTGCAGTCATCTGTCGTCTTCGTCTAATGTCGAGTCTGGGTTGTGTTGCAGAATTGATCAAGCATGATGTCATCATATATGATGATGACATCATATTGATGACATCACATAGTGCATCATCATAATATGATTATCATCAAAACAGTAAACGACAAAGAAACTTTTTGAAATTGAAAGTGTGTGGTGGCTATTTGATGATTGGACCATTAAAAGGTCCAATGAGGTGCTTGCATTAAAAGGTCCAATACAATGATAAGGTTCACTTGAAAGTCAAATGTAGAGGTTCGCTTATTTGGAATTATGTGGGTTCGCTTTTACGGCTCACATGGAGGTTCGCTTTTAAGTGCAATGAATGTGGTCCGCTTATGTTGTTTATATCAGTTTCGAGCGAACCAGAAATAGTATATATAGGCTAGTTGTCTTTTTCAGTTGTAACGATTCCAGATTTGATACCGAGGTATTTTGTCAGAGTATAGTTTCCCGAAGAATCATCTGAGTTTTGAAACATGGCTGAAGAGTTCTACAATGCGTTCGCGACACCCGTTGCCCCTGTAAACGCTGCTGAAGCGTTGTATTATGAGAATGAGACGGGAACTCATCAAAAACCGCCGAAACTCATGTACATTGAAGATTTTCAAGGTTGGAAGAACCGATTCGAGAACTGGGTTCAAGCTTACAGATTCGACGCATGGTGTTCATTGCTGAAAGATTATGAGAAACCAAAGAATGAACGCGGTTTGGAAAAGGGTTTCAATGATTTTACTGAAGCTGACAAGTTGAAATATACAAGTGAGAAAATGATGATCGGCATCCTTCAGCAAGCTGTTAAAGAAGACATCTTTGTCTTACTTCAACATAATTGTACAGCTAGATCAATCTAGGAAGCGTTGATTCAGAAATTCAGAGGGAGTGCTGATATGATCAAAAACAAGAAGGCATTATTGAAGAAATCGTTTGACATGTTTACTGCATTTGATCATGAAACAACCAAGCAGACTATATATAGATACTGTCATCTAGTATTGGAAATGGGTAGGTTGGATATCAAGAAAGAGGACGATGAGTGGGTCGACAAACTAGCTGAGGCGTTACCACAGCATAAGTGGGGAACATATTTGATGGTTGTGAAACTTATGAGAAAGTCCGAGAGTATGAGTTTGGCTCAGTTTATTCAGAAAATCGAAGAGCAAGAGCTGGATATTCAAAAGACAGCTATCATGACAAATCCAAATGCAAAGCAAGATGTTAGTGTGTACTATCGAGGGAATAAGTTTGAGACCACTCCCAGTCAAAGTCCAAAGATTAGTACTGCATTCAGTGCTGATGGTTCTGCAAGTCCAACTGCAAGTACTACAACTCAAAGTGGTGGATCAACTTCATCATTCTCAAGCTTTGATCCAAACAGTAACACACCTAGCCCTCAGAAGCAAAATTCTACAAATCTGCAGTGTAATGTGACCTTGAACATTCAGAATGGTCAACATCTTTCTCCTGAGGTGGCAAAGCAACACATGGCATCTCTTGTCGCCATGTTGGAGTCATATGAAAGCTTGATAGCAGGAAGAATTGGTAATCCGATGCTCACAAAAGAAGATTACGACCAAATTGATGCAGAAGAGCTAGAGCTGATGGATGTGAAGTGGTGCTTAGCTAGTGCCTGCAGGAGAGCTGAAAAATTTCAACAGATTACTGGCAGAGACGAGTTCCGAGGAATGGCTGCTTCTCCACTTGGTTTTGACAAGTCAAAGGTTACCTGTTTCCGATGTAAAGGAAAGCGTCACTTTAAACGGGAATGTAAAAACCAAGAGTCAACTGGTAGTCAAGAAAAGAGCAATTACTATCAGAAATCAATCTTTCATCAAATCGATCAAAAATCTCAACAAAAGGAACCGCAAACTGCTCATGGGAAAATGATTGAAGAAGCCAATAGGAAAGCTTATTATGGGATAATAGATCAAAGTGATGAGTTTGTTGCACAGGGATTTAGCTGGGACAAGTATATACCTAGTGGAACTAAATCTGATGTTGCACTTGTTACCAGGATTCTGGATCAAAATGAGGATTGTCAGAAAAGGATTCCGATATTTCCAGATCTTGGAAGTGATGTTGATATGGATGATGAGGAAGATTATCTTAACAAATGTCGAAAAAGCATTGATCCTGACAGTTTTAATTTTTTCTATGCAGATAAAGTTGAGATGCTGAATCAGAAGAAGATTGCTCGATTGCAGAAAGAGCTAGAAGCAGCAAAGTTACTCGCTGATGAAAAGGCGAAGACTGAAGCTGTAGAAACAAAAGATGAAGCAACTGCTGAGATTGCAATAGAGAAGATTGTTGAAGTAGAGAAAGTAGTCGAGAAAATTGTCGAAGTCGAGAAACTCGTGGAAGTTGAGACAATAGTTGAAGTTGAAAGAGTGGTCGAGGTAGAAAAGATTGTCGAAAAGATTGTTAAGGTCGAGAAACTTATTGAAGTTGAAAAGACTGTCGAAGTCGAAAAGATAGTTGAAAAGGTGGTTGAAGTTACTAAGCCTTGTGAGAAATGTTCAGAATCTTACAAAGAGTGTGATGAGAAAGACAAAAAGATTGTCAACTTAGAAAAGATTAAGGAAGATCTACTGTTTGATGTGAAGTATGTGAAAGAGTCATACCACGTATTGAACAGGACAGTTGACAGTTTGAAAAGAGCAAATGCATAATTTGAAAAAGCAAATGACAAGATGAGTGCAACTTTGATGACAAAGCAAAGTGTCATAAATGATTACATTGAAGATTGTGCTAACTTGAAGAAGGAGTTGGAACTTGAGAGAATCGAGAGTGAAAGGATCAACCGATTACTTTTGAGTTATACTACTTGTGATTATCTGATTAATTGTGTTTATCCTACTGTCGCAGGTCTTGAAGCGTTCAAGAAGAAAGAAAAAAAAGAGGATACTGGTAAGAAACCAAGTGTCAAGTATAACAGATGTCCGCCTCCTATCTTTGAGATTTATTCCCCCAGGAAACCAAATAAGGAACAAGTAGATAAGGCTCTAAACATCAAATTAAAGTCTGAAATCACTGATGAATTACCAGACAATATTGATGTCACATTCACAGCGTCTGACACTGATCATGAGTCCGAGTTAGTTAAGAAAGTTGTCGATCAGGTGTTGGATATGGATGAAGAGTCAAAGTCGGAGTCTAAGTCAGATAGTTCGAGTTCGTCTAAGAAAAGTCCGAGTTCGCCGGTTAAGAGGGTTTACAATAAAGAATTCCTGTTATCAAAATCTAATTTGAATGACGAATCAATCAAAGTAGCATATACGTTGAATGATTCAGACAAATTATATTCTGATGTGGAATTCCCAATAAGAAGTGTCAAAACTGAAATGATCAAACAGGTTTTCAAATTAACAGAAATTAATATTTCTGAAATAAAAGATGTAAATCTTACTGAAAAACCTAAAAAGTACACTTCAAGAGTTCAACAGAGATTGAACAAGAAAAAGGGTTATGATTATGGTTCAGGTTATCGAAAGAAACCAAACCATAATGGTAATCTCAAAAAGAAATGTCTTGGTTTCAATTCTTCAGAAAATTATAAAAATCAGAAAACTTATAAAACAAAAACAAAATTTGTTTCAGGTGGAAGTTCTGAAGATGAGCAGAAGAAACCTTTCTGGAAACAGTCGAATCAAGAGTTTTTTGCTGAAGTAAAGAAGAATGTAAGGAAGTTTGCTTCGAGAGTTGACAGAAGAACCTGTTTCAAATGTCAAGAAGTTGGACACATAGCTTGGAATTTCCCCAAGACCAACTACCAAAAACAGGGAGTTTCTTCTAACTCTGTTTTGAGAAAAACTTGTGTTGATAAGAAAGAACAATCGGTAAAAATTGTTAAAAAGTTTGAAAAAGTCTACTTCTGAGGAAGGAGAAAGTTCAAACAGGTTTTATAAAAGAAGAGGTGATTTAAGTAAACAAAAATGGGTTGTTAAATCTGAGAGTAATTCTGACAATGAATCTGATTCCATAAAATCAGAGGAGTCACTGGTTGATAAAAAGATTGTGAATTCCGTTCCAGTGGTGAACGATGAGAATTTTCCGAAATTGTCAAAAGAAAATTTGATGAAGAAAGTTGGAAAGGTTGAAATCTCAAATCAATTCTTTGCTGATAAAGGAGAATTTGATGTTGAGAAGGCTTTCAACGGGAAAGTCAAACACATTTTTGGGAAGATGGTTGATAAGAACGTAAAAGGTGCTAAAGAGTTTTATAAATCAAAATGTTGGTGGGACAGATTGTAACACCCCCAAAAATCCCACTTGCAGAAATCCCGCGAGGCGTGTTACGCATCAGAGTTCGAGCCACCAATCACATAGAACCAATAGTAAATACTTAAATAAAACATAATATCAAATCCCAAAGTGTTGAGTAGCGGAAGCATTTAATAAATCGTTTAGCAATTGTTTCATAATAATACTTAAAACCAATGTATCCAATGTAAATTAATCCAAGTGCCTCGATCCATGACCACTCCAGCACTCCCAGATAGCAAGTCCATGTTCCATGTGTTAATGACCTACAAGCATGCAGACAAGTGCGTCAGACTACGCTGGTGAGTTCAAGGTTTTGCTAACGTGTTGTGTTACCAGATATATGATAATGCGATTCGATGCTGCGTTACGATGTTGCTCATGTTAGATACCCTAGGGAGTGTGCCCATGTGTATCCGGGGAGTGGGTACCCCTTAACGACCGTTTGCTATGTTGCCGTCGTTAGATACCCTAGGGAGTGTGCCCATATGTATCCAAGGAGTGTGCCTCTAACAACCATAGCCCTATCCAGATAGTTAGTTCACGCCCGTCCTTACGGCCCGGTGTGAGGTTTCCCACCTAATAGCGCTATCAACTAATTACCCCCATTGCCCTCCAGGCAATAACCAAAACCGATTAAGTTGTTTACCCAATGTTTCCCTTCCAAATGTTTACCAGTTGTCCCAAACCACCGGGACGCATGCTTGAGAAAATGCAATGAACTCACCTGGGGTTGCTCGGTATGGTTCACACAGTTCAATTAAGTTATAGAGCGATTAACCACGTCCTACCACAGTTATTATGCGGGTCAGATTCGTATACAAGTAGTGCACGTATGTTCCATACATATTGTAACAGATTGTACAAGTATTCGACATTACATTCCACGTATAGGTATCAGCGTAAACAATCACGTAAACAAGCAGAGTCCAAGTATCTGGCCCAATCAGTTAGGCTCGTAACAGTGTGCAGGCCCAATGACAAAGTGTACGTGTAAAAGGGTCTCGAGTCGCAACGAAGGAGGTTTCGAGTCGCAACGGGACTCGCAACTGTGGTTTCGGCTTGTCATGGTCCGGTTTCGAGTCGCAACATGACTCGCAACCGTGGTCTCGGCTCGTGCGGTTTGTGCCGGGAATGTGTGGTCTCGAGTCACAACGGGACTCGCAACCGTGTGTGGTCTCGAGTCGCAACGGAAGATCCCGACTCATAATCGGTGTCGCAACAGTGCAAGTAACAACTTTCCATGATTACACAGCAACAATCACTCCGTAAATCCAGCTAACAACTTATCAGTTTCACAAATCGGATCAAACACCATGTTTAACAATTTTACATATTCAAATCATCATCAACAAGAACAGTAATTCAATATCAACATAATATGCAACCGGATCATTTGATTAACAATTATACGGCTCTAAATCAATGACATGTAACCCGAATCATGGCAACATACGTTTAACATAAACATGTCCGATTTAACAAGCATTCGGTTCAACATCATCTTAACAAGAATCCGAACAACATATTGCAAGATATCCGATTTTCACGTAAACATCCCTACTCATGAATTCTAACACATAATCATATACAATCACATCATCATTTACGAATAATCAAGCACTAACCGATTGATAGAAGGTGATCCGATTCGGGAAAAGGTCTTCGAGGGAAAAGAAAGTGATGGCCACCGGCTTAGAGAGAGGAGAGCACTAGAGTTTGTGTGTGTTGTGTTGTTGTAACCAAAAGAGAAAACAACCCTAAGGGTGTTTGCTTATATGCATACAAGAGGGAAAGAGGGAATGGGCCGAACCCCACTTGGGTTGCCCCTTGGTTCCGGTTACAAGGATTACGGCCCAAATGGCCTTGTGTGCTTGATCCATGTTGTGCGGTTTTAGTTCGAGTAACATACATACAAGCATTTAATTCGTAACATACAATAGAAACACATATCACGTAAACATGCATTCATTTAATTAAAGTAGCTCACGTAAGCATGTAGCGTTACAGAAAGTAGGTTCAAATTACGAGTTGTCACACAGATGTGTTCCAAAGTCACCCAAGGCTGGTGAGGCTTGGGTGGACATTATGTTTGAGTAAAACACCGGACTTGCCGGAGATCCCACGTTGGTAATCGTGGATCGGGAATCGGCATCTTTCATGTTTAATTAGGATAATTTGAAAGTGTTTGAAATTGTTAGAATTTTTCATGTTGAAGGACTATGCCGGAGCTTCCAGGTTGGTAAGCGAGGAGCAGGTATCGGCATCTTTCTTGAGGAATGTACTACGGTGATGTCAATCATACAAACGGTAAAAAAGGTTTGTTTGTGCTTGTTTACAAGTGGTTAGAGAATTTGATTGTGCATATGGTAAATCAAGGACATTAATTTGTACTTGCATTTTCCTACAAGCGATCAAGAGACAAGATGATGAACCACATTCCCAAATTTAGTATTGATATACCTACAAGTGGTAAAATCAACCAAACTTATTTTCCGGAAAAATCATTTTGATTAAAACAAACTTAAGTGTTTTGAAATCTAAATGAGAAAATAGTTTGTTGATAGGGGGAGTTCTAATTGTTTATGCCAAGTGAATGGCGAATTGAGGCGATTTAATATCGGTTGTCATGTTTTTGTACAGTTTGTTTTCAATTTTCGTTAATGTGTTTGCATTTTAGGGGGAGTATAAAATTTCAGAAAATCCAAAAACATTAGAAAATTTGAAAAAGGCAAAAACATGATAAAATCCAAAAATGAGTTTGTTGTGAAAAAGAGGAAATGATAGTACATTAGTGGACTATCACAACATGCTAAAGATTTGGAAAGATTAAAAGTGTTAAACAATCTTACTACGGATGTGTCAGTAGATTTTTACACATTTAGTAGATTGTGACGAGATATAAACCGTAAAAATTCAAACTTGCTTGTTCTGTGGGTTAACACAAACTTGGATATATAGGTAACCCTTGAAATCTTGTTTGAAAGGTCCTTTATTCTGAGATACTAGGTCTTTATGCTCAGTGATATCTGGGGTATTATCCCGGGACTTCTGTTGTATGGAAGTACTGACCTAGTCCCCGGATAATACTTTCTGCAAATGCTTGAAAAAGCGCCGCCCTCAGCAAATCGATGAAACAATAAAATTGACAGTCATTGCTGTTGTAAAAAAGATCCTCTAAAGGGGACCCACCAAAAGTCGAGCCGTCATCTCTCTGCTGAACGGAAGTTCTGACCTGAGCTCTCACGGTTTCGCACCTAACCCCTTACAGATATCATCTGTGGTATATTCACCTGTAAGACTGAATATTGGGATCTGGATACGGGAGTATATTCAAGTAGTGGGACACACAGATAAGTTTAAGTGCTTAAAACATTAATATCGTATCTCGGATCAGTTGAACTTTGTGTGAAAATTTAAGTGGACCAGTATACTGACAATCTAGGTAAATTGTTTAGAACTTAAAATGAAATCAAGCTTAACGGTGTTGGTGATTTGTTTCATAAGCTGATATGATCCTCTTACACAAACTCACAAAAATAATGTTTGTAAATATTTCTTTACTGCATTTTATTTCTTTTATGTCAAAAATCCAAAAAGATTTTCAGTGTGTTTTAGCATAAATTTTTGAAAAATTCAAAAAGATTTTCGACAACTGGTGTTGGAGAGCTAATTTTCAAAATTCCGAGTGCTAAACATGATGAACAGTTGGTTTGGGAGAGTGTGTTGTTTTGAAAATAAAAATCATTTTTTAAAATGATATATCTTCAAGTGGTTCATTAAAGATTTACATTGTAAAATCATTCTTTGATTGTATAACTTCTGCAAGTGATTCTTTAGATGGTGAGATTGTTTTTACATGTTATCATCAGAAAATTTATTTTTGGGTAGAGGATGTGCAGGTTTCTAAGTGATAGAGAACCAGGTTCCGATACCTGAAGACTTTGTGATTTCAACATGCCAGACAGCGATCCCAGCATATCGAAAAGGGGAGTCTGAAGACATCTGAGTAGAAATTGTTCGTGGAGAGTTTGTAGATGATGATGAAAAGAGAAGAGAAAGCTTGAGGATGCTTACACTGTGAGATATTTCAGAGAGCGTTCAGACTGATAAAGACTGAAGTTGTTGAAGACTCGACACTTAAGACTCGTCAACATCTGAGGGGGAGTCTGTTGGTGCAGTCATCTGTCGTCTTCGTCTAATGTCGAGTCTGGGTTGTGTTACAGAATTGATCAAGCATGATGTCATCATATATGATGATGACATCATATTGATGATATCACATAGTGCATCATCATAATATGATTATCATCAAAACAGTAAACGACAAAGAAACATTTTGAAATTGAAAGTGTGTGGTGGCTATTTGATGATTGGACCATTAAAAGGTCCAATGAGGTGCTTGCATTAAAAGGTCCAATACAATGATAAGGTTCACTTGAAAGTCAAATGTAGAGGTTCACTTATTTGGAATTATGTGGGTTCGCTTTTACGGCTCACATGGAGGTTCGCTTTTAAGTGCAATGAATGTGGTCCGCTTATGTTGTTTATGTCAGTTTCGAGCGAACCAGAAATAGTATATATAGGCTAGTTGTCTTTTTCAGTTGTAACGATTCCAGATTTGATACCGAGGTATTGCCGGTGTTCCTTGTAACTGTAAACGCTGTAAAATCAATATACAAGAGGTTTAAAGGATAATACAAGCTGTTTTCACGACCGTTTCTTTGTTTCCGCCTCTGAAACGGATTTGACCTCTTCCAAACGACTCGTTTAGGTCGCGACACGATCCTACAATTGGTATCAGAGCCAAGGAGGAAGAGATCTCGCAAAAACAGCTCGTTTTTCATCAATTTTTCTGATTTCTACACCTTTTCTTTTCAAAATTAAAAATTTTTCATGGATAAAATCGGCTCAGATTCACACATCTTGTGCTTAATCATGTATTAACTAATCCTGGAAAGTTTCACCTTTAGAATCGACTTATTTCTGGTTCAAATCTGTGGTTCGCTTGAAATTGGTTCGTTCTTTGCTGACATCACGTAGGTCCGCTCCAAAATAGTTGAGGTCCGCTTTTAGAGACAGCTGAGATCCGCTTTTAGTGACAATAGTGGGTCCGCTCTGTGAAATAATTGAAGTTCGCTTATAAGACATTAATATGTGTTGGTGCACTTGTGTCTGTACTTTGTCTGTATTCGGTCACGATGTAAACGATGTCAGTGTCAGTCCTGTAAGTTGACCAAGTCAACCGTCCTCCTGGTTTGACTTGGTAAACAGTTAGAAAGATGGTAGTCTGTCTTGAAGGATAAGAGATCGAAGGATAATGTGAATCCTTCGATCTCCTCGAAAGATATGCTTCGAATGATAGACCTCGAAGGATCATCCTTCGAGGTCCTTGCTGATCCTTCGAGAGCATTGCATTCGAAAGATGATCCTTCGGACCATCTATCGAATCCTTCGAGCAAGACCTGCTGTGTATGGGTATAAATACCCATGCAGTGTGTTGTGTTGATTTAAGAAGACACTCCCACAGAGACAGAAAGATAGAGCTGAGAGCATTCTGTCCAAAACACACACACACATAGTGAGAGTTTGCAAGTTAGATTTGTAAACATTGTGCTTGTAACCGGAACCTTCATACGTATTAATACATTGGTGTTAATCGGTGAACTCTTGTGTGTTTGTTTCTCTACTTGCTTCATCTCGGTTTGCTTGCTAGCTTGGATTCCGCACTCGCTAGTAGGTTTGTATAACAAGGTTTAGGTTCGTCATCCTCCTGAAAGGGACCTACAAGTGGTATCAGAGCTTGGCTCTTTACCTTGTTTAAAACCGGGTTTGTTCAAGTTCTTGGTGTGTTTGGACACTAGGTTTAGCACCCGTTTTGGTGGTTTTTCTTGCTTTTCTAAACTGAAAAACGGTTTCTAAACCTTCGGGAGTGTTCAAGGTTGGGTTGGGTAACTTGAAAACTTGTTTTTAAGTGACTTTGATTTTTCCGGCCATATCTCCGGTCATATTTTCCGGTAGTGGATCTGGATAAGATCTTTCCTTTTTGGGCATATTTTTTGAAAAGTCAACAAGTTTGGTGAAAAGTTGTTGGCAGAACATCCTTTCTGCCGAAAGTTGGTACACCAACCTATCACCTTTCGTACCAACCTGTCACCTTTTTCAGTTGTGTCAGAAGGATTCGAAGGATATCTTTCGACATCGAAAGACCATCTTTCGATCAAGGAAGGCTCGAAAGATAATCATCTTTCGACCCATCCTTCGAAGTCAAAAATCTATCCTTCGAATCAGGAAATCTTCTCGAAAGTTAGTTGTCCGAAAGATAAGGATTCATCTCGAAAGATAAGGATCTTTCATTGTGAATCTTTCGAGATCAGTATTCGAGAGATAAATATCTTTCGAATTGTGAATCTTTCGTGATAATTGCTCGAAAGATAAGGATCTTTCATTGTGAATCTTTCGAAGACTTTGCTCGAAACTCAACAGTAATCTTTCGATCACTGTTGATCCTTCGAACAAATCTTGATCTTTCGAACAAGTCTTGTATCTTTCGATTTGTGTCTGTGTACACTTAACAGTTTGTGCTTGTGTAGATTCTCAATTAATATTTGATCAAAATGAGCTGTACAAGTCCATGGGATTGGAGTTTGGACTCACGATCCAATCAAGAGTTAGTCACTGCTGCAGATTGGGCAAAGAGTATGTTACCTTCTCCATCAATCAGTCCAAGTCAATGGGCTTTGGTATCCAATCAAAGTCAAAGCATTCAAAACCTTTTGATCAGTGAAAGCGAAACGGGCAGCAACAATCGTCCACCAAAGCTAAATCATATGAATGAGTTTCCATCATGGAAAAACCGTTTTCACACGTATGTCCAAGGGCAAAGCACCGATCTTTGGACGTGTTTCATCAATGCATTCAATGAAAATCTGGAGACTGCTGCGTCCACTTCTGAGGGTTATGCCAATATGCTTGAAAAAGACAAGAAGGCTTATGAATTGGAGAAAAAGGCCTTTGCCACACTTACTCAAGCACTCAATAAAGACATCTACCATCAGTTCTCATACTGCAAGTCTACGAAAGCATTGTGGGATTGTTTAGTAGCTAGAGGAGAAGGCAATGCAGCTGCTCGAAAGTCTCGGCATGATTTGTTGAAGAAAGAGTTTGAATCTTTTCAGTTTTTGGAAAACGAGACTCTGAATGATATGACCACACGTTTCTATCATTTGATTAGTGAAATGTGTGCTTATGGAGTTGTCTCTACTCAACAAGACATGGTGAGTAGGTTTGCTGACGCCTTACCTCCAAAGTGGAGCTCTTTCATTGAGTTGTTGAAGCATACTGGAACTCTAGATCAAGTCAACATCTATGAGTTCATTCAGAAACTAGAACACAAAAATGATGAAGAAATCAGGAAAGCCAGGGGAGCTCCCGCCCCTCAAAATACAGAAATGTATCTTCCGGGTTTCGATGCTCTAGCAAGAGCAGCTGCAGCCCAGCAACCTAAACTGCAGACTGCATTTGTCTCCAACACAAGTTCCTTTCCATTTCCTCAATCAACAGCTGCTCCACCACAACCTCAATTTGATCCGAGGTCTTACATTCCTGTCCCAACACAGCCACAACCACAACCTCAACAACAACAACAACAGCAAGCTCATTATGCAAGCAATCCTAAACCTCAACCCCAAAATCCTAACACAATCCGAGTCGACAATTCAAATCTTTCACACCTTAGCATTGAAGTTGCTAAGGAGCATATGGAAATTATCAACACCATGGTCAGTGCTTACTGTGGTTTGGTAGCAGGTCAGCTTGGAAACATCAATATGACCAATGAAGACTACCAACAGATCGACAAGGAAGAAATGGAGTTGATGGATATCAAGTGGGCTTTTGCAAGTGCGGTTAGAAGGGCCAAAGACTTCATGGCTCGTACTGGTAGAACTTCGTTAGAAGGAAAGAAAGATACGAAGTATGGGTTTGATATCAATGCCGTTACATGCTTCAACTGTGGAAATAAAGGGCACTTCAAACGTGAGTGCACTCTACCAACAAAACACGGCAATCACAACCCTTTCAGAAACCAGACGAATGTGAATGCCCAACAAGAAAACCGTGAACGGAGGATGGTGGCAGTGAATAACAATCAGGGACAGCCTGGAACTACAAATCACAATCGAGCTTTGGCTGTTCAAGCGGATGAAGGATGTGACTGGTCAGTGCAGTTTGGTGAAGGTGATCAGGGAAGTGGAACTGCTTTGTATGCTAAGGTCATCGAGCATGTTGATAAAGAAGAGTCTTCTGGAAGTGATGACAGTTCTGGTTATTCTGGAAGTTCGGATGAAGAAGGCTCTGTTTCTGGGGATAATCACTCAGAGCCTGGAGAGAAGGAGGAAGGAGATGATGATATTCAGGATCTATTGAATGAAGCTGATGAGCTTAAATGTCAGAAATCAATTCTGATTAGGAAGGCTGCTATTGCATCAAAGGAAATGGAGAAGCTATTTTCTGAAGATGGAGCTTTTTCTTCTCAAACTGCCTTTATGGCAAATGGTTCAGCCTCTTCTAGTCAGGTAAATACTGAACCTCCTGCTCCTATTGTGTGTAAATCATGTGCTGATATGAAGCTTGAATCAGAAAAGCTTCATAGTCATAACCAGAATTTGGTTATTGAACTGTCGAAATGCAAAGAGGCAAACATGGCTTTAACTCGGAATGAAAAAGAATTTAAATCTGTAATAGAAACATTAAAGAAAGATGTGTCCGAGGTTAACAAAGTAGTTTACCACAAGAAAGTGAGTATAAATGAATATATTAACATTGTGGAAGAAACTAAAAAGCAATTAGCCATTGCCCAATGCGAACATGATGCGATCAAACAGAAATTGGATAGTTATTCTAACTCCCAATTTGTGCTTGATCACATCATCGATGTTCAACAACCAAAGGGAAATCAGAAAGGCATAGGGTATAATAAATGTCCGCCCCCCTTGATGAACAACTATACCAAGATGCCTGATGAGGAAGAAATGCCTCGGTATGAACCCAGTGTGCCTCTTGATGTTGAGGAGTTTGCTACTGGCCTTGGGTTCAAACCGGACAATTCTTCAAACACAGCCTCTAAGGAGCAAGAAACTTCATCATCCATGAAGCAAAGTTCTCCAATTATCGAGGACTATGAGACATCGGATGATGAATCAGAAGTGGCTGTAAGTGATCAGGATAAATCACTTAGCAAGATGAAAGGAGTAGATATTCCACGAGAGAATCACATCCTTTCTGATCCTGATATTCCTGAGGTTCCATCTGTTAAGAAGCAAGTGATTGATCCTGTCAAAGTTGATAAGACAGGTGTGACTACTGTTAAAAGCAGTAATGTGTTGTATACTTTGGTTGGAGATAATAAAATCTACTCAGATCATGTTTTTCCAATTAAAAATGTAAATCAATCTTTGATTGATAAAGTCTTTGAAGACAACACAAACAAGTTTTTGGGAAAAACACTTCCGGGAATTGTTGTAACACAATGTGATCCAATTCCTAAGGCTAAGATTAGAAAACAGTTTGGTAATCAAAAATCTCCAACCACTCAACAACCTACTGCTTCTAAGGGTAAACAACAAAAACGAGCTCCAAAGCCAAAGGCTAAGGTTGAATCAAAAGGAGCTCGTTACACGAAGAAAGGAAAAGATGTTAAATTTGTAGCATCAAAAGGTACAGATAAAATTGAGACTTTTGAAAACAAATCAAACACTGATTTTGTACAACAAGTCAAGATTTTGAAACGTAACAGTGATAACAATTACACCCAACACACAAACGGGTGTGATGAAAGAGCAAGTACCTCAGGTTCTACAGGTTCAACATTTGGTAGTCGATCAAGTTCTCCTAAGTCTGTTGAAAGGAGAACTTGTTTCAAATGTGGAGAAATTGGGCACATTATCAGAAACTGCCCAAATGCTCCGAAGAAGAAATTTGTTGAGAAAGCTCCACCTGAAACAGTTCGCCCTCAACGTCGGTCAGTTTCACCTAAACATGATAAACGAACTGTAAAAGAACAAGAAACTAAACAACGACGTAAAAACATGAAAACTGTTGAAATAGCTTTAAAATCTGAAGTTAAAACAGTTCAAAAGGAACCAAGAGTGTCACAATCTGTAAAACCAGAATCTTCAAAAACTGGTAGGCAAAAACGAACTTGGTTGCCTAAGTCGGGTGACAATTCAGGGGGAGCAGTTGTTCTTGAAAACCATCAAGAGATCGAGCTCACGTTTCGTGATGCTAAGGGACGACCCAAGACCACTAAGGCTTGGGTCCCCATTCTCAACTGATGTGTTTAATTGACATGTGCAGGATGTTCTAGGAGGAACTATTAATAGTCATTGGATTGTTGATAGTGGAGCATCCAGGCACATGACTGGCGACTTACGGCTCCTATACGACGTGAGAAACATTAGAGGAGGGTATGTTGCTTTTGCGGGTGACAAAGGCGGATTTATCACTGGACAAGGAAGTATTTCAAATGGCATGGTGTGCTTCGATAAGATCAATTATGTTAAGCAAATTGATCATAATCTTCTCAGTGTGTCACAAATCTGTGATAAGAAATTCACCGTGCATTTTGATGATGCCGGCTGCTATGTGCTGAAACCTGGATTCAAAATTCCACAAGAATGGATTCTCTTATCGGCTCCGAGAGTTAATGATCTTTATATTCTCGACATGAGCCAAGCGATTACAACATCTGCACAAGTCACTTGCTTTGTCTCAAAAGCCACGGAAAAGGAGTCTATATCTTGGCACAGAAGAATGGGACACATTCACTTGAGAAAGATGAACCATTTGGTGAAAAATAATCTTGTGAATGGTGTGCCTGTGAGAAGTTTTCATCTACAAGATATCTGTGTCTCGTGCCAAAAGGGGAAGCAAACAAAGAAGTCTCACCCTTTGAAGAAAATCAACACTGTCAGCATGCCTCTCGAACGTCTTCATATGGACCTTTTTGGACCTATGAAGCACAAAACAACGTTCGGTGATGCCTATTGTTTAGTAGTTACTGATGACTACTCTAGATTTTCTTGGGTATCCTTTATGTCACACAAGAGTCAAACTCCTGGCATCCTCAAGGATCTTCTTACAATGTTGGAGAATCTCTATTCGTTGAAAGTAAAAAGGATCCGAAGCGACAATGGAACTGAATTCAAGAATCAAGTTATGGATGAGTTTTGTACTTCTAAAGGCATTCTTCATGAGTACAGTTCTCGTTATACTCCACAACAAAATGGTGTCGCTGAGAGGAAGAATCGGACGATTATAGAAACTGCAAGAACAATGTTAGTAGAGTCGGAACTCCCTATTCAATTCTGGGGGGAGGCTGTATCGGCTGCATGCTACACGTTAAACAGAGTTCTTACAGTAAAGAGACATGGCAAAACTTGTTTCGAACTCCTTCAGAAAAGGAAACCGGATCTTTCTTACCTTGAACCGTTTGGTGCTCCTTGTACTATGATTGAGCCGGATGGAAAGTTTGGTGCAAGAGCTATCGAGGGTTTCTTCCTTGGATATGCTACTCCGAATTTTCGTGTTTGGAATCTAGCTACCAAAAAGATTGAGCTTTGGAGCGAAGTTAGGGTTCAAAGGTACACAAGTCCTGTTAGGGCTCCGGGTGATCCGTGGATGTTCGATTATGATGGGCTTTTTGACTCCTTCAATCTGCCAACCTTTGATGAAGAATCAGCAGCGGCTAGGATGTTGTTGGAAAGTGACAACGCTGCTGTCTCGCCTTTGGTTAGACCTATTGTTGTTGACCCGCAAGCTTCTTCGTCAGTCAACAATATGGTTCAAAATGAGGTTTATGAAGATGCTGCTGATTATAATGACTCTTCTGAAGATGATGAATATCATGATGCAGCTGAAGGATCTTCGGCTCCAGCGGCTCCTGTTCAAGGTGCTTCTGTAGATACACCTCATACGTAGAATATAGATACTGCTGAAGGGAATGCATCCACCTCTACCCACATTCCTGGTGTGGAGTTGGTTGTTGATCTTAATCTTACCAACTTGGGAATCAATGCTCGTGTGCCAGACAATCCTGAAATGAGGATTCACGATACCCACCCCCAGCAGAATATCATAGGAGATGTCCATCGCGGTGTGCAGACGCGTAATCAGCTGAGAAACAACAGGAATGCTGGTTTGTATTCAGCTATAAGAGAATCTGGTCAACAGAATGACTGGTCCTTCGCGTGTTACGTGTCACAAGAAGAACCAAAGTCGTGGAAAGAAGCATTGAAAGACAGTGCTTGGGTTGAAGCCATGCAGGAAGAATTACAGCAATTTCACAAGCTTGGTGTTTGGAAGCTTGTTGAAAAGCCTGAGAACTACAAGAAGATTGGCACTCGATGGGTCTTCAAATGCAAGAAAGACGACCGTGGAGTGGTTATTCGGAACAAAGCTCGTTTAGTCGTTCAAGGTTTTCGTCAGATAGAAGGGATCGACTACAACGAAGTCTATGCACCAGTTGCACGTCTGGAAGCTATTCGGATCTTTCTGGCTTATGCCTCATTCAAAGGTTTCAAGGTTTACCAGATGGACGTCAAAAGTGCATTTCTACATGGTGTGGTTGAAGAAGAGGTATATGTCGAACAGCCTCCAGGTTTTGAAGATCCTGTCCATCCCGATCGGGTTTGGTTGCTCAACAAAGCTCTCTATGGTCTTCATCAAGCGCCACGAGCTTGGTATGCAACCTTATCTACATATCTGCTGGAGAATGGTTTTCGAAGAGGTCTTATCGATTGTACTCTCTTCATCAAAGAACAAGATGGAGATCTTCTTCTGGTTCAGGTATATGTTGATGATATTATTTTTGGTTCTACTAATGATGTTTTGTGTAGGAATTTCGAGCGCATCATGCAGGATAAGTTCGAGATGAGTGCTATGGGGGAAATGAATTTCTTCTTGGGCCTACAAGTGCAACAATCGGAGTCTGGGATATTCATCCATCAGACTAAATATGTTGGTGACATCTTGAGCCGGTTCCAGATGTCCGATGCAACGCCCATTGGTACCCCATTGCCAACTAATCACGGAATAACTCCTGACTTGAAGGGTGAACCTGTTAGCCCCTCATACTATCGCGCAATGATCGGATCTCTTATGTACCTCACAGCATCAAGGCCAGATATAATGTACCCAACGTGCCTGCTTGCCAGATATCAAGTTAACCCGAAGGCCTCACATCTTGCAGCTGTCAAAAGGATTTTTCGTTATTTGAAGGCGTACTCTGACACCGGTCTATGGTACCCTAGGGATAATAACTTTGACTTAGTCGCATTCAGTGATTCTGATTTTGGCAGATGCAAAATCGACGGCAAATCGACAACGGCTGGATGTCAGTTTTTAGGAAATCGCCTAGTCACATGGCAGTGCAAGAAGTAGACATGCGTCGCTACATCAACATGCGAAGCTGAATACATTGCTGCCTCAAGTTGTTGCTCCCAAGTTCTTTGGATTCAACAACAATTGCGGGACTACGGTTTTGAATTCCTAACTACTCCTATTTACGTTGATAATTCTGCTGCTTTAGATATCACTAAAAATCCTGTGCAGCATTCAAAGACCAAACACATCGAAATCAAATATCACTTCATACGTGATTGCTTTGAGAAAAGGCTAATCGATGTTGTTAAGGTTCACACCGATGACCAACGTGCCGACTTATTTACCAAAGCGTTTGACAAATCAAGATTTGACTTTTTATTATTGGTAAATGGCATTAAGGTCAAGCAAGAGTAAAACCAACATCGGAAAATCATTTTTGTAAATATCTTTGTGTTTTAAATTTCTCTTAGTTTATTGATTTTAGGGGGAGTAAATCCAAAAATCTGAAAATCCAAAAACATCGAAAAATTTCAAAAACACAAAAACAATAGAAAAACAAAAATGAGTTTCCTGACGAGCAAAAGAGAAAATGATAGTACATCAGTGGTCTATCCAAACTTCTTTAAACCCTAAATGAAAAACGATAAGCAGCTCTATATAAGTTGTATCGGTAGGCTCACAATCATTTTAAAGTGTGCATGGTGATATAAATCTTAATCGACTGAAGACCAGGTGGGAACCATTCATTGGCATATGGTCTTAGTACCGAAATTTCGTTTGATAGATTGCCGAGGTTCTGAGATATTAGGTCTTTATGCTGCTTATCATCTGGGTATCATGGTTGTATCTTTTACCGGAAAAATAACGGGGACGCAAGTCTAGATCTTCCATGATACTATACATACGTGTACATATTACATACTGCATTCGACCTCAATAAGTGATAAACAATCACATGTCCAAACAAATAAGTGATAAAATATCACATTTTTTCCGGGTGTCAAGTTCGTCTCTCTGCTGTACGGAAGTACTGACCTGTTCACGGACTTGCACCTGTGCCCTCATGCATATGAAAATCAAGTTCCTCATAAATAAGTGATTATATCACATAGGGCTTGTTTTCAAATCAAAATAAGTGAGTATCTCACAACTTATACGGTCAAACAGATGATAATCGGTATACTCACCGGTAAGATGAACTCTCGTGCATACCTTGATACGGGAATGTGTCGTGATGTGGATGAACACCGGTCGGTAAGTATAAATCATACCTTAACGTATCCCCTCGCCATGATTACATCTGATAAGTTGAGCTTAAGTGGACAACAATACCGATAATTGTTATAGGATGCTTATCTTAATGTTAACTAACTGAACAACAAGAGTGTTTTGGCATGACCGTACACTGATATGATTCTCTTACCCTCGAAACTCGCAAAAAGAATGTTTGTATATATTTATCTGTTTACTGCTTAACTTTTATTGTTTTCTTTTAAACAGTTTCGTCGTTTGGTGCATATCAGCACGACATTAGCGGTGATGTCGTTTGATAACACTCAAAGGATTTTAAATTGTTGTCTTTTAAGTTCAAAAATACCAAAAAGATTTTATGTGTGTTTTAATATAAACTTTATAAAAGCCAAAAATATTTTATTTCTACTTTATTTTCGATCGTACGATGTTGGAACTCTAGTCTTCGTTACCTGAAACCAGACTGAAAACCGAACTGACTAAATCTTCATAAACGGTCGAAATTTGCAAGTTTTGAAAGTTAAAACTAAAATTGACAAATTTATTAAACTTTCAAACTGTCGGACGGTGGTTGATTATGACATGGTCATTCGTGTGTCATTTGGTTATACTAACTATTCCAAGCAGTTGTTCTCATTACGCGTTTAGATTTCTTGCATGTGCAGATTCTAAAAGCTAGGAGAACATGGTCGATGACAAGCTTTGGAATGAAGACACGACGAGAAGGCGCTCAAAAGATAAAGATGATCGAGTTGCCGCTGGCCATCATCAACACCACAAGGATCTCACTTCATAAAGATCGAGTTTTTCACGAGCATAACTCAAGGGGGAGCTTATGTTAAGGGGGAGTTTGTCAACACACTTCCTACATGATACGGGTAGTTTGTTGATACACTCTCTGCTTTCAAGACGTGAAGACTTTGAAGATCCTCCGACATTGAAGACTTGAAAGGACATCAGAGTTTTGAGAACTCGAAGACCAAAGACCATCGAAGTTCGAGACGAGTCTACAACTATAGTAGATAAAGACAAAGCTACAGCCAAGGGGGAGTTTGTTGGTGCACTTGTGTCTGTACTTTGTCTGTATTCGGTCACGATGTAAACGATGTCAGTGCCAGTCCTGTAAGTTGACCAAGTCAACCGTCCTCCTGGTTTGACTTGGTAAACAGTTAGAAAGATGGTAGTCTGTCTCGAAGGATAAGAGATCGAAGGATAATGTGAATCCTTCGATCTCCTCGAAAGATATGCTTCGAATGATAGACCTCGAAGGATCATCCTTCGAGGTCCTTGCTGATCCTTCGAGAGCATTGCATTCGAAAGATGATCCTTCGGACCATCTATCGAATCCTTCGAGCAAGACCTGCTGTGTATGGGTATAAATACCCATGCAGTGTGTTGTGTTGATTTAAGAAGACACTCCCACAGAGACAGAAAGATAGAGCTGAGAGCATTCTGTCCAAAACACACACACACATAGTGAGAGTTTGCAAGTTAGATTTGTAAACATTGTGCTTGTAACCGGAACCTTCATACGTATTAATACATTGGTGTTAATCGGTGAACTCTTGTGTGTTTGTTTCTCTACTTGCTTCATCTCGGTTTGCTTGCTAGCTTGGATTCCGCACTCGCTAGTAGGTTTGTATAACAAGGTTTAGGTTCGTCATCCTCCTGAAAGGGACCTACAAGAATTGGGCTAAAGACAAATTGCCATCATATAAAGTGGTCTGTGTATGCATATTGGTCTTTGGATTTTTATTTGTGGCCCACTAGTAATTTACTAGCTACCATTATCATTATGGGCTCACATGATGGTTTCTGCAAATTACTAGTGGGAGTGGGGTCGGGTATTTGCGGAGTTGATCTGAATCGCGCTCCTAATATCAAGGTCAAAATTCGTATGGGTTTTGGGAGCGCGCGGGATGATTCGGAACGATGAAAACAAGAGATAATGGAAACTTGATGTTTGAAAAATTGTGGGGTAGTCACGGTTACCGATGCAATGGCAGAAATGGTAACGCGACTATTATGGGCCAAAAACAACACGGTATGTTCGCTTCCGCTCGTCATTCAATGAAGATTGACGACAGTTCCGCTCAGTGGAGGGAATTGGTGAACATTTGACGACAGTTTCTTTGAAGTGGAAAGATTCTGTTAAGGTTTAGAGATTTTACCAAAGAAATGGGGGGATAAAAATTTTTCATATGTTGAATTTCTTCGGTAAATTTCTAAACGCAATCATAGGTATGCTTAAAGATCAAGACTTGATGCAGTTGTTATAGAATGGAACCCTTATCAAATGCCGGTTGGAGTATTGGAAGATCAGCGGAAGATCGGTCAATTGAGCCTTTTGAGGAAATTGCACAACACTCGACTTGGATACGCGTACTTTGAGGGGGAAGTTTTATACAATGAGCATCAAGATACTACTTACCTGGATCATCGGTCAAGGGGGAATTTGTTTACACAGAGAAGATGATTACTTGACTGAAGATCGATGATTGCAGTTGCATTTTCAGCATTCGACGGCAACGGACAAGGGGGAATTTATTGATGCAGATTTTGTGTCCGATGCTTGTCGAATAGATTAGTTATTATTTTACGCTGAATTTGTAATAGTTAGTGAAACGGTCTATCGAACGTGTATAGACCCGCTCGTTTGAAGTGGTCAAACGAGAGGGTTATTCGGTTGACCGTGTGTGTTTGCTAGACAGTTTATGGTTGTTTAATGTTGGTGTCGAAGGATAAGGCATCGAAGGATTGTGTATCCTTCGATGAGCTCGAAAGATATCCATCAAAGGTTGAAGATGGACCTCGAAGGATATGGCATCCTTCGAGGTATGTGTGTATCTTTCGAAAGCTGGATGGTCGACAGATGATCTATCGACCAGTCAGTTTAATCCTTCGGCCGTGCAACCTGTGTTTGGTATAAATACCAACACCTTGTCATTTGCAACACAAGAGTGAGAGCACAAGTGTGTGCAAGAGAGTGAGTGGAGGTTTGAGACCTCACCGGGAGAAATCACCACTTGGTTTCTCCCCGGATGTATACTTCTTTGGTATTAGTTCGGTTATCATGTAATCGGGCCGACTTGTAATGTTTACTACCGGATTAATACAAAGTTTGTTTGTTTATCCTCTCTTATCTCTTCCGTCTTTGAACAAAACCATGAAAATCACGGAATCGATCCCGAAACCCGGACCTACAATATGGTTCGCTTGTATAGCGGTTCACTAAATATAGCGGTTTAGTATTGTCAAATATTAATGTTGCATGTGAAAATGATGATGTCAAAGGATAAAGTTGTCAGTATTGAATATGGTCAATAGGTTTGTGTTGAACATTTAAAAAAATTGTCGACAAGTAATTTGGAGGTCCAATAAAAAAAAAGGGTTTTGGAAGACTTTTCTCCACATTTTGTACTTTTGGAGATCCAAGTTTAGAGAGAGAAAGTCTAGAGAGAGAAAGTCGTTGTAAACGTGAATCTTGTACCGGAATTGTCATATTTCTCAATGGAATCACGTTAGTAGTACGTTATTGTGTGTTCGGTCACGCACGTTCATGGATTCCGCACGTGAAACGTACGTTACGCAATCGAACGGCGTCAAAACCGGTCCTACAGAATGGGGTACATATTTGATGATTCTGAAGAATACGGGTGTTTAGATGGGTTAACAATTTCTCAGTTTATCGAGAAGATTGAAAGTCAGGATTTGGAACAGCAGAAGATCGCGAGGATGAACAGTTCAAGTGGTCAACATGATGTAAAAATGTATTACAAAGGGAGTGTTCCGGTTCCGGAAGCTGAGAGAAGTCCGAAAATACAAAATGCGTTTAGTGCTGGGGATTCAACGGAAAAAGTTGATCAGACTTCAAACAAAAGCAGTGGATTCTCTTCATTTCCGAGTGTTAATCCGAAAGAGTCAACCACAAGTTTTCATTCTCAGAGCACAAAAACTGGAAATGGTTATGTGATTCAATGTAACATCGCTTTGAATCTTCCAGAGGGTCAAAGTTTTTTTGAAGAAACTGCTAAAGACCACATGGCTTTACTTGGTTCTGTGTTACTCTCGTATGAAGGCCTAGTTGCAGGTCGAATCGGGAATCCTATGCTCACAAAGGAGGATTACGATCAGATAGACGCCAAAGAGATTGAATTAATGGATATCAAATGGTGTCTAGCCAGTGTTCTTAGGCGTGCTGAAAAGTTCAAACTGATTACCGGGAGAAATGACTTTCTCGATGCACATGTTTCTACTTTAGGTTTTGATAAATCTAAAGTTACTTGTTTTCGATGCAGGGAGAAAGGTCACTTCAAGAGGGAGTGCAAGAACAGGGAAGCTAGTGGAGCTCAGAATCCATTTGGAAAAGACGATTACTACCGGAAAGCCATTTATCATCAAAGATGGTCAGCATCAACAGCAAGAACTACAGGTGGCTCATGGTAGAAAGATTGAAGATTCAAAGAGAGCGTGTTTGGTAGATTTCAATTGGAATGAATACATATCACAAGAAAGCAAAGTTTGTTTAGTCAATCAGGATGATGAAAGATTACCTGAAGGTTTTAGCTGGGATATGTTTGTTGATGAAAAAGGAGATTTCAAAGCGTTCATTGCTAAAATTGTTAGAGAACCAGATATGTTTGCCACATGGATGAAGTCTATTGGTGAGACTGTGAAGAATGTGGAGAAAGAGTCTGTTGCATCTGATGAATGCTCAGAAACTGCTGATGAAAGCTCACAGAGTTCAGATGAGAGTGTACAAAGTGATGTTAGTTCAGAAAAAGAAATTGTCTTCGATCAAACACCATCTGATTCTGGTTCATCGGATGATAATTTTGAGAAATCAATCCAGTTTGATCAGTCACCAGTTGATGATAATAGTGACGATGAGGAAGAAAAACATATTAACATTGCAAAATCTCATTTGTCTCTTGAAAGTTTTCATTTCTATTTTGCAGATCGCCTGGAAATGAAGACTGAAAGTGTTGCTGAAGAGATTGTTGAGAGTGAGCATGTTGATAAAGAAGAAAAGGTGACCGAAGCTGAGAAAGTGATCGAAGTAGAGAAATTTGTCGAAGTCGAAAAGATTGTTGAAGTTATCAAGCCTTGCATGAAGTGTTTAGAACCTTGCAAAGAATGTGCAACTAAAGATGAGATGATAGTTGAATATGAGGAGAAAAAGGAGCAGTTGCTGTTCAATCTCAACTATGTGAAGGAATCTTATGACGTTTTGAACCGAACAGTAACTAGACTTCAAGAGACTAACTCTGAAAGAGAGGATGCTTTGACAATGATGAATGCTGTGATGATGTCGAAGCAGAAAGCTATCAATTTCTACATCGAAGAGAGTGCTAAAAGGAAGCATGAGTTGGAAACAGAGAAGATTGAGAATGAGAGAATCAGACGATTATTGCAGAGTTATTCTAGTTCTGATTATCTTATTGATCGAATTTATCCGACTGTTGCAGGTATGGAAGCTTTCCAAGAGGACAAGCCAAAGAAGAAAGATAGTGGTAAGAAACCGACTGATAGCTATAACAAGTGTCCGCCTCCGATCTGGGAAGGGTATTCTCCTAGGAAACCAAACGAGGAACAACTTGAAAAAGCAGTCAATATAAAGCTAAAAACCGATACAACTGATGAATTACCAGAAAACATTAACGTCACGTTCATCTCGTCTGACACTAATCATGAGTCTGAATTAATCAAAAAGGTGGTCGATCAGGTGTTAGATACCAATGAGGAGTCTGAGTCAAAGTCTGAATCTGGAGGATCAAGTTCGTCGGTCAATGGTCCAAAGTCGTCGGTCAAAAAGGCTTACAATAAAGAGTTTTTATTATCAAAATCAAACTTGAATGATGAAACATTCGAAGTAGCATACACTTTGAATGATTCTGACAAGTTATATTCTGACAAAGAGTTTCCAATAAGAAGTGTTAGATTTGATATGATCAAAAAGATTTTCAAAATGACAGAAGTTAATATTTCTGAAATAAAAGATTTAAATCTTACTGGAAAACCTAAAAAATACACTTCAAGAGTTCAACAACGTTTAAACAAGAAAAAGGGTTACAATTCTGGTTCTGGTTTTCAAAAGAAACCAGACCAAAATTGTAGCTACAAAAAGAAAGGTCTTGGTTTTGTTCCACCAGAAAATTATAAAAATGAGAAAAATTCTAAAACAAAAACAGAATTTGTTTTAGGTGGAAGTTCCGAGGATGAACAGAAGAAACCGTTCTGGAAAAAATCAAACCAGGAGTTTCTTGCTGAGAAGAAAAGGAATGGAACTGGAGTGTTTCATCCAAGAGAAACTCGAATTGTTTCAAATGCAATGAAGCTGGTCACATTGCATGGAACTGCCCGAAAAATGCCAAAACAAAACAGGGAGTTTCTGAAAAGCTAAAAGAAAAAGTTGTTGAAAAAGATGAAAAACCAACTGAACAATTCAAAATTTTTGAAAATTCCATTCATGAAGTTGGTGAATGTTATAAGTAAAATCTTTACAAAAAGAAAGGAAAAGACAACCAAGTGTGGGTTTGTTAAGAAAGTTGATGAGAAAGTCGAAAATGAATCTGGTTCCACAAAGCCAGAAGAGCCACAAGTTGAGGTAAAATATTCAGTGAATGATGATGAATTTCCATCACTGAAATTTGAAGAAGTTAAGCAGAAAGTTGGTAAGGTTGAAATCTCAGATCAGTTTTATTATGAGAATACCGAGTTTGATGTCGAGAAAACATTCAATGGGAATGTTAAGAAAATTTTTGGGAAAATGCTTGATGGGAAAGCAAAAGGGGTTAAAGATTTTTATGCAACTAAAAAGGCAACATATAACCCTACTGAGCAAGAATTGAAAACCCTCAAGTCTGAAAAGACTTGGGTGGAAATTCTTTTCCCATGAAACATCTGACTACGCTGGAGATCCCAAGTTTGTAATCGTGGATCAGGAATCGGCATCATTCTAGTTTTTGAATAGATTGTTTGAAAAAAATTTGAATGAGTTTAAATTTTACAGGTTAAAGGACTACGCCGGAGCTTCCAGGTTGGTAAGTGAGAAGCAGGAATCGGCATTTTGTACTTACAATTGGTAAATGATCTAGTGTAGATGTTCTATTCCTACACTGGACAATGGTGATGGTTTTACAATTGGTACAAAAGGTGCATACTTGCATATGGTAAATCAGGGACATTAATTTGTACTTGATCTACTACAAGTGATTGATGAACAAAATGATGAACCATATTCCCAAATTTATTAATGACGATTATAAAATTGGTAAAAACAATCTTATTTTCCGGAAAAATCATTTTGATTAAAACAAACTTAAGTGTTTTGAAATCTAAATGAGAAAATAGTTTGTTGAAAGGGGGAGTTCTGATTGTTTATGCCTAGTGAATGACGATTTGATGCGGTTTGATATCGGTTGTCACTTTATTTGTACAGTTTGTTTTGAATTTTCTTTAATTGGGTCAAGAGCTTAGATAGTTTTAAAATTTCCTTTGAAATATGTTTGCATTTTAGGGGAAGTAGAAAATTTAGAAAATCCAAAAACATTAGAAAATTTGAAAAATACAAAAACATGATAAAATCAAAAATGAGTTTTGTTGTATAAAAGAGGAAATGATAGTACATCAGTGAACTGTCACAACATGCTAAAGAATTGAAAAGTAGAAATGTGATAAACAATCTTACTGCGGATGTGTCAGTAGATTTTTGCACTTTTAGTAAATTGTAACGAGATATAAACATAAAAATTTCAAACTTGCTTATTCTGTGGGTGATAACTTCTTGGATATATAGGTAACCCCTGAAATCTTGTTTGAAAGGTCCCTTATTCTGAGATACTAGGTCATTATACTCAGTGATATCTGGGGTATTATCCCGGGACTTCTGCTGTATGGAAATACTAACCTAGTCCCCGTATAATACTTTCCGCAAATGCTTGAAATACAGCGCCGCCCTCAGCAACTTGATGAAACAATAAAATTGATAATCACTGCTATTGAAACAAAAGATCCTCTAAAGGGGACACACCTAAAGTCGAAGCCGTCATCTCTCTGCGTATACGGAAGTATCGACCTGAGCTCTCACGGCCCTCGCATCTAACCCTTTACAGATATCATCTGTGGTATACTCACCTATAAGACTGAATATTGGGATCTGGATACGGGAGTATATTCAAGTAGTGGGACACACAGATAAGTTTAAGTTCTTAAGACATTAATTTCGTATCTCGAAACAATTGAACTTTGTGTAAAAATTTAAGAGGACCAATATACTGACAATCTAGGTGAATTGTTTAGAACTTTAAATGATTCAAGCTTAACGGTGTTGATGACATGTCTCAGAAACTGATATGATCCTCTTACACAAACTCACAAAAATAGTGTTTGTAAATATTTCTTTACTGCATTTTATTTCTCTTATTTCAAAATCCAAAAAGATTTTAGTGTGTTTTAGCATAAATTTTGAAAAATGCAA
The DNA here is from genome assembly GCF_002127325.2 of Helianthus annuus. Lineage (NCBI taxonomy): Eukaryota > Viridiplantae > Streptophyta > Magnoliopsida > Asterales > Asteraceae > Helianthus > Helianthus annuus. Next base: position 33,776,447 of record NC_035441.2, on the reverse strand, counting down.
AAAGATCTTCGACAACTGATATTGAAAAGCTGATTTTCAAATTCCGAGTGCTAAACATGATGAGCAAAATTTGAGGGGGAGTGTGTAATTTGAAATTAAATGTTTTCAAAATCTAATCTTTCAATTGGTTCATCAAAATTCTTTGTTTGATCTGAGGGAGAATCAGAGTCAGTGTTGGTGCAAGTTTCTATTTCTGAAAAGTGTGATAGTTATTGTGAGGTAGAGTTTATGCAGGTTAATATGAGCTGGGTTATCGATACTGAGCAGATCTAGAGCCAAGTTTCGATCTTGGAACAATTGTCTAAAACGCCAGGTCATTGATTCTGAGAAGTTTTTGAGAACCAGATTCAGATTCCTGAGAACTCTATGAATAGAGTATGTGCCAAGTTTCAATTCGGTGGACAAAGCATAAGTCAGGATAATGATCATGTACCTGTGAAAGCCAGACAACGATCCTGAAGCAGATAATGCTGAAGAACTAGAGGAATGCCAGCATATCGCAAGGGGGAGTCTGAAGACAATTTGAAGATGAGAAGAGAGAATGAAGCCTAGAGGCTGATCAAGGCTGAAGTCTGTCAAGACTCGACACAGTCAGACTCGTCAACATCTGAGGGGGAGTCTGTTGGTGCATACATCAGTCGACTTCGTCTTGTATCGAGTCTTTGATTAGATTGTATAGATCAGGGCATGTTTTACGAGAAATTAGCATGTTTAGGGTGTTTAAGAGGTTGATTTCGCTCCAAACATCACATACAGGTGATTTCGCCCGAAATCACATATATGTGATTTCGCCCGAAATTACAAGAGCTGATTCCGCTCCAAATGTCCTCATGTAGTTACGAGCGAACTTAGACACCTATAAATAGGTCTTTCAGGAGCGAAATCAGTATCGAGTCCTTGTATTCCATGCCGAAGTGCTGCCGGTGTGTGGTTTGAATGTAATCGCTGTCAGATCAATATAATTAGTGATTTAAGTGAAGATTTAGCTGTTTGTACCTTTGTTTCTTGTTTTCCGCACCTGAAACAGAGTAAAACTCCTCTGAACGACTCATTTGGGTCAGTCACACGATCCTACAGACTTTCATTCAATTCATATAAACTGATCGTTTGTTTGCAGGTGATAAACAAGGTGAAAGATTAAGGAGCGTTACACGAAGAAGAAAAATGAAGAGTTGTACTGTCATACCCCGACCACGTTAAAACAACAAACCGTGGCGGAAATGTCGGGGAGTGTTGCAACAGAATTATTGTTCCACAACCGTGGTAACCAAATGTTTCGTTTTATTGAACTATTATGTAATGTACATTGTCTTTAAACCCAAAACAAACATACTACACATTGTTTATAATTGTTTTTAAGTCACTAAGGCCTCGTCCAGGTCCTATGTGACACAAGCTTCCTAGCAAGCAACATCAAGCAATACCACCTGAAACATATGTAAAAATAAAGTCAGCAAAGCAATGCTGGCGAGTACATAGGTTTTATGGGAGTATCGGATTCATGGCTCGTTTATATGTTGCAGTACCTCGTTAGACTACAAGAGTCAAAAGTGCAAACCTCGTTTTGAAAAGTGTATTGCAACATAGTTTAACCAACTCAAAAATCCAGATGGTTATAGTATATAAAACCACCTGAATAATTGAGGATCCTAAAGTTTTATCAGATTTTGCATTCCTACCTGGACTCTGGTCCACGTCTTGAGTTCCAACGAACTCTCGTGATTGAAATTCGACTGTGTTAACAATGGGTTCCTCAACAAGGGTATCACAAGTGTTTCATCGAGCAAACACATCTTTAGGTTCGAGACATAAATGACATCGTGAACGTTACCTAATTCGTCGGGTAACTCGAGTTTGTAGACCATGTTACCGATTCTTTCAAGAATTTTGAATGGCCCAACGCAACATGAATTAAGCTTGTCACGCTTCCCAAAGCACACCGCACCCTCCCAGTGTGAGACTTTCAACATGATACGATCACCTATAGCGATCTTCCAGCGTTTCCTAAGCTTATCAGCTTTCCTGACGACTACGTGTTGCTGCCAAACAATTCCCCATCCAAACAGTCTTCCCAAGAATTTCGAGTACAAGTCCTGGACTCGTAATTAAGTTGTCAATCACCTTAGTCCAACCAGGAGGTTGGCATTATCGTCCATGCAGTGCCTTAAACAGAGCTGTCCGAATACTAGAATGGTATCTGCTGCAGTAGGACTCATCCAAAGGTAAGCGTCCTTCCAGTTTTTACTAAAGTTAATCATATACATGCTCGCAGCATGTCTTCGAGTGTCAGGATGGTTTGTTTACTCTGACCGTTTGTCCTACGGCGATAAGCAACGCTTATGTCTAGACATGAGTCGAAGGTGTTGTGTTTCGTCTGTCATAAATCAGGTATAGATAAAAATTAAAGGTATCAGGAGTTGGCATCTCGTGCCTAATAACCGCCTCTCTTAGAGGAATATTCACAAGGTGTGAAGATTCGTCAGTTTCCTTGATTGCAAGAAAGTACGCTGCTTACGTGAGACAATCAACGATCATCATGTGATATCGGTTCCGTTCTGAGTTTTAGGTAGGCCAGTGGCAAAATCCGTGGCAGTCTGTTCCCACTACGAAATGGGTGTTTCTGGTTGCTGACACAACCCAGGAGGGTTCTGATGCTCCACTTTGTCTTTCGCATAATCAACATGGATCACCTACTTTGCTATGTGGGCTTCATGCCCGGTCTCCAGTGCAAGATTCATAGGTCCTATTATCTTCTATCAAATCTAGACGACTAGAATATCAAGGCTGGTGTGTTTTGCTCAACACAAGTTCCCTACAGTTGCCATATAATGAGATACACATTCGTTCGTGAGGTAGCGAATATCGTCCGACTTGCCAAAGGTTGCTTCTCTATGCTGCGCATGGGTTCAACTTGAAAATCCTCTTCCTTCAGTTCTCCAGTTTGAACAGAGCGATTCTGATCAGGTAAGTTAGAGTCGATAGTGAGCTGCACAGCTCGTGCACGTTAAGGTTTCACAGTCGTAATCATTTCAAAAGTTCCATCCAGCGATGTCATTGCATTCTTTAACTCTTTCGAAACAACGATACACGGGAGGCCCTTGTGATCGATCTAAGTAATGCATTTGGTACCGTCCAAGTAATGCCCCCAATTTAAATCCAAGGCCATGGTTTCCATCCCCAGGTTGTGAGTCGTGCAATTCTCCTTGTTAATCCACCACATAAGCCATCACCTACTCGTGTTGCATTGGCGTGTAACTGGGACACTGGGAATCTGATTCATACCATAATGGTATATCGCTAGATCATCAGTGCCCTCGGATAGTAGCGATGCTCAGTAATTGCAGAGTTGAGTTTCAAAAGCAGAAAAGACGTTCCCCTGTTTTGTTTCCCATGAATTCACAGCTCCCCGCTGTGCTAAAGAGGTTAAAGCTGCGCAATCTTTGAAAATCCCACGATGAATCTGCGATAGTATCTAGCGAAACCAAGGGATTGCTGTATCCCCGAAGGAATCTTTGGTGTCCATCAGTTTCTAACAAAATGGTCTTAGCAAGATCAACGTGTATTCCCACTTCGTTGATTACATGACCAAAAATATACCTCTCAAATCCAGTAGTTACATTTAACAAGACTTCGCGTGGAGTGGCTCCTCCCGCAGGAGCTCTAAAATAAGATACAAATGCCGCCCATGATGTCCCTTTCTCCTGGAAATAATTCAAAACGTCATCAAGTAACACGGTCGATTCATGTGATCCGTAAAGCTGCTGGTGTGTTGATTAACCCAAAGGTCATGGAATAATTCTTCCTGTGTCTCTTGGCAATGGCCGCATTGCGTTCGATATGTCGTCATAGGAACATTCTCCCATTGGGCTTCCATCTGATGATAGTTCGTTCATAAGTCAATCCTCGAATGGGAGCTTGACCCTCGCAACTGGTCGACAGGTTGCCAATACATGGTCGAGGCAAACGGTTCTTGACTGTCACTTTGTTGAGTTCTCGATAATCAGTACACATACGAAAAGGCTTATCTTCACGGATATAACTGGGGCTCCCTAAAGCGAAAAACTAGGTTCGACAAAACTCCTGTCCGACAGTTCCTGTAGTTGATTAGATAGTTCTTGCAACCCTCCTGGTGCAAAACCGTAAGGAGTACGAGTAATCAGGGCTCCCTCTGGCATGAGATCAAACTGAGATTCTACTTAACGGTTGTTGAAATAAACCCGAAAGTTCCTCGGGTAGCACACCGAGAGGAATCACGAACAATTGGTGGATCCTCCATCCTCTTTTCCTTAGCCTTAACATCAGTAATGATTGCTAACATAGCAGGGTAATCCCTCCGTAGACACTTCTGGGCCTTCATTGCTGAAATGATGCTAACCTTTACACCACGCTGACGCTTTAGAACAGATAACGGTTCTCCACTAGGGAGAGGGATACGCAAAATTTTCTGCTCACAAGGTATATTTGCGCGATATCTGAATAACCAATCCACACTTACTACTGCATCGAAACTATCAAGGATAGCAGAAGGAAGGTCGACATCGAACACTTGTAACACAAAGTCGAGTTTGCATCCCACGAACATACGAGGCTTCAGTTGACTTGCCATCAGCCGATTCCACAACAGGTTCGGTTTCGATAAGCACCAGGGTTAAACAGAACAGAGACGAAGCGATTAGTTACCAGAAACGTGCAAGCCACCATGTTGTTATAATCCTGGCGTTGCCCACGCCAATCCTGAATGCCCCTCCACGAGCATCATTTCTAGTGTTAATTATTTTCGTTACGAGAATTTCTAGTACTGCCATCGTTTCCCTCGGCTGTTGTCGTCATGATTCAACAACGACCAATCCATGTCATTGGCACCTCCATTTCCATACTGTAGGCTACGATTACGAGTTCCTTGATGTTGTCGTGACTGCTGCCTCTAATGTCATTACTTGAAACGAAGCCCTACAATCTTTTACCAACAGGGCCCATCTTGTCACGTTCCGTGTCACGTCCTAAGGCGCTACTCATTGTACTGTCAGTTACACATTCCACACTATAGTCCATTGTTATTGCTTATGTCCCGATTGATTCATAAGAGCTATCTCCCATAAGTCGCTGACTAGAGCCAAGGATTCGATTGAAGTCAATTCGCTGGTGCTCATTGCCGGTAACCAGGGTCGTCCTAATACTGAGGTTAGTGAGATACTACGCTCATCCTCTTGTTCCCTCGATCTTACAAGTTGATCGAGTAATACATAGTATGTTGCTAGAGTGTTGCAGAAGTGATCACACTTCGGAATCTACGACGTCAATACATTGAGTTCCAGCCAATGAAGAGGAGTGAGAAAGGTATCAACCAATCATTCGACGCTGCGACATCCAACTCAGAGACGTTCCTACAAGCACCTAACATTCTACATAGTTCGATAGATGTTCAAAAGAGTGTTCAGGTGATACTCGATAGCATCGAGATTTGTAAGGATTCAGAGAGGAGTTAAAAGACCACGTTCGAGTATGAGACAATCACCACTGTGACTCCTATAAATTTTGTTACATTTCTCATTCATTAAATAACAGAACATAACCCCTTTTTCACTTGCTAAGGCTCACTGGGACTCACATGCACCCCACATTATTATTATGTGTGCAGCCACAATAATATTGCGATTTTCATGCTCATCTCAGTTCCTCCTAACTCATGTCAACTGGTTCCTCAAACTCGAATGCCAAACAGAGGTTTTCAAAACGATAAATCACAAAGATCTAATGACTACGACACACCAATTACGCATCATAGAGTAAACAAGCAATTCATGTAATTATGCTATAGTGACGAGTGTGTGTCCGTATGCTACATCATAAACAAGTGTGCACTAATCATGTAATGTATACAACAGGTAAAAAGACGAACCTTGCAATCTGGAGCTGAGTATCATGGTCGTATTCACGTATTGAAAACTGTTCGGTTATACTTTCATTTTATAAAAACATTTTTAAAACTAAGTTCTCTATAACCAGTGGCTCTGATACCAAACTGTCACACCCCCAAAATACCACATGCGGAAACCCCCGCGAGGCGTGTGACGTACCATGATCTAGCCACCAATCACATTGAACTCATAACAAGTTTTGAAATAAAAGCTTTCATTAACATAAAGCATTACAAAAACATTAAATGTAATTCATCGTGTTCAGCGGAAGCATAATACATGTTTAACTAAAACCCAAGTGTATGAAATCATCTAGTCTCGTTTCAAGTTTCCATGTTCCTCGACCCATGACCACCCAGCATCCCAGACAGCAAGTTCCACATCCACACATAACAAATAACCTGCGAGCATGCACAAAAGTGTACCAGACAACGCTGGTGAGTTCATCGTTTTACGAAAACATTAGTTACCAAGTGTTTAATTCCTTTCATTGATTACAATGTTGATAATACCTCGGATACAAGACGGCTCCAGATTTATTTTGGCCGTTCCCCAATGCTCCTATTAAAGCATTGGGCATGACTGAGTCATTAGTTCACACCTGTCCTCTCAGGTACGGGGTGAGGGTGTCAAATCTAGATAGCGCTACCAACTAATACTCCGTTACCTCTCAGGTAACAAACAAGATGGGACTTAAAGGTGATAGGACGAGTGTATTATCCAACATTCCAGATTTTACCCACACGACGTATTCCTCTCAGGAATACCCATGTGATTTACCCAAAAACCTATCCCTCTCAGGGATACCCAAAGACTTCTCCCAACCACCGGGACGCATGCTCAAGAGGAATGAACTCACCTTTGATTTGCTCGGTATGTTAAATTACCCGTCCAAGATGGTTAACCTAAACCCTACCAAGGTTACCAATGAACATCAGTTACATAATCAAACAAGTCACTCATTTGTACATAGTAAGTCACGTATTTCACACAGTCTGTATCTATCACAAAAATCACCGTATATTATATAACACATACTCAGTTCACATCCCATGTATAATATACAATAATCTCACAACAGTTAACTGGGCTACTTAACCAAGCCCAAAACCGTCCGACGAAGAACCCCTATTCTTCGTCATGAACAACCCCGACGAAGATCCCATCCTTCGTCATATTGGTGTTCGGAGAAATACCCATCTTTCATCGATACTGGCATTGACGAAATACCACATCCTTCGTCGGGTTATATGTGTGACGAAGTATCACTGTGTTTCGTTGAGATCAGTTACAAAGCCTTGATAAATCAACAGTTAACAGTTACACATTCCTTAATTAACGGCTCATTAATTTCACCCATTATGTTTTCCATAACCACTACAATTTCCATAAATCATATAATTCCTAATCATCATTAACTCCTTAACGTGTTTTAACAATATCTTTAACTTTAATACAGATCAAGCAACACAAGTATTTGTGACAGTTTCTTATCATCATGCGAACCCAAGCCACAGATCGAACATCATGCGAGTTTCATTAATAACCCTTATCATTATCCTAGAAATCATCTCGAATGGAAATTAACTTACATGCCCTTATTCAGATTAGATCAAAACATGTCTTATTCTAATGTATACTCATCATCAAACGATCATGCAACCTATTTGAGAATGTTATATCATACAAAACCATCGAACCCTAATAACATGCAAAAATGATCAGCCAACCATCCACATACTATCGGTTTCGTCAAGCACAATAGCAGTTAATCAATACACGATAATTACCAATACTAGTATGATTCTACCTCGTTACTTTAACGTTAAAGACGATTTCCGATTTCGTAATAACCCTTAACAACCTACCATGCTAGATAAACAACCATTCCTTTTATTCAACCTACATCGATCTATCTTTCATCATTCATATTCCACAAGGTCAAAAAACATTCATTTATAACATTCAAGTTCACATTACATAATCAAAAGATCATCACATACAAATTAACTATATCATACTAACCTGATGAACGGAGTGGAAATCATGGAGGATCTTCGAGAGGGAAAGGAGAGGTTGTCGTCGGGTTTACTTGAGAGAAGGAGAGCTAGGGTTTGAGAAACTACACAGTCGTGCATAAGTTTATGGTATGAACAGGTTGGCCCTGTTCGGGTTTCTCTTGGGCCGAAGCCCATCATGACGAACACCTTTTTTCATCGGCCCACAAGATGACGAAAAACTTATAATGTTTCGTCGACGGCTCATCACGGCGAACTATATACTTCGTCGACCCACAAGGAGACGAAAAACTTATAATGTTTCGTCGAGTACAAGGTGAAACATAACAATTCATAAGTTGTTCATTAAACAACCAATACAACCTAAAACGACTTACTGGAACAGAGTTGCCAGACAACTGATGCGTAGAGAAAGGACCATGAGATTTCGGGTTGTCACATTTACTATAAAGGAAGTGTACCTTCGATGAAAGTCAGTGAATCGCCAAAGACTGCATACAATGTTAAATGGTCGAAAGACTCACAGAAAAGCTCATCAAGCTACGATCCAGGATATCATTCATCGCCAACAACATCAAACTCTGAAGAATTTGAAGAAATTCTCTGCAACGTTACATTAAAGCTGAAAAATTCTCCAACAATGAGCATGAATGTTGCTAAATAGCAAATGAGTTTTCTAGCATCGATTCTAGAATCCTACGAAAGTCTGGTAGCCGGGAAATTGGAAATTCTGAGCTGACAAAGGAAGATTACGACCAGATAGATCCGAAGGAGATGGAACTCATCGATCTCAGATGGTGCTTGGCTAGCTGCATTCGAAGAGCTGATGGGGGGTGTGAAACCCGAGTGTTAACGTGCGTTTTTTGTGTGAATTATTGTAGTTTAAGTGATAATGTTCTTGGAATATGTTAACTACGTGTGTTTGTAATGTTATAGATTAATTGCATAAATCAGTGAATTTTGGAGCGCTTGGTGATGGAACGGAACAAGTAACGATGTTTATCACGATTTCTTACATCAAACCGGAGTTGTTCGGGTTAAGAATTAACTTGAATATATAAGAAAAATGTGCATGAAAGAAGTTGAGGGGTTTATGGTGCATTTCTTAAAAGTCGATATCTTAACAAAAAGTGTGTTAGATTTAAACGTAGCTTATGGTATGGTCAACGTAAGTTACGGCTGCAAAAGCATCAACTGGACAGAATGCAAAAAAACATAACCTACGTCTGTATGCGTAGGCTACGGTACAAAAGACAAGGCGGTGCATGTTTTATTTGGGGAAAAGGCATTTAATGGGTTGAATATCCTAACTCATATTAGTGACTGCCAAGGAATCACGCATAGGAAGGCTGACATCAGAGAAGATCAAGGAGTCAAAGAACATACATCATCATGCATATTGGGACGCCAACACAAGACATGACTCATGTGGGCTGGGTTTTTTGGCGGCAAACATTATGGATACATAGGACGAGTTTTGGAGGTTATGTTAAAGAATAGAAGATGGGCCGATTAATTGGAAAGGAAGTGAACATCATTAGAGGTATTTGGGGCGGCACATAAGTCACGAAGACTTTTGGAGGCAGCTGCCTAGAGGGGACGTGCACATGAGGGTTTGAGGATAAAAATAATTCATCATCATCACATCCTCCAAGATACATCCACGCATACGTTAGGGGGGACTAAAAAAACACTTGTGGCGGCAAGGACAAATCATTGGTGGGGTTATTTGTATTTTGAACATCACAAAAAGTCAAGACCATCATCAATATTATTATTTTCACAAAATCCAAGATCAACAAGATGGGTTCAACTGCATATCAAGCTTCGGAAGATCGTCTAACCACCATGAGCGGCTAGTCTTTTATATGGTTTCCTTTGGATGGAGGGTTTTTGTAAGTTAGACAATTTTATGTGTTTGTGACAATCGTATAACTCGGGGATCTAAGCATTCGATGCGTTTCACTTTTGATTTGATTAATCAATTGTAACCAGTTGCATTTTATTTAACCTTAGTTCTTAATCATTCAATTCCCGAGAGTTCTAGTAATTTTGCTATATTTGCTATGGGATTAGGGTTGGTAATTACAATTGATAATTATTTGATAACCTCCCGTTATGTATTGACCGGTGTACTTAGTCGTTGATTATCACAATTGGTTAATTAGATTCAACACTTATGTCTATGTAAGTGTTTCGATTAAACACATAATTGAATCTAGGTGTAAAACCTGAAATCAGGAGGAACCATTGTTCTCTCTATTGCTTTAAACTTCACTTTTAGTTTGTAATTTTTAGACAATCAAACCATCCAACAAGATTTACTTTTTCTGCAATAGTTAATCAATACTTAGCATCGTGACAGTTTCCACAATCCTCCTCTGGTTTAATATCCGACTTATCCTATCTACGTGGTTTAGTTGGTTTTTGCATGTCCTTAACGACAGACATCAAAATGGCGTCGTTGCTGGGGAGGCGTGCGCAAAGTGTTTAGTGTTAAGTTTTAAGTATAAATAAAAAAATCTAAAAATAGTGTCAGTTTTGTTTTGTTTTGTTTTGTTTAGATTTATGCTTGGTGCTTGTGTTTCTGTGTTTTTGCAGGATGGCAAGTTATTTGAGAAGAAGATTTCCCGAGTACTCTACATGTATACTTTGCAAAAATCCGCTGCATCCGGGAATTAACGGTTGGGAGGCTCGATACAAGCATGAAGAAGAACAGAGGAGAGCAAATGAGTTGGATTTTTATTCTGATGATCATGTCCACCCATACTATTCTTATTCGGGTACAAATTATTGTTATGATGAGCAAACATGGGATGAGAGTGGCTATGATCCGGGGATGGTACAAAGCGTGAGTTACCAAGAGGAGTATGACGATGGTATGATGAATACTCTCGACTTTCTTATGAATACCATCCGGTGCACTATCAGGATGCCTATCATACCCAATATACATTTGATCAGGGTGAGTCTGAATGTGCACCCATAATTACCATCAATCACCCCAATTTGGAAGTCTTGTTGAATATATGAGACAACGAGACCTGTCATACGTTGAAGAGCAATTGGCGAAACCTGACCTGTCAATAGAGGACCAATTGGAGATGTAGATTCCGAAGTATGATCTTTTGATGGCTGAAGTGAAAGATGATGGGCTAAGAATGACTCCAATGGAAAAACGCCAAGCCAAGGATGGATGGGTGTCTCTACAGATGCCTCCTTCTCAGGTAGGGGATGAGGTTGTGGAGGTTAATATCACACCGGTGATTCTCTTAATTATTGAACAACCAGATGTGGGGAAAATTGTTGAAGGTGATGAGGTGAAAGAAGACATTCCACAAAATAAGTGTAAGGATGCACGTATAGAGATAAGGAAGGTGACGGTGAAGGACATCGGGCGGATCATCATATAGTGGTTGTGAAACAATCCAACTTATCTATTGATATTGAGTAAAAAGAAACGCTTGTGGAGAGTTAACTATCAAGTGTATGTTGGGAACTCGATAGGAAAGTGTGGACTGAGGCTGGATTATAGTGCTTCTGTGGACATCTTGATAAAAATTAGACCCCGCTGGATCAGTGATGTTAGGTACCGTGCATTCATGGGAAATACAAGGGGTAAATGTGCACTGAGACCACCGTAGCGCATATCAGGTACGGTCTGGCTGAAGACCTTTAAACTTAGCGCTCTCGGGAGGCAACCCGAGGATGTAGAGTTTGTACTTTGTTTTGGTTTCGTTTCGTGTGTTGTGTTTTCATAGGTTTTGTTGGTGCACACGTATGTCGACTTCGTCTTGTATCGAGTCTTGTATTAAAATTGTTAGATCAGGGCGCATTGTACGAGAAAATAGGAGGTTTTAGGGTGTAATTGATCTGATTTCGCTTGAGTGGGTGATTCCGCTTGAAAATGACATGTGTCACTTTCAAGCGAAATCACATCCTCTATATATATCAACCCTAGCGAAATCATATGTACTTCCTTGTTTCCGGTACCGAACTGCTGCCGACATGTCGTTTGAACTGTAAACTGTGATACTAATAAAACAAGACGTTTAATAGTGAATCAAGCTGTTTTTCAAGTCCGTTTCTTTGTTTCCGCCTCTGGAACGGATAAGAGCTCTTCCGATTGACTCGTTTGGGTCACGATTCGATCCTACAAGTGGTATCAGAGCTCAGGAAGAAGAGTTCTTGCCAATAACAGCCATATTTCTGTTTTTCTACATCTTCTTAAAAAAAATTAACTTATTTTCACGGTTAAAATCGGCGAATTTTCTCATATTTTGTGTAAAACTACATTTTAAAAAACCCTTGAAAGTTTTAAAACAAAATTCGACTTAAAAATGGTAAAAATTGATCTAAGATGTGATTTCGCTCGAACGAACATGCTTGATTCCGCTTGAAATTGTCATTATTCCGCTTCCTTGTGCTATTCCGCTTGAAAGTTCAAGCGAAATCAGAGATTCCGCTCCAAAATTGTGTTGTTTCCGCTCCAAGTTGATATTTCGCTTGAAGTTGTTTGTTGGGTATTCCGCTTGAAAACGTTATTTCAGGATATTCCGCTTGAAATTAGGTTATTTCGCTTCAAGGAGTTATTCCGCTTGAAGTGTTATCTCGCTTGAATTGGTATTCTGCTTGAATTTGTGATTTTGTAAGAAATTTTCCAAAACATGGCTGAGGAATTCTACAATGCGTTTGCTACACCCGTTGCACCCGTTACAACTGCTGAAACTTTATACAGTGAGAACGAGATGGGAACTTACCAAAAGCCACCAAAGCTGATGTATATTGAAGATTTTAAAGGGTGGTAGAATCGGTTTGAGAATTGGGTACAGGCATACAAGTTTGATGCATGGTGTGCTTTAAACAAAGACTACTAGAAACCGAAAAATGAACGTGGGCTTGAAAAAGCTTTTTGTGATTTTTCAGAAAGTGATAAATTGAAGTATACAAGCGAGAAAATGATGATTAGTCTTTTACAACAAGCAGTAAAGGAAGACATCTTTGTTTTGCTTCAACATGAGGGTACTGCTAGATCAATTTGGAATGCACTAATTCAAAAATTCAAAGGAAGCGCAGATATGATCAAAAACAAAAAGGCGTTATTAAAGAAATCGTTTGATATGTTTGTAGCTTTCGATTATGAATCAACAAAACAGACCATTGACAGATATTGTCATCTTGTTCTGAAAATGGGAAGAATGGAAATTGTGAAGGATGATGAAGAATGGGTGGATAAACTTGCTGAAGCGCTACCACAACAAAAGTGGGGAACTTATTGGATGATCTTGAAACACATGAGGAAGTCTCAGGATATGAATTTGGCACAATTTATTCAGAGAATTGAGGAGCATGAGCTTGATATTCAGAAAACGGCTATCATGACAAATCCAAATGCTAAACAGGATGTCAGTCTGTATTACAAAGGAAACAAGTTTGAAGCAACCCCCAGTCAAAGTTCAAAGATTAGTACTGCTTTTAGTGCTGATGGATCATCTAGTCCGAATGTTGGAACTACAACTCATAGTGGTGGATATTCTTCATCATTTTCAAGCTTTGATCCAAACAGCACAACATCAAGTCCTCTGTGACAACTCGAACTTTAGACTTGCTTTGTGTAACGTTACGTGCTTATGAGAACTGAATTATATGATTTTAAATGAATATATGTTATGTATGGCCCAAAACGCACAACACCCACTTGATTTCACAAACCCACTCGGTCCATATGGTTGGACTCGAGACCTTGAGGTAGCCCATGTGGGGTTTCGGCCCACTTCCCTTCATACGTATACATACCCACATGTCATTAGGGTTTTAGTTTTCACAAATCTTGCAATCAAAGAACACACACACTCTCTTTCTCTCGACCGGAACCAAGGGCAGCCTCACCTTCACCACTTTCCTCTACTTGTAACCGGTTAGTGTTTGATGTATTATTGTTTGGTGTGTGATATAATAGCCTCGCATGATAATATAGGGTTTTGCCACATGTTGATTGTGTTCTTGTTAATCGACTTCTGTGAATGGTGATCATGATTACATACGAAATAAGTTGCATGAGTGATTTGTTATTTGGTCCGAATTGATGTTTGTAACCGGCTGTGATGATTCTGTTTGCACATGTGTTTTAAGTGGCATGCTAGTATGATGATATGATTATGATTCGGTTTAGGGTGGTTTGATAATCCGATTATTTGTTTTGATGCTGTTATGAACATGATAAATGATGATGATTTGAAGGTATTATGAATATGATTGAATGCTGAATAATCATTGTTTGATCTGATTTCCGAAACTGCCTAAGTTGTTTGCTAGAATCACGGGATGATTGTTACAGGAATTATGGAAACCAGTTACACACACGGTTGCGACTCAGATTGCGAGTCGAAACCTCACAGTCTCGACTCGAGACCACAGACAGCACAAGCCGAGACCACGGTTGCGAGTCCCGTTGCGACTCGTAACCAGACCATGATGAACCGAGATCACCATTGCGACTCGCAACCAGCTGTTGCGACTCGTAACCCGGTTGCGACTCGAGATCATTAGTTGCGACTCGAGACCACTTTTGCACGTACACTGTTTCGGGCTTTCACTGTCACGGGTCCAATCAGTTTGGGCCCAATGATTGGATTGTTGACTGTTTGTTATTGGACTGCTTATCTGTTGGGTCGATATGTTATTTGGGGCTGTTTATCATTCGGGCTTAGATATTTGAATCACAAGTGGTGTCTACGACATGTTGACTGTTTACGTGCATGAGTGTATACCATGACTCATACGTGCTGTATACGAACCTGACTTGATTAATAACCATGATAGGACGTGGTTGACCATTTACTTGCTACCTGTACTCTTTGTGTATCTGCCGAGCAAACCAAGGTGAGTTCACACAGCCAAGGCATGGGATTCCCGGGTTGGGAATTGGGTTGGATATGTTGAATATGGAATGATTACTCGTACTTACGCATTCTCTAGACTATAGACCATCGTCCTCAGGTTAGTCAGGACACGTTACGTAAAGCCTACGTAACCCAGTATAATTGCCATTTGTCTCCCGGGTCGGGAGGACACGTTACGTAAAGCCTACGTAACCCAATACCATCCACTGGCTTCCAGGTCGGAAGGCCACGCTGCGTAAAGCCTACGTAGCCCCCACGCGTACCACTGTCCTCGGGGAAGGGCACGTCACGTAAAGCCTACGTGACCCTGTACGTTTTCCTGTTCTCGGTAAAGAAGAACACATGGTCGGAAGTTAGTCTAGTAAGTACCGTTAATGAGAAGCCCTCATTAGCCAGGATAAACATGGGAAGCCCCCACCAGTAATATGAACACAAGGTTTGGGAAGCCCCCACCTTTAGTACACACTAGTATGGGAAGCCCCCACTAGCTATACTTATGCATTATGTTATGAACTTACTTTCTGTGAACTCGCTCAACTAGTTTGTTGATTATTTGCTGCATGCCTTGCAGGACCTTAGGTATACTGGAGCTTGCACAGGGAGGAGCCGGGCGTTGTGGGATACGGATCATGAACTTTATCTGAACTTATAACTATTTTGAGATTACATACTATGCTTCCGCTATTTAAACGATGTTTGGTTTTGGAACATCAATCATGTCATGATGATTTACATTGATTACTTTTATTATTAAATGCTATGTTTGATATGATTGATGGCTTGATCCTGGTCAGTCACGCTCCCAAGCGGTGGTACTCCGCGGGTGGATTTTGGGGGTGTGACAGATTGGTATCAGAGCCATTGGTTATAGAGAACTTGGTTTTAATATGGGAAAACGTTTTTATTAAAACCGGACTATAACCAGAACAGTGCTCTCAACGATCCACAACGACGCTTCGCTCCACGTGCAAGACTCGACATCCTAGGTAATAAGGTTATGATTATTGCCTGTTTGCTAGAATTGCTTAGAACTTTGCTCGCATTACGTTTAGATACACATGATACTATAGCATGAGAAACCCTACGTGCTTACACTTTTCTGTCATCGCCCTATTCGCGAACCATTCTTACCTATGCTACTTGTTACAATGAAGATCATGTCTGGAAGAATCAACATGACACAAGCCCAGCTAGAGGCTCTCGTTCAAGCTCAAGTTGCTGCGGCAGTTGCAGCAGCTCAAGCAGGTAGTATATCCTGCAGTATAGGCACACACTAGGATCTTTAGATCCTACATTAACTCTCGTATTTAACTTCGTCCTATTCGTACACAATAGGTCAACACGCGCAGCAGCCTGTCTGCACATTCAAGAACTTCATGGACTGTCGTCCAAATTCCTTCAGCGGCACAGAGGGGGCAGTGGGACTCCTCCATTGGTTTGAAAAGCTAGAATCAGTGTTCGAAATGTGCGAGTGCCCTGAGGCTCGCAAGGTCAAGTTTGCTACTGGCACCTTGGAAGGAATCGCATTAACCTGGTGGAACGCGCAGGTGCAAATTCTTGGGTTGGCAGCTGCTAACGCCACCCCATGGAACGATTTTAAGGAACTCATCAAGCGTGAGTATTGCACGCGTGAAGACATTCACAAGTTGGAAGACGAGCTGTATAACCTGAAAATGGTTGGATCAGAAATCGAAGCGTATACTAAACGGTCGAATGAGCTGGCCGTGTTATGTCCAACTATGGTGGACCCTCCCTACAAGCGCATTGAGATGTATCTCAAGGGATTGGCGCCAGAAATTCAGAGCCACGTGATGTCGGCTAATCTCGATAACATCCAGGAAATTCAGCGCCTCGCTCATCGCATCACCGATCAGGCAGTGGATCAGAATAAACTGCCCAAGCGTGTTAGTGCTACTGCTAACGTCACCACCTCAGTTACTCCTGCTACATCTGGTGACAGTAAAAGAAAATGGGATGGAGATTCTAGTAAAGGTTCAGCGACTGTTCAGCCACAAGCTCAGCAGCAGAAGATTGACCACTATCAGAGTCCCAGTCAGCAATCCTCTGGTGGTCACAGACAGAGGAGATATCAGGGTAGTCAACCTAGGTGCCACAACTGCAACAGGCATCACCACGACCCGTGTAACAAGGGTCGTTGTCAAAGGTGTCTTAAGATGGGGCACGAGGCCAAAGACTGTAGGAGCCCTCGTCCTGCGAATCAGAATCAGCAGCCTCAGCAACCCGCTCCACAGAACCAGCAGCAGCAGCAGCAGCCACAGCGTGGAAACCGGGGATGTTTCCAGTGTGGGGCTGAAGGTCACTTCAAGCGCGATTGTCCTCAGTTGAACCAGAACCGCAACAACAACAACAACCAGGGCAACGGCAACAACAACGGCGGGAACAACAACAATAATGGCAACGAGGCAAGAGGTCGAGCTTTCGTTTTGGGAAGAGGAGACGCAGTGAACGATCCCAACGTGGTTATGGGTAAGTTTCTCCTCGACAATATTTACGTTACTGTTTTGTTTGATTCGGGTGCGGATACAAGCTATATGTCTGTGAAAATGTGTCAACTGCTAAAACGTGCACCAACACTTTTACCCACCAAACATGTAGTAGAGTTAGCTAACGGTAAAAGTCTAGAAGCCACGCACGTAGTTCAGGGTTGTAATCTTATCTTAGCTGGCCAAGCTTTCTCTATTGATCTCATTCCCATAGTTTTGGGTAGTTTCGACGTCGTGATTGGGATGGATTGGTTATCCCAACACCAGGCAGAAATTTTATGCAGCGAGAAGGTTATTCGCATTCCTCGTTCTGGTCAGGAACCTCTAGAAGTTCAAGGCGACAAGAGTGGTGCAGTGGTTGGCATCATCTCTTTCTTGAAGGCTCAGAAATGCTTACGGAAAGGTCACACTGCCATTCTGGCACTCGTTACAGACGCATCAGCAAAGGAAAAGAAATTGGAGGATATTCCAATTGTACGTGATTACCCTCAGGTGTTTCCTGAAGATTTACCTGGCTTACCGCCTCATCGTCAGGTCGAATTTCAAATCGAGCTCGCTCCAGGAGCAGCACCCATAGCTCGCGCACCATATCGTCTAGCTCCATCAGAATTGGAAGAACTGTCTAAACAGCTGCAAGAACTCTTGGAAAAGGGTTTCATACGACCAAGCTCTTCGCCTTGGGGAGCTGCAGTACTATTCGTGAAAAAGAAAGACGGTACGTTCAGGATGTGCATCGACTACCGTGAAATCAACAAGGTAACGGTGAAGAACCGTTATCCTCTTTCGCGCATAGACGACTTATTCGACCAGTTGCAAGGGTCGTGCTACTATTCGAAGATAGACTTGAGGTCAGGGTATCATCAGCTGAGAGTCCGGGATGAGGACGTCTCCAAGACAGCCTTCAGAACTCGTTACGGTCACTACGAGTTTCTTGTCATGCCGTTCGGGTTAACGAACGCGCCTGCTGTATTTATGGATCTTATGAACAGGGTGAGCAAACCCTATCTCGAAAAGTTCGTCATAGTATTCATCGACGACATTCTGATTTACTCCAAGAGTCGGGAGGAACACGAGCAGCATCTTCGTCTTATTTTGGAACTCCTTCGAAAGGAATAGCTGTACGCTAAGCTTTCTAAATGCGACTTCTGGCTTCGTGAAGTCCACTTCTTAGGCCATGTGGTGAACAGGGATGGGATTCACGTCGATCCATCCAAGGTAGATTCGATCAGAAACTGGCCTGCACCGCGTACGCCGACAGAAATACGCCAATTCTTGGGTCTGGCAGGTTATTATAGACGGTTTATCAAGGATTTCTCAAAGATTGCTCAGCCGCTTACGTTACTAACACAGAAGGGTGTTACTTATCGCTGGGGAGAGCCCCAGGAGACTGCTTTTCAGCACCTAAAGGATAGACTTTGCAGTGCACCTATCCTCTCATTGCCAGAGGGCACGGATGACTTCGTGGTATATTGTGATGCATCCATTCGGGGACTTGGATGTGTGTTAATGCAGCGCGACAAGGTTATCGCTTACGCCTCTCGTCAACTAAAGATTCATGAACGGAACTACACGACGCACGATTTAGAGCTGGGAGCTGTTGTATTCGCGCTTAAGATATGGCGACACTACCTGTACGGTACCAGGTGCACGATTTACACCGATCACAGGAGTCTCGAGCATATCCTTAAGCAGAAGGATTTGAATATGCGTCAGCGACGATGGGTTGAGTTACTTAACGATTACGAATGCGCTATCAAGTATCATCCAGGCAAAGCCAATGTTGTGGCTGACGCCCTCAGTCGGAAAGACACTCTACCACGGCGCGTGCGAGCGCTACAGCTTACGATTCAGTCTAGCCTTCCAGCACAGATACGAAATGCTCAAGTAGAAGCATTGAAGCCCGAAAATGTCAAAGCTGAAGCCTTACGCGGCTCACGACAGCAAATGGAACAGAAGGCAGACGGTGCCTACTATGTAACGGGCCGGATTTGGGTCCCTCTCTATGGCGGTTTACGCGAACTTGTAATGGATGAAGCTCACAAGTCTCGCTATTCGGTACATCCAGGGTCGGATAAAATGTACCACGACATCAGCACTACTTATTGGTGGCCTAGTATGAAGGCCCACATTGCTACGTACGTTGGAAAATGCTTGACCTGTGCGAGAGTCAAGGTCGAATATCAGAAACCAGCTGGTCTACTTCAGCAGCCTAAGATACCACAGTGGAAATGGGAAGAAATTTCCATGGATTTCGTTACAGGCCTACCCAGATCCCAGCGGGGAAATGATACCATATGGGTGATCGTGGATCGACTCACCAAGTCTGCACACTTCCTACCTATAAAGGAAACGGATAAGTTCTCCACTCTCGCAGACGTTTATCTTAAAGAAGTTGTTTCGAGGCACGGGGTGCCCACATCCATCATTTCGGATCGCGATGCACGATTCACGTCAGAACTATGGCAAGCGATGCACCAGTCTTTCGGCTCACGACTAGACATGAGCACAGCATATCACCCTCAGACGGATGGGCAGTCTGAGCGTACGATTCAAACACTTGAAGACATGCTTAGGGCATGCGTTATCGATTTCGGCAACGGCTGGGAAAAGTACCTCCCTTTGGTGGAGTTTTCATACAATAACAGTTATCACACCAGCATCCAAGCCGCTCCATTCGAGGCATTGTACGGGCGTAAATGCCGGTCACCCCTCTGCTGGGCAGAGGTGGGGGATAGTCAGATTACGGGTCCAGAGATTGTAGTGGACGCCACAGAAAAGATCGCACAGATACGACAACGCATGGCGGCAGCACGCGACCGTCAGAAAGCCTACGCGGACAAGCGTAGAAAGCCATTGGAATTTGAGGTCGGGGACCGGGTTTTATTGAAAGTTTCACCCTGGAAGGGTGTGGTTCGCTTTGGCAAACGGGGCAAACTGAATCCGCGATACGTCGGACCATTCGAAATCATAGAAAAGATCGGTAAAGTAGCATACAAGCTGAACCTACCAGCTGAACTCGGGGCAGTTCACAATGTCTTTCATGTATCGAACTTAAAGAAGTGCCTATCAGATGAAAACCTCATCATTCCTTTTAAGGAACTCACTATCGACGAGCGGTTGCAGTTCGTCGAGGAACCAGTTGAAATCACGGACCGGGATGTGAAGGTCCTCAAACACAAGAGAATCCCTCTTGTCCGAGTTCGTTGGAACTCCAAACGTGGCCCAGAGTACACCTGGGAACGCGAAGACAGGATGACAGAAAAGTACCCCCAGTTATTCGAAACCAATGCTACCACTACTGAGGTTGAAGCTACTACTTCGGAATTTCGGGACGAAATTCCAGATCAACGGGGGGAGGATGTGACACCCCAGGAAAACCAGTGAACATTATAACTTACCTAGCTTCCTCAGTGAGTGCATACCAAATTTCGGGACGAAATTTCCAATTAGTTGGGGATAATGTGACAACTCGAACTTTAGACTTGCTTTGTGTAACGTTACGTGCTTATGAGAACTGAATTATATGATTTTAAATGAATATATGTTATGTATGGCCCAAAACGCACAACACCCACTTGATTTCACAAACCCACTCGGTCCATATGGTTGGACTCGAGACCTTGAGGTAGCCCATGTGGGGTTTCGGCCCACTTCCCTTCATACGTATACATACCCACATGTCATTAGGGTTTTAGTTTTCACAAATCTTGCAATCAAAGAACACACACACTCTCTTTCTCTCGACCGGAACCAAGGGCAGCCTCACCTTCACCACTTTCCTCTACTTGTAACCGGTTAGTGTTTGATGTATTATTGTTTGGTGTGTGATATAATAGCCTCGCATGATAATATAGGGTTTTGCCACATGTTGATTGTGTTCTTGTTAATCGACTTCTGTGAATGGTGATCATGATTACATACGAAATAGGTTGCATGAGTGATTTGTTATTTGGTCCGAATTGATGTTTGTAACCGGCTGTGATGATTCTGTTTGCACATGTGTTTTAAGTGGCATGCTAGTATGATGATATGATTATGATTCGGTTTAGGGTGGTTTGATAATCCGATTATTTGTTTTGATGCTGTTATGAACATGATAAATGATGATGATTTGAAGGTATTATGAATATGATTGAATGCTGAATAATCATTGTTTGATCTGATTTCCGAAACTGCCTAAGTTGTTTGCTAGAATCACGGGATGATTGTTACAGGAATTATGGAAACCAGTTACACACACGGTTGCGACTCAGATTGCGAGTCGAAACCTCACAGTCTCGACTCGAGACCACAGACAACACAAGCCGAGACCACGGTTGCGAGTCCCGTTGCGACTCGTAACCAGACCATGATGAACCGAGATCACCATTGCGACTCGCAACCAGCTGTTGCGACTCGTAACCCGGTTGCGACTCGAGATCATTAGTTGCGACTCGAGACCACTTTTGCACGTACACTGTTTCGGGCTTTCACTGTCACGGGTCCAATCAGTTTGGGCCCAATGATTGGATTGTTGACTGTTTGTTATTGGACTGCTTATCTGTTGGGTCGATATGTTATTTGGGGCTGTTTATCATTCGGGCTTAGATATTTGAATCACAAGTGGTGTCTACGACATGTTGACTGTTTACGTGCATGAGTGTATACCATGACTCATACGTGCTGTATACGAACCTGACTTGATTAATAACCATGATAGGACGTGGTTGACCATTTACTTGCTACCTGTACTCTTTGTGTATCTGCCGAGCAAACCAAGGTGAGTTCACACAGCCAAGGCATGGGATTCCCGGGTTGGGAATTGGGTTGGATATGTTGAATATGGAATGATTACTCGTACTTACGCATTCTCTAGACTATAGACCATCGTCCTCAGGTTAGTCAGGACACGTTACGTAAAGCCTACGTAACCCAGTATAATTGCCATTCGTCTCCCGGGTCGGGAGGACACGTTACGTAAAGCCTACGTAACCCAATACCATCCACTGGCTTCCAGGTCGGAAGGCCACGCTGCGTAAAGCCTACGTAGCCCCCACGCGTACCACTGTCCTCGGGGAAGGGCACGTCACGTAAAGCCTACGTGACCCTGTACGTTTTCCTGTTCTCGGTAAAGAAGAACACATGGTCGGAAGTTAGTCTAGTAAGTACCGTTAATGAGAAGCCCTCATTAGCCAGGATAAACATGGGAAGCCCCCACCAGTAATATGAACACAAGGTTTGGGAAGCCCCCACCTTTAGTACACACTAGTATGGGAAGCCCCCACTAGCTATACTTATGCATTATGTTATGAACTTACTTTCTATGAACTCGCTCAACTAGTTTGTTGATTATTTGCTGCATGCCTTGCAGGACCTTAGGTATACTGGAGCTTGCACAGGGAGGAGCCGGGCGTTGTGGGATACGGATCATGAACTTTATCTGAACTTATAACTATTTTGAGATTACATACTATGCTTCCGCTATTTAAACGATGTTTGGTTTTGGAACATCAATCATGTCATGATGATTTACATTGATTACTTTTATTATTAAATGCTATGTTTGATATGATTGATGGCTTGATCCTGGTCAGTCACGCTCCCAAGCGGTGGTACTCCGCGGGTGGATTTTGGGGGTGTGACATCCTCAACAGCAGAATTCTACAAATCTGCAGTGCAATGTTACCTTAAACATTCAAAATGGTCACAACTTGTCTCCTGAAATTGCGAAGCAACACATGGCATCACTTGTTGCTATGTTGGAATCATACGAAAATTTGATTGCTGGAAAAATTGGAAATCCGATGCTTACAAAAGAAGATTATGACCAAATTGATGCAGAGGAACTTGAGTTGATGGATGTAAAATGGTGCCTAGCCAGTGCTGTTAGAAGAGCTGAAAAATTCCAGCAAATCACTGGCAGAGATGAATTTCGGGGATTGGCTACTTCTCCGTTAGGTTTTGACAAGTCTAAAGTTACCTGTTTCTATTGCAAAGGAAAAGGTCATTTTAAACGAGAGTGTAAAAACCAAGAAGCATCTGGGAATCAAGATAAGAACAACTATTATCAGAAATCAATTTTTCATCAGATTGAGCAACAACCATCATCATCTCGTACCATTGACGATGGAAAGAAGAAGGTTTTAATTATTCATCAAGATGATGAAAAAGTTGCCGAGGGTTTTAGTTGGGACAAATACATACCTGGTTCAGCACTTGTTGCTAGAATTCTGGGTGAAAATGAGGCTAATCAGAAAAGAATTCCAATTTTTCCAAATCTAGGAAGTGATGTTGATACTGATGATGAGGAAGAATATCTTAACAAATGTAGAAAAAGCATTGATCCTGACAGCTTTAATTTTTTCTATGCAGATAAAGTTGAGATGCTGAATCAAAAGAAGATTGACAGATTGAAGAGAGAGCTGGAAGCAGCAAAGTTACTCGCTGATGAAAAGGCAAAGACAGAAGCTGGAGAAACAAAAGTTGAAGCAGTGACTGGGAATGCAATAGAAAAAATTGTTGAAGTAGAGAAAGTGGTAGAGAAGATCGTTGATGTTAAAAAGTTGTCAAAGTAGAGAAGATTGTCGAAATAGAAAAAAACTGTTGAAGTCGAGAAATTTGTTGAAGTTGAAAAGACTGCCGAAGTTGAAAAAGTGGTTGAAGTTGAAAAACCATGTTTAAAATGTTCAGAATCTTGCAAAGTTTGTGAGGAAAAAGATAAGAAGATTGCTGAATTAGAGAAGATTAAAGAAGATTTACTGTCTGATGTGAAGTATGTGAAGGAGTCGTATGATGTGTTGAACAGGACAGTTGATAGTCTGTAAAAGACGAATTCATAAATTGTAAAAGCAATGGATAAAATGAGTGCAACATTAATGACAAAGCAGGGCGTCATCAATGAGTATATTGAAGACTATGCTAAGCTGAAGTAGGAGTTGGAACTTGAGAAGATTGAGAGTGAAAGGATTAAACGATTACTGTTGAGTTATACTACTTGTGATTATTTGATTGATCGTGTTTATCCTACTGTTAGAGGTCTTGTGGGTTTCAAGAAGGAAAAGACTGAAGATACTGATACTGGTAAGAAACCAAGTGTCAAGTATAACAGATGTCCGCCCCCGATCTTTGAAAGTTATTCTCCCAGAAATCCAAATGAGGAACGAGTTAATAAGGCTCTCAACATCAAGTTAAATTCTGAAATCATTGATGAATTACCAGACAATATTGATGTCACATTCACAGCTCCTGACACTGATCATGAGTCTGAGTTAATAAAGAAAGTTGTCGATCAGGTGTTGGATAAGGATGAAGGGTCAAAGTCGGAGTCTAAGTCAGATAGTTTGAGTTCGTCTGAGAAGAGTCCGAGTTCGCCGGTCAAGAGGGTTTACAATAAGGAATTTTTACTATCAAAATCTAATTTGAATGATGGATTAATCAAAGTGGCTTATACTTTGAATGATTCAGACAAATTATATTCTGATAATGAATTTCCAATAAGAAGTGTCAAAACTGAAATGGTTAAACAGGTTTTCAAATTAACAGAAATTAACATTTCTGAAATAAAAGATTTAAATCTTGATGGAAAATCTAACAACCACACTTCTTCAAGAACTCAACAAAGAGTTAACAGGAAGATGGGTTATGGTTGTGGTTATGGTTTTCAAAAGAAACCGAACCATAACAATAATTTTAAAAAGAAAGGTCTTGGTTTAATTACTTCAGAAAATTATAAAAATGAGGAAAATTATAAACCAAAAACAAAATTTGTTGCAGGTGGAAGTTCAGAGGATGAACAGAAGAAACCTTTCTGGAAACAGTCAAACCAGGAGTTTCTTGCTGAAGTGAAGAAGAATGTGAGAATGTTTGCTAATAGAGTTGATAGAAGAACCTGTTTCAAATGCCAAGAAGTTGGGCATATTGCTTGGAGTTTTCCCAAGTCCAACTACAAAGAAAAGGGAGTTTCTTCTAACTTTGATTCAAGAAGAAAATTTGTTGATAAGACAGAACTATCTTTGAAAAATGATAAAATGTTTGAAAATTCTAGTTCTGAAAAAGGTGAAAGTTCAAAACGCTTTTACAAAAGAAAAGGTTATTTAAATAAACAAAAATGGGTGGTTAAATCTGAGAGTAGTTCTGACAATGAATCTGATTCCATAAATCAGAGGAGTCTTTGATTAAGAAAAAGATTATGGATTCCGTTCCAGAGGTGAACGATGAGAATTTTCCTTCATTGTCAAAGGAAAATTTGAAGAAGAAAGTTGATTAGGTTGAGATCTCAAATCAATTCTTCATTGGTAAAGGAGAATTTGATGTTGAGAAGGCTTTCAATGGAATAGTTAAGCATATTTTCGGTAAGATGGTTGACAGAAAAGTAAAAGGTGCAAAAGAGTTTTACAAATCAAAATGTTGGTGGGATAGATGTGTACCAAAATCACCCAAGGCTGGTCAGGCTTGGGTTGACATAATGTTTGATTAAAAACCTGACTTGCCGGAGCTCCCAGGTTGGTAAGAGTGGAGCAGGAATCGACATCATTCTTCATAACAGTTTTAATTGTGCCTATTTACAAGTGGTACAGAGGTTTGTTCTGACAAAGTGATTAATCAAGGTCATTAATTTGAACTTGATGAAATCCTCATGCATGTGTTTGAAAACAAAGTGATGAAATGAACCCCAACCTACAAGTGGTTACAACACAACTTATTTTCTGGAAAAACCATTTTTATTAAAACAAACTTAAGTGTTTTCAAGTTTTCTATAAATGTATTTGCATTTTAGGGGGAGTAAAAATTTCAGAAAATCCAAAAACATTAGAAAATTTGAAAAAGGCAAAAACATGATAAAATCAAAAACGAGTTTTGCTGTGAAAAGAGGAAATGATAGTACATCAGTGGACTATCACAACATGCTAAAGAAATGGAAATTTAAAAATGTGATAAACAATCTCACTATGGATATGCCGATAGGTTTTTATACATTTAGTAGATTGTTTTCGAGATATAAACTAAATTTCAAACTTGCTTATATCGTGGGTAACATCTCTTGGATGTATGGGTGACCCTCGAAATCTTGTTTGAAAGGTCCCTCTTTCTGAGATACTAGGTCTTTATGCTTAGTGATATCTGCGATATTATCCCGGGACTTCTGCTGAATGGAAATTCTGACCTAGTCCTTGTATAATACTTTTTGCAAATGCTTGAAATATAACATCTCCCTCAGCATAAAAAATGATGAAACATTGAAAAATGCTAATCATGTGTTGTTGAAGAAAAGATCCTCTAAAGGGGACACACCAAAAGTCGAGCCGTCATCTCTCTGCTGAACGGAAGTTCTGACCTGAGCTCTTACGGTTTCGCATTTAACCCCTTACAGATATCATCTAGGTATACTCACCTGTAAGACTGAATATTGGGATCTGGATACGGGAGTATATTCAAGATGTGGGACACATGAATAAGTTTAAGTCATTAAAACATTAATATCGTATCTCGAAACAGTTGAACTTTGTGTGAAAATTTAAGTGGATCAGTATACTGACAATCTAAGTGAATTGTTTAGAACTTAAAATGCTTAAAGCTTAACGGTGTTGGTGATTTGTCTCAAAAACTGATATGATCCTCTTGCGCAAACTCACAAAAATATTGTATGTAAATATTTCTTTACTGCATTTCATTTTTGTTATGTCAAAATTCAAAAAAGATTTTAGGTTTGTTTTAGCATAAATTTTTGAAAATTCAAAAAGATTTTAGACAACTGATGTTAGAAAGCTGAATTTCAAAATTTCAAGTGCTAGACATGACGAACAGGTTTGGGAGTTTGTGTGTTTTGAAAGAAAATGATATTCATACAAGTGGTTCATCATCGACTTACATGATAAATCTTTTTGTTCAAATTGTGACTATAAGTGTTTAGCAGGATTTCTATATTTGTTATATTTTTTTCTGAAAACTTATGTTTTGGGAAGCGGATTTACAGGAGAGCCTAGTTGCGTTGTTAGAACCTGAAAATAGCCAGACTACGATCCTAGCACAAATTGTGGGTGAGTCTGAATGTCAAAGAGCCAGGTACTGATCCTGAGATTACTGATGCTGATGAACTTAAAGAAATCAAGAGATATGATCAAGGGAACTAGAGTGTGATAAGAGCCAGATAGAGTTTCTGGAAGCCCAAAGACTGATAAAGACTGAAGACGTTGAAGACTCGACACTTAAGACTCGTCAACATCCGAGGGGGGTCTGTTGGTGCATACGTCTCTCGACTTCGTCTTGTATCGAGTCTTGTATTAGAATTGTTAGATCAGGGTGCATTGTACGAGAAAATAGGAGGTTTTAGGGTGTAATTGATCTGATTTCGCTTGAGTAGGTGATTCTGCTTGAAAATGACATTTGTCACTTTCAAGCAAAATCAGAACATTAGTGATTTCGCTTGAAATGTTTCATGTCACTTTCAAGCAAAATCACATCCCCTATATATATCAACCCAAGCGAAATCATATGTAACTTCCTTGTTTCCGGTACCCAACTGCTGCTGACGCGTCGTTTGAACTGTAAAGTTGTGATACTAATAAAACAAGACGTTTAATAGTGAATCAAGCTATTTTTCAAGTCTGTTTCTTTGTTTCCGCCTCTGAAACGGATAAGAGCTCTTCCGATTGACTCGTTTGGGTCACGATTCGATCCTACAGGTTTATACAATTCTATCTTCATGGATGCAATGATTCAAGTGTGGGGATGTTTTGCAACATCCCCAGTGAGATATCAGAGAATCCCTGGATGCGTATTCTCCGGTTTCAAGCGCAATAGTTACACTACCACGGACACTCACTTGTTTTCTGATCAGGTGCATGTGTTTATCTATCTTGTGTTTTATTTGTTTCGTGTATTTGGTGGTGTGAAATTTTGTGTTGGGAGCGGTTTCCTTGTGTTGAGTCGAATTAGTTATTAGTCGTTCATGGTTTACGGGTGGTATTTCTCGAGTTTAGAATTTAAATTGCACCATACATTGGGGACAATGTATCCCAAGTGTGGGGATGCGGTAATCAAGAAAGGGTTGGTATGACTGTCGATATTAAGTGCCTGAAGGGTTGAAATTGAGAAAAATTGAAAAATTTTGAAATTTTTTTTCTCAAGTATGCTTGAAATTCATGAAAACCAACATTTTCAATCGCAAAGGGTTCCTACTGATATTAAACTAACTTAGATCCCTAGTCATGGTTGTTCCTTTAAGTTTATAAGTTTCAAGAGAGTTTTTCTGGCAGATTTAAAAAAAAATTGATTGAGAAGAGATGCCTAACATGCTACATGTCGGTGACCCATATTCCTTTTGTTCGGTGAGATATTTGAGCCTACTAGATTGTTAGTTGAATTGCAATGAATGTTCATTTTTTGAGTGTAGGCCATATGTTGCTTTGTGTTAGAACTTGTGTGGTTTGATACGTGCCGAGACTGTGGTTTAGCGTATGCACATAGATGATAAAGGCATTTAGGATCCTTTCATTGTTTCTTATGTCGATTGTGATTTCATGCACCTTAGTAAACCATGTTGAGCCTTTCACCTTTCATTTGTTACACCTTATTTGACCCGTTTGATTGCCAACCATGAATGACAATTGTGTGTTAGATATTTGTTGAAAAAAAGAGAGAGAGAAAAAAAAGAGAAAAGAAAGAAAAAGAAAAAGAACGAAATTATTATTACGTTTGTATTATATAAATAGGTCGAAAATAACCCAAAGTGTTAGTAGTTGTTGTGAATAAAGTTGTCATGGTTTGGTATATTCGTTGTGCTAGCCAATAAATACAAAAAAAAGCCAAAAATATTCCTTTACCTTTACCTTTAACCCAAAACCCAAAAATCCTTTCGATATGTGCTACGTTATTTGATACAGTGGATAATGTGACAACCCTCATAATTCCACGTATCCGTACAATTTATTAATGATAATTAAAGTGCCTGATGACTGTGTTGAATCATTTAACTGCTTTCTTATTCCTGTGCTATATTTACATGTGCTTGTTAACATACTAGTAGTGTACAGAAAAGTTACTAAATAATCCGGTATGCT
This sequence comes from Helianthus annuus, assembly GCF_002127325.2. Lineage (NCBI taxonomy): Eukaryota > Viridiplantae > Streptophyta > Magnoliopsida > Asterales > Asteraceae > Helianthus > Helianthus annuus. The sequence goes on along the minus strand of NC_035441.2, from coordinate 33,747,067 downwards.
TTCCTGAGTGTTGAGAATTAAAAATGTTACAAAAATATATACATAGGACACGTTACGGATTAATTAAGCACTTTAACGGAACAGTATCAAACCGAACAACCGGACTTTACCCGGAACACATGTGACACCTGTGTCACTGCAACCATCAAACAAATACCAAATCAATGAAATATTGTGTTTCATACTTGGAATTTATAAAAATATGTGTATCGTTTGCATATATCAATTGTTGTTCGATTTCGGGCTTTAAATCGCCTTCTGGAAGGTTATACGCGATCTGATGCGTAAGGATAACCAGTTTAATGCAACAAACACTCCAGAACAGTGACATAGGCTTAACATACCTTAAATAACCTTTACATAACTTAGAAATAAGTTTTGGATGGTTTGGTATGCCGAAATCAAGTTTATTCGTTTATAGGGACTAAATTCGACAAACTGCGAAAGTATGTCAATTTGGACAGTAACAAACATTCCGGAACTTGATCATAAGTTAAACATACCCTAAATATCCTTTACATAGCTTAGAAATAGGCTTTGAGGGGTTCGGTATGCTAAAATAAACTTATTTGATCAATAGAGACTAAAAGCGTCAAAAGTGCATAAGTTTGCATTTTCGCACATATCTTACGTCCTGAATATATCCGGACATCCAAAAATTTATTTAATCATTAAAATATTTTATTTTAGTGATTGGCATGATAAAATTCCATTTGTCGCGTAATTTGGATCGTTTTTGTGTTCATTACAATTTCCGTCGTAATTAACCGAACAACACAACCGTACGACCAAATGAACCGACATCCGAGATGTTTTTGAGCATATTTTAAGTTCCCTATTCTTTAAGTTTATTTTAGAGCCTTGAAATGGGGTTAACGGGGCTTAAAAGTGCAAAAAAAATCAAGTTTTACAAGTGCATGGACCATTTTTGAAATTTCTGGCAGATACATTGAACTTGGTCCACTTTTGAGATTTGATGGTTTTAACCGATGGTTTTGCAATACCATGGGCTAATATTCAATGGTTTTTTATTATACCATGGACTCATTCTAGGGGCTCCCATGGTTTTACAAAACCATGGGCACATGTGTACGGCTAAGATTAAAGCACGTTATTCGACGAACGATCTTAACGGTTCCATGAAATCTATAAATACCCCTCCATTCTCATTTGCAAAACCCACATTTGAATCTGATTTTGGACCTCTAAGTTGGAGTTCATACTTCATACCTGAGGGTAAATCAAATTAAATCTTGCGGGGACCTTCTGTAAGTATTCTTTCGTGCTTTTCTTTCGTTTTAGCGTTAAAGTCAAACTGTGTTTGACTTTCTGCATTGACCAGTTTATGGTCAATACAAAGTTCGTTTGAACTTCATAACGTGAGCGTAATCACGATGGTTATAGTCCCTTGTGACTATACCTACTGATTACCACGTTATCTAGGTTCAGTGACGAGTCGTAGTTTCGGCCAAAATGCGTATTCTTGCGTATTTTGTAACCAAACTACTTTTGGGTATCAAGACATACTAAACCTGTTTTTAAACTTTGTTAAACATGTTTTAACATGTTTAACTCGTCACTTTTAGATTTGTGCTTGTTTAGGGTCGTAAAGGTAAGCGATCTAATCAATCGCTTATACTTACGAACCCGACCCATTTGGTCGATCATTAGGATCCGACCAAACACTTTAGGTGACCATAGTTGTATAGGGAATAACCTTCCGAGGTTATACCTTATGGTCACTTCGTTTAAGTAGTTGTTATGATAGGTAGTTTATATGCCTTAGGAAATTACCAAAATACCCTTTTTGCGCCAAAATTCATTTTAAGCATAAGTAACATAACTTTTGACATCTAAACTGATTTGGCAACAATATTAAACATGTTAAGGTGTATCTTACTTGTCATAGGGCTAGTTAGGCGGTCCGAACGCGTTTTACGCGAGCGACGCGTTAAAGTAGCATAAGCTACCTAAACGGGTCGTAATGGGTCGTAAGCACTTAGGTTAGGTTTCATTTTAGTATGTGGGCTTTGTTAAACCATATCATACGAGTTCCAATCCTCCTTTGGTTTATGAAACCTAATACTATCCGATCTTCCGAGTTTGGTCCGGTTATTAATGTAGTTACCTATACTAGGTGTCGTTTGATTTCTGTGATCCCTCTAGCTTTGCTTGGTTGTTAGTCAAGACTTCTAAGCACCCTAAAGTAAGTACATAGTCCCCTCTTTTACTGTTTTTCAAACGTTTTGGAGTGAAACACATGTGCCTACTTGTTACTTTCATGCTTTCCATATTTTCATATCATATACTTGCTATGTTCATTAGTACACTATTTGTACATGATTTCATTATGTTTTATGCTATGTATGTCCTTTCAGTGCATACTTAGTACATTGTTTACATTACATTTTGCTGCACATGCTCATCCAGCATATGGACACATTGAATTACATTTTGAACCATTGTAACTATTTGACTATGAGAACCTTTTGTAACCATTGAATTATGTGAACCGTTCGTAACTCTTGAACCGTGTGAACCATTTGTATCTGTTGATTGACATTTGACATAGATATTTTGATATTGATATACACATTCCATGGACTACATTTTAACATAAACATTTTGACATGGTTTTCACAAAGACATTTGACAAGTGGTTTAGACATGGGCAATTTACATTGGTGGTTTGTTTGGGTAAGTGATTTAAGTAACGAGGCGTGTGTAACGTGGTACAAGCATGGTGGATACGCCGCTGGTACTTCCTATATATAAGTGGTTGGACCCTAACGCGAGTTTACTTGTGTTTAGTCATAAAACAATACCATCACTTATCTTTAAGTGACAACCACAATAAGAACATAAATTCGAATCTACTTTGAAAACTAATCATCTGTTCTAGGATGATTTATCATAAGGTTTTGAACCTTCAAAGTTTTCAAAATCTCGTCAAGGTTTCGGTCTAAATGATGTGAACACGTGCAAACTGGAAGGGTGGATGCCTGTAGCCTGAGTTTTCTGTCTAAGGCTAGAGTGTTCGTACAAATCCGTAGTATCGGACCAGTCACTCTTACCTGGGAACTCTTGGGGTGAGTGTCCACTTATAGGCAAGCATGTCTTCGCGATACATCATGAGGACCTATTTACATTGATTCAGCCTTTGTGTGTTGTTTGTTTGCTTCGTGGTTCAAACAAATGACCATCACCTATGCTTTTGGTCAGTGTTTGTAACATCCTATTCTTACCCAATGCCATTTCACTTGTTTCCTCTCTTGTTTCCCCTTTTTAGAATGCCTCCACGACGCGAGAATCAAATACCTATTGAAGATCTGGCAGTTGTCATTACGCAGCAAATGACTGCTGCAATCCCGAACATCGTTGCTCAATGTAACCAAGCTCTCAACAACAACAACACCCCCTGTAACTTCAAGACGTTCAACTCGGCTAGCCATCAAAGTTTTCCGGGTCTCAAGGAGCGACTGCACTTTTGCAATGGTTCGAGAGTCTAGAGAGCACCTTCAGACATGTTCAATCCCCAAATGAGCGATTGGTAGACTTTGCTTCTAGTGTCTTTGAGAAACGAGATTTGACGTGGTAGAATGGTGTGATGAGAGATAGGGGTGCCGATGTGGCACTGGCTCAAACATGGGAAGAGCTTCGAGCTCTGATGATTAAGGAATTCTGTCCTCGTCACGAGATCAGGGCCTTGGAAAGGGAATTCGATGACCTTAAGCAAGTTAGCGGTGAGCATCGAGCCTACACGGATCGTTATGAGGAGCTAAGTCTGTTATGCCCAAATATGGTCAAGCCTTTGGATAAGGCAATCGAAAAGTACATTGATGGCCTCCCTGACTCAGTACAAGACATTGTGACTGGTAGTAATCCCACTACAGTTAGACAGGCCATTGAGCTATCCGCAACCTTGACTGAATCTCAGATCAGGAAAGGTAAACTTTTCTGAAAAAGTGACAAGAAACCAATCGAGGAATCAAAACCCAAGGAGGAACAGACCGAATCCCCTAAGAAGTCAAAGAAGCGAAAGGCTTCTCAGAACTTCGCCGTGGTCGCTCACAATGATCAAGCCGTCCCCAACCAACCAGCTCAACCCCCTGCTAGGAAGCCCTACAACGGAACTGCACCCTTGTGCAACCAATGTAGCCTCCATCATCATGCCAATGTAAAGTGCCGCAAATGCCAAACTTGTGGACTCATAGGCTATACAGCAAGAGTTTGCCCAGCTACGGGTGCACCAAATCAAGCTGGCAACAATCCTGCTCAAGGTCGTTTTCTACCAAGTTCTTGCTTCAACTGTGGCGAGATGGGCCATTTCTGAAGAAATTGCCCAAAGCTTGCTAATGCGAATCCAGCGCAGGGATGAGCATCTGACCAATTGGAAGTCGACACTGTCTAGAAATAATCAAGGTTGTCATGGTCCATGAAACAGTTGCTGATGTTGTTTATAAATAAATCGTTTATCTACATTGCAATATGTTAATGTGGTTGCATGTATAAAACAACATATCCCCTACAATACCGACAATCAAGGAACCGTATTCCTTGAAGAACAGACTACCCCCAAATTTCTTCCATTTTATGATCCCTTGCGTCTTCCACGAAAATCCAATATACCCGTTTCCTCCAAGGAAAACGAAGTACAAGGCGCAAGTTACAACTCTGGACGAATACCCAATAGGGTACCTAAAGGTATCTCCGTAAGTCCTTAATTCGAATGTGGTGATTCCTTGTAATCAAAAATCAAATTTTTGGAAGATCATCCTATCTTTTCAGATAGATGCTTGAGGACGTTGAAGTCCATCGACTGGGTTCCTAGTTTACCTTGAATACCCATGTTCAAATCAACGTCAAGTTAATGGCAATCAATAACAAGATAATAACAATTAATAATCAAGAAAACAATTATGTGATTATGTGCTTATGTGTTCCCTTTTTATGTCTTTGTATGATCCAAATTTTTGTTATCCAAATCCTCGTACAATCTTCCATATCTTCGTATAAAGGATTCATAGTAGGATACCCAAAGGTACTATCTTAAATCCTTAGTGGACCTCTACGTTGTAGTTAAGTCCCTTGGGTTATTCCATAATTGGACCCCTTGAGTGGTCTAGTTAGACAGATTGATCCAAAAATCTGGTTAGGAATATCACGTGATGATATAGCTGAAAAGACTCCTTTGTGGTCTAACTAAAGAGATAATTTGTCGACCTAATTAAAAGGGCCCTATGGTAGTCTAGCCACACTCATCACAGGTTTGATTTTCTTCCCCTACACATTATGAAATGCACTATGCGGACTGTGCAAGGAATTACATAATTATGGACGCGTACATAATTATGGAATTTAGTGCACATAAACCACAACAAGTTTTGTCATGTGTCTAGAGTTAACCCTTTTCATTTCCGTTTCTGAGGAAGCAACCGTTGAAAATGACTCCGTTCGTTCATTTTCGTTTCTGAAGATTGTCCGTTGAGGAAATGAATATCCGTTTGTTTACCCTTTTCATTTCCGTTTCTGAGGAAGAAACCGTTGAAAATGACTCCGTCAGCTTATTTTCGTCTCTGAAGATTGTCCGTTGAGGAAATGAATATCCGTTTGTTTATCCTTTTCATTTCCGTTTCTGAGGAAGCAACCGTTGAAAATGACTCCGTCAGCTCATTTTCGTCTCTGAAGATTGCCCGTTGAGGAAATGAATATTCGTTTGTTTATCCTTTTCATTTCTGTTTCTGAGGAAGCAACCGTTGAAAGTGACTCCGTTCGTTCATTTTCGTTTCTGAAGATTGTCCGTTGAGGAAGTGAATCTCCGTTTGTTTAATTCCTTCATTTCCGCTTCTGAAGAATACTCATTAAAGAAAATGACTCCGTCCGTTCATTTTCGTTTCTGAAGATTGTCCGTTGAGGAAGTGAATCTCCGTTTGTTTAATTCCTTCATTTCCGCTTCTGAAGAATACTCAATGAAGAAAATGACTCCGTCCGTTCATTTTCGTTTCTGAAGAATTTCCGTTAAGAAAATGACTGGATTATGCCGTGCATATCTCTGGTGGTTATTTGACACAAAGTCACAGACAGACTCCTACGAATAAATTTCGGGACGAAATTTCCTAAAGTACGGGAGAATTTGACACCTGTGTCACTGCAACCATCAAACAAATACCAAATCAATGAAATATTGTGTTTCATACTTGGGATTTGTAAAAATATGTGTATCGTTTGCATATATCAATTGTTGTTCGATTTCGGGCTTTAAATCGCTTTCTGGAAGGTTATACGCGATCTGATGCGTAAAGATAACCAGTTTAATGCAACAAACACTCCGGAACAGTGACATAGGCTTAACATACCTTAAATAACCTTTACATAACTTAGAAATAAGTTTTTGATGGTTTGGTATGCCGAAATCAAGTTTATTCGTTTACAGTGACTAAATTCGACAAACTGCGAAAGTATGTCAATTTGTACAGTAACAAACATTCCTGAACTTGATCATAAGTTAAACATACCCTAAAATCCTTTACATAGCTTAGAAATAGGCTTTGAGGGGTTCGGTATGCTAAAATAAACTTATTTGATCAATAGAGACTAAAAGCGTCAAAAGTGCATAAGTTTGCATTTTCGCACATATCTTACGTCCTGAATATATTCGGACATCCAAAAATTTATGTAATCATTAAAATATTTTATTTTAGTGATTGTCATGATAAAATTCCATTCGTCGCGTAACTTGGATCGTTTTTGAGTTCATTACGATTTCCGTCGTAATTAACCGAACAACACAACCGTACGACCAAACGAACTGATATCCGAGATGTTTTTGAGCATATTTTAAGTTCCCTATACTTTAAGTTTATTTTAGTGCCTTGAAATGGGGTTAACGGGGCTTAAAAGTGCAAAAAAGATCAAGTTTTACAAGTGCATGGACCATTTTTGAAATTTCTGGCAGATACATTGAACATGGTCCACTTTTGAGATTTGATGGTTTTAACCCATGGTTTTGCAATACCATGGGCTAATATTCAATGGTTTTTATTATACCATGCACTCATTCTAGGGTCTCCCATGGTTTTACAAAACCATGGGCACATGTGTACGGTTAAGATTAAAGCACGTTATTCGACGAACGATCTTAACGGTTCCATGAAATCTATATATACCTCTCCATTCTCATTGGCAAAACCCACATTTGAATCTGATTTTGGCCATCTAAGTTGGAGTTCATACTTCATACCTGAGGGTAAATCGGATCAAATCTTGCGGGGACCTTCTGTAAGTATTCTTTCGTGCTTTTCTTTCGTTTTAGCGTTAAAGTCAAACTGTGTTTGACTTTCTGCATTGACCAGTTTATGGTCAATACGAAGCTCGTTTGAACTTCATAACGTGAGCGTAATCACGATGGTTATAGTCCCTAGTGACTATACCTACTGATTACCACGTTATCTAGGCTCATTGACGAGTCGTAGTTTCGGGCAAAAAAGCGTATTCTTGCGTATTTTGTAACCAAACTACTTTTGGGTATCAAGACCCTTTGTCTTGATACCAAACCTGTTTTTAAACTTTGTTAAGCTTGTTTTAACATGTTTAACTCGTCACTTTTAGATTTGTGCTTGTTTAGGGTCGTAAAGGTAAGCGATCTAATCAATCGCTTATACTTACGAACCCGACCCATTTGGTCATAGTTGTATAGGGAATAACCTTCCGAGGCTATACCTTATGGTCACTTCGTTTAAGTAGTTGTATGATAGGTAGTTTATATGCCTTAGGAAAATTACCAAAATATCCTTTTTTTCATTTTAAGCATAAGTAACATAAGTTTTGACATCTAAACTGATTTGGCAACAATATTAAACATGTTAAGGCATCTTACTTGTCATAGGGCTAGTTAGGCGGTCCGAACGCGTTTTACGCAAACGACGCGTTAAAGTAGCATAAGCTACCTAAACGGGTCGTAATGGGTCGTAAACACTTAGGTTATGTTTCATTTTAGTATGTGGGCTTTGTTAAACCATATCATATGAGTTCCAATACACATTTGGTTTATGAAACCTCATACTATCCGATCTTCCGAGTTAGGTCCGGTTATTAATGTAGTTACCTATATTAGGTGTCGTTTGATTTCCGTGATCCCTTTAGCTTTGCTTGGTTGTTAGTCAAGACTTCTAAGCACCCTCAAGTGAGTATATAGTCCCCTCTTTTACTGTTTTTCAAACGTTTTGGAGTGAAACACATGTGCCTACTTGTTACTTTCATGCTTTCCATGTTTTCATATCATATACTTGCTATGTTCATTAGTTCACTATTAGTACATGATTTCATTATGTTTATGCTATGTATGTCCTTTCAGTGCATACTTAGTACATTGTTTACATTACATTTTGCTGCACATGCTCATCCAGCATATGGACACATTGAACTACATTTTGAACCATTGTAACTATTTGACTATGAGAACCGTTTGTAACCATCGAATTATGTGAACCGTTTATAACTGTTGAACCGTGTGAACCATTTGTATCTGTTGATTGACATTTGACATAGATATTTTGATATTGATATACACATTCCATGGACTACATTTTGACATAAAAATTTTGACATGGTTTTCACAAAGACATTTGACAAGTGGTTTAGACATGGGTAATTTACATTGGTGGTTTGTTTGGGTAAGTGATTTAAGTAACGAGGAGTGTGTAACGTGGTACAAGCATGGTGGATACGCCGCTGGTACTTCCTATATATAAGTGCTTGTATTATATATTCTTATGCTCCCATTAAAGTTGATGGGAACAACAACAAATCTTAGCCCTTTGATCAATCTAAGATTAAATCCTGACCCTTAATATAGGAAAAGCTTCTAGAAGGAGAAGTTTTTTAACGGTTGAGTCAATCTCTGCAGTTGGACGGTTCCGTTTCTTTTCCCCTCTCCACGTCGTTTGTGGCTCAGTAACCTCCTCTTTCTTTGCTCAAAATCCAGCGCTAATTCTTTAGGATCTAATGGAGGAAATAAAAAAATTCATCGTTTCTCTCCATTGGAGTGATGCGATTTCGGCAGATTGATATATGGGATTTCATCAACAATCGATTTTTATAACCTACGATGTCATTCAGCCGGCGTCGGAGTTTCACTCGCCGCTGCTCTGATCATATAGATTCAATCAGAATCGACGGTGTTAAACCCACATATCGGTGGGAGAACTCAGATCTAAAATTCTACACCAAAAGAAGATAAACGACGTATGGCATAAAGACTTCAATCTCGTCTTCTTTGGCCACCTCATCGGTCAAGGTGTTTTCTAATCGTATTCATCTACGTAATTTGGTGTTTATACTTGATTAAACTACACGTTATAATCTGTAAAATTGTCTTTATCTGTTTACATTTTTATGCAATTGTTTGTTTAATGATGATGAATTCTAGATTTCTAGTGGTTCGAGCGTGATCATAAAGAGGCTTCCAGCAGAACTTGTGAATTTTGCTATGTAAGTTTTATTTAATTTTAATAAAACTGAGTTTCTTTTATATACCCTGTTAATGTAGATAATAATTTTAAAGGTTATGTAGTTTCTTATATAAGTATACATTACGACACTGTGAGCCATGTTATAACATTACTAAAATCTGAGGTCATATGGTCTTTTTTGTTGTATATGTATTATATGCATTGTGGTTGTGGACTTGTGGAGGAGGTAATCCATAGCTTAGTTGAAGGTTTGTTTGCTTGCTTTTTAGTCTATTTAGTTACAACAATCGAAAGTTTTCAAACTTTATTCTATTTTCATATTGTTAAATGAATGAAAGTCTACTATATGCATGATTTTGGATTTGATTAATTGTTAGGTTGCCAAAAAGCATTTGTCTTTAGCTAAATGTTTACACATAAGCTCTAACTTACAATTTTGTTAAATAAATTGTATATGTTATAAGTTTTGAGTGATGTTTAGGTCCTTCTTGTATTACGATAACAAAAGGAATTTGATACATTTGTATGTTCTAACAATATTGTGGATCTCACATGCTTAGGAAAAGAAAGGATTTTGCCATTTGCTGATCTCATATGCTCCGGTGGAACTGTGGAAGCACCAGCTGAATAACACTAAAAGTGATGGTTATCAAGATCAGGTTGGTTATTTAGATCATTTCTTTTTTTATTTATTTTTTTTTACAAATGAGCATGTAAATTATTGGCATGGAAATAAGTAACATTTTGTACCTGTTGTTTTGTTTAGACTACAAACAATAACATACTTATATCATCAACACACAAGCTTCAAACGTTCAAAAAAAAGCTGTTGTACACAACGGGTCTGGGTATTACGAAAACTCGGGTACAAAGGGGTACGGAAAAACACGGGTTCGGGTTCGGGTATTGAACAATATATGCATACCCGGTCCCTAACCTATGACTAGGTTCGAGTTTAAAAACCCGTTTTTCTAATACCCGGGTTCAGGTTTTTTTTCGTGTTCGGGTCCGGATTTTGATTTTTTGTGCACCTATAATTAGGCTTATGGATCTCAACTGTATAGCATTTTGGACATCCATGTTACCTGATACATTCGGATCCTTCAATCGTCAACTGTCAGAACTTAAACTAAAGAGTTCTTTCTACAATAGGGACGAGCATTTGGTATCAAATACCGATTCTGATCCCGTCTCGACCGATCCTGAAAATACTGTACCGAATTTTTTCGGTACCGGAAATGGTATCCACTTTGTCATTTTCGGTGTCGGTATTTTTGGGATCGGTACCGATAAAAATACCGAATTCTACATTCAAATACCGCTACCGTACCGACAGATTTCGGTATCGGTACCCAGTTTTGGCGAAATTCGGGATCGGGACGGGATCGTGATTTGCTCATCCCTACTTCACTGTATTTTCGGGATGGGCCGGTCTACAAACCTGGTTTATATTCAATACAGTGAAGCTAAATTTCATTGCGCTATCTAATCTGAATTCTAATCATTCAAAATCTCATAACCACTTTCAAAATGCACATCAAAATACCCTCCAAATCAGTAAGTCAGTTTTCCATATCATTCCGCCGTCGTCTCAGTCGCATCGCCGATGGTTTCAGGTTCGAGAACTCCTAGATGCTTATATCGTTTGTTCACAAAATCAGTGGTGTTGGAACATAGCTTGTCGTTATCAGCAACGACGGACAAGTCTCAACCCTCAGGTTTGCATAATTAAGGTTTTGTAGAAGTATCTTATGCATCAGTTTTTGTTGATGTTGGTGTGTAGTATATGGAGGATTACAAGAGTATTATCGACATTGCAAGAAGTTCAAAGTATTAAGGCGAGTGAAAATTTTCCTTTGATATGTGTTTGGTTTGAAGACAATTTCTACATTATTTTTTATTCTGATTATAATTTGCTGGCTAAAAATGCTATTGCAATCAACATGCTCTCTTTCAGCTTGAAAGTGATGTGAAAAAAAAAACATTAAAGAATGCTGTGTAAGCTATCATCTTAAGGTTTTATTGTTACGTTCGCTTTTTTTTTGTCTTAATGAGTTGTGCTTTTAATTGACACCTTATTTGACTTTGTTTATAACTCAAAGAAAGTCAGTTTTCCATATTATTACGTGAAAGTACCCGTCCACCGGACGGGTATAGAACTAGTTATATTACATGTCGTAGCATTATTTAAATCATTCAATTTCGACTTATACATTTTATACAAATAACATATTTTTCACAAGACATTGTTTTACAAATAACTTATTCTTATACAAACTCATATTTACTTGGTTATTCATTTAACCTTACATTATTCTTTTAAATATACATATCTATCATCGCTTTTCAAATCATTTATAAAACAAAACATTTTACAAGGATCATGACTGACTTTTGTTAAACAACTTTTTCTAAACTTATAAGTCATGAATCCTAAATCAATAAAACCTATGTACTCGCCGGCATTTTTATGCTGACGTACCTATTTTCACATGTGTTTAAGGTACAATAGTTGATGATATTTGATGATGATATTGATGCATGCTCACATAGGATTGGACGAGACCTTAGTGACATTAAAAGATGCAAGACTAGTTAACTATGTTATATTTTCTTTGTTGTTAAGACATTGTAATACATTTATTCAATAAAACAAAATTGTTTAATTCATGGTTGTGAAACAATGATTCTGTTACAACAATCCCCGACGTTTCCGCCACGATTTGTTGTTTTATGTGGTCGGGGTGTGACAAAACAAAAATATTGTCAAACACATTGTTCTTATTCTTCTAAGCTAGTTATGGTTCCCGAACATCATGACACCTCTTACAAAATATCTACTAACTAATATATGTAACTAATACTCAAGATTCAACTAGATTGTAACTATTTAGTTTAACCTATGCTACGGCCATCATGGCCCCTACATAACTTGATTTTATTTCATTTGTTTATTAGATCATGTTCCCCCCTAAATGACACATTACACAAAGGATTTACTGGAAACTTGGTTATAAGTAATGCATGAAAGGTTTAGAGCTCATTTCTCACATTTCACCAACACACACCAAAACTATCTCTTCCCTTCTCTCCTTGGCTTCGGCCGATCCCAAGAGCACCACCACCACCATCACTTGATCACTTCCAAGCATTCTAAGAGCATACATAGGTGTTAGAAGGCATACAACGAAGCTCGGTGTGTTCGGAAGTTGAAGGCCTCTCTTATCTCCTTTTATCCACCACTTTTCTACACTTGAACTTCCCTAGCCTTGAGCTAGTGGTTAGAACTTAGATCTTTGCTTTTTACATCTTGTTTAAGTGGTTAATAATGTTTAATGATCAAAATGATAAGAACTCTAATGAATCTTGTAAAGAAGTCTTGAGCATAAACTATTTTGGTGATAAAGTATGGTTAAAAGATGAAGAAATTATGATATTCATGTGTTGTGATGATTGTTGGTTGTTGTTACTTATGTAGTTGATGGATCAACATATGGTCTTGCTAAATCATGATTAAAAACATGATCTAGCAAGATGGAAAAGTTAGAATGTGTAGGATGATGGAATCATCCACACATAAACTATGAACTTGAATAAATAAATATTTTCTTGAAAAATAAAGATCAAGTAGGTCAAAATCTTGTAGATCTAAAGATCCATGAGTGATTTCTCAAAAGAACCAAGGGAAAAATATAACTTTCATTAAATATTGGACCTTACAAAAACTAATCACATTTTTTGGTGGATAAACAAGTGTAGAAACACTTGTGTACCTAGAAACTTTCATGAAGAAATATTTTTAGAAAATATGGTGGAAGTTGTAAACACTTAAAGTCTTTAAAAATAAGTTTTTTAAAGAACTAATCACATTTTAAAAGGTAACAAGACTTACTAAGTATGCTAGTAAGTTACTACATATTTTTATAAATTTTCAAGTTCATAAGTTTATAGTTTATGCTTGTTTTTGACAAGTTTGGTAAATAGAGATTGTATGTTGATGATTGAGAATGGTTTGAATAAATTTTTGAAAAGAAAATGATATGCTAGTAAGTATGGACACCTTCATTTACAAAGAAAACTCTGGCGAAATTTTCTAAAATCCCAACACTTAGAAAATATTTTTCTAAACAAGCGTTACAAGTATATTTCATAACTTGTGTTTCGAATAGAAACTTCGCCATAATTTTTGTAACAAAATACAAAGTGTCGGAGGTTGGTTTTTGTAAATAAAAACGGGTAAATATATATTTAGAATATATATTGTATACTAAAACTCTTGTGTGAATACTTGTTTAATTTGCCCTTATATTATTTTAGGGTAAACTAATATATATAACTTAACAAAGTGCGTTGACATTTAAATTTTGTGATATGTGATAAAAGTAATGGGTAGATAAACCATAAGTGTTGTGCATGAGAAATTGATTGTTATTTGTACCTTATTAGGTCGTGCTTGATTTTCCTGATTATTAGAGTAACTAATCCAACCGAGCAAACTGAGGTGAGTTCACACTTTTCTACAAAGCATGGTAATTCCCGGTGGTAATGGGAATGGGTTCAGGAATAGGGATTCCTCGTCCTTTAGACGTATTCAGGAATGAGAATTCCTCGTCCTGTTGGGACAGAGTTAGAATTACTAGACTAGAACTCTATCAGCGAAGTCCCTCCCTTTATATCGACTTAATCGCCGAGGCTATGGCGAGCGGGTCATTAGTTAATAGCGCTATTAGGTTTAACAAACCTCACACCGTGCCAGCCGGGCGGGTGTGTACTAATGGACTATGGCACATCGGTGATGATAGACACCGACGCTAGGGCACAATTTATCTTGGTTAGTAGTCGATATAATAAACGAGTCTGGTAGTTTAAATAATGGGGTAGCCCCCACAGTCGAAGTGCCGGGCTGGATAGCCAGGGAAGGTGGACATGGGATGGTTAACTTATAAACGTTTTCGAACTATGGGGTAACCCCCACGGCTGGATAGCTGAATGAGATTAAACTACGTTTTTGGAAAAAAAAACTCTAAAATGGACAACCAACCGTGAACTCACTCAACTTTGTTGTTGACTCGTTGTTACATGCTTTGCAGGTTGCTAGATGCTATGGGGCTTTCACATGGAGGTGGTTGTTGTGGGATGCGAACTGTTATGTCCCGTACTTAATAAATAAACTTTATGATCTTATGAAACTTATGTTTTGGGTCTTTAAACTTATGAACTACGAACTTATGTTTAGGTTTAACGACTTATGCTTCCGCTGTTTAAATTGAACTTGGTTAACTTCTTTTTGATCACCAATTGTATTGTGTTTGGTTTGATTTACATAACTATGTTGTTCAATACGATCGGTGGCTCGATCCTGGTCATGTCACGCCTCCAAGCGGTGATACTCCGCATGGTGGATTTTGGGGGTGTGACAGATTGGATCAGAGCCATTGGTTATAGTGAACTTGGTATTAAAAAGGGAAAAGCTTTTTGACAAAACCAGACTATAACCTGTACAGTGCTCAATGATCCACAACGACGCTTCACTCCACGTGCAAGACTCAACATTTTAGGTGACATGGTTTATGCTTATATTACCTACTTGTTAGTTACATGGTACATTGTTCATGATATATGTTAGTTAACGTGATATCTGCTATTTGAACCTTGTGTGTTTGCTCTCTTCCGTCACTCCACACTTACGCACGTTGCAACACCTTTCTTACCTGTGTTTCCCTCAATGTGAAGATCATGAGTGGGCGTCCCAACTTGACTCAGGGTCAGCTGACGACCTTGATTGACTAACGGATTGCTGAAGCCTTAGCAACCCAAACAGGGAGTCGACCCGTGCACCGTCAAACACGCACGGGCACCTTCAGGGCGTTCTTGGAATGCAAACCTCCCACTTTCGACGGCACTGGAGGGGCAATCGGCTTCCTACACTGGATCCGAAGAATCGAATATACATTCAAAGAGAGTGAAAGCCCTGCCAGCAAACGAGTAGGGTACGCTGCTAGCATGTTGCAAGGGAAAGCGTATTCTTGGTGGAACGCACAAGTTCAGATGCTCGGGTTGGCAGACGCGAATGCCACCTCTGGAGCGACTTCAAGGATTTGATTAAGGAAGAATTCTGCCACCTCGACGACATTCTAAAACTTGAAATAGAGTACTATGGTTTAAAGACGGAAGGATCAGAAAATAAGGCGTACACAAAGAGGTCTAATGACTTGGATGCCCTATGTCCTAACTTGTCACAACCCATATCTAGACGGATCAAGCTTTACCTCAAAGGCTTAGTCCCGGAGATCCAAGGGTCTGTAATTGCAGCCAATCTTTCCACAATCCAGCAAGTCGTTCGTTTGGCGCATTAGCTCACCAATCAGGCGGTGGAAGAAGGCAGGCTGCCCAACCGTATGAGCACTACTGCCACTAATGCTCCCAGCAATAACAAGTGCAAGTGGGATGGGAATTTGGGCAAGGGTACTACTTCAGTCCAGTCTCAGTCCCACCAGCGAAGGACTGATGACTACCAGAATCCTGGTCAGCAACCTTCTAGTGATCAAGGACAGGGTTGTCACACCCAAACCGATGGCGGGATCATCGGGGCATGGCACTGAGCGAAACAGATTGTCCAGAAGTTTCCACAACAACTATTTACACAATTCAGTTGAAAGATACATCCCATACCGTATCCCGAATAAATAAATATATTATTACAGATAACATCTAGTCAAGTAATTTTGTTCCGATAACTCAGATTTTAATATAACACAATAAATATTGTTCGAATGCTCCTAAAGACCCAGCCTGACAAGATCTACAGACAACTATGCTCTAGTCGCTCGTCCTTGACAGACAACTATTTGTTGGGGGCCTCTAGAGCTTTATTCTAGCCTCGCTTTCCTAGCAAGCAAACATCTTAAACACCTGTCACATACGTTAAAATAAAGTCAATACATATAATGTAAAGGTGAGCATACAAGTTTGATAATAACATATAGAGTTTGAATTGTTTACGCATAACCAGCACGTACACAGAGGAAAACGAAGCATGTTAATTATCGACATGGACCTATCGATACCAATGACTGCGGGTTGACTGTCCGAGACAGTTCGCAATACACGATTACCACCGTAATCCATGCAAGTAATTGTCCTTAACAACCCCCGTGTGAACGGGTGCTGAGTCCAAACTATAGTACTACGACGTTAAGGCAGGTAGACAACATTCCACGTGTAAACATAACAACAGGCATTCATTTAGTCATGTAATACATTCAATCGGTTAGCGTTCAAATAGTTGAGTAGTGTGTTCGTTTGTGGTTTTGATAAGTAACGTCTGCAACACCCAAAAGTGCTAAAAGCAAAAAGGGTTCGAGTATACTCACAACGATTGATTTGATGGATTGAAGGGAGTGCTGGGGAGTAGGGTTAGCCTGAATAGTTCGACGATACAACAATGAGTAACGTGAAAATGCAAACAAGTGACAGTGGGTCGAACAGCCTGGTCAATCGAACAGTGGGTTCGATCGGACGGCTGATTCGTTCGAGTAGACAACCCGTTCGGACAGTCCGTTCGATCGGCCGGTAGGCTCGATCGGATGGGTTGTTCGAGTGGATTGTTTCTTCCTATGAGTAAGATGTGTTTGTGTATGATGGTTTGAACTTTTGAAGTTTTAGTTGCAGTATTTGAAAACATTGAAGTATCCTTACCTTTCAGGTCGGTCGATCGAACGGGTCGTTCGATCGGCTAGCTCAACCGATCGTTTAAGTACCTCAGTACTAGTCCTTAGCAGGGTGTCACCGGGTCGAACAGTACGTTCGATCGGTTGGCACTCCAATGCCTTGAAACGAGTTGAAAATCGATTAAGTGTTGAAGCATAGTATCTCATGATCCGAAGAGT
Source organism: Helianthus annuus (assembly GCF_002127325.2). NCBI lineage: Eukaryota > Viridiplantae > Streptophyta > Magnoliopsida > Asterales > Asteraceae > Helianthus > Helianthus annuus. The sequence goes on along the minus strand of NC_035441.2, from coordinate 33,729,708 downwards.
AATGTTTACCAATCGTCGTTCGATCGGGCATTACTTCGTTCAATACCATACTTCATTAGATTGTCAAAATGTGGGGCCATATGCTAGCCGATCGGCTGGCCCGGTCGATCGGCTGGTAGGTCCGATCGGTTGGGCTGTTCGTTCGGACAGCCTAACCGTTCGGTCAGCATCCTGACCTGGTCGGCCTGTCGTCTAACACTTGGCTGTTTTGATTATTTGACATTATATCGAGGTAGTTTGACAACGAGTTGAACCATGGAACCTTCATCCTTACTTGTTTCCCCTGCTCGGACAGGAATCCCCCAAGTCCGGCTGATGAACTGTTCGGAACAGTAGTTTGGCGTTTAACCCGAAATCGGTGAACCTCGTAGTTAGAATCCGAATCTTGAACCACGTGACTGTTAGAATGATTAGTGAGCTGGTTCAAGCTCCGTTTCTACCGGTTTGAAGTCATTGAGTTTAAAAGAGTTGAAAGAAAGTTGGAAAATCCATCTTTCAATCTTTCACACCGTGAAATGTTTAGATCTATGATAGATTTAGTTTGTTTATGTGGAAATCGGTTAGATCCAAGCTATTCATGGTGGAACGAGGCCAAAACATGATGTTCTTCAAGAACACCATGATGACATCATCCAAGAACACTTAGATCTTGGTGATTTCACGGTTAGAAATCAAGATTCGAAAGATAGAAAGGTGTAGAAGTGTGTATTGATTAAAAACGTACAAGATTTAGAGTGAAAACTTACCGGAATCGGAAGAGATCTGAGAAAAGAAGTGGAGCACGAGCTGGTCGGTCACAGAGTTTCCAAAAGTGGAAAGAATGACAATAACAGGCCTATTTATAGGCTTCCCAAAGAGGAAAGTGCTGGCCGATCGGCCAGGCATCCAGATCGGATAGCCTGCTCGATCGGACAGTCTGTTCGATCGGCTGGGCTGTTCGATCAGTGGCCTGTTTCGAGTGTTTTGGCGACGATTTTTGATATTTCGATTTCGACTGAGGACGATACGAGTACGATAGAGTTTACTATCCAAATTACTTTTAGTCCCAACTACTATATCTAACATATAAGCATCTATAATTACTATCCGACTTCGATTTCGATTCGATGTGATTGAGTTTGATTGCTTTTCGAGTTTCGATTCGATTCGATTGGTCACCACACATAATAACATAAAGTAAACATGCACAAGTAACACAAAAGGCACACACACATATAATAATACCAAAGTTCGCATTATTCGAGTTTCGAGCTTGATTTGATTAGCTTGATTATTGATTGATTAACTTTATCGCATTGTTACTTCCTACTATTCAAGGTCGTTAAACGGTTCGCATTGATTAAACATTCGATCTTTGATTAGACAACACTTACTCCACATAATATAAAAATTAAAATAGACTAATTACAGTCAAGAAGTCAACCTTTGACTTTGACTTTGACTTTTGGTAACACGGGGTGTTACAAGGGTGGATACAGAGGGAACCACCCCAAGTGCAACCGGTGCAACAAGCATCAGAGTGGGCAGTGCCACAAGGGTCGTTGTCAGAGATGTAACAAGCTTGGGCGTGAAGCCAAAGATTGCAGGTGCTCCCGTCCTGTAAATCAGAATCGACGACAGCAGCTACAAGCTCCCCAGAACCAACAGCAACACCCGCAGGGTGATGAGGGATGCTTCCAGTGCGGTGCTAAGGGTCACTTCAGGAGGCACTGTCCACAGCTGAGTCAAAATCAGAAATAGAACAACAACCAAGGAAATGAGAACAACAATGGAGGCAACAACGGGAGTAACAATAATGGCAATAGCGCCCGAGGTCGTGCGTTCGGGATTGCTCAGGGTGATGCAAGGAACGATCCCAACGTTGTGATGGGTAAGTTTCTTCTGGATGATTTCTTTGTTACTATTTTATTTGATTCGGGTGCCGATACTAGCTACGTGTCCTTAAAAGTTAGTCAGATGCTTAAGCGTACTGCAACACTTTTGAACACCAAGCACATCGTAGAGTTAGCAAATGGTAAAAGTTTAGAGGCTACACATGTAGTTAAGGGTTGCAAACTTGTCCTTGCCGATCAGACCTTTTCTATCGACCTCATTCCTATCGTTCTGGGTAGTTTTGACGTTGTCATTGGGATGGATTGGTTATCTCAACACCAAGCGGAGATTATTTGCAAGGAGAAAATCGTCCGTATCTCTCGTTCTGGTAAAGAACCCCTCGTCATTCGTGGTGACAAGAGTGGTGCTGTTGTGGGCATCATCTCTTTCCTTAAGGCCCAGAAGTGTTTGCGCAAGGGCCACACTGCTATACTAGCCCTCGTTTCTGATACATCCTCGGAAGAAAGGAAGATAGAAGACATACCTATTGTGCGCGACTTTCCTGAGGTATTTCCTGAGGAATTACCTGGTCTTCCGCCTCATCGTCAAGTTGAATTTCAAATCGAGCTAGCTCCTGGAGCAGCGCCCATAGCTCGAGCACCATATCGTCTAGCTCCATCAGAACTCGAAGAACTGTCTACGCAACTACAAGAACTCTTGGAAAAGGGTTTCATACGTCCTAGCTCTTCGCCATGGGGAGCTCCAGTGTTATTCGTGAGAAAAAAACGGTACCTTCAGGATGTATATTGACTACCGCGAACTTAACAAGGTGACTGTGAAGAATCGTTATCCTCTCCCATGCATTGATGACTTGTTCGATCAGTTGCAAGGGTCGAGTTATTACTCTAAGATTGATTTGAGATCGGGGTACCATCAGCTGAGAGTCCGAGAGGAGGACGTCTCCAAAACAGCATTCAGAACTCGTTACGGCCATTACGAGTTTCTGGTTATGCCTTTCGGATTAACGAATTGTAGGATCGCGATCTGACCCAAACGAGTCGTTCAGAGGAGTTTTACTCCGTTTCAGGTGCGGAATAACAAGAAACGAAGGTAGAAGCAGCTTACTCTTCACTTAATCTACTGATTGTATTGATATGACAACAATTACAGATCAATCTTCACACCGGCAGCACTTCAGCATGGAATACAAGGCAACTACTATGTGATTTCGCTCATAGAACCCTATATATAGTGTAGAGATTTCGCTCCAAGGGACATATGTCCATATGAGCGAAACCCCAAATGTTCAAATAAGCGAAACCTTCAGTCTATGACCATATGGGCGAAATCAGCTCACTAAACACACTATTTTTCCTATTTTCTCGTAAAACGTGCCCTAATCTATACAATTCAATGTAAGACTCGATACAAGACGAAGTCGACAGATGTAGTGCACCAACAGACTCCCCCTCAGATGTTGACGAGTCGACTATCGAGTCACGACAATGCTGTGTCTTCACTTCTTCAGTCTTGATCAGTCTCTGGGCTTTTCGCTCTCTCAATCTTCATCAACAGACTCTCCTTTAACAATATCTGCTTGAATATCTTCAGACTCCCCCTCTCGATTTGCTGGTATTTCTTTGTTCTTCAGCAACATCTGCTTCAGGATCTTTATCTGGCTTTCTTTAATCAAAGTCCTTAGGTATTGTAACCTGACATTCTATCTTCAGGTCTAAAATCGAAACCTGGCTATTCTTGCACATTCTTATCCCAGAAGTAAATTTTCTAAATTTAACACTTCGAGTATAAACGAATGCACCAAAACTGACTCCCTCTCATAAACATATGCACCAACAACAACTCTCCCTCAAACCACTTCCTTTATGATGAACCACTAGTTGATTTTCAAAACACATTTGATGTTCAATATACACTCCCCCTCACAACAATGTCATCATGTTTAGCACTCGGAATTTTGAAAATCAGCTTTCCAATATCAGTTGTCGAAAATCTTTTTGACTTTTTCAAAAGTTTATGATAAAACACACACAAAATCTTTTTGGATTTTTCTGAAAAAAAATAACTAACACTACTTGAAGAAGCATCAAAATGCAGAAATGAAATATTTACAAACATATTTTTCTGAGTTCGTATAAGAGGATCATATCAGTTTATGAGACATGTCACCAACACCGTTAAGCTTGGTTACATTTTTAGTTCTAAACAATTCACTTAGATTGTCAGTATATCGTGTGACACCTGTGTCACTTCAACCATCAAACAAATACCAAATCAATGAAATATTGTATTTCATACTTGGGATTTGTATAAATGTGTGTATCATTTGCACATATTAATTCTTGTTCGATTTCGGGCTTTAAATCGCTTTCTGGAAGGTTATACGCGATCTGATTCGTAAATATAACCAGTTTAATGCAACAAACACTCCGGAATAGTGAAATAGGCTTAACATACCTTAAATAACCCTTACATAACTTAGAAATAAGTTTTGGATGGTTTGGTATGCCGAAATCAAGTTTATTCGCTTACAGGGACTAAATTTGACAAACTGCGAAAGTATGTCAATTTCTACTGTAACAGACCTTCCGAAACTTGATCATAAGTTAAACACACCCTAAATATCCCTTACATAGCTTATAAATAGGCTTTGAGGTGTTCGATGTGCTAAAATAAACTTTATGATCATTCAGGGACTAAAAGCGTCAAAAAGTGCATAAGTTTGCATTTTCGCGCATATTTTACGTTCTGAATACTTCCGGACTTCCAAAAATTTATGCAAGCATTAAAATATTTTATTTTAGTTTTTGGCATAAGAAAAACCCATTCGTCGCGTAATTTGGATCATCTTTCGCGCTTATGCGCATTCCGTCGTAATTAAGCGAACATCGCGATCGTACGGCCAAACGAACCAACCTCCGGCATATTTTTGGGCATGTTTCATGTCCACAATGTTTAGGCATCATTTTAGGGCCTTAAAATTGGCTTTACGGGCCTTAGAAGTGTCGGAAATGACTTAAATATGCAACAGGGACTAAAACTGTCATTTCTGAAAGTTTGTGCTGATCAGACAAGCCCAGGCGGCCCGCCTGAGTTTTGTGTGTATCCTAACGCGGGCCGCGTGGCCTCCCCAGACATGCATTTTTGTTGCAAACAGCTATTTACAGCTGTTAATCACTTCAAAACCACTTGCAAATGGTATTTTCAATCCATGGGCTGAATCTATGGGTGCCCAAGGTTTCCCAAAACAATGGGCCCATGTGTACGGCCGAGATCGAAGCACGTTTCGCGATGAATGATCCTAACGGTTGTGCCATGCCTATATAAACCCAACCCACTTCATTCTTTCACCACTTGATTTCTGAGATTTGTCTAAGTTGGGGTGTTCCATCACCTCATACCTGAGAATACTTGGAAAATCAAACTTGCGGGGACCTTCTGTAAGTATTCTTTCGCGTTTTTCATTCGTTTTAGCGTTAAAGTCAAACTGCGTTTGACATTCTTCATTGACCAGTTTATGGTCAACGCGAAGTTCGTTTGAACTTCATAACGTGAGCGTAATCACGATGGTTATAGTCCCTAGTGACTATACCTACTGATTACCACGTTATCTAGGCTCAGTGACGAGTCGTAGTTTCGGCCAAAATGCGTTTCCTCGCGTATTTTGTAACCAAACTACTCTAGGGTATTAAAACCGTTTGTTTTAATACCAAACCTGTTTTCTAACTTAACTAAACATGTTCTAGCATGTTTAGCTCGCCGCTTTTAGAATTGTGCTTGTTTAGGGTCGTAAAGGTAAGCGATCTAATCAATCGCTTATACTTTCGAACCCGACCCATTTGGTCGATCATTAGGATCCGACCAAACACTTTAGGTGACCATAGTTGTATAGGGAATAACCTTCCGAGGTTATACCTTATGGTCACGTCGTTTAAGTAGTTGTATGATAAGTAGTTCTTATGCCTTAGGTAAATTACCAAAATGCCGTTTTTGCGCTAAGATTCATTTTAAGCCTATGTAACGTAACTTTTGACATATAAACTGTTTTGGCAACCATATTAAACATGTTAAGGCATATCTTGCTTGTCATAGGACTAGTTAGGCATTCCGAACGCGTTTTACGGGAACGACGCGTTAAAGTAGCATAAGCTACCAAAACGGGTCGTAATGGGTCGAAAGCACTTAGGATAGGCTTCATTTTAGTATGTAGGCCTTGTTAGACCATATCATATGAGTTCTAACACTCATTTGGTTTACGAAACCTCATACTATCAAATCCCCGATTTAGGTCCGGTTTATTTATGTAGTTATCTATATAGGGTGCCGTTTGATTCCGTGATTCCTCTAGCTTTGCTTGGTTGTTGTTCAAGACTTCTAAGCACCCTCAAGTGAGTACATAGACCCCTCTTTTACAGTTATCCAATATTTTGGGGTGAAACACATGTGCCTACTTGTTACTTTCCTGATTTCATGCTTTTATATCATATACTTGCTATGATTCACTAGTACACTATTAGTACATGATTTTATTATGTTTTTGCTATGTATGCCCATTGTGTGCATTCTTAGTACATCGTTTTACATAACATTTCATGCTATGTATGTTCATCATTCTTAGTACATTTTACATCACATGCTATGTATGCCCATTGTGTGCATACTTAGTACATCGTTTTACATAACATTTCATGCTATGTATGTTCATCATACTTAGTACATTTTACATCACATGCTATGTATGCCCATTGTGTGCATACTTAGTACATCGTTTTACATAACATTTCATGCTATGTATGTTCATCATACTTAGTACATTTTACATCACATGCTATGTATGTCCATTGTGTGCATACTTAGTACATCGTTTTACAAGACATTTTATGCTTTGTATCATGCTATGTATGTCCATCCGTCGCATACTTAGTACATTGTTTGTGCATTCTTACCTATGGATTGGTCAATACATATTTCACTTGCCATACATGACATTTTGTTTACACATTACTTGATTGACATTTGACAACGGTTTAGACATGGGCAATTTACATTGGTGGTTTATGTGGGTAAGTGATTTGAGTAACGAGACGTGTGTAATGTGATACAAGCATGGTGGATATGCCGCTGGTACTTCCTATATATAAGTGCTTGTATTATATTACATGGCGTAGCGTTATTTAAATCATTCATTTGGACTTATACATTTTTACACAAATAACATATTTTTCACAAGACATTGTTTTACAAAATAGTTTGTTTTATACAAACTCCTTTTTACTTGGTTATTCACTTAACCTTACATCATTCTTTTTAACTATACCTATCTATCATCGATTTTCAACCATTTTATAAAAGCAAACACTTAAACTGGATTTATGACAAGTTTTTGGTTAAACATTTTCTTAAACCTAAGTCATGAATCCTGTTTTTCATAAAACCTATGTACTCGCCGGCATTTTCATGCTGACGTATTTTCACATGTGTTTCAGGTACAGTAGTTGGTGTTATATGATGATGATGTTGGTGTATGCTCACATAGGAATGGACGAGGCCTTAGTGACATTAAAAGATGCAAAACTAGTTAATTATGTTATGTGTCTTTATTGTTAAGACATTGTAACTCACTTGATTTAATAAAATGAAACAATTTATTCCATGGTTATGAAACAATGATTCTGTTACAACACTCCCCGACGTTTCCGCCACGTTTTGTTGTTTTACGTGGTCGGGGTGTGACAGAAAAGTTGGTATCAGAGCCAATGGTTATAGATAATTAGGTTATTAGTAATGCTTTGACCTAGACTATAACCTTCCTAGGACCCTAACACAAGATTCTTGTGTTTAGATTTTAAAACAATACCATCACTTATCCTTAGGTGACAACCACAACAAGAACATAAATTTGATCTGCTTTGAAAACTAATCATCTGTTCTAGGATGATTTATTATAAGGTTTCGAACCTTCAAAGTTTTCAAAATCCCGTCAAAGTTTGGGTCTAAATAATGTGAACACGTGCAAACTGGAAGAGTGGGTGCTTGTACCCTGAGTTTTCTGTCTAAGGCTAGAGTGTTCGTACAAATCCGAAGTATCGGACCAGTCACTCTTACCTGGGAACTCTTGGGGTGAGTGTCCACTTATAGGCGAGCATGTCTTCGTGATACATCATGAGGACCTATTTACTTTGATTCAGCCTTTGTGTGTCGTTTGTTTGCTTCGTGGTTCAAACAAATGACCATCACCCATGCTTTTGGTCGATAATTTCCTATTCTTACCCAATGTCGTTTCACTTGTTTCTCTCTCTTGTTTCCCTTTTAGAATGCCTCCACGACGCGACAATTAGATACCTAATGAAGAACTGGCAGCTATCATTACCCAGCAAATGACTGCTGTAATCCCGAACATCGTTGCTCAATGCAACCAAGCTCTCAACAACAATAATGCCCCCTGCAACTTCAAGACGTTCAATTCAGCTAAGCCATCAAAGTTTTCTGGGTCTCAAGGAGCGACTGCACTTCTGCAATGGTTCGAGAGTCTAGAGAGCACCTTCAGACATGTTCAATGCCCAAACGAGCGAAAGGTAGATTTCGCATCTAGTGTCTTTGAAAAGCGGGCTTTGACATGGTGGAATGGTGTAATGAGAGATAGGGGTGCCGATGTGGCACTAGCTCAGACATGGGAAGAGCTTCGAGCTCTAATGATGAAGGAATTTTGTCCTCGTCATGAGATCAGGGCTTTGGAAAGGGAATTCGACGATCTTAAACAAGACAGCGGTGAACATCGAGCCTACACTGATCGATATGAGGAGCTGAGCCTGTTGTGTCCTTCCATGGTTACGCCTTTGGATAAGGCAATCGAGAAATACATTGATGGTCTCCCTGACTCAGTTCAGGACATTGTTACTGGTAGTAATCCTACCACAGTTAGACAGGCCATTGAATTATCTGCTACCCTAACTGAATCTCAGATCAGAAAGCGCAAACTTTTTCGGAAAGGTGACAAGAAACAAGCAGCTAATGTTCAGGAGGAAACCAAGGAAAGCAAAACCGACCCCTCTAAGAAGCATAAGGCTTCGCAAAATTATGCAATTGCTGCACAACCCAACCCAAACACCCTCAACCAACCAGCTCAACCTCCTGCAAGGAAACCTTATGCCGGTACTGCACCGAAATGCAACAAATGTAATACACACCACTTAGCTCACCTACAGTGTCGTTTGTATGCATCATGTGGGCGACTCGGTCACCTGGCAAATTGTTGTCGATTTACCCCAAAACAAGGTGGTCCAAACCAACCTCAAGTAAATCCTGCTCAAGCTCGTTTCCCCCCAGGATCTTGCTTCAACTGTGGCGAAATGGGCCATTTCAGAAGAAATTGCCCAAAGCTTGCTAATGCGAATCCAGCGCAGGGATGAGCATCGGACCGACTAGAAGACAACGTTGTTTAGAAATAATCAAGCCTTATTTATTATTTTCTTTTGTTGTCAAGGTCCATGAAACAGTTGATTGTTGTTTATAAATAAATCTTTTTATTTTACATTACAATGTACAAATGTGATGGCATGTATAAACAACGTATCCCCTACAAATACCGACAATCAAGGAGCCGTATTCCTTGAAGAACATACTACCCCCAAAATCTTTCTATTTTATAATCTCTTACGTCTTCCCACAAAAAAATCCTAAGTACTCGTTTCTCCCAAGGAAATGAAGTACAAGGCGCAAGTTACAACTCTGTACGAATACCCAAAGTACCACTATAAATTCTTAACAGGGTACCCAAGGGTATTTCCGTATATCCTAAAATTATCGTACCTTAATTCGAATATTGCGTTTTCTTGAAAACAAAGTCGAATTTTTGGTAGATCATTCTATCTTTATAGATAGATTCTTGAAAATGATTAAAGTGCCAAATGAAATCCACGGATTGGATTCCTGGTGTACTTTAAGTATCCACGTCCAAAGGTAACAAATTAAAAGTCAAACTAAAAAATTATGTGGTTTGACGGGTGGTCCATAGGACAACCCTTAAGTGCCTTAAAAAGATTAAAACCCCATGCTTTACACGTTTAATTGTTTGAACTTGGTAACTATTAGTTGTTTGGATGTGCAGGTGCAAATGGAGCATAAAAGGGAAAGAATTTGGAGCATCAATAAAAAATCAATTTTTGGAATTGAAGAATTAAGAGGATAGCATGATAGAGGATGAAATTACGAGAACGTAGGCGAAAACGGTGAAGAAAACGGAGTTGAAACGAAAAATTTATGCTGAAAACAAGTTTTCAGCATTGCCTGCCGTAAGACAGAAGACAAGAACCGTATGACTTGGCTGCTCGCCGTAAGCTACGGCCCTCTGGCGTAGCTTACGGTGCCGACTGATCCAAAATCGTAACTTATGCATTTAATTGTCATTTTCATGGGGTTTAAGTGTGTCTCATCATATGTTTCGGTTACACAACACTTGGGGATGAATTTTGGCTAATTTTTGGAGCTTGAAGACTATCTTTATCATTGTTTTTCTTGTTCTTAACTTGTTTGAAGATTAAAAAACTTGGTTTATGATGTTTGTTCAAGCCATGAGTGGCTAAACATTTTGTGGTCATCTTTGGTGGAAGGTTTTGTAAGACTTTATGCTTTATTTCCTTATTTCTAGAATAACAATCTTGATCTTTATTGAATTGTTTGTTATGGTGTGTGATTGATTGTTAGTAAATTATTGCTTCTTATGTTAAACTAATTAGAAACCATACGTTCTTGGTGCCGTTGGCAATCGAGATATCATGGGTATAGTTAGGCTTGGGTAAGGGTTGATTGATCATCGGGTAACAACCTTACGTTCTAGGAATCTGAGTACTTAGTTCCCTTTCATCACTGCAATTGATCACACATGAACTATGTCTATGTAGTTCTTTCTAGTGGAATGTTAACATAAATGTCAAAGCAAACCGAAAACTAAAGATGATCATTTGTCCCTAATTTGTTTACAACCAAATCTTTTCTCTTTCAATTTAATTAGTTTAATTTAGTCTAAAACCAATTCACTCACATAAACTCTTGAACTTTACTTTTCTTGCAATTAGATCAATTTAGTCAAGTTAGATATAATCTTCCAAATAACACATATTCCACAAACTCCCTGTGTTCGATACCCACTTACCACTATCTACTTAGTAGTAATTGGATTAAATTTGATTGTGACCACGACATCACGTCAAATTTTGGCGCCGTTGCCGGGGAGTAGTGCGCAATGTGTGTTATCTTGTGTATTAGTTAAAAAAAATAAAAAATAAAATAAAATAATCTAAAAAACCAAAAAGATTTCTTTTATGTTCATGATTTACACTTGGTAGTTGAGTTGTGTTGTGCAGGATGATAGGGCATTACACAAATTTCAGCTTATTTACGTGTAGATTGTGCGGGGGTCCACGACATCCTTGTATTGGTTGCCACGAGGCTCACTACAGGAGGGCACATGGAAAACCGGTGTCTTATGTTTCACAGCTTCCACCTTCATCATACGTTGACGATTATATATCAGAAATGGAGGATGACTATTATTCGTATGGATACGATCGGGACGAGGAAGTTTATTATGAGGCAAGGATGGATAGTCTATGTTTTTGTTGCGGTCGCGATCACACTTATGATTATGATGTGTGCACGGTGTATTCAGAAAACCCAAAGTATTGGAATAAAAAGATGATGGATGCGCGCATCTATAGACCGTATCAGGGATATCGACAATATCATCCCGAAGAATATTCTGAGCCCGAGGGTGTTTATATTTATGAGACTGAGGAGGAGAAAGAGCTTGCTGTATTGGAAGTAACTTTGTCCAAACTCGAGCAATATTTAGCAACACCCAACCTGTCCAATGAAGACCGAATCAGCTGCTTAGTTTCTAAGTGTCATACTTTAAAATTGAAGATAGAGATAGAAGAACGCCTCTCACCATTACCTGACGATATTAGAGATTATTCTCACATGAAGGAGGAGGTTGTGGAGGATAATACCACACCAATGAGTCCTTTATCTGATGAAGAGTCACTTATAGATCAGATGATGTGTGCAGATTATGAGGTAGAGCAGGCTGATGAGATGGATATGTGTACCGAACCTCTTCCTATATCAATGATTCAAATTAACAAGTGTGGGGAAGTGGGTTCGAGGAATAAGATGAGAAGGGTGAAACTACCAGACATTAAGGTATATGTCATGAAGTGGACTAGCAAAGCCCGTAGGAGCAGCTTTAACATGCCAAGTATACTGACAAATCTATGGAGATGGCATGTAAATTTCCGGGCATTTGTTGGAAATGTTGCGGGTAAGTGTGCATTAAGACCACCATAACGCATATCAGGTATGGTCTGGCTGAAGACCTTTAAACTTAGCGCTCTCGGGAGGCAGCCCGAGGATGTAGAGTATTGTACTTGTGTTTTGTTTTGTTTTGTTTTGTTTTGTTTTGTTTGGTTTTGTTTTGGTGTTGTGTTTGTGTTTTGGCAGGTTATTACGTTTCAACCCTCGCGGATGCAATGATTCAAGTGTGGGGATGTTTGGCAACATCCCTGTTGAGATATCAGCGAATCCAAGAGATGTTTATGTTCCTGTCCGATTACTACAGCTGCGTCACTACCAACACTGCTGATTTACTGATCAGGTCGTGTCTTGTTCTCATTTTGTGCACCTTTGTATATATTCATGTTTAAGTTTATGGTTGGGCGGTTGGGTGGTGTTTTGATGTGTTTGTTTGATGGGTTGTGAAAGTTGGTGGTGTTTTAGTAAGCAAAATATTTATATATATAGAATAAAAAAAACAAAAAGAAATTTGGGGTTTGAGAGTATTAGCGAAAGCTAATGTTTTTGGGTAAAAGCGATCTTCCCCTCAAAATCATACATTGGGACAATGTATCCCAAGTGTGGGGATGGGGGAAATTTTTGAGAATTTTAAAAAATTGTGAAATCAAGCGAAAAATTGTCGAAATTTAAACACTTGATATTGTTCCACTTGACATACCGACACCTATTTCTAGTCCTTTCTTGGTGAGAGTTTCAGCCACATATGATTATTAAAGATGTTTTCTTTGTTTTGAGCGGCGGTGTGTGGCTTGTGTTAATAGAACTTGTGTACGAATTCTTGCCAAATCCTAGAGTTAGCATGCTTGTGAAAATGATAGGGGACTTTTAGGTAGCCTCGTCTAGATGTGTGCGCGTGTGGGATTGGTGGGTTGGACCTCATACGTTACATATATGAGCTTGGTTTGTGAGGGGTGGGGGTTTGGTCTTTAGAAAGCCATGTTTGAGCCTTATACTATTCGGTTGTGACCCAAACCTACTTCTTACAAAAAAAAAAAAAAAAAAAACTTTACCTATTGAGACGACCCGGTTTAGGAATTTAGTTTGTGATTGTTGATGTTCTTGTATATATTGTTGAGTTTTACGTGTTATGAAAAAAATGAAAAAAAAGAAAGAAAAAAAAAGAGAAAAATATGAGAAAAATACAAAAAGAAGTATTCAGTTACAATAGAAGTTGAGAAGTTGATGATGTTTTGTATATAGTTGATGTTTGCGTTGTTTAGTGGTAGAAATAAAAACCGGGTCAAATCAATTAGCTACTTGCATATATATTCCACCATTTTCCTACCTTTACACATAGCCCCGTTACAACCCGAATGTCCTTTTGATTCATAAGCATGCTAGGTATTTGATAGGAGTAAACTTGATTTGTATACAAGCTTATTGTCGCACAATCACAGACTTGCATTGAGCGTGTTAGCATAATGTTGCTAATATTACTTGTCACTGAGAGTTGTTGTGAGGGGTGTGTCTTGTGGTATGATAAAAAGTTTGTAAAAGGACGGTACATTTTAGCTTGGTTTGCATGTTGATCGCTTGTGGTTTTGAAATGGTTAGTGAATGAGTTGCTTGGGACAAGCAACGGGTAAGTGTGGGGATGTGACGGGTGGTCCATAGGACAACCTTTAAGTGCCTTAAAAATATTAAAACCCCATGCTTTACACGTTTAATTGTTTGAACTTGGTAACTATTAGTTGTTTGGACGTGCAGGTGCAAATGGAGCATAAAAGGGAAAGAATTTGGAGCATCAATAAAAAATCAAATTTTGGAATTGAAGAATTAAGAGGATAGCATGATAGAGGATGAAATTACGAGAACGTAGGCGAAAACGGTGAAGAAAACGGAGTTGAAACGAAAAAGTTATGCTGAAAACAAGTTTTCAGCATTGCCTGCCGTAAGACAGAAGACAAGGACCGTATGACTTGGCTGCTCGCCGTAAGCTACGGCCCTCTGGCGTAGCTTACGGCGCCGACTGATCCAAAATCGTAACTTATGCATTTAATTGTCATTTTCATGGGGTTTAAGTGTGTCTCATCATATGTTTCGGTTACACAACACTTGGGGATGAATTTTGGCTAATTTTTGGAGCTTGAAGACTATCTTTATCATTGTTTTTCATGTTCTTAACTTGTTTGAAGATTAAAAAACTTGGTTTATGATGTTTGTTCAAGCCATGAGTGGCTAAACATTTTGTGGTCATCTTTGGTGGAAGGTTTTGTAAGACTTTATGCTTTATTTCCTTATTTCTAGAATAACAATCTTGATCTTTATTGAATTGTTTGTTATGGTGTGTGATTGATTGTTAGTAAATTATTGCTTCTTATGTTAAACTAATTAGAAACCATACGTTCTTGGTGCCGTTGGCAATCGAGATATCATGGGTATAGTTAGGCTTGGGTAAGGGTTGATTGATCATCGGGTAACAACCTCACGTTCTAGGAATCTGAGTACTTAGTTCCCTTTCATCACTGCAATTGATCACACATGAACTATGTCTATGTAGTTCTTTCTAGTGGAATGTTAACATAAATGTCAAAGCAAACCGGAAACTAAAGATGATCATTTGTCCCTAATTTGTTTACAACTAAATCTTTTCTCTTTCAATTTAATTAGTTTAGTTTAGTCTAAAACCAATTCACTCACATAAACTCTTGAACTTTACTTTTCTTGCAATTAGATCAATTTAGTCAAGTTAGATATAATCTTCCAAATAACACATATTCCACAAACTCCCTGTGTTCGATACCCACTTACCACTATCTACTTAGTAGTAATTGGATTAAATTTGATTGTGACCACGACATCACGTCATGGTTATGTGCTTATGTTCTCCCTTTATGTTCTTGGTGTGATCCAAATTTTTGTTATCCAAATCCTCGAAGAGTCTTCTATATCTTCGTATATCTGAATTCATTATTCGGATCGGTTTATTTGGTTATGGTTACGGTTCGGTTTACGGTTTTTATTTGGTTACGGTTTTTTCTGAACACCCCTATTCATAGTAGGATATCAAAAAGTACTACCTCAATCCTTAATGGGCTTCAACGTTATAGTTAAAACCCTTGGATTATAAAGTACTATTCTAAAGTATAAAGACATCATGTGTTGATGTAATTAAAGATTCCTCTTGGGTAGTTTAGTTAAAGAGATCATTTGTTGATCTAGTTAAAGAGATTGATTCGGCAATCTATTTAAAGATATCATGTGTTGATATAGTTAAAGTGGCCCTCTGGTGGTCTAGTTAAAGAGATCATTTGTTGATCTAGTTAAAGAGGTTGGTTCGGCAATCTAGTTAAAGATATCATGTGTTGATATAGTTAAAGAGGCCCTCTGGTGGTCTAGTTAAAGAGATCATTTGCTGATCTAGTTAAAGTGATTGGTTCGGCAATCTAGTTAAAGATATCATGTGTTGATATAGTTAAAGAGGCCCTCTGGTGGTCTAGTTAAAGAGATCATTTGTTGATCTAGTTAAAGAGATTGGTTCGACAATCTAGTTAAAGATATCATGTGTTGATATAGTTAAAAAGGCCCTCGGATGGTCTAGTTCAAGAGATTATTTGTTAATCTAGTCAAAAAGATCCTTTGGTGACCTAGTTAAAGGGACTCTATTGAAGTCTAGTTAAATCACCATAGGATTATTCTTTTGATCTTTTCAACTTCATGTTTCAAGCCCTCACAAGTTTCCTCTAAATAAATTTCGGGACGAAATTTCCTGAAGTAGGGGAGACTGTGACACCTGTGTCACATCAACCATCAAACAAATACCAAATCAATGAAATATTGTATTTCATACTTGGGATTTGTATAAATGTGTGTATCGTTTGCACATATTAATTCTTGTTCGATTTCGGCCTTTAAATCGCTTTCTGGAAGGTTATACGCGATCTGATGCGTAAATATAACCAGTTTAATGCAACAAACACTCCGGAATAGTGAAATAGGCTTAGCATACCTTAAATAACCCTTACATAACTTAGAAATAAGTTTTGGATGGTTTGGTATGCCGAAATCAAGTTTATTCGCTTATAGGGACTAAATTCGACAAACTGCTAAAGTATGTCAATTTGTACTGTAACAGACCTTCCGGAACTTGATCATAAGTTAAACACACCCTAAATATCCTTTACATAGCTTAAAAATAGGCTTTGAGGTGCTCGGTGTGCTAAAATAAACTTTATGATCATTCAGGGACTAAAAGCGTCAAAAAGTGCATAAGTTTGCATTTTCGCGCATATTTTACGTTCTGAATACTTCCGGACTTCCAAAAAGTTATGCAAGCATTAAGATATTTTATTTAGTGTTTGGCATTAGAAAAATCCATTCGTCGCGTAATTTGGATCATCTTTCACGCTTATGCGCATTCCGTCGTAATTAAGTGAACATCGTGATCGTACGGCCAAACGAACCAACCTCCGGCATATTTTTGGGCATGTTTCATGTCCACAATGTTTAGGCATCATTTTAGGGCCTTAAAATTGGATTTACGGGCCTTAGAAGTGTTGGAAATGGCTTAAATATGCAACAGGGACTAAAACTGTCATTTCTGAAAGTTGTGCTGATCAGACAAGCCCAGGCGGCCCGCCTGAGTTTTGTGTGTATCCTGACGCGGGCCGCGTGGCCTCCCCAGACCTGCATTTTTGTTGCAAACAGCTGTTTACAGCTGTTAATCACTTCAAAACCACTTGCAAATGGTATTTTCAATCCATGGGCTGAATCTATGGGTGCCCAAGGTTTCCCAAAACAATGGGCCCATGTGTACGGCCGAGATCGAAGCACGTTTCGCGATGAACGATCCTAACGGTTGTGCCATGCCTAAATAAACCCAACCCACTTCATTCTTTCCCCACTTGATTTCTGAGATTTCTCTAAGTTGGGGTATTCCATCACCTCATACCTGAGAATACTTGGAAAATCAAACTTGCGGGGACCTTCTGTAAGTATTCTTTCGCGTTTTTCATTCGTTTTAGCGTTAAAGTCAAACTACGTTTGACTTTCTTCATTGACCAGTGTATGGTCAACGCGAAGTTCGTTTGAACTTCATAACGTGAGCGTAATCACGATGGTTATAGTCCCTAGTGACTATACCTACTGATTACCACGTTATCTAGGCTCAGTGACGAGTCGTAGTTTCGGCCAAAATGCGTTTCCTCGCGTATTTTGTAACCAAACTACTCTAGGGTATTAAAACCGTTTGTTTTAAAACCAAACCTGTTTTCTAACTTTACTAAACATGTTCTAGCATGTTTAGCTCTTCGCTTTTAGAATTGTGCTTGTTTAGGGTCGTAAAGGTAAGCGATCTAATCAATCGCTTATACTTTCGAACCCGACCCATTTGGTCGATCATTAGGATCCGACCAAACACTTTAGGTGACCATAGTTGTATAGGGAATAACCTTCCGAGGTTATACCTTATGGTCACGTCGTTTAAGTAGTTGTATGATAAGTAGTTCTTATGCCTTAGGTAAATTACCAAAATGCCCTTTTTGCGCTAAAATTCATTTTAAGCCTATGTAACATAACTTTTGACATATAAACTGTTTTGGCAACCATATAAAACATGTTAAGGCATATCTTGCTTGTCATAGGACTAGTTAGGCATTCCGAACGCGTTTTACGCGAACGACGCGTTAAAGTAGCATAAGCTACCTAAACGGGTCGTAATGGGTCGAAAGCACTTAGGGTAGGTTTCATTTTAGTATGTAGGCCTTGTTAGACCATATCATATGAGTTCCAATACTCATTTGGTTTACGAAACCTCATACTATCCAATCCCCCGATTTAGGTCCGGTTTATTTATGTAGTTATCTATATAGGGTGCCGTTTGATTCCGTGATTCCTCTAGCTTTGCTTGGTTGTTGTTCAAGACTTCTAAGCACCCTCAAGTAAGTACATAGACCCCTCTTTTACTGTTTTCCAAACATTTTGTGGTGAAACACATGTGCCTACTTGTTACTTTCATGATTTCATGCTTTTATATCATGCTATGTATGTCTATCCGTCGCATACTTAGTACATTGTTTGTGCATTCTTACCTATGGTTTGGTCATTACATTTTTCACTTGCCATACATGACATTTTGTTTACACATTACTTGATTGACATTTGACAACGGTTTAGACATGGGCAATTTACATTGGTGGTTTATGTGGGTAAGTGATTTGAGTAACGAGACGTGTGTAATGTGATAAAAGCATGGTGGATACGCCGCTGGTACTTCCTATATATAAGTGCTTGTATTATATTACATGGCGTAGCGTTATTTAAATCATTCATTTGGACTTATACATTTTTACACAAATAACATATTTTTCACAAGACATTGTTTTACAAAACAGTTTGTTTTATACAAATTCCTTTTTACTTGGTTATTCACTTAACCTTACATCATTCTTTTTAACTATACCTATCTATCATCGATTTTCAAACGTTTTATAAAAGCAAACACTTAAACTGGATTTATGACAAGTTTTTGGTTAAACATTTTCTTAAACGTAAGTCATGAATCCTGTTTTTCATAAAACCTATGTACTCGCCGGCATTTTTATGCTGACGTATTTTCACATGTGTTTCAGGTACAGTAGTTGGTGTTATATGATGATGATGTTGGTGTATGCTCACATAGGAATGGACGAGGCCTTAGTGACATTAAAAGATGCAAGACTAGTTAATTATGTTATGTTTCTTTATTGTTAAGACATTGCAACTCACTTGATTTAATAAAATGAAACAATTTATTCCATGGTTATGAAACAATGATTCTGTTACAACACTCCCCGACGTTTCCGCCACGTTTTGTTGTTTTACGTGGTCGGTGTGTGACAGAAAAGTTGGTATTAGAGCCAATGGTTATAGAGAATTAGGTTATTAGTAATGCTTTGACCTAGACTATAACCTTCCTAGGACCCTAACACAAGATTCTTGTGTTTAGATTTTAAAACAATACCGTCACTTATCCTTAGGTGACAACCATAACAAGAACATAAATTTGATCTGCTTTGAAAACTAATCATCTGTTCTAGGATGATTTATTATAAGGTTTCGAACCTTCAAAGTTTTCAAAATCCCGTCAAAGTTTAGGTCTAAATAATGTGAACACGTGCAATTTGGAAGAGTGGGTGCCTGTACCCTGAGTTTTCTGTCTAAGGCTAGAGTGTTCGTACAAATCCGCAGTATCGGACCAGTCACTCTTACCTGGGAACTCTTGGGGTGAGTGTCCATTTATAGGCGAGCATGTCTTCGCGATACATCATGAGGACCTATTTACTTTGATTCAGCCTTTGTGTGTCGTTTGTTTGCTTCGTGGTTCAAACAAATGACCATCACCCATGCTTTTGGTCGATAATTTCCTATTCTTACCCAATGCCGTTTCACTTGTTTCTCTCTCTTGTTTCCCTTTTAGAATGCCTCCACGACGCGACAATCAGATACCTAATGAAGAACTGGCAGCTATCATTACCCAGCAAATGACTGCTGCAATCCCGAACATCGTTGCTCAATGCAACCAAGCTCTCAACAACAATAATGCCCCCTGCAACTTCAAGACGTTCAATTCAGCTAAGCCATCAAAGTTTTCCGGGTCTCAAGGAGCGACTGCACTTCTACAATGGTTCGAGAGTCTAGAGAGCACCTTCAAACATGTTCAATGCCCAAACGAGCGAAAGGTAGATTTCGCATCTAGTGTCTTTGAAAAGCGGGCTTTGACATGGTGGAATGGTGTAATGAGAGATAGGGGTGCTGATGTGGCACTAGCTCAGACATGGGAAGAGCTTCGAGCTCTAATGATGAAGGAATTTTGTCCTCATCATGAGATCAGGGCTTTGGAAAGCGAATTCGACGATCTTAAACAAGACAACGGTGAACATCGAGCCTACACTGATCGATATGAGGAGCTGAGCCTGTTGTGTCCTTCCATGGTTACGTCATTGGATAAGGCAATCGAGAAATACATTGATGCTCTCCCTGACTCAGTTCAGGACATTGTTACTGGTAGTAATCCTACCACAGTTAGACAGGCCATTGAATTATCTGCTACCCTAACCGAATCTCAGATCAGAAAGCGCAAACTTTTTCGGAAAGGTGACAAGAAACAAGCAGCTAATGTTCAGGAGGAAACCAAGGAAAGCAAAACCGAACCCTCTAAGAAGCATAAGGCTTCGCAAAATTGTGCAATTGCTGCACAACCCAACCCAAACACCCTCAACCAACCAGCTCAACCTCCTGCAAGGAAACCTTATGCCGGTACTGCACCGATATGCAACAAATGTAATGCACACCACTTAGCTCACCTACAGTGCTGTTTGTGTGCATCATGTGGGCGACTCGGTCACCTGGCAAATGCTTGTCGATTTACCCCAAAACAAGGTGGTCCAAACCAACCTCAAGTAAATCCTGCTCAAGCTCGTTTTCCCCTAGGATCTTGCTTCAACTGTGGCGAAATGGGCCATTTCCGAAGAAATTGCCCAAAGCTTGCTAATGCGAATCCAACGCAGGGATGAGCATCGGACCGACTAGAAGACAACGTTGTTTAGAAATAATCCAGCTTTATTTATTATTTTCTTTTGTTGTCAAGGTCCATGAAATAGTTGATTGTTGTTTATAAATAAATCTTTTTATTTTACATTACAATGTACAAATGTGATGGCATGTATAAACAACGTATCCCCTACAAATACCGACAATTAAGGAGCCGTATTCCTTGAAGAACATACTACCCCCAAAATCTTTCTATTTTATAATCTCTTACGTCTTCCCATAAAAAAATCCTAAGTACTCGTTTCTCCCAAGGAAATGAAGTACAAGGCGCAAGTTACAACTCTGTACGAATACCCAAAGTACCACTATAAATTCTTAATAGGGTACCCAAGGGTATTTTCATATATCCTAAAATTATCGTACCTTAATTCGAATATTGCGTTTTCTTGAAAACGAAGTCGAATTTTTGGTAGATCATTCTATCTTTATAGATAGATTCTTGAAAATGATTAAAGTGCCAAATGAAATCCACGGATTGGATTCCTGGTGTACTTTAAGTATCCACATCCAAAGGTAACAAATTAAAAGTCAAACTAAACAATTATGTGGTTATGTGCTTATGTTCTCCCTTTATGTTCATGGTGTGATCCAAATTTTTGTTATCCAAATCCTCGTATAGTCTTCTATATCTTCGTATAAGGGGTTGATGTGCGTGAAGTGTGTTATATTTTTAGATATATTTTTAAGCCCTTTTTACACTTTTAGCCAAGTTTTAAATTTATAAAACACGATATTTACTAACACTAAACACACATATGGGCAAGTGCACCCATCGTGGACGTAGTATAGTGTTGGTAAGATACCGAGGTCGTCCAAGGACACAAGAGCTTTTAATACCGGTTTATCCTCAACGTCTAATCAAATCAAAAAGTTAGAAAAATGTTTTAAACTAAGAAAAATAAAAACTAACTAAATGCTGAAAAATAAAATAAAATAAAAACAGATAGACAAGATGAATCACTTGGATCCGACACGTGTATTAGTATAACCTTTGATTATTTTCGCACTTTTGCACTTGTTTAAGAGATTATCTTAGTTATTGTAGTAGGCCCCTTTTTCGGAGGTGACGTTACCCTCAACCCAGTAGTTTGAGTCAGCAAGGATACAATCCTAAAGGGTTGGATTATTGAAAGATAATGAATTAAGTTATTAATGCAAATTATGGTAGGCCCCGCTTTTGGCGGTGACGTTACCCTCGGCTAAGTAGTCTGAGTCAGCAGGGATACAGTCCTAAATAGCCGGGTTATAGTATTAATAGTAGTTAGCTTATGAGGGGGTCAAAGAGTTTGGATCCCCGCCATCCAATACCTATGGGCATTGAAGGAGATCCTACTAAATTTGACCCAGGTCCCAAGCAGGACCTCTAAACGCTGAACAAGGGCAAGACCTTTACCAAACCGTTCCCTTAACCCCCGACCAGGTAGCCAACATACCTCCATATAGACCGTGGAGATATGAATGGTGAAAATCTTTTATTTTATATAGACAGTAAAATAATGCCAAGACACCACGGACAAACGATAAGGAAAGATCACCTTCAACATAAGTAACTAGTTATTAAAGTCATTAATACAAAACCAAATAAAAAGTGCAAAAGATTAAAAATAAAAAGTATTATACTAAACACTTGTCTTCACCAAGTGATGTAAGAGACTTAGGCAAACATGGCCTTGATTGTCAAGAACTCTTACGATCAATCTTGGATCCCGAGACGACTCACACACTCTATGATGGACAATGGATGATGGTGGTGGATGATGGTGTTATGGTGGTGGTGGGTGGTGGATGAAGTGTGAGAGAGGTGGTGTGCCAAGGGATGAGAGAGAATGAAGCCAAGCTCCTCTATTTATAGGCTGAACAGAACGCTGGACACGGCCCCGTGTTCGCTGAACACGGCCCCGTGCCCGTCTGACATTCTCTCTCTTCATTAATTGTAATTGCGAATTACAATTAATGCGCCTGCTGTACTTTCAACACGCCCCCGTGTCCGCTGGGCACGGCCCCGTGGTGAGCAATGGAAGCTTCTACTGGTTTGTCTTTTCTGCTGCTTCCTGGGCACGCCCCCGTGTTCACTGGACACGGGGCGTGTTCAGGCTCTGTTCTCTTCTCTTTTGTCTTGGGAGGTGCCGTTGAGGGTCCGGGCAGTTCACTTTTGTCCCTTTTCTTGTATTTATGGTAGAATTAGTGGTCTTTTTGCTTCTTTTGTGATTTTGAGCTCATTTCATCCTGAAAATACAAAAGGAAGACAAAAACACTCTTTTTCCAACATTAGTACTTAAAAAGGGTTAGTTTTATGCCTTAATTGATGTGTTTTATATGTTGCATTTTGCACACATCAGGGTTCATAGTAGGATATCAAAAAGTACTACCTCAATCCTTAATGGGCTTCAACGTTATAGTTAAAAACCTTGGATTATAAAGTACTATTCTAAAGTTTAAAGACATCATGTGTTGATGTAATTAAAGATTCCTCTTGGGTAGTTTAGTTAAAGAGATCATTTATTGATCTAGTTAAAGATATCATGTGTTGATATAGTTAAAGAGGCCCTCTGGTGGTCTAGTTAAAGAGATCATTTGTCGATCTAGTTAAAGAGATTGATTCGGCAATCTAGTTAAAGATATCATGTGTTGATATAGTTAAAGAGGCCCTCTGGTGGTCTAGCTAAAGAGATCATTTGCTGATCTAGTTAAAGAGATTGGTTCGGCAATCTAGTTAAAGATATCATGTGTTGATATAGTTAAAGAGGCCCTCTGGTGGTCTAGTTAAAGAGATCATTTGTTGATCTAGTTAAAGAGATTGGTTCGACAATCTAGTTAAAGATATCATGTGTTGATATAGTTAAAAAGGCCCTCGGGTGGTCTAGTTCAAGAGATTATTTGTTAATCTAGTCAAAAAGATCCTTTGGTGACCTAGTTAAAGGGACCCTATTGAAGTCTAGTTAAATCACCATAGGATTATTCTTTTGATCTTTTCAACTTCATGTTTCAAGCCCTCACAAGTTTCCTCTAAATAAATTTCGGGACGAAATTTCCTGAAGTAGGGGAGAATGTGACACCTGTGTCACTTAAACCATCAAACAAATACCAAATCAATGAAATATCGTATTTCATACTTGGGATTTGTATAAATGTGTGTATCGTTTGCACATATTAATTCTTGTTCGATTTCGGGCTTTAAATCGCTTTCTGGAAGGTTATACGCGATCTGATGCGTAAATATAACCAGTTTAATGCAACAAACACTCCGGAATAGTGAAATAGGCTTAACATACGTTAAATAACCCTTACATAACTTAGAAATAAGTTTTGGATGGTTTGGTATGCCGAAATCAAGTTTATTCACTTACAGGGACTAAATTCGACAAACTGCGAAAGTATGTCAATTTGTACTTTAACAGACCTTCTGGAACTTGATCATAAGTTAAACACACCCTAAATATCCTTTACATAGCTTATAAATAGGCTTTGAGGTGTTCGGTGTGCTAAAATAAACTTTATGATCATTCAGGCACTAAAAGCGTCAAAAAGTGCATAAGTTTGCATTTTCGCGCATATTTTACGTTCTGAATACTTCCAGACTTCCAAAAATTTATGCAAGCATTAAAATATTTTATTTTAGTGTTTGGCATTAGAAAAATCCATTCGACGCGTAATTTGGATCATCTTTCGCGCTTATGCGCATTCCGTCGTAATTAAGCGAACATCACAATCGTACGGCCAAACGAACCAACCTCCGGCATATTTTTGGGCATGTTTCATGTCCACAATGTTTAGGTATCATTTTAGGGCCTTAAAATTGGCTTTACGAGCCTTAGAAGTGTTGGAAATGGCTTAAATATGCAACAGGGACTAAAACTGTCATTTCTGAAAGTTTGTGCTGATCAAACAAGCTCAGGCGGGCCGCCTGAGTTTTGTGTGTATCCTGACGCGGGCCGCGTGGCCTCCCGAGACCTGCATTTTTGTTGCAAACAGCTGTTTACAGCTGTTAATCACTTCAAAACCACTTGCAAATGGTATTTTCAATCCATGGGCTGAATCTATGGGTGCCCAAGGTTTCCCAAAACAATGGGCCCATTTGTACGGCCAAGATCGAAGCACGTTTCGCGATGAACGATCCTAACGGTTGTGCCATGCCTATATAAACCCAACCCACTTCATTCTTTCCCCACTTGATTTCTGAAATTTCTCTAAGTTGGGGTGTTCCATCACCTCATACCTGAGAATACTTATCAAACTTGCGGGGACCTTCTGTAAGTATTTCTTTCGCGTTTTTCATTCGTTTTAGCGTTAAAGTCAAACTGCGTTTGACTTTCTTCATTGACCAGTTTATGGTCAACGTGAAGTTTGTTTGAACTTCATAACGTGAGCGTAATCACGATGGTTATAGTCCCTAGTGACTATACCTATGTTACGTAACTTTTGACATATAAACTGTTTTGGCAACCATATTAAACATGTTAAGGCATATCTTGCTTGTCATAGGACTAGTTAGGCATTCCGAACGCATTTTACGCGAACGACGCGTTAAAGTAGCATAAGCTACCTAAACGGGTCGTAATGGGTCGAAAGCACTTAGGATAGGTTTCATTTTAGTATGTAGGCCTTGTTAGACCATATCATATGAGTTCCAATACTCATTTGGTTTACGAAACCTCATACTATCCAATCCCCCGATTTAGGTCCGGTTTATTTATGTAGTTATCTATATAGGGTGCCGTTTGATTCCGTGATTCCTCTAGCTTTGCTTGGTTGTTGTTCAAGACTTCTAAGCACCCTCAAGTGAGTACATAGACCCCTCTTTTACTGTTTTCCAAACATTTTGGGTTGAAACACATGTGCCTACTTGTTACTTTCATGATTTCATGCTTTTATATCATATACTTGCTATGATTCACTAGTACACTATTAGTACATGATTTTATTATGTTTTTGCTATGTATGCCCATTGTGTGCATACTTAGTACATCGTTTTACATAACATTTCATGCTATGTATGTTCATCATACTTAGTACATTTTACATCACATGCTATGTATGCCCATTGTGTGCATACTTAGTACATCGTTTTACATAACATTTCATGCTATGTATGTTCATCATACTTAGTACATTTTACATCACATGCTATGTATGCCCATTGTGTGCATACTTAGTACATCGTTTTACATAACATTTCATGCTATTTATGTTCATCATACTTAGTACATTTTACATCACATTCTATGTATGTCCATTGTGTGCATACTTAGTACATCGTTTTACAAGGCATTTTATGCTTTGTATCATGCTATGTATGTCCATCCGTCGCATACTTAGTACATTGTTTGTGCATTCTTACCTATGGTTTGGTCATTACATATTTCACTTGCCATACATGACATTTTGTTTACACATTACTTGATTGACATTTGACAACGGTTTAGACATGGACAATTTACATTGGTGGTTTATGTGGGTAAGTGATTTGAGTAACGAGACGTGTGTAATGTGATACAAGCATGGTGGATACGCCGCTGGTACTTCCTATATATAAGTGCTTGTATTATATTACATGGCGTAGTGTTATTTAAATCATTCATTTGGACGTATACATTTTTACACAAATAACATATTTTTCACAAGACATTGTTTTACAAAACAGTTTGTTTTATACAAACTCCTTTTTACTTGGTTATTCACTTAACCTTACATCATTCTTTTTAACTATACCTATCTATCATCGATTTTCAAACGTTTTATAAAAGCAACCACTTAAACTGGATTTATGACAAGTTTTTGGTTAAACATTTTCTTAAACCTAAGTCATGAATCCTGTTTTTCATAAAACCTATGTACTCGCCGGCATTTTTATGCTGACGTATTTTCACATGTGTTTCAGGTACAGTAGTTAGTGTTATATGATGATGATGTTGGTGTATGCTCACATAGGAATGGACGAGGCCTTAGTGACATTAAAAGATGCAAGACTAGTTAATTATGTTATGTTTCTTTATTGTTAAGACATTGCAACTCACTTGATTTAATAAAATGAAACAATTTATTCCATGGCTATGAAACAATGATTCTGTTACAACACTCCCCGACGTTTCCGCCACGTTTTGTTGTTTTACGTGGTCGGGGTGTGACATATCGGTCCACTAAAACTTTCACACAAAGTTCAATTGATCCGAGATACGATATTAATGTCTTAGATACTAACTTATTCGTGTGTCCTACTACTTGAATATACTCCCGTATCCAGATCCCAATATTCAGTCTTACAGGTGAATATACCACGGCTGATATCTATCAAGGGTTAGATGCGAGGGCCATGAGAGCTCAGGTCGATACTTCCGTATACGCAGAGAGATGACGCCTTCGACTTTTGGTGTGTCCCTTTTAGAGGATCTTTTTTATTTCAACAACAGCGACTATCAATTTTATTGTTTCATCAGCATGCTGAGGGCTAAGCTATGTTTCAAACTTTTGCGGAAAACATTATCCGAGGACTAGGTCAGTATTTCTATACAGCAGAAGTCCCGGGATAATACCCCAGATATCACTGAGCATAAAGACCAAGTATCTCAGAAAAAGGGACCTTTCAATCAAGATTTCAGGGGTTACCTATATATCCAAGAAATTGTTAACCCACAGAACAAGCAAGTTTGAAATTTAGTTTATATCTCATCATAATTTACTAAGTGTGTAAAAACCTACTGACATATCTGCAGTGAGATTGTTTATCACATTCTATCTTTACATTTCTTTAGCATGTTGTGACAATCTAC
Organism: Helianthus annuus; assembly: GCF_002127325.2. Classification (NCBI taxonomy): domain Eukaryota; kingdom Viridiplantae; phylum Streptophyta; class Magnoliopsida; order Asterales; family Asteraceae; genus Helianthus; species Helianthus annuus. The sequence goes on along the minus strand of NC_035441.2, from coordinate 33,702,232 downwards.
TGATGTACTATCATTTCCTCATTTCACAACAAAACTCATTTTTGATTTTATCATGTTTTTGTATTTTTCAAATTTTCTAATGTTTTTGGATTCTTAGAAATTTTCTACTCCCCCTAAAATGCAAACATATTAAAGAAAAAATGAAAACAACTAAACTCTTGACCCATATGAAACATAAAATGCAACACAAACTATACAGAAACTTGACAACTGACATCGAATCGCATCAAATCTCCATTCATTAGGCATAAACAATCTGAACTCCACCTTTCAACAAACCATTTTCTCATTTAGATTTCAAAACACTTAAGTTTGTTTCAATCAAAATGATTTTTCCGGAAAACGAGTTTGTTTTTACCACTTGTAGGTTAGCACTAGATTCGGGGTTATGGTTCATGATATTGTTTATCAATCACAGATGTAGTAAATCAAGTACAACTTAATGTCCCTGATTTACCATTTGCAATTAAGCAACCTCTGTACCACTAAAAAAAATAACAAACAATACGACTTGTAAGTATAACCAACAAATACCACTTGTAGGAATGTGTCATCTACATGCAACATTTTATCAATCAGGATGCCGATTCCTGCTTCTCACTTACCAACCTGGAAGCTCCGGCGTAGTCCTTCAACCTGTAAAATTTAAACTCTTTCAAATTCTTTCAAGCAACTTATCAAAAATTTAGAATGATGCCGATTCCTGATCCACGATATAAACTTGCGATCTCCGGCAAAGTCCTAAGACTTTAAGGAAAACAAACTTCCATCCAAGTCTTTTCAGACTTGATGGTTTTCAGCTCTTGCGCAGTAGGGTTGTAAGTTGCCTTTTTGGTTGCATAAAAATCTTTAACCCCTTTTTCTTTCCCATTCAACATTTTTTCAAAAATTTTCTTAACACTCCCATTGAATGTTTTCTCGACATCAAACTTAATTTTCTCGTTGTAAAACTAATTTGAGATTTCAACCTTACCAACTTTTTGTTTAACCTCTTCAAATTTCAATAATGGAAACTCATCATCATTCACTGAAATTTTTACCTCACCTTGTGGCTCCTCTGGCTTTGTGGAACTAGATTCATCGCCGACATTCACATCAACTTTCTTAACAACCCACACTTGGTTGTCATTCTCTTTCCTTTTATAAAAATTCTTTTTCGAACACTCACCAACCTCATAAGTTGAATTTTCAAAAATTTTAAGTCTATTGGTTGGTGTTTCAACATCAACAACTTTTTCTTTCAATTTATGAGAAACTCCCTGTTTAGTTTTGGCGTTTTTCTGACAATTCCATGCAATGTGACCAACTTCATTGCATCTGTAACAAGTACGAGTTTCCTTTGGATGTGACACTTCTGATCCATTCTTTTTCTTCTTAGCATGAAACTCTTGATTTGACTGTCTCCATAATGGTTTCTTCTGTTCGTCCTCAGCACTTCCACCAGACACAAATTCTGTTTTTGTTTTAGAATTTTTCATATTTTTTTGATTTTCTGGTGGAATAAATCCTAACCCTTTCTTTTTGTAGCTACGATTTTGGTTAAGTTTCTTTTGAAAACCAGAACCAGAATTGAAACCCTTTTTCTTGTTTAAACGTTGTTGAACTCTTGAAGTGTATTTTTTAGGTTTTTCAAAAAGATTTAAATCTTTTATTTCAGAAATATTAATTTCTGTCATTTTGAAAACCTTTTTGATCAAGTCGAAACGAACACTTCTTATTGGAAATTCTTTGTCATAGTATAATTTGTCCGAATCATTTAAAGTATATGCAACTTCAAATGTTTCATCATCCAAATTTGCTTTCGATAACAAAAATTCTTTACTGTAAGACCGTTTGACCGACAACTTTGGACTGTTAACTGACGAATTTGACCCTCCAGACTCAGACTTTGACTCGGACTCCTCCTCAGTATCTAACACCTGATCGACCACCTTTTTTATTAACTCAGACTCATGATCAGTATCTGACGAGGTAAACGTGACGTCAATATTATCTGGTAAAACGTCAGTTGTGTCAGTTTTTAGCTTTATATTGACTGCTTTTTCAAGTTGCTCCTCGTTTGGTTTTCTAGGAGAGTACCCTTCCCAAATTGGAGGCGGACACTTGTTATAGCTAACAGTCGGTTTCTTACCACAATTTTTCTTCTTTGGCTTCTCATCTTGAAAAGCTTCTATACTTGCAACAGTTGGGTAAATACAATCAATGAGATAATCAGAACTAGAATAACTTTGTGATAGACGTCTAATTCTCTCATTCTCGATCTTTTCGGTCTCTAACTCTTGCTTCCACTTAGCACTCTCTTCTACGTAGAAATTTATAGCCTTTTGCTTTGTCATCATGACTGCATTCATCATCGTTAGTGCTTGTTCTCTTTCTGTATTTGTCTTTTGGAGACCAGTTACTGTTTTGTTCAAGACATCATATGATTCTTTCACATAGTTGAGATTGAACAGTAACTGCTCCTTTTTCTTCTCATACTCAGCAATTATATCATCTTTTGCTGCACATTCCTTGCAAGCTTCAATACATTTTGTGCAAGGCTTGATAACTTCAACAATCTTCTCAACCTCGATTGTCTTTACCACTTCTACTACTTTCTCTGTCTCAATCACCTTTTCTTCTTCCTTCACTTGCTCACTCTTAATATTCTTCTCAGCAACACTTTCAACAATCTCGTTCTGAACAACATCTTCAGATTTCATTTGTTGTTGTTCTTTAGCAGCTCGTTTCTCCTTCAGTTTCTCCATGCGTTCTGCAAAATAGAAATGAAAACTTTCAGGAGAAAGATGAGTTTTAGCAATATTGATATGTTTTTCTTCCTCATCATCACTACTGTTATCAACTGGTGACTGATCAAACTGTACAGATTTTTCAGAATCAGCATCTGATAAACCAGAATCTGACGGTGTTTGATCAAAAACAACTTCTTTTTCTGAAGTAACATCATTCTGCATACTATCATCTGCACTCTGAGAACCTTCATCAACACTTTCTGAGCTTTCTTCAGATGTAACAGACTCTTCCTCCACACTCTTCACAGTCTCACCAATAGACTTCATCCATGTGGCAAACATCTCTGGTTCTCTGACAATTTTAGTGATGAAAGCCTTGAATTCTCCCTTTTCATCAACAAACATATCCCAGCTGAAGCCATCAGGTAATCTCTCATCATCTTGATCGACTAAACATGCTTTGCTTTCAGGTGATATGTAGTTATTCCAGTTGAAATCCACTAAACATGCTCTCTCTGAATCCTCAATCTTTCTACCATGAGTCGTTTGTGAATCTTGTGATTGACCAACCTGCTGATAAATGGCTTTCCGGTAATAATCGTCTTTTCCAAACGGATTCTGAGCACCACTAGCTTCCCTGTTCTTGCATTCCCGTTTGAAATGGCCTTTCTCCCTGCATCGAAAACAAGTAACTTTAGATTTATCAAAACCTAAAGTAGAAACATGAGCATCAAGAAAGTCATTTCTCCCGGTAATCGTTTTGAACTTTTCACCACGTCTAAGAACACTAGCAAGACACCATTTGATAGCCATCAGTTCCATCTCTTCGGCGTCTATCTGATCGTAATCCTCCTTTGTGAGCATAGGATTTCCGATCCGACCAGCAACAAGATCCTCATAAGACAACAACACTGAACCAAGTAGAGCCATATGGTCTTTAGCAGTTTCCTCAGAAAAACTTTGACCTTCTGGAAGATTTAGAGCGATGTTGCATTGAATTACGTAACCATCTCCAGTCTTTGTGCTTTGTGACTGAAAACTTGTATTTGACTCTTTAGGATTGACACTTGGAAATGATGAGAATCTGCTGCTGCTTTTGTTAGAACTCTGATCAACTTTTTCTGATGAATTCCCAGCACTAAATGCAGTCTGGATTTTAGGACTTCTCTCAGCTTCTGGAACTGGAATACTGCCTTTGTAGTACATTTTTACGTCCTGTTGACCACTCGGACTGTTCATCCTAGCGATCTTCTGTTATTCCAGATCCTAACTCTCGATCTTTTCAATGAACTGTGAGATAGTTAGTCCATCATAAACACCCGTATTCTTCAGAATCATCAAATACGTTCCCCACTCTTTCTTCGGTAATGCATCAACTAGCTTGTCTACCCACTCTTCACGATCTTTGGTAATGCTCAACATTGACATTGATCGCACTAGGTGACAGTATCTGTCAATCAGTTTCTTCGTATCCTCTCCCGGTAAGCTACTGAACAGATCAAACTCTATTTTTAGCAGCGCCTTCTTTCTTTTAATCATATTCTCGCTACCCTCAAACTTGACTTTAAGTGCATCCCAGATTGATTTTGCAGTTTTGTCGTGCTGAAGCAATATGAATATGTCTTCTTTGATCGCTTGCTGAAGCAGACTGATCATCATTTTCTCAGCTTTGTACATAACCTGTTCTTGATCTGTAAACTCTGATAGCTCTTTGAGAACCTGCAATTCTGTTTGAGGCAACACATATTTCTTCAGTATACATTCCCAAGACCTAAGATGGTTTGCCTGAACCCAGTTCTCGAATATGTCTTTCCACCCATAATATTCTTCGATACTCATCAATTTCGGGGGCTTTTGGGTGGCTCCCGTCTCATTTTCTAAACTCATGGCTTGAACAATAGCAGATGGACCAGACGGTGTTGCAAACGCGTTATAAAACCCGGTATCCATGATGACTTAGCACGTTTTTCAAGATCAGTGACAGATAAGCGAAATCAGGTGTTCTGGGTGCCTTATGAGCGAAATCACCAATTGATATGACACAAGAGCGAAATTAAGGTTTGAATGTACTTAAGCGCGAAACCCTGATGTTCACAAGAGCGAAATCCCTAATGTTTACAAGAGCGAAATCCCTCAATTTTGTGACACAAAAGCGAAATTAAGGTGACAAATAGGCGAAATCACAAGATGTCCGTATGAGCGAAACCTAATCGGAAGGTAATTTGGTCCATTTTTAGTCCGAATTTCAGTGTCAAACTTTCCAGGGTTTGTCTATGTCCAATTGTCTATGATCTGTGAAATTTTGAGCGAATTTTAACCGGTAAAACTTTCTGAAATGATAAAAGAAGGTGTAGAAGTAAGAAATCTCGATGAATTCCAGCTAATCTCTGCAGAACTCTTCCTCCTGAGCTCTGATACCACTTGTAGGATCGCGATCTGACATGAACGAGTCGTTCAGAGGAGTTTTACTTCGTTTCAGGTGCGGAATAACAAGAAACGAAGGTAGAAACAACTTATTCTTCACTTAATCTACTGATTGTATTGATATTACAACGATTACAACTTAATCTTCACACCGGCAGCACTTCGGCATGGAATACAAGGCAACTACTCTGTGATTTCACTCATAGAACCCTATATATAGTGTAGAGATTTCGCTCCAAGGGACATATGTCCATATGAGTGAAACCCCAAATGTTCAAATAAGCGAAACCTTCAGTCTATGACCATATGAGCGAAATCAGCTCACTAAACACACTATTTTTCCTATTTTCTCGTAAAATGTGCCCTAATCTATACAATTCAATGTAAGACTCGATACAAGACGAAGTCGACAGATGTAGTGCACCAACACGAATGAACCTGCGGTTTTCATGGATCTCATGAACCGAGTGTGTAAACCTTACCTGGATAAATTTGTCATAGTGTTCATCGACGATATCCTAATCTATTACAAGAGTCAGGAAGAACACGAGCAACACCCGAGGCTTATTCTGGATCTTCTACGAAAAGAGCAGTTGTATGCCAAGTTTTCGAAATGTGACTTCTGGCTTCGCGAAGTCCACTTTCTAGGCCATGTAGTAAACAAGGATGGGATTCATGTAGATCCATCCAAGGTTGACTCGATCAAGACCTGGCCTGCACCCCGCACACCAACAGAAATCTGCAAATTCTTTGGTTTGGTAGGGTATTACAGAAGGTTTATCAAGGATTTCTCAAATATTGTGCAACCTCTCACTTCACTAACTCAGAAGGGTGTCACCTATCGTTGGGGTGATGCACAGGAGTCCGCATTTCAGCACTTGAAGGATAGACTTTGTAGCGCACCTATCCTCTCATTGCCTGAAGGCACATATGATTTTGTGGTTTATTGCGACGCTTGCATCCAAGGACTTGGTTGTGTGTTGATGCAACGTGACAAGGTCATTGCCTACGCATCGCGCCAACTTAAGGTTACTAAAGGAACTACGCTACGCACGACCTGGAATTGGGAGCAGTTGTTTTCGCACTTAAGATATGGAGACATTACCTGTACGGTACCAAGTGCACCATTTACACCGATCACAGGAGTCTAGAGCATATCTTCAAGAAAAAGGAATTAAACATGCGACAACGCCGATGGGTTGAGCTCTTGAACGATTATGAATGCGCTATCAAATACCATCCGGGCAAAGCCAATGTTGTGGCCGACACCCTTAGCCGAAAGGATACTATACCAAAGCGTGTACGTGCGTTACAGCTTACCATCCAATCTAACCTTCCCGCTCAGATTCGTGATGCTCAGGTTGAAGCATTAAAAGCAAAGAACATTAGGGCTGAGTCCTTACGAGGATCGAGGCAGCGGCTAGAACGAAAGGAAAACGACGCCTACTATGTTAACGGACACATCTGGGTTCCATTTTGTGGAGGCTTACACGAGCTTATGATGGATGAAGCACATAAGTCTCGTTATTCAGTACATCCTGGTTCGGATAAGATGTACCACGGCCTAAAGACGACATACTGGTGGCCTGGTATGAAGGCCAGCATAGCAACCTACATCTGTAAATGCTTGACTTGTGCTAGGGTCAAGGTCGAATACCAGAAACCATCATGCCCACTTCAACAACCAGAGATCCCGAAATGGAAATGGGAGCAAATTTCCATGGATTTCGTTACTGGCCTGCCTAGATCTCAACGCGGTAATGATACCATTTGGGTAATCGTGGATCGACTGACCAAGTCTGCACATTTTCTGGCCATCAAGGAAACGGATAAGTTTTCTACTCTAGCAGACATCTACCTAAAAGAAGTAGTATCAAGGCACGGAGTGCCAACCTCCATCATTTCTGATCGTGAGGTGCGTTTTGCTTCTGAACTGTGGCAAGCCATGCACAAGTCTTTTGGCTCACGTTTAGATATGAGCACCGCTTATCACCCACAGACGGATGGGCAATCTGAACGCACCATCCAGACCCTTGAAGACATGCTTAGGGCATGTGTAATCGATTTTGGTAATGGCTGGGAAAAGCACCTTCCGTTAGTGGAGTTTTCGTATAACAACAGCTACCACACCAGCATCCAGGCCACTCCGTTTGATGCATTGTACGGACGAAAATGCCGATCACCTCTTTGTTGGGCCGAGGTTGGCGACAGTCAAATCACTGGCCCAGAACTTGTAGTAGATACAACCGAGGAGATTGCTCAGATACGACAACGAATGGCGGCAGCTCGTGACCGTCAGAAAAGCTATGCTGATAAGCGAAGGAAACCACTCGAGTTCCATGTTGGGGATCGAGTGCTGCTTAAAGTCTCACCTTGGAAAGGTGTAGTTCGTTTTGGCAAACGAGGCAAACTCAACCCGCGATACGTCGGACCCTTTGAAATCATTGAGAAGATTGGCAAGGTGGCCTACAGGCTGAATCTACCGATAGAACTCAGCGGAGTTCACAACGTATTCCACGTGTCAAATCTGAAGAAGTGTCTGTCAGACGAGACCCTCATAGTTCCTCTCAAGGAGCTCACTATCAACGACCAGCTGCGATTCGTCAAAGAACTAGTAGAGATTACAAGGGATTCTCGTCCGAGTTCGAGTTCGTCCGAGTTCGTTGGGATTCCCGTCGTGGCCCAGAGTATACCTGGGAACGAGAAGACCAAATTGTTGATGCACGGAATGTCTGTTGACTACGTCTACGTGAAGTCCTAGGTTAATATAGGTCAACAGGGAGTCTAGATTGTTAAATATGTATATTATGAGAGTAGATTCGCTTATAGGGTAAGTCAGGTCCGCTCATAGGGTCTGTTAATAGGTTCGCTTATGTGTAGTTGTTACAGGTCCGCTCATATGAACTGTCATATCAGCGAACCACCTAAGGCTATAAATAGGAGTCATTTGGAGCGGATCTAATATGTGTGTGTGTATGTGCTTTTGGAACGAAACTCTGTCAAAATTATCTCAGAAAGCTATAAAAGCAGTGGAATTGAAAGGACAAGCTGTTGTAACGTCATATATACTGATTCCGCCTTTATATGTGATGATGAACTGTCTCGGCTGACTTTTCGGGTCGAAACAACGGTCCAACAAGTGGTATCAGAGCTCAGGACGAGGAGTTCATACTACTACATCTTATATCTGCAGAAATCTCTCTTTTCTACTCACTTTCTCTCATACTTTTTCAGTTTACAGTAGTTCCTACGGTTGAAATTGTCTGAAAATTGAGTATAACGTGTAAAACATACTAATAACAAACCCTAGAAAGTTTCAGGCTAAAACTCGAACTAAAAATGGTTAAAACAGGGTAAAAACTTTGATTCGCTTTTACGAACAAGAGGTTCGCTTTTCTGGACAAAATTTGAAAGATTCGCTCGTAATTCATAACAGGTTCGCTCGAAATTACCTGTTTGGTTCGCTTTTCAGACACTTTTACTGTTAGATTCGCTCGAACGGACACATACAGGTCCGCTCTAACGTACATTTCTGCTCCGCTTTTTGTTCAATTGCTGGGTTCGCTTTTATGGTCCGCTTATTTGGACAGTTATTGGTTCGCTCGAACGGACATACTGTGGTTCGCTTTTAGAGTATTACCTAGTCCGCTCGAACTAACATTGTTCTGGTTCGCTCGAACGGTTCGCTTATCTGGTTCGCTTATTTGAACCATATAGATTCGCTTATCTGTCACCTATACAGATAGATTCGCTTTTGTGTCCTGTTGTTCAAAACTTCGAAAATTTTTCTAATTGTCGGTTGATTTTGCAGGTACAGTCAAAATGGATGATATTTTCATGAATCCGTTCAGCGAAATGTACGCATTCACGGGATGTTCCGGAAACAATGATACGTCTTCGAGCAATACGAATGAGGATCCACCGAAAGAAAGAAAGAAGGAAGCTTGGGAGTCTGAAAGCGCATTTGGAACATTTAACAAACCTCCTAAGCTGATGGCTATAGAAGATTACAGCAGGTGGGCAACAAAGTTCGAAGACTGGTTGATGGCATTCGCTTTTCCCAGCTGGAAGAGCATGAAGAATGGTTATGCCGAAGGAAAGAAGAATGGTGAAGCATTGAGATCGGTTGATGAGATTGATAGTTTTGTGGCCGAGCAAAAATGTGTGGCATTATTGTTTCAGTCGGTGCGGGAAGACATCATTTCGCTCATAGATTACTCCAATGCTAAAGATCTGTGGGAGAAACTCGAAAAGAAATGTCTTGGAAGCAAAGAGATTGTAAAGAACAAACGAAAGATTCTTAGAAAAGAATTTGATCTTTTTGGTTGTCTAAAGAATGAATCTGTGTGTAAAATGATAGAGAGGTTCGGTCATCTGAAATTAGAGTTAGCAAGACATGAAATCAAGTTTTCTGATGAAGAACTTGTTGACAAATTGTTCGATTCATTACCAGATGAGGTTGATTGGAGATATTATGCGCTTATGTTGAAGAACACTATTGCTCCTAAAAAATTGACTCCAGATTTGGTGATTGAGAGACTTGAAAGTCACGAGCTGGAACTGAAGAAAACTTACAAAGTCAATCACTATTCTTCTCAGCAGAATTTGGACCTCTATTATCCAAAAAGCATGATGCCAAAAGCAACTTCTCCAAAGACTGCATTTTCAGCTGCGAATGTATCTCCAGCAAGCAAAGAAAGTCAAAGCAGTCCAAGCAGCGGAAGTCACAGTGGTTATCACAGTGGATCTTCATCTTCTGCAAATCGTTCTGATGCGAAGTTTTCTTGCAACATTGCGATAGATCTGAAGAACGCACAGAATTTTGATGAGGAGTCGGCTAAGCAGCAGATGGTCTTTTTGGAATCTGTGCTAGAGTCTTATGAAGGTTTGGTGGCTGGTAAGATCGGGAACACAAATCTGACAAAAGAAGATTACGATCAGATAAACCCCGAAGAAATGGAGCTTATCGACATTCGTTGGGCAATGGCGAGTGCTGTTCGACGTGCTCAGCGTTTCATGGAAATTACCGGGAGGAAGACGATTGGTGGTCCGTCTACAAAGTTGTGGTTCGATAAATCAAAGGTGACATGCTTTAAGTGTAAGTAGAAGGGTCACTTCAAGCGGGAATGCAGAAATGCGTATGCAGATGAGTCAGAGAATCCGTTTCGAGACGATTATTACAAGAAGGCAATCTACCATCAAAATAAATCCGAGCCGCCTAGATTGAAGCAGTCTGAAGATAACAGAGACAAATCAAGGGCTCTGGCTGTGATTTATGATGATGAGGGGTACGATTGGAGTAAGGAAGTTCTACCGGAAGAAGATGCGGTGGGTTACGCATTCATGGCAAGTAACGATGAACCGATTCCGTTGAAAGATGATCGTACTGAAGAGCAGAAGTATAAATACCGGAAGATGATTGCTGAAAACAAGATTATCAGACTTTCTGGTATATTTTCGGAGGCTAAAAGAGCAAATAGATGGGATCCAGATAGAGAGTGCTACCTTGATAAGTATGGCAACATCGCAATTGATGACAAAACGCTAGATATCGAAGCCATCATCAAGGAGTACAAAGAAGAAGATGAATACTGGCAACACAAGTGGTGGGGAACACCAACTGAGAAGATGATTGAAGAAGAGAAAGAGAAAGAGAGAAAGCAGAAAGAGGAGAAAGAGAAGAAAGAAAAATAAGAAATTGAGAAAGTAAAGCAGGTTGATATAGGCTTGATCGATACTACGCAAGAGTTGACGGCTGAGAACCTGGGAAAGACGGCTGACAAAGTGGTGGCTGCGAAAGCACTTGAGGTAGACCCTAGTTCTGTTACTGAGTCAAAGGGACTGCTCAGTCAAATTGCGTCAACAAATGCGTCAGGTAACAAGATCGACGGGAATGATGACTGCAAAAATTGCACCAAACAATGCAATTTTTGTAGCACTATCACGTACCTTAACAATGAGAAAATCAAGAATCTGACAACGAAAGTTAAAAGTGTTGAGGATCAGATTCCAGGTCGTGACAGAACTGTAAAAGCTTCAACTGAACGAATCAAAGAATTAACAGCTCAAATTGAAAATGATAAAATTGAACGTGAAAAAATAAAATGTGAAAATGAAAAGTTAATTCTTGAAAACCGTCAAATTTCTGAAAAGTTTGAAAAATTGAAAAGCATTGTCAAAGATAGTGATGATCGAAATGGCAAAACGTTTAAAGAAAACGAACATCTGAGAGCTGTGGTAAGAATAAAAGAAGAATCAATTAATAATCAACTGGATGAAATTGCTAAATTGAAACTTAAAGTTCAAGAAGCTGAAATTGAAAATGAAAGAATTCAGTTGAAGTTAAACAGCTATAGCTCAGCAAGCTTTGTTGTGCAGCATATTGTTCCCAAACCTATAGGGAAAAACAAAGCTGGTGAGGATGTGTTTTCTGATGGAACGGGTGTAGGGTTTCACAAAGTTCCACCGCCAATCTTAGACAACTACACGAAAAAGCAGTCTAGTTTGGTGGAAATTGAGGAAGAAAGTGATGTTAAACTTCCTGAGAACATTGATGTCACGTTCACGTCTTCCAATGACGAGGGTGTCCATAATGATGTGGTGAAAAGTGTAGTAGACAAAGTGCTTAAACCGGATTGTGACACTTCTGAGGAGGATGGGTGTTTCTTGGATAAATACATTCCGAAACAAAAGTCCAAGAACAACTTAGATGAAGAATCAAACCTTGTCATGTACAAGATGATGGGTTCGGATAAGTTGTTTTCGGATTCTGAGTTTCCGATAGAGAATGTTAATTTGAACTAATTGACAAATGTTTTTAAACTGGTCGAAGTGGAGTTGTCAGCTGTGAACAATCTGAGTTGAAAAAAAAGACAGGGTTTACAACAAGAAAACTGGTTATCCATCACGTCTTTACAATAACAACAGAAACAATTGGTCGTGTGGTTATCAGGGGGGGAAAACCATATCAGAAAAGAAATGTTCCAAACAAGAGGTTTGTCGAGAAGAAAAAGTTTGTGAATAGTTCGAGTTCATTGGCTGATGAAGAGAAAGAAATTTTTTCAAAATCGAACAAAGAATTTTTTGAGAAGAGAGCTTCACAGGCTCAGTTTGAAGGCACGAGTCGAGTAGCTGATACTCGTACTTGTTTTAGGTGTGATAAGGTTGGTAACATTGCACGAAAGTGTACTTATGTGAAGCCTAAGACTGAAGCTATGAAAGTTCAACAAAAGAAGGTTGATGTGAAGGGTAAAGCACTGATGTTTGTTGAGAAAAAGGTTGTTGAGAAGAAAAATGTTAAAATTGACTACTTAAAAGTGAAAAATGAACCCGTAAAGAAGTCGGTAACTGAAAATGATAAATTTTACGAAAGGATTGCAGTAACTCAACAGGTGTGGAAACCTAAAATTGAATCAAAAGTTGAGAAGAAAGTTTCAACTTCTGAGGTGAAAAAGGCTGAAGAATCAATTACGGTTGATTATGATGCAAATTTTCCACCTCTCAAGGCTGAAAATTTCAAAATTCAAATTGCGAGAGTCAAGGTTACACCTAAGGCTGATGAGGCCTGGGTGGACACCATGTTTGACTAAACAGTTTGAATTGCCGGAGCTTCCTGGTTAGCGAAGCATGAATCGACATCTTTCTTGAAGTTGTTTAAATGATGATTTGTTGTGTGCAGGATCTTCCAAAACTTGTATCCAAGTGGATCATGGATAGTGGAGCGTCAAGACATATGACAGGGAAGACCGCATTACTGTATGATGTGAATAACATTAACGGTGGTTACGTGGGTTTTGCGGGTAATCAAGGAGGAAAGATCATAGGTGAAGGAACGTTATCAAATGGCATTGTGACGTTTGAGAGAGTTAACTACATCGCTGAGCTGGAGAACAACCTGCTGAGTATATCCCAGATCTGTGATAGGATGTATACTACTCATTTCACCGACAAAGAATGTTTGATCTTGAAACCAGGATTTGTGGTACCTGAGGAATGGATCATCATGAGGGCACCAAGAGTCAATGATCTGTACGTGTTGGACATGAGCGTCGCTACTACAACCACGGGTCAGGCTCATTGTTTTGTGTCCGGAGCAACGGAGAAAGAATCACGGTTATGGCACCGAAAGATGGGGCATATTCACCTACGGAAGATGAATCACTTGGTGCATAACGATTTGGTGACAGGAGTGCATGTCAAAGGTTTTCATCTGGAAGGGGAGTGCATAAGTTGTGTCAAAGGCAAACAGAAGAAAAAGTCACATCCCACAAAGCAAGTTAATTCAGTTTCAAGACCTTTGGAAAGACTTCACATGGATTTGTTTGGTCCGATGAATGTCAAGAGTATAACAGGAGATTCCTACTGTTTGGTCGTGACTGATGATTATTCCAGATTTTCGTGGGTCATGTTTTTGAAATCCAAAGACGAAACGTTTGACAGCTTGATGGCATTATTTAAAAGAATTGAGAATCTGTACCAGAGGCCTATCGGTAGAATTCGTAGTGATAATGGTACTGAGTTCAAAAACAGTCAGATGGAAGAATTTTGTGATGAAAGAGGTATACTGCATGAGTTTAGTGCTCCGTACACTCCACAGCAGAATGGAGTTGCAGAATGCAAAAACCGAACGCTAATCGAGACAGCCAGAACAATGCTTGCAGACTCTAAATTACTAATTAATTTCTGGGCTGAAGCTGTTTCTGCTACATGCTATACTCTCAACAGAGTTCTTACTGTAAAGAAGTTCAACAAGACGTGTTTTGAGCTACTAAATAAACGCAAGCCGAATTTGAAGTATCTAGAACCATTTGGGTCACCCTGTACGGTGATAGAGCCTAAAGGAAAGTTTGGTCCGAAGAGCGTTGAGGGAATCTTTGTGGGTTATTCAAGTCCTTTGCGACGTGTCTTCATTCCAAGCGAGAAGCAGATTATTGATGCAGCTAATGTTGAATGTCAAGGTTACACTATGCTGCCACAGAATCCTGGTGATTCATGGCGATATCATTATGACAAACTTTTGGATTCGTTTGACATGAGAGAAGAATCAGAGGAAGAAGAAGATTTCTTTGATGAGCTGGATATTTTGCGAGAGTATGAGTCGCAGCTTAGGTTCCCAGCGGAGTGTTCTAGAAGACCTCAGGAAACTTCAAATGACGATGAAGCAGGTTCTAGTAATGCTGGTGAACATGATGAAGAAGTTGCTTCTGGTAATCAGTCGGAGGTGAATGATGATCAAGAAGCTGATAACATGCTAGTATTTGATCATGGTGATTCAGATTTTGAGGGGAAGCAGATCCAGTTGTCAAGTCAAACAAACCAAGTTGGCGAACAAGATGCAGAGCAGAATGTAACTAATCTGGAGGGAAATGTAGAAGTTCCAAGCGAAGTGATGCCGCGAACTCTTTCTTATCATCCAGAAGAGTTGGTCATAGGAGAATTGCAATCGAGCGTTCGCACGAGACGTCAAATTGACCAGGGCTTAACATGTTTTTATTCTACAGTAGCACCTTTACAAACTGAATTTTCATTAAGTTGTTTTATCTCGCAGGTCGAACCGAGAACTTACAAAGAGGCGCTTACTGAAGACTCTTGGGTCATAGCAATGCAAGAAGAGTTAAGTCAGTTTGAAAAGTTGGGGGTGTGGAAGTTAGTGGATTTGCCGGATGGTCAAAGGAAAATCAATACAAAATGGGTTTTCAAATGTAAGAGGGACGACAGAGGAGTGTTGTAAGGAACAAAGCTCGACTCGTTGTTCAGGGCTTTAGTCAACAGGAGGGGTTTGATTTTACCGAAGTCTATGCTCATGTCGCATGATTAGAGGCTATCAGAATTTTCCTAGCATTTGCGTCTTGGAAGAATTTTAAAGTATATCAGTTAGATGTTAAATCAGCGTTTCTTTATGGGAAGGTCAAAGAGGAGGTTTATGTTGGTCAGCCGCCGGGCTTTACTGACCCAATCCACAAGAACAAAGTTTATCTGCTGGACAAAGCGTTGTATGGTCTACATCAGGCGCCGAGAGCCTGGTACGAGACTTTGTCTCAACACCTACTCGCTAACCAGTTCATTCGTGGAAAAGGGATGCCACTCTCTTCACTAAAGTCGTTGATGGTCATCTTCTGATAGTACAAATTTATGTGGACGATATAATTTTTGGGTCAACGAATGAGAAATTGTGCAAAGATTTCGAACAGGTGATGAAGCAGAAATTCCAAATGTCATCAATGGGGGAGATGAAATTCTTTCTGGGTCTACAAGTTGAACAACTTCCTGAGGGAATTTTCATTCATCAAACGAAGTACGTGCATGATATTCTAGAGAAACTTGGAATGTCAAGTTCTACTCCAGCTGCTACCCCACTTGCGACTAATCATGGGATTCACCCAGATCTCACTGGAGACAGGGCTGATGAAACGTTCTACCGTTCCATGATAGGTTCTTTGATGTATCTAACTGCTTCACGTCCTGACATCATGTACCCAACGTGCCTCGCAGCAAGATTTTAGTCTAACCCGAGAGCATCGCACATGATTATTGTCAAAAGGATATTTCGGTACTTGAAAGGCACACCCACATTAGGGTTGTGGTATCCTAGGAAAGGCGATTTTATGCTCGAATGGTATTCCGATTCGGATTTCGGATGCTGCAAAGTCAACGCGAAATCAACAACTGCAGGATGCCAGTTATTTGGTCCTAGATTGGTAACCTGGCAGTGTAAGAAACAAACATCTGTGGCACTATCTACATGTGAAGCGGAGTACGTTTCTGCTAGCAGTTGCTGCTCTCAGATCCTGTGGATACAGCAACAGATGCGCGACTACGGTTTGCAGTTTCTTAACACACCTTTGTTTGTTGATAATGAGGCCGCAATTAATATAACTAAAAATCCAGTACATCACGCTAAAACTAAACATATAGAAATTCGTCATCACTTTATTCGCGATTGCTTCGAGAAAAAGTTGATACGAATTGAGAAAATCCACACTGACGAACAAAAAGCTGATTTGCATACCAAGGCTTTTGATAAAAATTGGTTTCAATATTTGTTAAAACTTAATGGTATGAAATTGCTTTCGGTGTCGGATGGAATTGTGAGCGTTGATGAGAGTACTGTTGCGGATGAAGACGAGAAATAATCTGCGATGGTTTGTCGATTTTTTACGTGTTTTGGTATTTAGGGGGAGATAGATAGTTGTACATAGTTTATTTTCAGAAAAATACAAAAACAGTAAAAAATGAAAAATCCAAAAACATGATAAAATTGAAAAAGAGCTTGTGTATATAGGGAAAATGATAGTACATCAGCTAGACAATTACAGTATGCTAAAGATTTGGAAAGACAAAATGAATTAAACAATCTCACTAATGATGTGTCGATAGGTTTTCATACATTTAGTAGATATATTCAGGATATAAACCTAAAATTTCAAACTGGTGAAATTCGTGGGGAACACTACTTGGATATATAGGTAACCCCTGAAATCTTGTTTGAAAGGTCCCATATTCTGAGATACTAGGTCTTTATACTCAGTGATATCTGGGGTATTATTCCGGGACTTCTACTGTATGGAAGTACTGACCTAGTCCCCGAATAATACTTTCTGCAAAATGCTTGAAATATATCATCGCCCTCAGCAAGCTGATGAAACAATAAAATTGATAGTCGCTGCTGTTGTAATGCTAAAAGATCCTCTAAAGGGGACACACCAAAAGTCAAGCCGTCATCACTCTGCTGAACGGAAGTTCTGACCTGAGCTCTCACGGTTTCGCACCTAACCCCTTACAGATATCATCTGTGGTACACTCACCTGTAAGACTGAATATATGGGATTCTGGATACGGGGGTATATTCAAGAGGTGGGACACATGAATTGATCTAAGTTCTAAGACACTTAAACGGTATCTTGAATAGATTGAAATTTGTGTGAGAATTTAAGATGGATCAGTATATCGACAATCGAGGTGAATTGTTTAAGTCTGAGTATGTAATATAGCTTAACGGTACTTGTAATCTGTCTGAAAAGCTGATATGATTCCCTGACACGCTCGCCAAAAATAAACATGTGAATAGTTTACGTTCTACAATTTAAGTTTTCTGTTATTTCATTTCTTAGTTTAGATCACTTAAAATCCAAAAAGATTTTATTTCTACTTTATTTTAGACAAACCAGAGTGGAAAGTTAATTGTTGGATTCTAGAAAGATGAAGCAGATGCAGGAGATTCTGAGCTGAAGAATGAGGAGAGCTTACATTGTTGGAAATTTGATTGTTTTCAAAGTCAAAAACAAGTTCATTAAGTTGATACTTGTTATTTTCAGAAAAAGTTGAAAAATTAGTTTACTAAATCGGTTTGATTCGTAAACAGTTCAACCAGGGTCATTAAATTGAACTTGGTAGATTAATCAAGTGTTCAGGGTCATTAACTTGAACTTGAATACTTGAGTGGATTTCTAGAGCTGATTGAATTTGTTTTTGTTGTTAGAAAAGATAGATCGTAATATTATTGGTTGAGTAACAGGTTTGGAGACTTCATTATTCCCAACGGAGGCAAACTGTCAAAGCTTGAACCAGACATCTCAAGATCCCAGCATACTGAGAAGGGAAGTCTGTGAAAGGGGGAGTCTGGATCAACTGCTAAAGGGAAGATGGAAGTCAGAGCCAGGTGTTAATACTGGAACATGTAAAGAATGCTTATGAAGAGAAGACAGAGTTGGAGGAAAAGACCAAGACTAAAGACTACGGATCTGAAGACTGATAAAGACTGCGTCAACATCCAAGGGGGAGTCTGTTGATGCACGGAATGTCTGTTGACTACGTCTACATGAAGTCCTAGGTCAATATAGGTCAACTGGGAGTCTAGATTGTTAAATATGTATATTATGAGAGTAGGTTCGCTTATAGGGTAAGTCAGGTCCGCTCATAGGGTCTGTTAATAGGTTCGCTTATGTGTAGTTGTTACAGGTCCGCTCATATGAACTGTCATATGAGCGAACCACCTAAGGCTATAAATAGGAGTCATTTGGAGCGGATCTGATATGTGTGTGTATGTCCTTTTGGAACGAAACTCTGTCAAAATTATCTCAGAATGCTATAAAAGCAGTGGAATTGAAAGGACAAGCTGTTGTAACGTTATATATACTGATTCCGCCTTTATATGTGATGATGAACTGTCTCGGCTGACTTTTCGGGTCGAAACAATGGTCCAACACAAATGAAACTCAAGTATCCCCAGTTGTTTAAGAAAAAGTGCAACCACTACTGAGGCTGAAGCTACTGCAAAATTTCGGGACAAAATTCCAAACCAACGGGGGGATGATGTGACACCCCAGGAAAACCAGGAAACCAACGCAACATAACTAGCTTCCTCAGTAACCACGAGCTAAATTTCGGGACGAAATTTTCTTAACAGGGGGAGAATGTGACAACCCTCATAATTCCATGTATCCATACAATTTATTAATGATAATTAAAGTGCTTGATGACTGTGCTCAATCATTTAACTGCTTTCTGATTCCTGTGCTATACTTACATGTGCTTGTTAACATACTAGTAGTGTACAGAAAAGTTACTAAATAATCCGGTATACTTTCCTGAGTGTTGAGAATTAAAAATGTTACAAAAATATATACATAGGACACGTTACAGATTAATTAAGCACTTTAACGGAACAGTATCAAACCTAACAACCGGACTTTACCCGGAACACAAAAATATTGTCAAACACATTGTTCTTATTTTTCTAAGCTAGTTATGGTTCCCGAACATCATGACACCCCTTACAAAATATCTACTAACTAATATATGTAACTAATACTTAAGATTCAACTAGATTGTAACTATTTAGCTTAACCTATGCTAGACCCCCCCCACCTAATCTACGACCATCATGGCCCCTACATAACTTGATTTTATTTCATTTGTTTATTAGATCATGTTCCCCCCTAAATGACACATTACACAAAGGATTTAGTGGAAACTTGGTTATAAGTAATGCATGAAAGGTTTAGAGCTCATTTCTCACATTTCACCAACACACACCAAAACTCTCTCTTCCCTTCCCTCCTTGGCTTCGGCCAAACCCAAGAGCACCACCACCACCATCGTCTGATCACTTCTAAGCATTCGAAGAGCATACATAGGTGTTAGAAGGCATACAACGAAGCTCGGTGTGTTCGGAAGTTGAAGGACCTCTCTTATCTCCTTTTATCCACCACTTTTCTACACTTGAACTTCCCTAGCCTTGAGCTAGTGGTAAGAACTTAGATCTTTTCTTTTTACATCTTGTTTAAGTGGTTAATAATGTTTAATGATCAAAATGATAAGAACTCTAATGAATCTTGTAAAGAAGTCTTGAGCATAAACTATTTTGGTGATAAAAGTATGGTTAAAAGATGAAGAAATTATGATATTCATGTGTTGTGATGATTGTTGGTTGTTGTTACCTATGTAGTTTATGGATCATCATATGGTCTTGCAAAATCATGATTAAAAACATGATCTAGCAAGATGAGAAAGTTAGAAATGTGTAGGATGATGGAATCATCCACACATAAACTATGAACTTGAATATGTTGGTGCACTACACCTGTTGATTTCGTCTTGGATCAAGTCAAACATTGTATTGTATAGATTAGGGCGTGTTTTATGAGAAAATAGGAGAATATATGTGTTTTAGGAAGAGGTTTCGCTTGTAGGGACTTATGCATGAGGTTCCGCTTATGTGTTTGCATGAGGTTTCGCTTATGTGAACATGTCACTTAAAGCGAAACCTGAACACCATATAAACCCCTGAAGCGAAATCATTTGTAACTGTTGACGGAATCCATACCGAGGTGCTGCCGGTGTGACGTTTGAGCTGTATTCATTGTTAAATCAATAAAGCAGTAGATTAAAGTAAAGAACAAGCTATTTCTATCTGTGTTTCTTGTTTTTCCGCACCTGAAACATAGAAGAACGCCTCTGAACGACTCGTTCGGGTCAAGTCAACGATCCTACAATTGGTATCAGAGCTTGGGAGGAGGTTTTCTACAGAATTTAGCTGGATTTCATCATCATTTCTTACTTCTACACCTTCTTTTATCATTTCGGAAAGTTGTACCGGTCAGAATTGGATCAAAATTGCACAGAATGTGTGTTATTGAACATTGACAAACCTTGGAAAGTTTCATGCCAAAATACAGATTAGAAATGGACCAAATGAACTTCGGACCAGTTTTCGCTTCAAGGGACACTTGAATATTTCTCTTGAAAGGTTCCGCTTTAACTGACACTTGATAGTTTCACTTGAGTAGTTCCGCTTCAAACTGCATCATAATTCCGCTTATTCGGTCAATTATCTGAGGTTCCGCTTCAAATCACTTGGTATTTTCGCTTCAAAGGTCATATAATTCCGCTTGTGTGTCATCAGAAGTGATGTTCCGCTTGAAGAGTTCCTCTTGAAGGGTTCCGCTTATTGTTACATCAGTAGTTTCGCTTCTAAGAACATTAGCATTTCCGCTTATTTGAACTCAGAGGTTTCGCTTCTGTGGTCAGTCATTGTTTCGCGTATTCACACAATCCTAGTTTCGCTTGAGTGAACAACCAGTTTCGCTTATTTGTCACTGATTTTGAAAAACGTGCAAAATCATCATGGATACAGAGTTTTACAACGCGTTCGCTACTCCGTCTGGTCCAGCTGCAATTGCTCAAGCTATGAACTTAGAGAACGAGACAGGAACCACCCAAAAGCCCCCGAAATTGATGAGTATTGAAGAATATTATGGGTGGAAAGACCGATTCGAGAACTGGGTTCAGGCAAACCATCTTAGATCATGGGAGTGTATATTGAAGAAGTATGTATTGCCTCGAACAGAATTGCAGGTTATCAAACAGTTATCCGAATTCACGGATCAGGAACGGGTGATGTACAAAGCCGAGAAGATGATGATCAGTTTATTGCAGCAAGCGATCAAAGAAGATATATTCATTCTGCCACAGCACGACAAAACTGCAAAGTCGATATGGGATGCTCTTAAAGTTAAATTTGAGGGAAGCGAGAACATGATAAAGAGCAAGAAGGCACTGCTTAAGAAAGAGTTTGATCTGTTCAGCAGCTTACCGGGAGAGGATACAAAGAAGCTGATTGAGAGATACTGTCACCTTGTACGATCCATGTCTATGTTGAGCATTACAAAAGATCGTGTGGAGTGGGTGGACAAGTTAGCTGATGCATTACCACAAAAAGAGTGGGGAACTTATCTGATGATTCTGAAGAACACGGGTGTTTATGATGGGTTGACTATATCTCAGTTTATTGAAAAGATCGAGAGTCAGGATCTGGAATAGCAGAAGATTGCTAGAATGAATAGTCCCAGCGGTCAACAGGATGTAAAGATGTACTATAAAGGAAGTGTTCCGGTTCCAGAATCTGAGAGAAGTCTGAAAATTCAAACTGCTTTCAGTGCTGGGGATTCATCAGAAAAGGCTGATCAGGGTTCAACAAAAAGCAGCAGCGGATTTTCATCATATCCGAGTGTCAATCCTAAAGAATCTAACACAGGCTTTCAGTCTCAGGGCACAAAAACTGGAAATGGTTATGTGATTCAATGCAACATAGCTCTAAATCTTCCAGAAGGTCAAAGCTTCTCATAAGACACTGCTAAAGACCACATGGCTTTACGTGGTTCTGTATTGTTATCTTATGAGGGTCTTGTTGCTGGTCGGATCGGAAATCCTATTCTCACCAAAGAGGATTACGATCAAATAGACGCCGAAGAGATGGAATTAATGGATATCAAATGGTGTCTTGCAAGTGTTCTTCGACGTGTTGAAAAGTTCAAAACAATTACCGGGAGAAATGACTTTCTTGATGCTCATGTATCTACTTTAGGTTTTGATAAATCTAAAGTTACTTGCTTTCGATGCAGGGAGAAAGGCCATTTCAAACGGCAGTGCAAGGGTAGAGAAGCTAGCGGTGCTCAGAATCCATTCGGAAAAGACGACTACTACCGGAAAGCCATTTATCAGCAGGTTGGTCAATCACAAGACTCACAGACGGCTCATGGTAGGAAGATTGAAGATTCTAAGAGAGCATGTGTAGTGGACTTCAACTGGAGCAACTACATATCTCCTGATAGCAAAGCTGATGAGAGATTACCTGAAGGCTTCAGCTGGGATATGTTTGTTGATGAGAAAGGAGAGTTCAAAGCTTTCATTGCCAAGGTTGTCAGAGAGCCAGACATGTTTGCCACCTGGATGAAGTCTATTGGAGTAAATGTGATGAGTGAGGATGAAAAGTGTGTTACGTCTGATGAAAATTCAGAAAGTGTTGACGAACTTTCAGAAAATGTTAAGGAAATTTCAGAGAGTTCAGATGAGAGTGTTGAAAATGTTGCTAGTTCTGAAAAGGAAGTTGTGTTTGATCAAACACCATCTGATTCTGATGTATCAGATGCTAATTCTGAAAAATCTGTACAATTTGATCAATCACCAGTTGATAGTAGCAGTGATGATGAGGAAGAAAAACATATTAATGTTGCTAAATCTCATATGTCTCCTGAAAGTTTTCATTTCTATTTTGCAGATCGAATGGAGAAACTGAAGGAGAAACGAGCTGCTAAAGAACAACAACAAGTGAAGATTGAAGAAGTTGTTTAGAATGAAACTGTTGAAAGTGCTGCTGAAGAGATAGTTGAAACTGAGAAAGTGAAAGAAGAAGAAAAAGTGGTTGAAGTTGTAAAAACAATCGAAGTTGAAAAGATTGTTGAAGTTGTATAGCCTTGCGAAAAGTGTTTCGAAGCTTGCAAGGATTGTGCAGCAAAAGACGATATTATTGTTGAGTATGAGAAGAAGAAGGAGCAGTTATTGTTTAACCTCAACTATGTGAAAGAATCGTATGATGTCTTGAACAAAACAGTAACTGGCCTCCAAAAGACAAACTCAGAAAGAGAACAAGCACTGACGATGATGAATGCAGTCATGATATCAAAGCAAAAAGCAATAAATTTCTACATCGAAGAAAGTGCTAAATGGAAGCAGGAGTTGGAAACAGAAAAGATTGAGAATGAGAGAATTAGACGTTTACTTCAAAGTTATTCTAGTTCTGATTATCTCATTGACCGTATTTACCCAACTGTTGCAGGAATGGAAGCTTTTCAAGATGAGAAGCAAAAGAAGAAGAAAGATTGTGGTAAGAAACCGACTGTTAGCTATAACAAGTGTCCGCCTCCGATTTGGGAAGGATATTCTCCTAGAAAACCAAACGAGGAGCAACTTGAAAAAGCAGTCAATATAAAGCTTAAAACCGACACAACTGACGTTTTACCAGATAATATCGATGTCACGTTTACCTCATCCAATACTGATCATGAGTCTGAGTTGATCAAAAAGGTGGTCGATCAGGTGTTGGATACTGATGAGGAGTCCGAGTCAAAGTCTGGGTCTGGAGGTTTAAATTCGTCAGTCAACAGGGAAAATTCGTCGGTCAAACGGTCTTACAGTAAAGAATTTTTGTTATCAAAAGCAAATTTGAATGATGAAACATTCGAAGTTGTTTATACTTTGAGTGGATCTGACAAATTATATTACAATAAAGAGTTTCCAATAATGAGTATTAAAACAGAATTGATTAACAAAACTTTCAAACTAATAGAAATTAATATTCCTGAATTGAAAGTTTTGAAGAGTTTTGAAAAATCTAAAAAATATACTTCAAGAGTTCAACAACGGTTAAACAAGAAAAAAGGTTACAATTCTGGTTCCGGTTTTCAAAAGAAACCTAACCAAAATTGTAGCTACAAAAAGAAAGGTCTTGGTTTTATTCCACTAGAAAATTATAAAAATGATAAAAATTCTAAAACAAAAACAGAATTTGTGTCAGGTGGAAGCTCAGATGAGGAACAGAAGAAACCATTCTGGAGACAGTCAAATCAAGAGTTTCTTGCTGAGAAGAGAAAGAATGGAGCTGAAGTGATGTATCAAAGAGAGACTAGAACCTGTTACAAATGCAATGAAGCTGGTTACATTGCATGGAATTGTTCAAAGAATGCAAAAACAAAACAGGGAGTTTCTCAGAAATTAAAAGAAAAAGTTGTTGATATTGAACCACAAACTGAAAAACTTAAAGTTTTTGAAAATTCAACTTATGAGGTTGGTGAATGTTCGAAGAAGAATATGTATGAAAAGAAAGGTAAAAACAACCAAATGTGGGTTGTTAAGAAAGTTGATGTGAATGTCGGTGATGAA
This sequence comes from Helianthus annuus, assembly GCF_002127325.2. Lineage (NCBI taxonomy): Eukaryota > Viridiplantae > Streptophyta > Magnoliopsida > Asterales > Asteraceae > Helianthus > Helianthus annuus. The sequence goes on along the minus strand of NC_035441.2, from coordinate 33,677,858 downwards.
TCTGGTTCCACAAAGCCAGAAGAGCCACAGGTTGAGGAGAAAATTTCAGTGAATGATGATGAATTTCCATCACTGAAATTTGAAGAAGTTAAAAAGAAAATTGGAAAAGTTGATATCTCGAAACAATTTTACAATGAGAAAAAAGATTTTGATGTCGTGAAAACATTCAACGGGAATGTTAAAAAGATTTTTGGGAAAATGTTAAACGGGAAAGCAAAGGGGGTTAAAGACTTTTATGCGACTAAAAAGGCAACATACAACCCCACTGCGCAAGAATTGAAAGCCATCAAGTTTGAGAAGACTTGGATGGAAGTCTGCTTTCCATGATAGTCAAAGGACTATGCCGGAGATCCCAAGTTTATATCGTGGATCAGGAATCGGCATCATTCTAGTGTTTGTAAAGTTTGTTTGAAAGATTTTGAATAGTGTTTGAATTTTACAGGTTAAAGGACTACGCCAGAGCTTCCAGGTGAGTAAGTGCGAAGCAGGAATCGGCATCCTGATTGAAAATGTAGATGTAATATTCCTACAATTGGTATTGATTGGCTGTACCTACAAGTGGTAATTTTTACAAGTGGTACAGTAGTTACTTGAGTGCAAAACGGTAAATTAGGGACATTAAGTTGTACTTGATTTACTATACATATGAGATTGATAAACAAGATGATGAACCATATCCCCATGCTTCACAAATGGCAAACTTAAAAGTGGTAAAAACAAACTCATTTTCCGGAAAAATCATTTTGATTAAAACAAACTTAAGTGTTTTGAAATCTAAATGAGAAAATGGTTTGTTGAAAGGGGGAGTTCAGTTTGTTTATGCCTAGTGAATGGAGATTTGATGTGATTCGATGTCAGTTGTCAAGTTTCTGTACAGTTTGTTTTACTTTTTATTTTTCAAATGGGTCAAGAGTCTAGTAGTTTTTTCAAATTTTTTTAATGTGTTTGCATTTTAGGGGGAGTAGAAAATTTCAGAAAATCCAAAAACATTAGAAAATTTGAAAAAGCCAAAAACATGATAAAATTCAAAAATGAGTTTCGTTGTGAAAAGAGGAAATGATAGTACGTCAGTAGACTGTCACAACATGCTAAAGAAATGTGAAGATAAAATGTGATAAACAGTCTTACTGTGGATATGTCAGTAGGATTTTACACATTTAGTAAATTGTGACGAGATATAAATCTAAAAGTTCAAACTTGCTTGTTCTGTGGGTTAACACAAACTTGGATATATAGGTAACCCCTGAAATCTTGTTTGAAAGGTCCCTTATTCTGAGATTCTAGGTCTTTATGCTCAGTGATATCTGGGGTATTATCCCGGGACTTCTGCTGTATGGAAGTACTGACCTAGTCCCCGGATAATGCTTTCCGCAAAAGCTTGAAACATAGCTTCGCCCTCAGCATGCTGATGAAACAATAAAATTGATAGTCGCTGCTGTTGAAATAAAAAGATCCTCTAAAGGGGACACACCAAAAGTCAAAGCCGTCATCTCTCTGCGTATACGGAAGTATCGACCTGAGCTCTCACGGCCCTCGCATCTAACCCCTATACAGATATCAGCTGTGGTATACTCACCTGTAAGACTGAATATTAGGATCTGGATACGGGAGTATATTCAAGTAGTGAGACACACGAATAAGTCAGTATCTAAGACATTAACATCGTATCTCGGATCAATTGAACTTTATGTGAAAATTTCAGGGGATCGATATACTGACAATCTAGGTGAATTGTTTAGAACATAAAATGAAATGAAGCTTAACGGTGTTAGTGACATGTCTCATAAACTGATATGATCCTCTTACACGAACTCACAAAAATATGTTTGTAAATATTTCATTTCTACATTCTCGTGTTTTTACAAATGGTGTTAGTTATTTTTCTTTAGAAAAATTCAAAAAGATTTTGTGTGTGTTTTAGCATAAAGTTTCAGAAAATTTCAAAAAGATTTTCGACAACTGATGTTGAAAAGCTGATTTTCAAAGTTCCTAGTGCTAAACATGATGACATTGTTGTGAGGGGGAGAGTGTCTAATTGTCAAAATATATTTTTCAAATCAACAAGTGTTTCATCATAGTCTGAGGAAGAGATGTAGTTGGTGCACATGAATTCGAGAAGGAATTAGTGTTGGTGCACTCAAGTTGTTAAAACTAGAAATTTTATTGCTAGGTTAAGTATGTGCAGATATAGTCAGGTTTGATCTTGGATCTGAAGATAGAGTGCCAGGTTTCGATTCCTGAAGGTGTCTGGTTGAGTAAGGTTGATCGATCTTGAGAACCTGTGAAGGCCAGACAACGATCCTGAAGATGTTGCTGAAGAACAAAGGAATACCAGTGTTGGTGCACTGAATGTCTGCTGACTACGTCTTATTGAGTCTTGTGTCTAGATAGGTTAAACGGATGCATAAACGTGATTAAATTAGGGTTTGTATAGGTTTTAGGATGCCTGGCCGTTTGAAATAGTGCTGGTCGTTTGGAGCAGCCTATTCGTTTGAACCCTGACCGTTTGAAGTATGTCCAGTCGTTTGAAGCTTGACCGTTTGAACAGGTCATGTTATGTTCAAACGGAAGGGGGCTGGGTCTATATATAGCAGTCATTTGAAACGGACAGCAGAAGTGTATGTGTGTGTTTGTGAGTCGAGGTGCTGTCGGATTTGTATCAGAATCATTGTAAAGACTCGCAATCAGTAATAGAAAGAGAAATTGGAAGGAACAAGCTGTTTTGACTTGGTTTACTTTGATTCCGCCTTTGTAAACTGAGATGAACTACTTTTGCTGACGTTTAAGGACATCAGAACGGTCCAACAAGTGGTACAGAGCTCAGGACGAGGAGTTCATACCAAATACAGCTTGAAATCGCCGGATTATCTCACTTCTACCTTTCTTTTCTGATTTGAACTAGTTGTCACGGTTAAAATGGCTTGAAACATTCACATATCAAACGAAATTCACTTTTAACTAATCCTTGACAATATGGAACTAAAATTCGATCTAAAACTAATCGAAATCGTCGTGTCCGTTTGAAACTGTTCGAGAAAAATGACGTCATCCGTTTGAAAACACACAGTCCGTTTGAACGTATCGTTTGAAATTGATCATACCGTTTGAAAACAGACTTATCGTTTGAACGATCGTTTGAAAATGGAGTCCGTTTCAAATTGTCGTTTGAATTTGAATCATATCGTTTGAAGTGTAACAGTTTGGATCCTATCGTTTGAAGGTGGTCGTTTGAACATCTATCGTTTGAAACTATTGTTGTTTCAAACGGAACAGCCCATTCCGTTTGAAGAGAGACTATCGTTTGAAAAAGACTACCGTTTGAAACTGTTCGTTTGAACAGGTTCCGTTTGAATCTGATTTTTTTCCAAAATCAAAATTTTTCTAAGTGTTGTCTGATTTTATAGGTACATTCATGATGGACGATATTTTCTTGAATCCGTTTAGCGACGTGTATGCTTTCATGGGTAGTTCAGGAAACAACGATACTTCTTCAAGAAATGCAAACAAGAGTCCACCGAAAGAAAGAAAGAAGGAAGCTTGGGAGTCCGAAAGCGCATTTGGAACATTTAACAAACCTCCTAAGCTGATGGCTATAGAAGATTACAGCAGGTGGGCAACAAAGTTCGAAGACTTGTTGATGGCATTCGCTTTTCCCAGCTGGAAGAGTATGAAGAATGGTTACACTAAGGGAAAGAAGAATGGTGCAGCATTGAGATCGGCTGAAGAGATTGAGAGTTTTGTGGCCGAGCAAAAGTGTGTGGCATTATTGTTTCAGTCGGTGCGGGAAGACATCATTTCGCTGATAAATTACTCCAATGCTAAAGATTTGTGGGATAAACTCGGAAAGAAGTGTCTTGGAAGCAAAGAGATTGTAAAGAACAAACGAAAGCTTCTTAGAAAAGAATTTGATCTTTTTGTTTGTCTAAAGAATGAATCGGTGTGTAAAATGATAGAGAGCTTCGGTCATCTGAAACTAGAATTAGCAAGACATGAAATCAAGTTTTCTGATGAAGAACTAGTTGACAAACTGTTCGATTCATTACCAGATGAGGTTGATTGGAGATATTATGCACTTATGTTGAAGAACACTATTGCTCCTAAAGATTTGACTCCAGATTTGGTGATTGAGAGACTTGAAAGTCATGAGCTGGAACTGAAGAAAACTTACAAAGTCAATCACTCTTCTTCTCAAGAGAATTTGGATCTCTATTATCCAAAAAGCATGATGCCAAAAGAAACTTCTCCAAAGACTGCATTTTCAGCTGAGAATGTATCTTCAGCAAGCAAAGAAAGTCAAAGCAGTCCAAGCAGTGGAAGTCACAGTGGTTTTCACAGTGGATCTACGTCTTCTGCAAATCGTTCTGATGCGAAGTTTTCTTGCAATATCGCGATAGATTTGAAGAACGCACAGAATTTTGATGAGGAGTCGGCTAAGCAACAAATGGTCTTTTTAGCGTCGGTGTTGGAATCCTACGAAGGGTTGGTGGCTGGTAAGATTGGGAATACAAATCTGACGAAAGAAGATTACGATCAGATAGACCCCGAAGAAATGGAGCTTATCGACATTCGTTGGGCGATGGCAAGTGCTATTCGACGTGCTCAGCATTTCATGGAAATTACCGGGAGAAAGACGATCGGTGGTCCGTCTACAAAGTTGGGATTCGACAAATCCAAGGTGGTCCGTCTTCAAGCGGGAATGCAGAAACGCGTACGCTGATGAGTCAGAGAATCCGTTTAGAGATGATTATTACAAAAAGGCAATCTACCCTCTGAATAAATCCGAGCCGCCTAGATTGAAGCAGTCTGAAGATAACAGAGACAAATCAAGGGCTCTGGCTGTGATTTACGATGATGAGGGTTACGATTGGAGTAAGGAAGTTCTACCGGAAGAAGATGCGGTGGGTTACGCATTCATGGCAATTAACGATGAACCGATTCCATGGAAAGATGATCGTACTGAAGAGCAGAAGTATAAATATCAGAAGATGATTGCTGAAAACAAGATTATCAGACTTTCTGGTATCTTTCTGGAAGCTAGAAGAGCAAATAGATGGGATCCAGACAGAGAATGCTACCTTGATAGGTATGGCAACATCGCGATTGATGATAAAACGGTAGATATCAAAGCCATCATCAAGGAGTACAAAGAAGAAGACGAATACTGGCAACACAAGTGGTGGAGAACGCCAACTGAGAAGATGATTGAAGAAGAAAAGGAGAAAGAGAGAAAGGAGAAAGAAGCGAAAGAGAAGAAAGAAAAAGAAGAAATTGAGAAAATAAAGCAGGTTGATACAGGCTTGATTGATACTACGCAGGAGTTGGCGGATGAGAACCTGGGAAAGATGACTGACAAGGTGCTGGCTGCGAAAGCACTTGAGGTAGATCCTAATTCTGTTACTGAGTCAACGGGGCTGGTCAGTCAAATTGTGTCAACAAATGCGTCGGGTAACAAGATTGATGGAAATGCTGACTGCAAAAATTGCACCAAACAACGCAATTTTTGTAGCACTGTCACGTACCTTAACAATGAGAAAATCAAGAATCTGACAACAAAAGTTAAAAGTGTTGAGGATCAGATTCTCGGTCGTGACAAAACTGTAAAAGCTTCAACCGAACGGATCAAAGAATTAACGGCTCAAATTGAACTTGATAAAACTGAAAGTGAGAAAATAAAGTGTGAAAATGAAAAGTTAATTCTTGAACACCGTCAGATTTCAGAAAAGTTTGAAAAACTTAAGACTATTGTGAAAGATAGTGATGATCGTAATGGCAAAACGTTTAAAGAAAATGAACATCTAAGAGCTGTGGTGAGAATAAAAGAAGAATCAATTATCAACCAACTAGATGAAATTGCTAAACTGAAACTTAAAGTTCAAGAAGCTGAAATTGAAAATGAAAGAATTCAGTTGAAGTTAAACAGCTATAGCTCAGCAAGCTTTGTTTTGCAGCATATTGTTCCTAAACCTATAGGGAAAAACAAAGCTGGCGAGGATGTGTTTTCTGATGGAACGGGTGTAGGGTTTCACAAAGTTCCACCGCCAATTTTAGACAACTACACGAAAAAGCAGTCTAGTTTGGTTGAAATTGAGGAAGAAAGTGATGTTAAACTTCCTGAGAACATTGATGTTACGTTCACGTCTTCCAATGACGAGGGTGTCCAAAATGATGTGGTGAAAAGTGTGGTAGACAAAGTGCTTAAACCGGATTGTGACACTTCTAAGGAGGATGGATGTTTCTTGGATAAATACATTCCGAAACAAAAGTCCAAGAACAACTTAGATGAAGAATCAAATCTTGTCATGTACAAGATGATGGGTTCGGATAAGTTGTTTTCGGATTCAGAGTTTCCAATTGAGAATGTTAACATGAACAAATTGTCAAATGTTTTCGAACTAGTTGAAGTTGAGTTTTCAGAAGTGAACAATTTGTGTCACACAAAAAGAAAAATGAGTTTTGAGAAACAAAAGGTTTACAACAAGAAGTCTGTTAATCCACCACGTTTTTACAATAACAATTGAAATAACTGGTCGGGAAGTTATCAGGGTGGTAGGAGTTATCAGAATTGGTATGGTCAAAACAACAGGTTTGCTAAAAAGAAAGTGTTTGTGAACAGTTCAAGTTCACTTGCTGATGAAGAAAAAGAAATTTTTTCAAAATCTAACAAAGAATTTTTTGAGAAGAGAGCTTCACAGGCTCAGTCTGAAGGCACGAGTCGAGTAGCTGATACTCGTACTTGTTTCAGATGCGATCAGGTTGGTCATATTGCACGAAAGTGTACATATGTGTTGCCTAAGACTGAAGCTGTGAAAGTTCAACAGAAAAAGGTTGATGTAAAGGGTAAAGCACCAATGTTAGTTGAGAAGAAGAATGTTAAAATTGACAACTGCAAAGTGAAGAATGAACCTGTAAAGAAGTCGGTAACTAAAAACGACACATTTTACAAAAGGGTTTGTAGTAACTCAACAGGTGTGGAAACCTAAAATTGAATCAAAAGTTGAGAAGAAAAATTCAACTTCTGAGGTGAAAAAGGATGAAGATCCAATTACTGTTGATTATAATGCAAATTTTCCGCCACTCAAGGCTGAAAATTTCAAAATTCAAATTGCTAGAGTCAAGGTTACACCTAAGGCTGATGAGTCCTGGGTGGACACCATGTTTGACTAAACAGTTTGAATTGCCGGAGCTTCCTGGATTGCGAAGCATGAATCGGCATCTTTCTTGAAGTTGTTTAAATGATGATTTGTTATGTGCGGATCTTCCACAACTTATATCCAGGTGGATCATGGATAGTGGAGCATCGAGACATATGACAGGGAAGACCGCACTGCTGTATGATGTGAATAACATTAACGGTGGTTATGTGGGTTTTGCGGGTAACCAAGGAGGAAGGATCATAGGTGAAGGAACGCTGTCGAATGGCGTCATAACGTTTGAGAGAGTTAACTACATTGCTGAGCTGGAGAACAACCTGTTGAGTATCTCCCAGATATGTGACAGGATGTATATCATCATGAGGGCACCAAGAGTCAATGATCTGTACGTGTTGGACATGAGCGTCGCTACTACAACCACGGGTCAGGCTCACTGTTTTGTGTCTAGAGCAACGGAAAAAGAGTCAAGATTATGGCACCGAAAGATGGGACATATTCATCTAAGGAAGATGAATCACTTGGTGCATAACGATTTGGTCACAGGAGTGCATGTTAAAGGTTTTCATCTAGAAGGGGAGTGCATAGGCTGCATCAGAGGAAAGCAGAAGAAAAAGTCACACCCTACAAAGCAAGTCAATTCAGTTTCAAGACCTTTGGAAAGACTTCACATGGATTTGTTTGGTCCAGTGAATGTCAAGAGTATAACAGGAGATTCCTACTGTTTGGTCGTGACTGATGATTATTCCAGATTTTCTTGGGTTATGTTCTTGAAATCCAAAGACGAAACGTTTGACAGCCTGATGGCGTTGTTTAAGAGAATTGAGAATTTGTACCAGAGGCCGATCTGTAGAATTCGCAGTGATAATGGTACTGAGTTCAAAAACACTAAGATGGAAGAATTTTGTGATGAAAGAGGTATACTGCATGAGTTTAGTGCTACGTACACTCCGCAACAGAATGGAGTTGCAAAACGCAAAAACCGGACGCTAATCGAGACAGCCAGAACGATGCTTGCAGATTCTAAGTTACCAATTAATTTCTGGGCTGAAGCTGTTTCTGCTGCATGCTATACTCTCAACAGAGTTCTTACTGTCAAGAAATTCAACAAGATGTGTTTTGAGCTACTCAATAAACGCAAGCGGAATTTGAAGTATCTAGACCGTTTGGGTCACCATGTACGGTGATAGAGCCTAATGGCAAGTTTGGTTCAAAGAGCATTGAGGGAATCTTTGTTGGATATTCAAGTCCTACAAGGCGTGTCTTTGTTCCAAGCGAGAAGCGGATTATTGATGCAGCGAATGTTGAATGTCAGGGGTACACTACGCCGCCACAGAATCCTGGTGATTCATGGCGATATCATTATGATAAACTTTGGGATTCGTTTGACATGAGGGAAGAATCTGAGGAAGAAGAAGATTTCTTTGATGAGCTGGATATTTTGCGAGAGTATGAGTCGCAGCTCAGGTTCCCAGCGGAGTATTCTAGAAGACCTCGGGAAACTTCAAATGACGATGAAGCAGGTCCTAGTAATGCTGGTGAACATGATGATGAAGTTGCTCCTGGTAATCAGTCGGAGGTGAATGATGATCAAGAAGCTGATAACATGCCAGTATTTGATCATGGTGATTCAGATCTTGAGGGGGAGCAGATCCAGTTGTCAAGACAAACAAACCAAGTTGGTGAACAAGATGCAGAGCAGAATGTTACTAATCTGGAGGGAAATGTAGATGTTCCAAGCAAAGTAATGCCGCGAACTATTTCTTATCATCCAGAGGAGTTGATCATAGGGGAATTGCAATCGGGCGTTCGCACGAGACGTCAAATTGACCAGGGCCTTACATGTTTTTATTCTACAGTAGCACCTTTACAAACTGAATTTTCATTAAGTTGTTTCATTTCGCAGGTCGAACCGCGAACTTACAAAGAGGCGCTTACTGAAGACTCTTGGGTGATAGCAATGCAAGAAGAGTTAAGTCAGTTTGAAAAGTTGGGGGTGTGGAAGTTAGTTGATTTGCCGGATGGTCAAAGGAAAATCAATACAAAATGGGTTTTCAAATGTAAGAGGGACGACAGAGGAGTGGTTGTAAGGAACAAAGCTCGACTCGTTGTTCAGGGCTTTAGTCAAACAGGAGGGGATTGATTTTACCGAAGTCTATGCTCCTGTAGCTCGACTAGAGGCTATCAGAATTTTCCTAGCATTTGCGTCTTGGAAGAATTTCAAAGTATATCAGTTGGATGTAAAGTCAGCGTTTCTTTATGGGAAGGTCAAAGAGGAGGTTTATGTTGGTCAGCCGCCGGGCTTTATTGACCCAATCCACAAGAACAAAGTTTATTTGCTGGACAAAGCGTTGTATGGTCTACATCAGGCACCAAGAGCCTGGTACGAGACTTTGTCTCAACACCTACTCGCTAACCAGTTTATACGTGGAAAAGTGGATGCCACTCTCTTCACTAAAGTCGTTGATGGTCATCTTCTGATAGTTCAAATTTATGTGGACGATATAATTTTTGGGTCAACAAATGAGAAATTGTGCAAAGATTTCGAACAGGTGATGAAGCAGAAATTCGAAATGTCATCAATGGGGGAGATGAAATTCCTTCTGGGTCTACAAGTTGAACAACTTCCTGAGGGAATTTTCATTCATCAAACGAAGTACGTGCATGATATTCTAGAGAAATTTGGAATGTCAAATTCTACTCCAGCTGCTACCTCACTTGCGACTAATCATGGGATTCACCCAGATCTCACCGGAGACAGGGCTGATGAAACGTTTTACCGTTCCATGATAGGTTCTTTGATGTATCTGACTGCTTCACGTCCTGATATTATGTACCCAACGTGCCTCGCAGCAAGATTTCAGTCTAACCCGAGAGCATCGCACATGATTATTGTCAAGAGGATATTACGTTACCTGAAAGGTACTCCGTCATTGGGGTTATGGTATCCTAGAAAAGGCGATTTTACGCTCGAAGGGTATTCCGATTCGGATTTCGGATGCTGCAAAGTCAACGCGAAATCAACAACTGCAGGATGCCAGTTCTTTGGTCCGAGATTGGTTACCTGGCAGTGTAAGAAACAAACATCTGTGGCGCTATCTATATGTGAAGCGGAGTACGTTTCTGCTAGCAGTTGCTGCTCTCAAATCCTGTGGATACAGCAACAGATGCGCGACTACGGTTTGCAGTTTCTTAGCACACCTCTGTTTGTTGATAATGAGGCCACGATTAACATTACTAAAAATCCAGTACATCACGCTAAAACTAAACATATAGAAATTCGTCATCACTTTATTCGCGATTGTTTCGAGAAAAAGTTGATACGAATTGAGAAAATCCACACTGACGAACAAAAAGCTGATTTGCATACCAAAGCTTTTGATAAAAATCGGTTTCAATATTTGATAAAACTTAATGGTATGAAATTGCTTTCAGTGTCGGATGGGGTTGTGAGCGTTGATGAGAGTACTGTTGCGGATGAAGACGACAAACAATCTGCAATGGTTGTACATAGTTATACTTTAAGAAAATACAAAAACAGTAAAAAATAATGAAAAATACAAAAACATGATAAAATCTGAAAATGAGCTTGTGTATATAGAGAAAATGATAGTACATCAGCTAGACAATTACAGTATGCTAAAGATTTGAAAAGGCAAAATGAGTTAAACAGTCTCACTAACGATGTGTCGATAGGTTTTCGTACATTTAGTAAATTTATTCGGGATATAAACCTAAAATTTCAAACTTGTGAAATTCGTGGGGAACACTACTTGGATATATAGGTAACCCCTGAAATCTCGTTTGAAAGGTCCCATATTCTGAGATATTAGGTCTTTATACTCAGTGATATCTGGGGTATTATTCCGGGACTTCTGCTGTATGGAAGTACTGACCTAGTCCCCGAATAATACTTTCTGCAAAATGCTTGAAACATAGCATCGCCCTCAGCAAGCTGATGAAACAATAAAATTGATAGTCGCTGCTGTTGTAATTAAAAGATCCTCTAAAGGGGACACACCAAAAGTCGAGCCTTCATCTCTCTGCTGAACGGAAGTTCTGACCTGAGCTCTCACGGTTTCGCACCTAACCGCTTACAGATATCATCTGTGGTATACTCACCTGTAAGACTGAATATCTGGGATTCTGGATACGGGAGTATATTCAAGAGGTGGGACACATGAATTGATCTAAGTTCTTAAGACACGTAAACTGTATCCTGAATAGATTGAAGTTTGTGTGAGAATTTAAGATGGATCAATATATCGACAATCGAGGTGAATTGTTTAAGTCTGAGTATGTAATGTAGCTTAACGGTACTAGTAATTTGTCTGAAAAGCTGATATGATTCCCTGACACGCTCGCCAAAAATAAACTTGTAAATAGTTTACTTTCTGCAATTTAAGTTTTCTGTTATTTCAATTCTTAGTTTAGATCACATTAAAAAAAAGACCAAAAAGATTTTGTTTCTGCTTTATTTTAGACAAACCAGAGTGGAAAGTTGATTGTCGGATTCTAGAAAGATGAAGCAGATGCAGGAAATTCTGAGCTGAAGAATGAGGAGAGCTTACATTGTTGGAAGTTGAATTGTTTCAAAGACAAAAACAAGTTCATTAATTTGATACTTGTTATTTTTTTTAAAAAAAAATTGAAAATGATTTTACTAAATCAGTTTGATTCGTCAAAAGATCGACCAGGGTCATTAAGTTGAACTTGGTAGATTAATCAAGTATCAGGGTCATTAACTTGAATCTGAATATTTGAGTGGATTTCTAAAGCTGATTGTGTTTGTGGTTTATTGTTGAAAAGATAAAGTCTAATGTTATTGGTTGAGTAACAGGTTTTGGACTTCATCATTCCCACGGAAGCTAATTGGCAAAGCTTGAACCAGAAACCTCAGATCCCAGCATACTGAGAGTGGGAGTCTATGAAAGGGGGAGTCTGGATCAACAGCAAAAGGGGAGTCTGAAGATGGAGGTCGGAAAAGATGTTGAATCTGTGAAGATTGAGTTGTTATAATGAAGAGACAAAGTTGGAGAAAAGACCAAGACTAAAGACTCAGGCGCTAAAGACTACGTCAACATCCAAGGGGGAGTCTGTTGGTGCACTGAATATCTACTGACTACGTCTTATTGAGTCTTGTGTCTAGATAGGTTAAACGGATACATAAATGTGATTAAATTAGGGTTTGTATAGGTTTTAGGATGCCTGGCCGTTTGAATTAGTGCTGGTCGTTTGGAGCAGCCTATTCGTTTGAACCCTGACCGTTTGAAGTATGTCCAGTCGTTTGAAGCTTGACCGTTTGAACAGGGCATGTTATGTTCAAACGGAAGGGGGCTGGGTCTATATATAGCAGTCATTTGAAACGGACAGAAGAAGTGTATGTGTGTGTTTGTGAGTCGAGGTGCTGTCGGATTTGTATCAGAATCATTGTAAAGACTCGCAATCAGTAATAGAAAGAGAAATTGGAAGGAACAGGCTGTTTTGACTTGGTTTACTTTGATTCCGCCTTTGTAAACTGAGATGAACTACTTTTGCTGACGTTTAAGGACATCAGAACGGTCCAACAACCAGCAAATCGAGAGGGGGAGTCTGAAGATACCTATGTAAATTGAGAGCCAGATTTCAATCTTGGAACTTATAAACTAAATGAATCAGGAGATCTGATCAAGAGAATTGATGAAGAGAGGAAGAAAAGCCCAGAGACTGATCAAGACTGAAGATGTGAAGACATAGCATGGTGTGTATTGATGAGCGACTCCATCAACATCTGAGGGGGAGTCTGTTGGTGCACTACATCTGTTTATTTCGTCTTGGATCAAGTCAAACATTGTATTGTACAGATTAGGGCGTGTTTTACGAAAAAATAGGAGAATATATGTGTTTTAGGAAGAGGTTTCGCTTGTAGGGACTTATGCATGAGGTTTTGCTTATGTGTTCACATGAGGTTTCGCTTATGTGAACATGTCACTTGAAGCGAAACCTGAACACTATATAAACCCCTGAAGCAAAATCATTTGTAACTATTGACGGATTCCATACCGAGGTGCTGCCGGTGTGACGTTTGAGCGGTATTTATTGTTAAATCAATAAAGCAGTAGATTAAAGTGAAGAACAAGCTATTTCTACAGAATAAATAAATGTTTTCTTGAAAAATAAAGATCAAAGTAGGTCACAATCTTGAAGATCTAAAGATCCATGAGTGGTTTCTCAAAAGAACCAAGTGAAAAATATAAGTTTCATTAAATATTGGACCTTACAAAAACTAATCACATTTTTTGGTGGACAAACAAGTGTAGAAACACTTGTGTAACTAGAAACTTTCATGAAGAAATATCTTTAGAAAATATGGTGGAAGTTGTAAACACTTAAAGTCTTTAAAAATAAAGTTTTTAAAGAACTAATCACATTTTAAAAGGTAACAAGACTTGCTAAGTATGCTAGTAAGTTACTAAATATTTTTATAAATTTTCAAGTTCATAAGTTTATAGTTTATGCTTGTTTTTGACAAGTTTGGTAAATAGAGATTGTATGTTGATGATTGAGAACGGTTTGAATGAATTTTTGAAAAGAAAATGATATGCTAGTAAGCATGGACACCTCCATTTACAAAGGAAACTCTGGCGAAATTTTCTAAAATCCCAACACTTATAAAATATTTTTCTAAACAAGCGTTACAAGTATATTTCATAACTTATGTTTCGAATAGAAACTTCGCCATAATTTTTGTAACAAAATACAAAGTGTCGGAGGTTGGTTTTTTAAATAAAAACGGGTAAATATATATTTAAAATATATATTGTATACTAAAACTCTTGTGTGAATACTTGTTTAATTTGCCCTTATATTATTTTAGGGTAAAATAATATATATATAACTTAACAAAGTGCGTTGACATTTAAATTTTCTGATATGTGATAAAAGTAATCGGTAGATAAACCATACGTGTTGTTCATGAGAAATTGATTGTTATCTGTACCTTATTCGGACGTGCTTGATTTTCCTGATTATTAGAGTAACTAATCTAACCGAGCAAACCGAGGTGAGTTCACACTTTTTTACAAAGCATGGTAATTCCCGGTGGGAATGGGTTCAGGAATAGGGATTCCTCGTCCTTTGGACGTATTCAGGAATGAGAATTCCTCGTCCTGTTGGGACGGAGTTAGACTTACTAGACTAGAACTCTATCAGCGAAGTCCCTTCCTTTATATCGACTTAATCGTCGAGGCTATGGCGAGCAGGTCATTAGTTAATAGCGCTATTAGGAGTAACAAACCTCACACCGTGCCAGCCAGGCGGGTGTGTACTAATGGACTATGGCACGTCGGTGATTATAGAAACCGATGCTAGGGCACAATTTATCTTGGTTAGTAGTCGATATGATAAACGAGTCTGGTAGTTTAAATAATCGGGGTAGCCCCCACGGCCGAAGTGCCGGGCTGGATAGCTAGGGAAGGTGGACATGGGATGGTTAAATAATAAACGTTTTCGAACTATGGGGTAACCCCCACGGCTGGATAGTTGAATGAGATTAAACTACGTTTTTGGAAACAACTCTAAAACGGACAACCAACCGTGAACTCACTCAACTTTGTTGTTGACTCGTTGGTACATGCTTTGTAGGTCGCTAGATGCTATAGAGCTTGCACATGGAGGTGGTTGTTGTGGGATGCGAACTGTTATGTCCCGTACTTAATAAATAAACTTTATGATCTTATGAAACTTATGTTTTGGGTCTTTAAACTTATGCACTACGAACTTATGTTTAGGTTTAACGACTTATGCTTCCACTGTTTAAATTGAACTTGGTTAACTTCCTGTTGGTCACCAATTGTATTGTGTTTGGTTTGATTTACTTAACTATGTTGTTCAATACGATCGGTGGCTCGATCCTGGTCATGTCACACCTCCAAGCGGTGATACTCCGCAAGGTGGATTTTGGGGGTGTGATAGATATATTATCTACTTGTCAGATTATCAACCTTGAATGTGTTAGTCTACGGGACGGGTATGACTTGAGACCTTAAATTGTTAATTTGCTAAGGGACTTGGCGGTGATTTGTTAATAAGGTGAGTAATGTTTGTAATGGTTGCTTGAGGACAATTAAAGGCAAGTGTGGGGATGTGATGGAGGGTGTGAAACCCGAGTGTTAACCTACGTATTTTGTGTGAATTATTGTAGTTTAAGTGATAATGTGCTTGGAATATGTTAACTACTTGTGTTTGTAATGTTATGGATTAATTGCGTAATCGGTGAATTTTGGAACGCTTGGTGATGGAATAGAACAAGTAAGGATGTTTATCACGATAGCTTACATCAAAAGGGACTTGTTCGGGTCAAGAAATAACTTGAATATATAAGAAAAAGTGTGTTGGATTTAAACGTTGCTTATGGTATGGTCAACGTAAGTTACAGCTGGAAAAGCATCAAGTGGACAGAATGCAAAAAAACGTAACGTACGTCTGTATGCGAAGGCTATGGTACAAAACACAACTCGGTGCATGTTTTATTTGGGGAAAAGGCATTTAATGGGTTGAATATCCTAACTCATATTGGTGACTGCCAAGGAATCACGCATAGGAAGGCTGACATCAGAGAAGATCAAGGAGTGAAAGAACATATATCATCATGCATATTGGGCCGCCAACACAAGACATGACTCATGTGGGCTGGGTTTTTTGGCGGCACACATTATGGACATAGGACAAGTTTTGGAGGTTATGTTAAAGAATAGAAGGTAGGCAGATTAATTGGAAAGGAAGTGAACATCATCAGAGGTTTTTGGAGCGGCACATAAGTCACGAATACTTTTGGAGGCGGCTGACTAGCGAGGACATGCACACGAGGGTTTCAGGATAAAAAGAATTGATCATCATCACATCCTCCAAGATACATCCACGCATACATTAGGGAGGGGACTTAAAAAACACTTGGGGCGCCAAGGACAGATCATTGGTGGGGATTATTTATATTTTGAACATCACAAAAAGTCAAGAACATCATCAATATTATTCTTTTCACAAAATCTAAGATCAAGAAGATGGGTTCAACCGTATATCAAGCCTCTGACTATCATATAAGTCGGTTTTTGTAAGTTAGACAATTTTATGTGTTTGTGACAATCGTATAAGTCGGTGATCTAAGCATTCGATGCTTTTCACCTTTGATTTGATTAATCAATTGTACCCGGTTGCATTTTATTTAACGTTAGTTCTTAATCATTCAATTCCCGAGAGTTCTAGTAATTGGGATATATTTGCTACGGGATTAGGGTTGGTAATTGCAATTGATAATTATTTAATAAGCTCCTGATATGTATTGACTGGAGTACTTAGTCGTTTATTATCACAACTGGTTAATTAGATTCAACAATTATGTCTATGTAAGTGTTTCGATTAAACACATCATTGAATCTAGCTGTAAAACCTGAAATCTGGAGGAACCATTGTTCTCTCTATTGCTTTAAACTTCACTTTTAGTTTGTAATTTTTAGACAATCAAACCATCTAACAAGATTTACTTTTTCTGCAATAGTTAACCAATACATAGCATCGTGACACTTTCCACAATCCTTCTCTGGTTCGATATCTGACTTATCCTACCTTCGTGGTTTAGTTGGTTTTTGCATGTCCTTAACGACAGACATCAAGAGCTCAGCGGTTCATGGAAATTACTGGTAGACAAACAATCAGAGGACCATCAACAAAGCTAGGCTTCGAAAAATCAAAAGTGACCTGCTTCAAATGCAAGCAAAAGGGTCATTTCAAAAGAGAATGCAGAAACTCTGTTGTTGAAGAAACCGCTAATCCTTTTAAAGAGGATTATTATCATAAAGCGATATATCACAGGACTAAAGTGGAACCATCAAGGATGAAATAAATTGAGAGCAATTCTGAGAAAGAGATGTCAAGAGCATTTGTAGTGATCCAAGATGATGAAGGATTTGACTGGAGTAACTTTCTTCCAGGAGAAGAACAAGATGATGAAGGAATCAACTGGAATGATATTCTTCCAGAAGAAGAATATGGATTGAACAAACAGAGTGCTTTTGTTGCTGTTGTGAAAAAGAAAACGAAAGAAGAAATTCTGAAAGAGAAAACTGATAGAGAAAGATTCTTTGCAGATTGTAGAATTGAAAAGATGCATGAAGAGTTTGAAGAAGCAAAGTTTTATGGAAGGTACGACAAGAAGCGAGAGTGTTACATCAACTGAAATGGAGATCCAGTCATTCATAGACGAGAGGTGGTATACAATGATGTATTGGCTGTTATTCCTCTATCCGACGAATACTACTCAAACGTTGAATAAGATAAAAATTATCTAAAAAGGTTGGATAAGATAATTAGAGATGTAATGACAGCAACTCTGAAAAAGAGAGATGAAGAAAGAATGAAAAACAATGTTGATGATTTGGTAGATGATTTGAAGAAGGTTGCTGATGAACAAAAGAGTGAAGGTGAAAAGGAAGAAGAAACAGTTGGTGAAGAAGCTGTTACTGAAAACAGCAGAATGAAGATGATCTGAAGAACAAAGAAGAAATTGATGAGAAGTTGGAGAAGTCGGTTGAAGTGATTGATGCTGATGATGCGGCTGAGGAACAACAGAAGGAAGTGATCAGACACAGATGAGAGAAAAAGTCAAGGTGCCAATGACTGAGGTAAACATTTCAACTTAATCTTCTGAAGTTTTAAATAAAAATGTTACAAAGTGCAAGAAATGCATGCAAACGTGCAGTGCTTGTACTGAAAAAGATGAAAAATTAAGAATAAGAGATCTAGAATTCAATAAAATTGAAAAAGTTTTCAAAGACAAATGAAAAGAAATGTTAGAAAACGAAAAAGTTTTGAAAGATAATGAAGAAAAGATAACACAAAAATGGAAGAGTTTAGAAAAGGAAAATGAGATTTTGAAAGAAAAGGTTTCAAAAATAACTGAAGAGTGTTTGCAAAAAGAAAATGCTTTTTAAGAAATGAGAAAAGAGTCTGATTCAATAAAACTTGCATGTCATATCACAAATGAATCATATGAAGACGTGAAGAGTCCAATGAAACTTGTTCAATCGAGATTGAAACATTGTTATGAAACATCTGATACGCTTAAGCGACAGTATGAAACTAAACAACAAGTTGTAAATTCTTACATTGAAGATGTTGCTAAGCTAAAACGTAAAATAGCTGATTTAGAACAAGAAAACAACAAGTTACACAGTTATCACACTTCATCATATGTTCTTGAACGCATTTTCAATCTAAAACCGGATGGTAAAGATTCTGAGCAAAACATGAAAGGAATTGGCTCAGAATATCAATAGGTTCCACCACCGTTAAAATTCACATTCTATGATGACGAGAAGGTGAAAAGCTTTCAACATGGTTGATCAATTGCCAGATAACATTGACGTAACCTATTCCAAATCTGATGATTCTAGTGATTCAGAGGTGGTAGGTAAGGTTGTTGAAAGTGTTTTGAAAGAAGAGTGTGTTGAAACAGATAAATCTGACTCACAGGATGAAAATGAAGGTAGTTTTCATGAAGGTTATCTGAAAAACTCGAAATCTGAGAAAAAGGAGAATGATGATTAAAAATGATTGGTTTATACCATGATTGGATCAGACAAATTATTCTCAGGTCTTGAAGTCCCGATTTAGAATGTGATTTCAGAAAAGATTGACAAAGTGTTCAAGTTGATTGAATTTGAAAAATCTGAAATTACAAATTTTGCTAGAAAGGGTAATAAAACTTTTTATTACAAACCTAGTTTCAAGAAGAAAAGCATGAAGGCTGGGTTGGGTTATAAAAATAAACAAGAATTGGAATAGAACTGAACACCAAACTTGTTGGACTCTGTATGCCCAAGACACATATTAAATTGATATGGCTAGTACGTTATGATCCAAGTCGAGTCATACCCAAATACAAGCTAGACAAACACTTATAATATTTATTTATGATATGATCAAACAAATAAATATTAACACTTATAATATTTAGAAATTGATTTTCTAAATAACTACACTTGAGAAACTAATAAATTATATGGATAATTTATTTTGAGAGAATAATTTATTTTGTCATTTATGGGTTGAACAACATAATAAAAGTAGTATTATTTTCTGATGTTATAATTTTATAAAATTAAACAAGACTTAATTTATTATAAAAGAAACTTTTTTTTATATATAAATGCCCAAGTGGGCCGCCCCCCTCTTCCCAAGAAGTTGTGGTCCTATCACAATTCATGCATTTGCATGTGTAAGATGGGTCTTGATTGGGTGGTCTTCCCAAGCACATTTTGGTCCAATCACCCTTCATGCACATGCACTTGCATGTGTTAAATGCTCTCTCATTGGCCAAGATTGATGGCATTCTCTTTCATGCTTTTAATAAGCATTTTGTATGACAAAATTAATGGAAGACTTGTAGAAATGCTCTCTAAAATCGGCCAACTTAGAGAGCCATCTTAGAGGTTTTTTCAAGTGATTTTCAAGTGCAAGAACTCTAGAAAATACTCTCATATTTTTCGGCCAAGGGTTAGTTACAAGAGAGGGATTTTTCAACTGAGTTCATGAGTGTAAAATCCCAGCTAAATCAAAGTGTTTGTTGGAAGGCTTGGGGTATACAAGCTTGAGGTATTCTACACTTGAAGACTACCATTGAAGAAGCATCATCTTCTTCATATCCTTTACTCCTTAGAAGGTAGTATTCTAAACACTCTATGGTTGTGTTTTATTTTTGATAGCATGCATGTTCGTATATGGATCCGGGTATTGGGTTTTACATATAAAATGGGTTTTATATCTTGCAAGTAACATGTATTAAATAATATTTTCCACTGTGTTTTTTATTTTATATGGATAAAATACTTTGATAAACATGTGAAAACCCAAAAATGGTATCTAGAGCAGCTTATATGAGTGCATGCTTCATAGGATATGAAATTTTCGGGTTTCGCGTTTGGTTAAAACCCTTTGGCCGAAATTTTATATATGGTTATCCTTTTGTTTTTCAAGATTAATTTCATATATGCATAAATGTATCTTGAAAAATTATGTCATTTGGATGATTTGTTTGTTTGGACAAAAACCCACCTTTTCAGTTTTTTCATTCTTGACCGAAAATTGTAGGTTGTAAAAAGGAAACCATTTTGAACCCACCTTTTCGGTTTTTTCATTCTTGACTGAAAATTGTAGGTTGTAAAAAGGAAACCATTTTGCTTCTTGAATTATATATATATGTGGATATATATTTTGGTGTTCATAACCTAGCCATGACCTTGTGTGAATATGTTGAATGATTGTGTTTGTGATTTATATTTAATCAATTCAAAGGGTTGTAATAATTATTATTTTTGTTCTTCCATTTGTAAAGTTATGTAATTTATTTATTTTCATCTGGTATGTAAAATAAATAGATTAGGTGCATTTCATTTTACTAGAAAAATGTATTAGGATTTATTATTATTTTTTTTTGTAAAAGAAGATGCACACATAGTTCTTAACGGGATTTTAGTCCGATAACCAAAACACATTTTTGAAGTCCAAAGGTGTTTGGAGCTGAATATAAAAGACTTTTGGAAGCTCAAAGAATGTGAAGAAATCACAACACAAGAAGAAGACTTGAAGCATTTGGATGCGGGATCAAGTGGGAGTTCAACGGCACATTATTTGTGTCAATATTCACCCCTTAGGAAGGACCTTTTGACACACTTGTTTCGGCTAACAAGTGTGGTCAAAATAGTTGGCTATGGTTATGCACCTATTGTTATTTGTGCTTGTGTGGTTGTTTATTTATGTTGTTTGGATGATATGTTGATATGCATTCTTAACAAACTAATAATCAACAACAAGCTTAAAGTTGGTTCTTTAAAGATCATTAAGAATGGTTAATAAAAGGTTATTGAAAAAAATTAATGATTTTTATAATAAAATGGGTTTTGTTAAAAAAGAACCTTGAAAAATTATTTTCACAAAAGTACCAAGGATTTGAATGCATGCAAATGTATGGTACATAAAGTTTTCTAAACTAGAATTTTGAAAACTCAAAATCTCTTTTATAAAACAAGTCAAACACCATCCTTTTATACAACACTCGAATCACTTGGGAACTCTTTTGTGGGATAAAGGTCACCTAACCACATTTGAGGGAACTTGTATATTCGAGGTGGGTTTACCATGTTTGTGGGGTAAAGGTCACCTAACCACTTATATGTATAAACTCACACGTGTGTGTAAGTTGGACGACTTGATTTGGAAACCATGAACTTAGGGTCACCGAAGCATGGGGAACAAAGGTGTTGATGGGATTAAACATGCCAACTAAACATAAAGATGTTTAACCGATCCCATATGGCTAGAAGTTGCAAAGGGTTGCAATTGTCAAACGTTGACTACCTTGTTAATTTAAATAATGGGACAAAGGTCACCTAACCAATATTTAAATGTAACGTTGGATTCTAGATTTTAATTATTAATTGTCTATGAGACATAAAAGGGTATTAATAATTAAAATATAATAATATCGAAAATACTAAAATTGAACTTTGTAAAATTTTGTAGATGGCCGCTAACAATATTACCCAAACCGTCCGTAACCTATCAATGAAAACGATCCTAATCCCGATGAACATCTTATGGAAGATAAGGTTGCCTATAACGATTGGATTAAGTATCCGAGGATACTATGTAAGCCTCTTGCCTCATGTTAGAAATCATGATTCCTGAGATTCAAAAGGATTTTGAACATCATACGACATGATTACCTAATTGAAGGAAATGTTCCTAAGGGTAGAACGCTTCGAAACGGTTCGAGCGCTTCATGCATGTCGAATGGAGGAAAAACCAATCGGTCTCATCTTATGTCTTTAAGATGAAAAGCCACATTGATCATGTGACACCTGTGTCACTTCAACCATCAAACAAATACCAAACCAATGAAATATTGTATTTCGTACTTGGGATTTGTAAAAATATGTGTATTATTTGCACATATCAACTCTTGCTCGATTTCGAGCTCTAAATCGCTTTCAGGAAGGTTATACGCGCATTGATGCGTAAATATAACCAGTTTAATGCAACAAACACTCCGGAACAGTGAAATAGGCTTAACATACCTTAAATAAACTTTACATAACTTAGAAATAAGTTTTGGAGGGTTTGGTATACTGAAATCAAGTTTATTCGCTTACAGGGACTAATTTCGACAAACTGCGAAAGTATGCCGATTTGTACTATAACGAACATTCCGAAACATGAACATAAGTTAAACATACCCTAAATATCCTTTACATAGCTTAGAAATAGGCTTTGAGGGGTTCAGTGTGCTAAAATAAACTTTTTGGTCATTCAGGGACTAAAAGCGTCAAAAAGTGCATAAGTTTGCATTTTCGCGCATATCTTACGTTCTGAATACATCCGGACATCCAAAACTTTATGTAATCATTAAAATATTTTATTTTAGTGATTGGCATGATAAAAATCCATTCGTCGCGCAATTTGGACCGTTTTTGCGTCCATTACGACTTCCGTCGTAATTAACCGAACAACGCAACCGTACGGACAAACGATCCGACATCCGTGATGTTTTTGAGCACATTTCAAGTTCCCTATACTTTAACTTCATTTTAGAGCCTTGAAATGGGGTTAACATGGCTTAAACGTGCCAAAAATCAAGTTTTTAGCATGCAGGGACCTGTTCTGCCAAAAATGAAACTTTTGCCAAAAACAGGCTCCCTCATGCCACGCGAAAGAACCATGTGCTCCTCCTGCATGGTGCGAAAGTGCCCATTTTTCAGCAGACTAGTTTTCAGCAACCAGCTCATTTTTCAGGGGTTTTTATGTAACATTTTCAATACCATCGGCTGGATTTTGATGGTTTTTATCTACCCCTTGTATTGCAAAACCATTTGCCCAAGTGGAGGGCCAAGATTAAAGCTCGATTATCGAGAAACGATCCTAACGGTTCTACCATTTCTATAAATACCCCCCCACCCCATTCACCCAAACCCACTTGATTTTTCTGAGATTTCTCTAAGTTGAAGTGTAACCACTTCGTACCTGAGAATACTTGGAAAGACCAATCTTGCGGGGACCCTTTGTAAGTATTCCTTCGTTCTTTTTATGCATTTTTATCGTAAAGGTCAAACTTTGTTTGACTTTCTGCTTTGACCAGTCAATGGTCAACGCGAAGTTCGGTTGAACTTCATAACATGAGCGTAATCACGATGGTTATAGTCCCTAGTGACTATATCTACTGATTACCACGCTATCTAGGCTTAGTGACGAGTCGTAGCTTCGGCCAAAATGCGTTTTCTCACGTATTTTGTAACCAAACTACTCTAGGGTATTAAAACCGTTTGTTTTGATACCAAACCTGTTTTCTAACTTAACTAAACATGTTCTAGCATGTTTAGCTCGCCGCTTTTGGATTTGTGCTTGTTTAGGGTCGTAAAGGTAAGCGATCAAATCAATCGCTTATACTTTCGAACTCGACCCATTTGGTCGATCTTTAGGATCTGACCAAACGCTTTAGGTGACCATAGTTTTATAGGAAAGAACCTTCCGAGGTTATACCTTTTGGTCACATCGTTAAGTAGTTGTATGATAAGTTGTTCTTATGCCTTAGGAAAATTACCAAAATACCCTTTTTGCGCCAAAATTCATTTTAAGCCTATGCAACATAACTTTTGACATCTAAACTGATTTAGCAATTATGATAGACATGTTAAGGCATATTTTACTTGTCATAGGACTAGTTAGGCGTTCCGAACGCGTTTTACGCGAACTACGCGTTAAAGTAGCATAAGCTACCTAAACGGGTCGTAATGGGTCATGAGCACTTAGGTTAGGTTTCATTTTAGTATGTATGCTTTGTTAAACAATATCATATGAGTTCCAATACTCATTTGGTTTACGAAACCTCATACTATCCAATCCCCCGATTTAGGTTCGGTTATTTATGTAGTTATTTATATAGGGTGCCGTTTGATTCCATGATCCCTCTAGCTTTGTTTGGTTGTTGTTCAAGACTTCTAAGCACCCTCAAGTAAGTACATAGTCCCCTCTTTTACTATTTTTTAGACATTTTGGGGTGAAACACATGTGCCTACTTGTTACTTTCATGTTTTTCGTGTTTTCACATCATATACTTGCTATGTTCACTAGTACATTATTAGTACATGATTTCATTATGTTTTTGCTATGTATGTCCATTGTGTGCGTACTTAGTACATCGTTTTACATGACATTTTATGCTACGTATGTTCGTTTAGCGCATACTTAGTACATTGTTTTACATTACCTTTTCATGTTACGTATGTTCATCATACTTAGTACATTTGTTTTACATCACATGCTATGTATGTTCATTTGTTGCATACTTAGTACATTTTCATCACATGCTTACATTTTGGGTATGACATTTGGTTTGTTTAAGTGGGACCATATACTTTCATTAACTTTGATCACGCCGCTCGTTAGTAGGTAATGGTACCATAGGAATTGACAACTCCCGTTCCTGACATCCTGGGTATATTTGGATGGAAGGAATGACCGAATTCGATTAAAACATTTAGACAGATAGACCTTTAAATTCGTTTAGTGGTTTATCACCACAGTCGCAAGGCGTGAATGTATGCATTTTCACCATACCGCATAAATGTTTGTATTCAGTATAGCATGCATTTCCACAAAACATAACATTGATTTAAACCACGTTTTACTTCAATACATTGTTTTGTGCATTTTTACATATGGTTTAGTGGATACATATTTCACTTGCCATACATGACATTTTGTTTACACATTACATGATTGACATTTTGACATGGTTTTCACAATGACATTTGACAATTGGTTTAGACATGGGCAATTTACATTGGTGGTTTGTTTGAGTGAGTGATTTAAGTAACGAGACGTGTGTAATGTGATACAAGCATGGTGGATACGCCGCTGGTACTTCCTATATATAAGTGCTTGTATTATATTACATGTCGTGGTGTTGTTTAAATCATTCAATTTGGATTTACACATTTTTACACAAATAACATATTTTTCACAAGACATTGTTTTACAAAACAGTTTGTTTTATACAAATTCATTTTATTTGGTTATTCATTTAACCTTAAAATCATTCTTTTAACTATACATATCTATCATCGCTTTTCAAACGATTTATAAAACAAAACATTTTACAAGGATCATGACTGATTTTTGTTAAACAACTTTTTCTAAACTTATAAGTCATGAATCCTAAATCAATAAAACCTATGTACTCGCCGGCATTTTTATGCTGACGTACCTATTTTCACATGTGTTTCAGGAGATGATGCATAGGATTGATCAAGATACACATAGGCGGACTTGGGCCGTAGTGACAATAAAAGATGCAAGACTAGTAAATTTTGTTATACTTCTTTGTTTGTTAAGACATTGTAACTCTTTTAATCAATAAATCAACATTTCAATTTTCCATGTGTTATGAAACAATGATTCTGTTACAACACTCCTCGATGATTCCGCCACGTTTTGTTGTTTTACGTGGTCGGGGTGTGACAGAAAAGTTGGTATCAGAGCTCATGGTTATAGGGAATTAGGTTATTAGTAATGCTTTAACCTAGTCTATAACCTTCCTAGGACCCTAACGCGAGTTTACTTGCGTTTAGTCATAAAAACAATACCGTCACCTATCCTTAGGTGACAACCACAACAAGAACATAAATTTCAAAACCGCTTTGAAAATTAATCATCTGTTCTAGGATGATTTATTATATGGTTTTGAACCCTTCCAGTTTGATTGTTGGCCTAGTGCCTTCTTTTCAAAATCTGGTCAAGGTTTTGGGTTCTAAATAATGTGAACACGTGCAAACCGGAAGAGTGAATGCCTGTACTCTGAGTTTTCTGTCTAAGGCTAGAGTGTTCGTACAAATCCGCAGTATCGGACCAGTCACTCTTACCTGGAACTCTTGGGGTGAGTGTTCACTTATAGGCAAGCATGTCTTCAGCGATACATTATTATGACCCGCTTACTTTGATTTGTCACCATCTCATTTGTTTGCCTTAGGTAACAAACAAATGATCGCAATTTTTATGCATTACTGTTCTATCCGATAACATTTCACTTGTTTCTTCCTATGTCTTTCATTTCTTCTAGAATGTCTCTTCATCATATCAACACCCAGATGTCCGAGCAAACATCCAAATTTGCCCAGCAAATAGGCGAAGTAATTCTGAAATCTGTGGATCTAGGCATTGCCATGTCTCGTCTCAAAAATAGAGCTACTCAAGAGTCACCGAAGGAAGTAGAAGTCAGGCCTGCACCAAAATCAAGAAAGCGTAAGGCTTCAAAGAAACCCGCAGCAGTTACACCTAATCAAGCGGGACCTAGCCAGGTAGTGACGCCACCAGCTAGGAAGCCGTACTTGGGAGCTGCCCCATGGTGCAAGTGATGCAACCGTCATCATTTAAACCTTATACCCTGCTCCAAATGTACCTATTGTGGACGGTTGGGACATTTGATTAACATATGCCGCTTTGCTATCCAAAACAAAGCTGTTGCAAACCTTGCTGCTACCCAACTCCAAGTCAACCCTACTCAAGCTCGTTGCCCGTCCGGTACTTGCTACAACTATGGTGAGACGAGCCATTTCAGGAACAAATGCCCGAAGATTGTCAATGCAAATCCAACCCTTGGATAAGCATTTGGCCGAGCAAAAGATGTTGCTGTCTTATGCCTTTGTTTTTTTTGTTTTCTTATATTGTGAAACAATCTGTTTTGTTCATAAATAAAAGACGTTGTTCGCAATTCTGATATACAAATGTAGTTACATGTGTATATGGCATTTCCCTATGATACCTACATCAAGGAACTATTCTCTTTACAAACTACTCTTGTGATTCTCCTTTTCAGGTGATCGCTCATGATTTCCTCGAAAATTTTAAGTACTCGTTTCATTCTAGGAGACGAAGTACAAGAAATAAAGCGAATTTGTGAGTAAATCGTGCTTTTTGCACATCTGTGTCTTTGAATCCTTGGTTAAGGGTATTTTCTAATCTCATACCCATTACGTTCTGATTTTTCAACATGCATAACATAAGTTTTCAAAACAACCTTCATGATTTCAAAAACATTATCTATATTTTCAAAAACAACCTCCATGATTTCAAAAACATTGTCTATGTTTTCAAAAACAACCTTCATGATTTCAAAATGTTTCATATAGTTTGAAAACAATATTAATACAGTATAATTACTTATATCAAGTGCATGATTTCAAAAGCATCATTCATGTTTTCAAAAACCTTATACATAATTTCAAAATTCATCTCGCATGATTTTAAAACATTTTTATAAATTTACCTACCTAATACACCTACTTTATGATTTAAAAAAAAAGCATTATATATAAGGTTTCAAAAACATTGAACACATTTTTTTCTAAAACCCCATGTATAGTTTTCAAAAATATTTTTCCTCATACATTGACTTAACCTTCAAATTTCGCTTCATATGTCGCCTTGGCATATCTAGCATCTCAACTTCATAAGCATTTTTACTTCATGTTTTGACTTAAGCACATCTAGTGCAAGGTTTCAAAACATCTTCAATTCCCAAAATCCATATGGGATCTTTTTATCTTCACAATTAGATCCTTGTGGATAATTGTCATTCAAATCAGAATCCTTAATTGGATTCCTTGTGTACCTTAATTCGAACATTTCGGTTCCTTACAATTGAAATCGAATTTCCTCTTTAGGATCTTTCTATCTTCATAGTTAGATTGTTGATAATGTTTAAAGTACCAAATGAAATCCACGGAATGGATTCCTAGTGTGCTTTAAATATTTGTGCGCAATTAGCAAAATGATAACAAATTTAAAATCAAGTTAAACAATTATGTGATTATGTGTTTATGCATTTTGTGTTTTCTTTTATGCATTTTGTGTTTTTGTATACTCTGGATATTTGTTATCCAAATACTCGTAGAACCTTTCATATCTTTATATGAGGGATTCGTAGTAGGATATTAAAAAAGGTACTACCTTAAATCCTTATTAGGCTTCTACGTAATAGTCAAGACCCTTGGATTATATAGTACCATTCCATGATTCAAAAGAGACCCTTTGAGTGATCTAGTCAAAGGATTGATTCAAAATCTGGTTAAAAATGACATGTGATGATATAAGCTGAAAAGACTCATTGGCGGCCTAGAGATCATTTATTGACTCAATTAAAAAGGACCCCAGTATGGTCTAGTCACACTCATCACGGGTTTGTTCATTTGGTTTCTCCTACATGTTATAAAATGCACTGTGCGAACTATGCAAGGAATTACGTAATTATGGACGCATACATAATTATGAAATTCAGTGCACAGAAACCCAGTAAAAATTATTATGTGTAAGAACCGATAGTAACGACAATAACAAAAGGTGAACAATGTAATAGAGGTACGGTGGACGCACCAATAACACTTTATGTACTTATAGATAAGTGTCCCTCTCACATTGCAAGCATGATGTTATTCAAAGCTACTAGAAGTTCAGGACTCCAACCAGTGCTGTTTGATCTTTTCAATTTCATGTTTCAAACTCTCACAAGTTTCCTATAAAAAAAATTTCGGGACGAAATTTCCTGAAGTAGGGGAGACTGTGACACCTGTGTCACTTCAACCATCAAACAAATACCAAACCAATGAAATATTGTATTTCGTACTTGGGATTTCTAAAAATATGTGTATCATTTGCACATATCAACTCTTGCTCGATTTCGAGCTCTAAATCGCTTTCTGGAAGGTTATACGCGCATTGATGTGTAAATATAACCAGTTTAATGCAACAAACACTCCGGAACAGTGAAATAGGCTTAACATACCTTAAATAACCTTTACATAACTTAGAAATAAGTTTTGAGGGTTTGGTATACCGAAATCAAGTTTATTCGCTTATAGGGACTAATTTTGACAAACTGCGAAAGTATGCCGATTTGTACTGTAACGAACATTCTGGAACATGAGCATAAGTTAAACATACCCTAAATATCCTTTACAAAGCTTAGAAATAGGCTTTGACGGGTTCGGTGTGCTAAAATAAACTTTTTGGTCATTCAGGGACTAAAAGCGTCAAAAAGTGCATAAGTTTGTATTTTCGCGCATATCTTACGTTCTGAATACATCCGGACATCCAAAACTTTATGTAATCATTAAAATATTTTATTTTAGTAATTGGCATGATAAAAATCCATTCGTCGCGCAATTTGGACCGTTTTTGCGTCTGTTACGACTTCCGTCATAATTAACCGAACAACGCAACCGTACGGACAAACGAACTGACATCCGTGATGTTTTTGAGAACATTTCAAGTTCCCTATACTTTGACTTCATTTTAGAGCCTTCAAATGGGGTTAACGGGGCTTAAACGTGCCAAAAATCAAGTTTTTAGCATGCAGGGACCTGTTCTGCCAAAAATGAAACTTTTGCCAAAAACAGGCTCCCTCATGCCACGCGAAAGAACCATGTGCTCTTCTTGCGTGGCGCGAAAGTGCCCATTTTTCAGCAGACTAGTTTTCAGCAACCAGCTCATTTTTCAGGGGTTTTTATGTAACATTTTCAATACTATGGGCTGGATTTTGATGGTTTTTATCTACCCCTTGTATTGCAAAACCATTTTCCCAAGTGGAGGGCCAAGATTAAAGCTCGATTATCGAGAAACGATCCTAACGGTTCTACCATTTCTATAAATACCCCCCACCCCATTCACTCAAACCCACTTGATTTTTCTGAGATTTCTCTAAGTTGAAGTGTAACCACTTCATACCTGAGAATACTTGGAAAACCAATCTTGCGGGGACCCTTTGTAAGTATTCCTTCGTTCTTTTTATGCGTTTTTATCGTAAAAGTCAAACTTTGTTTGACTTTCTGCTTTGACCAGTCAATGGTCAATGCAAAGTTCGGTTGAACTTCATAACGTGAGCGTAATCACGAAGGTTATAGTCCCTAGTGACTATACCTACTGATTACCACGTTATCTAGGCTCAGTGACGAGTCGTAGTTTCGGCCAAAATGCGTTTTCTCGCGTATTTTGTAACCAAACTACTCTAGGTATTAAAACCGTTTGTTTTGATACCAAACCTGTTTTCTAACTTAACTAAACATGTTCTAGCATGTTTAGCTCGTCCCTTTTAGATTTGTGCTTGTTTAGGGTCGTAAAGGTAAGCGATCTAATCAATCGCTTATACTTTCGAACCCGACCCATTTGGTCGATCTTTAGGATCTGACCAAACGCTTTAGGTGACCATAGTTTTATAGGAAATAACCTTCCGAGGTTATACCTTATGGTCACATCGTTAAGTAGTTGTATGATAAGTTGTTCTTATGCCTTAGGAAAAATTACCAATATGCGCTTTTGCGCCAAAATTCATTTTAAGCCTATGCAACATAACTTTTGACATCTAAACTGATTTAGCAACTATGATAGACATGTTAAGGCATATTTTACTTGTCATAGGACTAGTTAGGCGTTCCGAACGCGTTTTACGCGAACGACGCGTTAAAGTAGCATAAGCTACCTAAACGGGTCATAATGGGTCATGAGCACTTAGGTTAGGTTTCATTTTAGTATGTAGGCTTTATTAAACCATATCATATGAGTTCCAATACTCATTTGGTTTACGAAACCTCATACTATCCAATCCCCCGATTTAGGTCCGGTTATTTATGTAGTTATCTATATAGGGTGCCGTTTGATTCCGTGATCCCTCTAGCTTTGCTTGGTTGTTGTTCAAGACTTCTAAGCACCCTCAAGTGAGTACATAGTCCCCTCTTTTACTATTTTTCAAACATTTTTGGGTGAAACACATGTGCCTACTTGTTACTTTCATGTTTCTCGTGTTTTCACATCATATACTTGCTATGTTCACTAGTACATTATTAGTACATGATTTCATTATGTTTTTGCTATGTATGTCCATTGTGTGCGTACTTAGTACATCGTTGTACATGACATTTTATGCTACGTATGTTCGTTTAGCGCATCTTAGTACATTGTTTTACATTACCTTTTCATGCTAGGTATGTTCATCATACTTAGTACATTTGTTTTACATCACATGCTATGTATGTTCATTTGTTGCATACTTAGTACATTTTCATCATATGCTTACATTTTGGGTATGACATTTGGTTTGTTTAAGTGGGACCATATACATTCATTAACTTTGATCACGCCGCTCGTTAGTAGGTAATGGTACCATAGGAATTGACAACTCCCGTTCCTGACATCCTGGGTATGTTTGGATGGAAGGAATGACCGAATTTGATTAAAACAGTTTGACAGATAGACCTTTAAATTCGTTTAGGGGTTTATCACCACAGTCGCAAGGCTTGAATGTATGCATTTTCACAATACCGCATAAATGTTTGTATTCAGTATAGCATGCATTTCCACAAAACATAACATTGATTTAAACCACGTTTTACTTCAATACATTGTTTTGTGCATTTTTACATATGGTTTAGTGGATACATATTTCACTTGCCATACATGAAATTTTGTTTAAACATTACATGATTGACATCTGGACACGGTTTTCACAATGACATTTGACAATTGGTTTAGACATGGGCAATTTACATTGGTGGTTTGTTTAGGTGAGTGATTTAAGTAACGAGACGTGTGTAATGTGATACAAGCATGGTGGATACGCCGATGGTACTTCCTATATATAAGTGCTTGTATTATATTACATGTCGTAGCGTTGTTTAAATCATTCAATTTGGATTTACACATTTTTACACAAATAACATATTTTTCACAAGACATTGTTTTACAAAACAGTTTGTTTTATACAAATTCATTTTATTTGGTTATTCATTTAACCTTACAATCATTCTTTTAACTATACATATCTATCATCGCTTTTCAAACGATTTATAAAACAAAACATTTTACAAGGACTTGGGCCTTAGTGACAATAAAAGATGCAAGACTAGTAAATTTTGTTATACTTCTTTGTTTGTTAAGACATTGTAACTCTTTTAATCAATAAATCAACATTTCAATTTTCCATGTGTTATAAAACAATGATTCTGTTACAACACTCCTCGACGATTCCGCCACGTTTTGTTGTTTTACGTGGTCGGGGTGTGACAGATCACCTCGAAAGGCTCAATATGGGTAAAAGGGCTTTATCCATTCTAACGATCAATGAGGGTGGCAACAAGAAAGGGCATCACCCCGACACCAAAGCAAATGTTGCAAATGGTAACGGGAAATTCAAAGGGAAAAAGAAAAGAAAGACTAAAGCGAAACCACCAAAACCAAAAGAATAGAAGGCAAAGGTTGCCACGAACGATCAATACTTTGTGTATGGTGAGATAGGACATTTAAATAGGAATTGTCCAACCAATCTCAAAGAGTTGAAAAATAAGAGGGATGCAGGGCAAACCTCAGGTACAATCTTAATGATACATATTGACCATAATGTAATTTCTTCTAACACATGGATATTAGATACAGGATGTGGAACTCATATTTGCAATTCGTTGCAAGAGTTCAAAAGAAATAAGCGTTACAAGAAAGGAGACTATGTTTTGAAACTTCTAAATAGTTTGGAAATTGTTTTAAAAATATATTGTGTGCTCCTAGTTTGACTAGGAACATTATTTAAGTTTTCCTTTTGAGACAATATGTTTCAATTTAAGGTTTGTAAACAATGACATTTATATTTCGATGAATGACATGTTTTACTTTAAAGCTAGGCTTTCAAATGGTATTTATGAATTGGTTCATAATAATACGTCATCTGATAGCTCGATGTACCAGGCAATCACCAAGAAACTCAAAACAGATGTCGCATGTAAACACTTCGAAAGAATTGTCTTTTGGAAACAAATGAAATTGGTTCATTTGATACATGCGAATCTTGTTTAAAAGGTAAAATGACTAAGAAACCCTTTAGTGGAAAAGGGCAAAAAAGTTATTAAGTATCATACATTCAGATGTATGTGATCCTTTTGAGCCAATGACTAGGAATGGTGAAATATACTTCATTACCTTTTACCAACGACTATAGTAGTTATGGTTATGTGTACTTGACACAAAGATGAAGTTTTGAAACGTTCAAAATCTTCAAAAGGTAAAGTACTAAATCAACTCAATCAAAAGTTCTTCATTCTGATAGAGGAGGAATCAAACTCTATTTGGATATGGTTCGATCTATGATGGCTAGGAGCGCATTATCTCTATCATTTTGGGTTTATGCTTTGCTCTCTGTGGTCTGTATATTAAATATGGCCCAAACCAAGAAAGTGGATAAGACACCTTTTGAAATATGGAACGGAAGGGCTCCATCATTATCATATTTAAAGGTATGGGTTGTGAAGCTTATGTGAAGAAATACACCCAAACAAATTGGAAGTACGATCCACTAAGTGTATTTTTGCAGTATATCCTAAAGATGGTATAGGATATTAATTCTACGATCCAACAGAGCAAAAGGTATTTGTTGCTCGAAAAAGGCTGAGTTCTTGGAAGCTAAGTTCCTTATGGAAGGAATTAGTAGAACAGTGGAACTTAATGAGGATCGAGAACCACAAGCCGATACACGTTTGGTTGATACAAGCATTCAACAAGAGGTTATTGAAAACGATCAAGTGGTTGATCATTATACACAAAACATTCGCAGATCTGGTAGAATTAGTAGTCCACCAGAAAGATATGGATTTTTCATGGATGAATGCTACATGGTAGATTCGGGTGAACCTACCACATACCATGATGCTTTGTCAGAATCCGATTGTGACAAATGGCTTGAAGCCATGAACGTAGAGATGCAATCCATGTATGACAACCAAGTTTGGGAATTGGTTGTACTACCTCTTAACACTAAAGTGGTTAGAAGTAAGTGGGGTTTTCAGGAAGAAAAAACCGATATTCATGGTAACTTGGATGCTTAGAAAGCGAGACTTATAGCAATAGGTTTCAATCAAACTCAAGGGGTTGATTATGATGAAACCTTTTTCGCCTGTGGCGATGCTAAAGTCAATAAGGATATTATTTGCCATAGCTGCATAATATGATTATGAGATTTGGCAAATGGATCTCAAAACGGCTTTCCTTAATAGATATCTTAAGGAAGATGTCTATATAGTTCAGCCTGAAAGTTTTGTCGATCCAAAACATCCTGACAAAGTATGCAAGTTAAAGAAATCGATCTACGGATTGAAACAAGCATCTAGAAGTTGGAATTATCATTTTGATGAAGAAATTGAGAATTTTGGATTCATCAAGAACGTTGATGAAGCTTGTGTGTATAAGAAAGCTAGTGGGAGCATTATTACTTTCTTAGTATTATATGTCGATAACATTCTACTATTTGGAAATAACATTCCAAACCTTGGAAGGTGTAAAAGCCTAGCTTGAAAGTTGTTTTCCATTAAGGATCTTGGTGAAGTCGCCTATATTTTGGGAATAAAGATCTATAGGGATAGATCAAGGCGCTTGATAGGTTTAAACTAAAGTGCATACATTGACAAAGTCTTGAAAAGGTTCAAGATAGAGAGCTCTATGAAAGGTTTGGTACCTATTCAATAAAGGACAATATTGAGTGCGTTTCAATGTCTAAGCTCAAAGGATGAGCAAGAAAGAATGAAAGGAATCCCATATGTGTCAGTTATAGGATTCATTATGTATGTAATGATATGCACTAGACTGGACATGTTATGCGCATTAAGCATGACGAGAAGATACCAGCGAGTAATGGTCATTGGGTGAGTGTTAAAAATATATATTGAAATACCTTAGAAGGACTAAGGATATATTTCTAATATATGGATCTGGTGAAGAAGAACTCGTTGTAAAGGGTCACAGGGATGCGAGTTTCGGAATTCGTTGTAAAGGGTTACATGGATACGAGTTTCCAAACTGATCGAGATGATTCTCGATCATAATCAGGGTAGCATTGTCCCCTACAGAATCAGAATACATCGTCGTTTCATTGATTGAGATAATTCATTTGGATTTGCCACTTGAATTATTGCCGATCTAGGGGTAGTCCCTACCATTCAGGACCCCTAGAAATCTTTGTGATAACGCAGGTGTGATTGCTCAAATCAAAGAACCTCGTGCACATCAAAAGTTTAGGCACATTGAGCGGAGTTTCAACTGCATAAGGGATGAAGTTGAAAAAGGGAAAGATATGTATTCGCAAAGTTCACACTGATCAAAATATTGCGGATCCACTCACGAAGCTCCTTGAACGGGCAAAGCATGAAGGGTCATACTTGTGCCTTAGGACTTCGATATTCTAGTGATTGGATTTGATCTATTTTGTATTTGGATATTGGAATAACTGTTATTATAACTCTTTATGGTATTTTGAGTTATGTTCCATATTAGCATGTTTAAATCCGTGAATAAGTTGCTTATTCTAAATTTCCATAGTCGATCATACTTGTGGGAACAAATATGAATGTAAGACTATTATGAACTTGGATTGGTGGATATTCATTAGGTATGAATATAGAGCAAAGTGTTGCTGCCAAAGTTCATAGATATTTGTGGGATACAAATATTGGACTGATTCGCTCTCAAATATTACTGCATGGAATCATTTGTGATTGATCATAAGTAAATTTGAGTAAAGGAGAATATCATAGTATCCTATGACCTGAGATACATATTGGGTCTTGATATTCACCAAATATTATGCCTTGACTTATTTCTTCGCTGTCAGTAATATGGCAGTACATAAGGCTAAGCTCAGGTGTGGTACAAGGTGATTGTGAGAGACGTATGTAGTCAAGATGGGATTTGTTCCTCTTATTCGTTGAGAGTAAGATGTCTAAGGCCTGCTAAAGTTAAATCAACACAGAGTGATCACTCTATGTCTCTGGATTTGACATGACATCTGTAACGAAAGGATAAATGATACATTCACCTAAATCATTTCTAGTAAGGGACTTGAAGGGGATGATGTTATTGAATGGGATATATAGTCATACGTATTAGAGGTATAGTTAGGTGGTCTTTACTACTTGCATCAATCTTCTATGTATCTTGTGCAAGTGGGAGATTGTTGGACTCTGTATGCCCAAGACACATATTAAATTGATGTGCCTAGTACGTTATGATCCAAGTCGAGTCATACCCAAATACAAGCTAGACAAACACTTATAATATTTATTTATGATATGATCAAACAAATAAATATTAACACTTACAATATTTAGAAATTGGTTTTCTAAATAATTACACTTGAGAAACTAATAAATTATATGGATAATTTATTTTGAGAAAATAATTTATTTTGTTATTTAATGGGTTAAATAACATAATAAAAGTAGTATAAGTCTTATAACATGTGATGTTATAATTTTAAAAATTAAACAAGACTTAATTTATTATAAAAGAAACTTTTCTTTATATATAAATGCCCAAGTGGGCCGCCCCCTCTTCCCAAGAAGTTGTGGTCCAATCACAATTCATGCATTTGCATGTGTTAGATGGGTCTTGATTGGGTGGTCTTCCCAAGCACATTTTGGTCCAATCACCCTTCATGCACTTGCATGTGTTAGATGCTCTCTCACTGGGCAAGATTGATGGCATTCTCTTTCATGCTTTTAATAAGCATTTTGTATGACAAAATTAATGGAAGACTTGTAGAAATGCTCTCTAAAATCGGCCAACATAGAGAGCCATCTTAGAGGTTTTTTCAAGTGATTTTCAAGTGCAAGAACTCTAGAAAATACTCTCATATTTTTCGGCCAAGGGTTGGTTACAAGAGAGGGATTTTTCAACTGAGTTCATGAGTGTAAAATCCTAGCTAAATCAAAGTGTTTGTTGGAAGGCTTGGGGTATACAAGCTTGAGGTATTTTACACTTGAAGACTACCATTCAAGAAGCATCATCTTCTTCATATCCTTTACTCCTTGGAAGGTAGTATTCTAAACACTCTATGGTTGTGTTTTATTTTTTATAGCAAGCATGTTCGTATATGGATAGGGGTATTGGGTTTTACATATAAAATGGGTTTTATATCTTGCAAGTAACATGTTTTAAATAATATTTTCCGCTGCGTTTTTATTTTATATGGATAAGATACTTTGATAAACATGTGAAAAAGCCAACAAAACTATCAGAAAAAGATGAATTTTGTTCATGGGAAAACTTCTGAAGAAGAGAAAGAACTCCAATTTAGATGACGGTCTAATAAAGAGTTCTATGCTCAGAGAAAGTAACAACAACAGGCCAACGAACCCCTTCTCCCGAAGTTACGGGGCTATTTTCTCAAAGAGAACCTGTTTTAAATGTGATCAAACTGGACATCTTGCACACAAGTGTCCGGACTCAAAGCCTATTGATTTTGAAAAATAGAAATTTGAGGATGTGAAACAAAGGTCAACCAGATTTGATTCAAAACAAACTTGGAGGTACAAAACAAACAAGTTTGCTTCGAATCAAACTTGGAAATCAAACCCGACTAGGTTTGATTCAAGACAAACCTGGAATTCTCACACACATAGATTCAGAACAACAAAGTTGGCGAACATCGGTTGATATGACCAAATCGCATCAATTTTGGAAGGCAAAAGTTAATGTGTCAGAACAAAATGTTCAAAATGATTCACATTTTTACAAAAGAAATGTTCATAAGGACAAGTTTGGACTGTTAAGAAGCAATGTGTTTGAAAATGAAAAACAGAAAATTAATTCAACAAACAATGATGAAGTAAAAAATGAAAAATTCTTAGAGAAAAATGACAAAGATTTTCCATCTTTGAATGATTCATTTTGTGTTGAAATGCCTAACGTCAAACAGATCTGGGCTAAACAGTTCAAGTAATTGAATATATTGAATGTGCATGTGCTCCAGAAAGCAGAAGATTGACAGATTAAGGAGAGGAGCAGCCTGGCACGAGAGAAGGCAGCTGGTCCCTGCGTTTGAAATCAGGGAGTTTATTTCTGTACATAAATAAACCATATTTCAAAAACCCTAAAAACTGGAAAAAAATCTTTAAAAAAAAGATGTTTTTATTCTGTAAAAAAATTGAAAAATGAAAAAATATGTTTTGTGTTTAAATTTGTTAAAAATCAAAAATCTTAAAAAATAGTTGAGTGAATACGCCGAAACCCTCACTGCTGAACCAACATGATTAATTTCACAAGATTGAAAAATGGTTTTCA
This sequence comes from Helianthus annuus, assembly GCF_002127325.2. Lineage (NCBI taxonomy): Eukaryota > Viridiplantae > Streptophyta > Magnoliopsida > Asterales > Asteraceae > Helianthus > Helianthus annuus. Next base: position 33,639,534 of record NC_035441.2, on the reverse strand, counting down.
GACTTTCAAATATCAATGTGTTGTAACTCATGGGGGTACGTTGTGCAAAACAGAGCATGTTATTGCAGAAGATGGTTGGCGAGTCAAAGCTGTCGACAACGGTTTGTCAAATTTTCTTTAAATGTTTTGAATTTTTGGGGGAGTAAATGTTATCAGAAAATACAAAAACATTTGAAAATTTGAAAAAGACAAAAACAATAGAAAATTCAAAAGGATTTTTGTGTAAAAAGAGGAAACGATAGTACATTAGTAGACAGTCACAGTACGCTAAAGAAATGGAATGATAAATATGATAAACGGTCTCACTGATGATATGCCAGTAGGTTTTTACACGCTTTGTAGATTGACTTCGAGATATAAACCTAAATATCAATAACTTACTTATCTCGTGGGGAACATCTCTCGGATATATGGGTAACCCCCGGAATCTTGTTTGAGAGATTGCCTGATTCTATACTAGGTCTTTATAGTGTTTGATATCTGGGGTATTATACCTACTCTTTTGATATTCCGGAAGCAATGGCCTAAACCTCGTATAATACTTTACGCGCTTTATAGCTTACCCTCTGCATAAAAATTGAAAAATATCGAAAGATATGAATCAAGTGCAGTTGTAAAGAAGATCCCCAAGGGTGACACACCTAAAGTCGAGCTTTCATCTCTTTGACTGAACGGTAGTTCATACCTGAGCTCTCAAGGTCTCGCGCTAGCCCAGAGAACATATACCATTATGGTATATCACCTGTAAGACTGAATCTAGGGAATTTTGATACGGGAGTATATTCTGAGGTGGGACACGCGAATAAGTTTAAGTCCTTAAGACACTAATCTCGTATCTCGAATCAGTTTAACTTTGTGTGAAAATATAAGTGGACCAGTGTACTGACAATCTAAGTGAATTGTTTAGAACTTAAAGTGTTTATAGCTCAATGGTGCTAGTGATTTGTCATAAACTGATATGAACCTCTAACACGAACTCACACAAAAATATTGTCTGTAAATATTTGTTTACTGCTTTATGTTTCAGAAAAATACAAAAAGATTTTGTTTCTACTTTAGTATCGACAACCGATGTCTGAGAAGCTGAGTTTCCAAAATCTAATTATGCTGAACGTGTTTCTGAAAATAAAACAAGTTTATTAATTTGAAACTTGAAGTTTAAAAATAAAAAATCAAAAACAGTTTGTGAAATCTCCAAGGTCATTAATTTGGACTTGGAAGATTATTCGTGACGTTTTGGATTCTTAAACTGTCAAATTCATAAAGTAAGTTGATAGGGGGAGTAGAGCCAGGTCATTATAATTCGGACTTGGAAGATTATTCTTGAAAAACCTAAAAAGCTTTCACTGTCACATATTAGAAATGCTCCAGCTTATGCTTAGAGTTAGGTTTTCGACCTTAAAACTGTCAAATATCTTATAAATGTTTGAGATTTTGCAGATGAAAGTGCCAGATTACGATCCCGATAGCCGAGTATAAGGGGGAGTTTGAAGATGAGCTCAATGCAAGGGGGAGCTTGTAACCGGAAAGCAAGGTGTCGATCACAAAAGCACAGAAGCTTAACGAAAGGGGGAGCCAGAAGGAAGAGTCTAAACAAAGGGGGAGCAACTGAAGCTGAAGACAGATCCACGAGGAGTCTGTTCGAGCAAGAGGGAGTCTGTGGTTGCTGAAGATGTCAAGGCTTCATAAAGACACAGAGAGAGAAAAGACAAGATGCTATGAGATTGACTGCCCCAGTATCCAAGGGGGAGTCTGTGTGCACTAATGTCTATCGCCTCCGTCAATCCAAACCGTAGCAGAAAACTGTTAAAAACATGGTTTTATGATGTTAAAATTAGAGAAAAGTCTAGTTTATATAAGGAGTTGCATACTTGTAAATAAGGAGAAATCCCTTATGCCTTTGCCTAAAAATAAAAGGGTTAGGTGAGAGTTTTAGGACTTTTGCCACATTTGCTATTTGGAGCTTTGAAGGTTAGAAAGAGAAACTAGAGAGAGAAAATAGCAAAGGTGATTCACGGTGCTTGTACTTTGTCATATCTTCAATAGAATCACGATTATATTACATTCTCGTGTTCGGTCCACACACGTGCATGGATTCCGCACGTCGCACGTGTCGGTTCGCAATCGTTCAGGAGTCGTTTACGGTCCTACAATGCGTTCACATCATTGAATAAGAAATCCAAGTCGTTTAAGCCGATTATGCCTTTCTTGAAACGTTCAAGAATCTTCATGGCGATAACAGAAGTCCGAGTTCCCTATGAGTCAATTATCAGAGAATTTTGGAATAATGCTATGGTGGAATGCCAGTTAACACCTCCAGAATTCATTCTACGGTGCAAAAACAACCAGTTGTTATTTTCAGGAAGTATTGAATTCAAAGACTTACAAGAAGATCCTTATACTTTAGATGAGAAGCTAGTCAAAATTTGTTTTCTAGAGGATGGGTGATATTATTAGCTGGAGTTGCATTCCAAGATTGAAGAAGATTGTTATAAGAAGAGACTACGAAGTTCAATATTTCAGATTTATCAACAATATAGAGAGTTTATCTTGGTGGGATGTTTAAGAATTATGCAAATTAAGGTTGATCAACTATTAGTTGAATTCGTATAATCATCACGTTTTGAGGTTTATTAAATGAGAAGCTAGAACAGGGTTCAAGTACCGGAATCCTAAACAACCAAGATGCATCGTATCAAAAACTGAAGTGGATCTAGCAACTTGAAAGTACTTTGTTACTTTGAAGTATAGAAAGCCGAAAGTGTTGAAGGCTACGAAGTTCAATATTTCCAATTTATCAACAATATAAAGAGTTTATCTTGGTGGGATGTTTAAGAATTATGCAGATTAAGGTTGATAAACTATTAGTTGAATTCTTATAATCATCACGTTTTGAGGTTTATTAAAGGAGAAGCTAGAACAGGGTTCAAGTACTAGAATCCTCAACAACCAAGATGCATCGTATCAAAAACTAAAGTGGATCCGGAAACTTGAAAGTACGTTGTTACTTTGAAGTACAGTAAGCCGAAAGTGTTAAAGGGTATACCATTCCACGAAATGGAACACGATATTCATGAATATTTCAAGTGGTGGTATTACGATGAAAGGACTAGGAGGTAGTAATAGTACTTTGTGAAGGAGAGAAGAACCGGAGAACTATAGGAGTTTATGATCTGATGTGGTTGGTCAAATGTCAGCGAAAGACATTGAAGTTCAATTCTTAACAGAATTATATTTGAATATATCTTAACTGATGTGGTTTGAATATTATGCGAAGCAAGACCGAGAGCAAGCATTACAATATCAAAGAGTTGTGATAGTATGCTTTACTTTTGAAATACATTCGGGGAGAATGTAGGCGAGTAACTCGAGAAAGTATAGAAGAAGGAAGAGAAAATCAAGGAAAGGATGAAAGGAGCATCTATTTCAATGTTTCGAGACAAAAGACCTCCTAAGACAGATCCAAGAGTAAAAGCGAGTTTTGAAGAGCACCGAGGAGAGTATCAGAAAAGAGTTTTTGGAATGGATGATTGAAGACCTACAAAGGACAAGGTTGCAATAATATCCAAGGGGGAGTATGTTAGTACACTAAATGTCTAATGCATACGTTTTTTGTTCGTTTCTGTATGTATAGGTAGCACGTTCGTATAAGTTAGATTGAAATTGAAATGGAATAGGACTCATAGGTGTGTAGGAGTCCTACACATGTATGAGTACATCACAGCGCAGGAGTCCTGCGCAAATAGGACCCAAGCTTATATATACGCCCTTCGTGCGCATGAGCTAATAATTCACGTTTTGGAGAGCTTTGTAAATTTGGAACTACTATTCATGAAATGCCACTAAAATTTATAAAGAGATAGATATTTGGAAACTACACATTACACATCATTGTTATTTGAATTTTGCGCTTACAATGATGACGTAGACATTAATTGTGCACATTTAATGTCTATTTGCACATCCAAACCATTCCTACATGGTTGCTCTAACCATGATCAGGTATAGGTGTTGTGACGATGATCGGGTTCGGGTGTTGTTGATGGAGTGACAATTGCGATCGGGTTTGGGTTTGTGCGATAGTGTGGGGGTTTGGGTGTTGTGCGACGATGATTGGGAGGTGTGATGGTGGTGTTGGTCGGATGTATGGGAAAAAGGGAGGGTGGGTAGGTAGCTTGGGGACTTAAACATCAAAAACTAACTACTTCAAAAAACTAATGGCAAAAGACCATTTTACCCCCCAACGTTTCATAACAAGTTGGGGTTTTTAGATGAAGATAGGGTTTTTGGTGTTGTGAAAAGATCGTTGTACACAGCGTATAAAGTATCTAAAGTCAAAACCTAACCTCGTTAACTCTAAGGACTCAGGATGTAACTATTTTCAAACCATAGGGATTCAAGCTTCCAATGTGAAGAAACACGTAACTAATTTTATGGTTAATTAGTTTGGTTTATGTTTCTACCATAAGGGTTAATCTTCTTAGGCTTTCTGAGCTCCTTAATGATTGGCTAATCCTGCAAAACAGAACACCGTTAGCTCGTTAAGAGGGGAATATGGGGGTTTCCCTCTTAACCAGACTCCGGCGTGAGAATAAGCGACTGCTTTGAGGAGATAATTAAGTATTAAGAGTGAGAGTAGAGGGAATGGAATGTTTAACCTGTGAACTAAGGTCTCTATTTATAGCTGGAGAGGTGTAAAAGGATGTGCGTTGATGGGCCTTGGGCCGGAAGGCGACAACATAGCAGATATGCTCTTTGTCTCACTGGTGTCGACTGTTAGTGGCTTCTAGAAGTTCTCTGGTGCTGGCGCATCGTGAATGGAGCCACGTGTCACTGTTGTTAGCCTTGTTGTCCTTCTGCCATCAGCAGATAAGTGGAGATCGTGGTGTAGTTGTCTATGCCCTGTGATTGGTGCTACGTAGGCGTCCTTACGTACTTTTTGCCTCCTGAACGTCAGACGATCGTGGAGCACGATTGAGCAGAGCCTGGAGGATGCGGATTGGTTCTTTTCATCTTCCACTGGTACCTTCGTACCTTCTGAAGTGCTCATGCGCTATAGATCCTGCGCGACCTTTGCTAAGCATGTTACTAGCCCACACAGGATTATAGGTGTTGGTGACTCATCCAGAATGCTAAGTGTTGAAAACAATGCTCTTTCATGTTTAAACCTCGCGCGAGGTCAGTCCTTACTAAAGTAACCCGCGCGAGGTTGGGATTGAACATCTTGCTGATTAAGGAGTATGGTCTTGCGCTTGACCTGGAAGAAGGTCTGCGTGGCTTTTTGGGACCATACCCCTTCAAGTCCCCCCAGTCCAGTGCTGCACCATGCGCGAAGTAAGTGGTTGGAGCTCTGGACTTAGAAAAAGGAAGTGTTAATGCTTGAAAATGCTTGCTTGATCTTGGTTAATGGCGCACGTGTAGTTGCTTGTCAGTTACTACGGCGTGACAACCGGGTTTGGCTCTTGGTTATTCACTGCCTTTAGGTTGAAGCGCGTAGGGTTATTGATTAATTGCTAATGATGCGCGGTGTTAGTAGCTTCTGCATGAAGTTTGCAGTAACTTTAGGAGGGAAAACCCTCGAAATTTGAATTCTGACGGGTTGGTGCAAATGTCGTTGATGGCGACGTTTGAGTTGACTGCTGACGGAAGGGTTAACCCAATGACCCCTTTATTTCTGGAGGAATTTACGAAAATAGCCAAGAAAATGTTTGACTTACCAAAATGGCCAGCTCATGCGTCGTTGGAATGGGGCATCACCCCTCTTATGCCCCTTAGTCCCTGACGGTTCGGCTTTTCGTCAGGCGAGTGAGGCCCACACGCGCGTGGTAACCGTCCAAGAATCCCGCCTTACGTGGCGTTCTCTGATTGATTACGTGCGCGGTGATCTCGGCACGTTTACCCAACGCATTAAATGTGATGGGTATATATATATCCGAAGAGAGACGAGAGCAGATCATCTTTCTACTTCTGTTATCATCTTCTTTCCTTCTTGCTCTCGAAATTCCTTTGAACCTTCAAATCTTTCAAGAACGTAGCAGCAGATCTTCAAGATTTTTGAAGAGAATTCATGGCTGAAGAACATCGAGAAGAAAATCCTGGTGAGGAGTGTCCACTTCGTGTACTGAAGTGGGATCTGGGTTTGTTCGAGCAGATCACCAGAGGTTTCCGATTTCCATCAGAATGGGATGCCAGATACCCCGTTCAAAATCAGACCGCTGCTGACGCACCGTCGGGATATATTACACTTTTCGAAGACTTTTTCTTGCAGGGTAACTTTCGATTTCCGGCGACGAACTTCATGGCCCATATACTTCAGTATTATGGGTTTCATATTTCTCAGATTAGTCCACCAGGGATGGTCAGAGTTCGGCACTTCGAATTTCTATGTCGGTCTCATGATGTCGAGCCTACGGTTGAGAGGTTTTGGGCATTCTACCAGCTGATCCGGAATATGGGCTTTTATTCTTTTGGCAACCGAGGTGGTGCTAAGAAGATCTTGCTAAACCCACCGAAGAGTTTCCAGATTGGAAACAAAAGTTCTTCTTCATTCGGGAGGAGGTGATACCTATCGCTATGACTTTCCGTCCATGGACTCAGGTGATCGAGAAGGAGGAGTTGGTGATTCCTAAGAAGGATGACTGGTACGTGAAGCTTACTGCAACCTCTAACCGGGTATTCGGAGAAAATGTCCTTATTGTAGCGCGGATGAGTGATCAATGGCCGGCTGATAGCAAGGAAGTTCTAATTTTGAAGTTCCAGGACAGAGGTTAGCTATTACCTTATATATTTTTATTTCTGCCTTCGTATCACTCAACTGGCTGAATTTTGAATGTAGAGGTGCGCCTATATCAAGCTGCTTTCCCCACATTTGGTGGGTCCATGGGTGTGCGCCCTCTGGAAGCAGGGGAGAAGTACTGGTATGACGAGATTAAGGGAAACTTCATGTATCCAATTGCTGGAGCTTTTGCCGATCCACCTTCTGCTATTGAAGGTGCGCATATACCTAACCCTCGTCCCCTGCACGCTTTGACTTTTGCTGGGAAAAAGATTGTCTATCTTTCCAGCGAGGAGTCTGTGGGATCATCAGATGGAGAGCTAATTTCCTGGTCTAACATCTTTGGAGGTGTGTTGCGCGACTTGGGAATTGACCCTGAGGATAAGAAGAAGAAACCTACGAAACGGAAGAAGGTTATCACCTTAGACCCTGAGGTGACCAGCAAGAAGGGTGGAAGTAGCCGCGCAACCGCTGGTGTTGCTGACAAAGGTACCCTCCGTCTTCGTCAAAGTAACTTAGAAGATTACGTTATTATCAGTGATTCATTTGAAGATTTATCGCGTATAGGCGAGAAGAAGACTGGAGCTGCTGGCTCAAGAAGCTCAGGGAGCGCGGGTTCCCACAACCCAGAGGCTGGAGCCACTCCGTCTTCTCTCGCGCATGAAGAAGAAGAGGAGGAAGAAGAGGAGGAGCCTGCTGCAAAGTTGATCAGCAGGAAAAGGAGAGGGGAGACCACAGCTGGTGCTTCGGTAATGCCAAAACCTAGTGGAGTCCCTCTTATTGGAAAACAAAGCGACTTGCGCTCTCTTTATAGATTTTCTCCTGGTTAGTCTCTTGATTTCATTTTGCGTTCTTTTACCATCTCTTTTTAACACTTTTTTCTTCAGAGGCCAAAAAGAAGACCCCTGAAAAGAAGGGTGTTGTCATCATAGATCCTAAGGAACCGGCACAGAAGAGGCCCAAGGTTACCATCAAACCCTTCAAGACTGTTGGGGTAGCGTCTGAGAAGGAAAAGAAAGCTGCTGAAGAACCTTTTGAAAGGGCTGTTGAGAAGGAGAGAGAGACGGATAAAAACAAGGGAAAAAACTGTTGAAAAGCCTATCGGAGGTGATCGAAAGGATACCGGGACCGTTGCTACAACTGCCAGCGACAAGGCGCAGGGTCCGGAGGTTGTTCGTATCACGGGGCTTGACCAGCCCCATCATGAGAAGAGAAAAGAGCCTAAGGTTGAAAAACTAACTAAAACTGTGCCAGCTGATGCCCCCGTTCAGACTGCTCAAGTAACTTCCACTGGGGGATCCGGCTCTGCTACGCACAAGGAGAGAACTGTTGCTGCTGGTGGCGCGAGTTCCGGTGGTGCTGGAGGGTTTGTGCCGCAATCTCTTATCGGTCCTAAAGATACTGTGGGTGATCTTTACTACAAGACCTATACCGAGGAGTCGCGCGACAACGCTCCACACCAAGCTCCCTGGAGTTTAAAGCAGAGGGATATGTTTAAGGAGTTTGCTGCTTGCCGTGATTGGTTCTTAAATTCTTTCACTCCCGGCGAAGTTATTCGGCAGAGGGCTCGAACCCATGACGGGTTATACCAGGCTTGTGTTGTCGGCGAAGCCAATACTCGCGCCGCTAACCATCAGATTGTGCGCGAATGGCGCACGATGGTTAAAGAGCGAAGTGATTGGGAAAAGACCACGATCGTATGTTGAGGGAAGCCAAAGATTTTGAGAAGCATAAGGCTGCGTTTGTTGAGGAGAACGCGAAGTTTGAGGCTGATAAGAAGTCAGAGGAATGGGGTCGCGAGGGTCTTAGAGGCAAGCTTCGCACTACCAAAGATCTCCTAGCGAAGGAGTGTGCCGAATGGAAGAAAATCTGTGCGAAACACAACGAGCGTATGTATGCGGCTCGATCCAAGATTACTGAGCTCGAGGGCAATGTTTCTGAGCTAACTGGGAAGGTTGAAGATGCGCAGGCTGCTAAGGAGAATGCTGAGGTTTGGAAAGCGTTTTCCCTTTCTTTCTTTGTGCTTTTTGTTTGTATAATTGTCTAAGTCTTTTACCCTTTGTTGGTTGAGCTGGCTGAGGTGAAGGCGCAGTTGTCTGGTAAAGAAAAGGATCTGATTGCCAAGGACGTCGAGATTGCCGAGTTAAAACGTCGCCTACGAGAGCAGGTCGACAAAAGTGAGTTCTTAGAGATCGACCTTGAGGCCGAGAAAGGAAAAGCTGCCTCTGCTGAGGAGGCCAGGCAAAAGGCTGAGGAGGCACGCGCCATAAGTTCATCTGCCCACAATATGGCGCAGAATAACTATGCTGAGGCCCAGGGCATTGTTGACACGCTGGTCTCCGAAGCTGAATGGATGCGTGGTAAAGGATTAGTTCTGGTATTGTTCTCTTTTTAACTTAGGTTTTATTTGCTAAACTCCATCTTAAATGCTGGAGAGCTAGATGGAGCTGGTGCTGCTTCTATAGATGCTTCTCGCGCGGTTGGTCACTGTGGAGGTTGTCTAGAATGTGCGCAGCTTGTGGAAGAGGTCTTTGGGCAGGAGTTTGACACTAGTCATTGCTCAGTAACCAATGAAGCTGATGCCGAGCTGACTCGCGCTGAGAGTGCATATAACCATCTATCCCTACCTGTGATAGACTTGGTTGCAAAATCCTTAGAGAATGACGACTGGTGTCAACGTTTTAAAGCCATTCTCGACCCACCCGAGACTGTTGAACTAGCTGATGAGGATGAACCGGCGGGCGATGATGGTGATGGTGATGGCGATGGAGGCAAACATGATGATGACGATGACGGCGATAGGCATGACGATGATGATGATGGTGATGGTTATGAGAGAATAGGTTTTACAGGCTTTTGCCTTGTTTTTTTTTTTTTTTTTTTTGTAGATGTTAGATGTAATCTGTTGCACGTTTGCGCTTATTTTGTATTGAACCGATGGTGGTTTGTTTGTGTAACTATTGCGCTGTTGCACTTGTTTAATATGATCCTTAAGTTTGCTTTCTTTTTGTCTCGTTACAATTATTGCACTGTTGCTAGAAACTTTGGTTAAGTTAGCACGAATAAATGTAAGTGTAGCTCTTGTGTGAGTGTAACTGCCTGGTCTCGCGCTATGCTCGCGGAGGACCTTGGAGGCATAACTCAAGAGCTCGTAATTTACTGAAGTGTTTTCATGCTAATCAGAAGTTTCACATGTATTTGTAACGTAAAAATCATGATAGGAGAAAACATAAGGTATCTGCTTTCATTGATTACGAAACAGGCGCTTAGGCCAACATACATCATATGCAAATAACATAAGGGGCGTTTAGCCAACATAAGACATTAACAAGGCGCGTGGCCAACATGAGTGGATAGAGGCGCAAGGCCGATAGTAGTTACATATAGCACTTGCGCAGTTGTTGCGCGTTCCACGTGCGGGGGAATATGTATCCATCCAGAGTGCGTAACTTGTAAGCCCCTTTTCCTAGCACTTAATGCACCAATTATGGGCCTTCCCATTTGGGTGCTAGTTTTCCTGGGCGTTCTGCATTTGAAGCTTCATTGTCTCTGAAGACATACTCTCCCGGAGTGAAGGTGCAAATGCGCACTCTCGCATTATAGTACCTTTCCAGTTGTGTCTTGTACTTGGCTTCTTTAATTCGCGTAATTTCGCGTCTTTATTCCAATAAGTCCAAGTCGAGACGGCATTCTGCCTCATTGTTGACCGTGTTGACTGCTGTCAAGCGTGGTGAGGGGAGTCCCACTTCAGCTGGGATAACTGCCTCTGAGCCAAAGACTAGACTGAAGGGAGTTTCACCAGTACTTGTTTTCGGCATAGTTCAATGAGCCCATAGGATGCTTGGGAGCACATCTACCCATCCTCTTCTCTTTGTGCCCAGTCGGGCTTTTATCCCCTCAACAATACTATTGTTTACACTTTCAACCTATCCGTTGCCTCGAGGGTGCCCAACGGAGGAAAAAGTGTGTTCGATTTTCATCTCTTTCATCCACTTCTGGAGGTCATCTGATGCAAAGCTGGTGTCGTTGTCGGTGACTATCTTGAGTGGGAGACCAAATCTGCAGATGATGTGTTCCCAGATAAACTTGCGCACCATCAGTGCAGTAGTTGAAGCGAGAGCTTTAGCCACCACCCATTTGGTAAAATAATCGACGACCACGATTATGAACTTAACAGCACCCGGAGCGTCTGGGAAGGGTCCCACCATATCAATCCCCCACTGCTGAAAAGGCCAGACAGTGGATACTAGGATAAGATCGTTTTTTGGGTGCAGGGTTTTTGGAGAATGTCGCTGACAAGAGTCGCATTTGTGCAACTCTTTCAGGGCGTCGACGTGCATCCCTGGCCAGTAATATCCAGCGTTAATGATCTTCACGACAACCATGCGTGGTCCTGCATGGATGCCACAGATTCCTTCGTGAATCTCCCTGATCAAGTAATTCGCATCTTAGGGGTCCACGCAGCGCAGTAGTGGTCCCAAGAAGGACTTTGGGTATAAGATACCGCCATTCATCTCATAATGCAGGGCCTTGTTTTGAATCTTCCTTGCCTCTGCTTTGCTCTCAGGGAGTATTCCTTCTTGCAGATATTGGATTATAGGGGTCATCCAAGATGGATGCCCTACTTCGATCACATTCACTTGTCACAACAGAACTGACGGGTTTTTAAGTACTTCAATCCTCACATCTTTGGCTAGATGTTGAAAGGAGGTTGAAGCGAGCTTGCTCAAGGCGTTTGCTGGTTTGTTTTCAGAGCGGTTGATGTGAACTACCTTGTAGGACTTGAATGGTTGAAGCAACTGTTTTGCTTGATCTAGATATAGAGCCATGACCGCCTTTTGCATCATATAGTCCGTTGATTTGGCTGGCGATCAAGAGTGAATCAACATGCGCTCGCAGATTTTGAGCTCCCAATTTTACGGCGAGGCGCAAGCCTGCTAAGAATGCCTCCTATTCCGCCTCGTTGTTGGTATTCTTGAAATCCAACTTGATGGCGTATGTAAATTCATGCTTCTCGGGACTCACAAGGCGCAACCCGGCTCCTGCGCCATCTTTGTTTGGTGCCCCATCAGTGTACAGCAACCATAACTCGTTTGACGTGTCTTTTACGGGAGTCTCAACAATCTCACAATCCTTGATTTTTTCCACTGGGACGTCTGTGACGAAGTCCGCCAGAACTTGACCCTTGATGGCTGGGCGCGGCCTGTACAAGATGTTATGGCCCCCCAGCTCGATCGCCCACTTTGCTAACCGCCCAGACGTCTCTGGTTTTTGCAATATCATGCCGATGTGAAAGTTGGTGAGCACCATGATCACGTGCCCTGTAAAGTATCTACGCAGCCTTCTAGAGGCGTGAAGTAATGCAAGTACCAACTTTTCCATTGTTGAATATCTCGTTTCTGGGTCAGGAGCACCCTACTGACGTAATAAATTGGAGTCTGGACTCCATCCCTCTCCACCAGTAATACCGACCCAACTGCCTTGTCTGACGAAGACAAGTACAAGATGAGCGGCTCTTTTTCGAACGGCGCAGTCAGTGTAGGGAGCTTTATCAGGCACTCTTTCATTTGTTGGAACGCGGCTTCTGCTTCCGACGTCCACTTAAACACTTGCTTCTTTACGCAGTTGCGCAAAGTGCTGATAAAAGGATATGATTTTAGCGGCGTTGTTTGACAGAAATCGATTGAGCGCGGTCAGACGGCCGGCTAGTCGTTGCATTTCTTTGATTGTTCGTGGTGATGGCATGCGCTCTATGGCTTGAACTTTCTCTGGATTTACCTTAATTCCGCCATTTGTAACTACGAAGCCCAAGAATTTTCCTTCCTCCGTACCAAAGGAACATTTGGCTGGATTTAGTTTCATATTCACGCTTCTCAATGAGTTGAATGTTTTCTCGATATCTTTTAACATTTGGTCCTCTTCGGGACTTTTAATCACCAGATCATCGATGTACACCTCAATATGTTTACCGATATCGTCAGCCAAGATTTTATCCATTAAGCGCTGGTATGTTGCGCCAGCGTTCTTGAGGCTGAACGGCATCTTTGTGTAGCAGAAAATTCCAAGATCAGTTCTGAAAGCTGTCTTGTCTTCATCTTCCAGCTTCATCTGGACTTGGTGGTAACCTTTATAACAATCCAAAAAACATTTCCACCTGTATGGTGCGAAAGAGTCTATCTTTTTATCGATCTCAGGCAATGAGTAGCAGTCATTAGGGCATGCCTTGTTGAGATCGGTATAATCGACACACATACTCCATCCTCCATTCGACTTCTCGACCATGACAGGGTTCGCGACCCAGCTCTGATAGCGCACACACTTGCTCATTCATCGCTTTAGTTTTATCCGCCCCTAAGCTGCGTCTTCTTTGCACTTTTGGTTTGACGGAGGGATATGTGTTCAGACAGTGTTCAGTGATGTCGCGCGGGACACCAGTCATGTCTGCCGGAGTCCAGGAGAAAATGTCCATGTTCATGAACAGGAGTTGTTTGAGGTGCGTTCTGATGTTTGGTGAGATTGTGTGGCCTATCGTCACCGTTTGCTCTGGGTACTTTCGGTTGAAAACCCATTTTTCTGGTTCAGTTGTTGAAACCTTCACCGCTTTGGTTGGGCGCATCTCTTCTGCCGACATTACTTCCTTCTTTGCATAGATAATTGCCACCACCGTCTCAGTTGGAAACACGATGGCTGAGTGGGGTGTGGAAGTTACCATGTTTAATTCACCTTGGGTTTCTCTCCCAATCAACACATCATGCCTTAATTTGACAGGCATTACCATGAAATTCACATTTGTTGTTCTTGAGTGCTTTCACTCAGAGAACGTGACGGGAAAGCTGATTTGGCCTAACGGGAAGACCATCTCGTTGCAAAATCCTGACAAAGGGTAAACAACTGGCTCGAGTCTCGCTTTATCTTCATTGTCAAACTGATTGAATCATTGCTCCTAGATGATGTCTGATGTACTTCCTGGGTCAATAAAGATGTACTCTGTTTCATAATGACCAACAATACCGGTAATAACAACAGGGCGTGTTGCGCGAGGCCCCCGCATACTACCGGGAAAATGACTTGCTGCTCTTGCCAAGATGGCTCGTACGGGCGCTTGCCTTTTTCTTTTACGCTGTATCTTGGTCCATTGACCATATGAATTTCGAGGCGCCGGACTTTCATGTGATTCCCATCGTCATAGCGCTGAATCTGCCGCGTTTCTTTGCGCATGGTTTTCACCAGGTGGCTTAACTTTCCACTCTTTAGCGCTTTTTCAATCTCTTGGCGTAAGCTAATACAGTCATCAGTAAGATGGCGTGTATCCTTATAGAAATCGCAGTACAAGTTCGGGTCTTGACCCTTCTTGTTTGTCATAGGCCTTGGAGCCTTGAAGTCATGGTTCTCCGTTATTAGCGCCTCTTTTGGTGTTTTTATGAGCGAAGTCCAGTGTTCTTCTCGATTATCATCCCTGACTGCCTTTCGATACCCAATTCTGTCAATTGTTTCTCGCGCATCTTCTCTGTAGCGCAGTCTATCGTCATAACCCCTTGCTTTTCCGGATTTCCAATCTTGACCTTTGTTTTTGTTACGCTTGTTGTTGTCTCGCGAGTTCCTTTGGAGAAGCGATCCTCAGTATAAGAGTTCTTATTACCGGCCAACGACTCTTCAGTTTGCGCAACTATTTTCGCAGCCTCCATGAGCTTGTCCCACTCTTTTGGCGTTCCATCTTTTCCGGTGATAGTTCTGATGAGACTATCACAGTGAATGGCTTTCTTGAACTGAGCGCGCATAAGTTGCTCGCTTACACCACCAATTTCCAAACATTCTTTGTTAAAGCGAGTGATGAAGTCTTCAAGTCCTTCGTTCTATCTGCGCCAAATGTCTGTTACCTCGGCTGTGTCGCACTGGTAACGTCTTTGTTGGCTGAAATGGTTTACAATCTGTGTTCTGAAATCAACCCATGAGCTGATTTTTCCAGGCAGAAGCCTGTCGAACCAAGCGCGACAGCCCCAGTAAACGTCTGGATAAACAAGTGACACCACATTGGCATATTCCAACCTCCCATAACGCCAACACTTGTGAATACTCTAACGTGATCGTCTGGATCAGTTAGGCTGTTGAATTTCCCTACTGTTAGAGGCAACTTTTCTTTTGTCAATGGGGCTAGAGCATTCTTTGGAATGAACTTTGAGTGTTCTGCAGCTTCAGCCAGCCTGTAGGCGAGGCTGAAGTCACGCTCTGCCTCTTCGCTGTATGCAATGCGTTGTCTTGGCTTTTAGTACTCATGGTTCCTTTGCAAGCGATTGAAGAGTGAAGAACTTTCGTCGTGTTGCCATGTTGAGTCGTTTGGGTCTGTGTCATCCCATTCATTGTTCAGGTTGCGCGCCCCAAGTCTGGTGTAAACTGGTCCTTTTTGGACGTTTGACAGGTAGTCATAATAGCTTTTTGTCTCTCCCCGTGTATCGCGTGTATCGTGCACGCTTGGCCTTCGTAGGGGATGGGGCCTGGTCATTCTTCCTTGAAGGATTTGCTGCTGGGGTATCTGTCGCGCCCCCTGACTCGGACCTGTGGGTGTAACTAAAGATGGTTCTGCTTGCAAAACCGCTTGTTGTGCGCTCAAAGACTGATACACAACATTGATGGTAGCAATTTGCTTGGCGTACCAAGAGGCTAGAGTTTCGCCTTCAGGTGGCCCTAATAGCGCTGAAATGTTCTGAGGTGGTGCTAGATTTGAAGGTCCAGCACCATTATTTCCTGGGGTTACCGTTTGGGTGATGCGAGTGATGCTCGCGTGGGGTCCCCCAGTGTTGGTTACTTCGATTTCACCTATTTGTTCGATATCTTGGGCTTGGACGTTTTGGTTGTCCTCCCCCAACACTGCGTTAGAGTTTGCACCAAAGCCAAACTCGGGAATGATTCCTTAACCAGCCATGATCGAAGGAAAAAACTTACAAGAACTCAGAAAAAGAAGATGAAAATGATTTGTATAAAACCGATGGGCGCCAATGAAGAAACACGTAACTAATTTTATGGTTAATTAGTTTGGTTTATGTTTCTACCATAAGGGTAATCTTCTTAGGCTTTCTGAGCTCCTTAATGATTGGCTAATCCTGCAAAACAGAACACCGTTAGCTCGTTAAGAGGGGAATATAGGGGTTTCCCTCTTAACCAGACTCCGACGTGAGAATAAGCGACTGCTTTGACGAAATAATTAAGTATTAAGAGTGAGAGTAGAGGGAATCGAATGTTTAACCTGTGAACTAAGGTCTTTATTTATAACCGGAGAGGTGTAAGAGGATGTGGGCTGATAGGCCTTGTGCCGGAAGGCGACAACATAGCGGATATGATCTTTGTCTCACTGGTGTCGACCGTGAGTAGCTTCTAGAAGTTCTCTGGTGCTAGCGCATCGTGAATGGAGCCATGTGTCACTGTTGTCAGCCTTGTTGTCCCTCTGCCATCAGCAGATAAGTGGAGATCGTGGGGCAGGTGTCTCTGCCCTGTGATTGGTGCCACGTATGCGTCCTTACGTACTTTGTGCCTCCTGCACGTCAGACGATCGTGGAGCACGATTGAGCAGCGCTTGGAGGATGCGGATTGGCTCTTTTCATCTGCCACCTGTACCTTCGTACCTTCTGAAGTGTTCATGCGCTATAGATCCTGCGCGACCTTTGCTAAGCACGTTACTAGCCCGCGCAGGATTATAGGTGTTGGAGACTCATCCAGAATGCTAAGTGTTGAAAACAATGCTCTTTCTTGTTTAGACCTCGCGCGATGTCAGTCCTTACTAAAGTAACCCGCGCGAGGTTGGGATTGAACATATTGCTGATTAAGGAGTATGGTCCTACGCCTGACCTGGAAGAAGGTCTGCGCGGCTTTTTGGGACCATACCACTTCACAATGATTTCACTTGGGACCATACCACTTCACAATGATTTCACTTGGGGACGTAGGCTGATGCCACCCCTAAACTACATGGACGTGCTTTTCACTTTAATCTACGAATATTTTGTACCAGAATGAAACTATGTACTAGAAACTGATTTAATGCAAAAAGAAAAAGGTTATTTTGAGAGAGCATATAGTGTACGTATCGGCGTCATGGTTAAACAAGGAGGATTTCTCTAAGATTTTAGAACAAAGATGATGCGATATTTAGAAATGAATGGTATAAAATTACTCCTAATGTACAATTACACAAATGATCCAAAAGATTAAAGATAATACCTAATTATTAATACAAAGTTGGACATGTATCACCACCTTATTTAGCCTCAATAATTTTCTCCTATATGTACAATTACACAAATGATCCAAATGATTAAATATTTTGTAAAGTAGGAAAAAGATTAATTTGGTTTTCTACCCATTTCTGACATTACAATTTTACAACATTTTATTCGTTATAGATAAACCTTTAACTTAAATCATAATATTTTATAGTAACTAATTATTAATTAAATCCGCATAACAATTGTTAGTAAAAGTAACAAATCTAATCTATGACCTATGAATAAGATTAATTTCGTGTACTTCAAATAAAAGATATATTCAAAATATACATAATAATAAATATAATACTGTTTATATACATGGGTGTGAGTTGACTACAAAGTCTCTAATGTTCATATATAATAAAGCAAAGGGTTTCTATCCTACGTGACACAATTCTAAACCCCCCTCTTATTTTTATCCCACTTTTCAAAATTCTAGCCTTCCACATCTTATGTGTAATTTTATGGGTTTTTTATTTTTTATGTTTATTTAAACCACAAACTCACTTCTATAAAGAAGGAAATGTCAAAGCTTTGGTAACCCACATATGTCTGTCTCAGTAATGCCTCTTTCCCTCTCTGCAGTACTTAGAGAGTCAAAAACCCTACACACCCCGTACCATCTTTCTCTTCCCTTCTTTCCCTCTGCTCCTTCTGGTCATGCTCTCCTTTCCTGCTTTTGAATTTGGAAATAGAGGTTTTAAATTTCAAAGCCTCTCTCTCTCTCTCAATTCCATATTAGACCGTGGGGTATGGTGGGGCGGAGGTTTGGGGGATGGGTTGACACGTGGCTAGGGGGGCTTCGCTAGGCTGACCCACATTGTAGACGGTATGGTGGGGCGGGGGTTTGGGGCGTGGGTTTGGTGGGCTTTGCTGGGCTGACCCAAACCGCCGCTGGACTATTTGAATATTTTTTAAAACAAGAAATTTATTTTTTTTAATATTTTTAAATAAAGAAAATTACATAAAACAATTCCTAACGCTTATATTTTTTTCTTTATCTCTTATCTCATCTCCAAGACTAGATGCAACTCATCACCCTCTAGGTGATCAATGGGCTGGGATAGAAATTTCAAATCATCCCGTTTTTGTTTCTGGGCATCTCCAGCATCTTTGCTCTTTCGAAGTTCGGCCCTTTGTTGTTGGAATACGTTGAATGTATCTAACTTGAATGCAATGTCATTTAACTGATCGTTGTATAGTCCCCTACGCGAGCCCGAACTCCTAGCTGAAGGCGATGCCATACTCGATCTTGATTTTTGAGCGCGCCTTTTTGCGGCATCTCTTCCATATTCAGGCCGGTTTGGGGAATCATCCAAAAGTTCCTCAAACTCTTGATCTCGGCTTCGGTTTCACCACTTTTTGGGTTTTGCTTTACTTTATTTAAAAAGGGGTAACTTTATAGAACAGTAATCAAGTTTCATTTTTGTTTCGTCAAAGTCTCTCAAACTTATATTTTCTCCTTAAAGTTACTCAACTTTTATTTTTTGTTCAAATGATGAATAATTACTAGGTTACCAGTTGCCGCGCTTGATGATGTGTTAAATAACTTTTTTTTTCTTAATTCCTAGTGGTTATACGGATTATGTAGATAATGACATGGCATTGTTAATAAAAAAATTCAAGAATACTTTTATTTTTTATTTAAAATTTACAAATATTCATATTTTATTTCTTAACAAGAAACTATTCCTCCATTGTTGTATGTGTGTATCTCACTATTGCCTCATCAAGCATTTTTTTGTTCATTGTCATGGTGATATGATAAACCAAATAAAACGTGATTCCTTGTTTTAAACCTAAATGGAGAAAATGTTGAATCGTGGTCCGTCCAAACAATTCTTGTTCCCCGGAATGGATTGAAGTATGAACGGAATGTTGAAATTTATCGAAGAACAAAATCCAATCACTAAAAAGCTGAGATATATGTAATTATATATCCTAGAAATTCTCTTCTGTGAGAATCACCAAGAAAGTCCGTATGTGATTTGAGTTCGCAGAAGGTTTTGGGATTGATGTTAATTGATTCTTTGATCGGAGAGTTTTGGTTCTGATTGGATTCTATATTAATCGTTTCTGTTGATGGAGCTAGGTTGTAATTTTGAAAAAAAATCCAAAAATTCATGTAAGCCTTAAGGAGATTTAAAAAAAATTGTGACCTGACACATCATCAAGCAACCTGGAAACCTGATAATTACGCAAGATTGAAACAATAAATCAAACTTGAGTTACTTTAGAAAAACAAAAAAAGTTTGGATGACTTAGTTGAAACACCTAACAAACTTGGTTACATTTCTATGGCATTTTCCCTTTAAAAAAACCACTAAATTTTTTAATTTGGCTGCTTATCTCGCTCCACTTCGAGGATAAGCTATCGTTTTCACGATAAGCCTCCCTCCCAATTCTTGATGGAATGATCTACTAACCGCTTCCCACAAATGGGTTCGATGTTGAGAATTTCCTATTTTAATAAAAACATAATTTAATATATTATAAATTTATATAAAAATAACCATAAATATTAAATAAAATAAGGGCTACAAAATATTTAAGAATACCTAAAGTTGGATGTTGAGATTGTTGACACCAAGCCTTCGCCAATGCAAGTTCTTCATTAACGACCCATTTAAGTTGTTTTCATTTGACGGTTTCAAGTGTTTTCTCCGCCTTGGTTTTTTTTCTTATTACTTCTCTTTTTGGGAACTATTGAGGCGGAAGGACCATCTTTGGGTAGTTGAGTTTCGGGGACGTTTTCAGTTTGTGAAAGGTCAATGGAGGTTGGTGAAAGTTTGATAGGCGTTTGTGTAAACGGGGTAGGTATCGAATCCTCGGTGTGTGGGAAGTCAGTAAACACACGATTCCCAAGATACGATCCATAACTCGCTTCAAGGAGCAAAGGGAGTGTATGAAAAATGGACGAGGCATTGGACGATTGGGTGGTGGGCTAGGATTATTTTCTTGGAACCCATACGGGTTGTTCGGGATGTAAGCACGATTATGAGGATGCATTTTCGGTTTTGTAAAATGATAATTGAAGATGATTATAGAAGATGTGGAGTGTATTGCGGTTGAATATGGTAAAAATAGGAATTGAAGTGTGATATTTATAGTGAAAAAAACAATTTTTTTAACATAGCCGTTGGCCAACGGCTAGCCTAACGGTTATTTTGCTTGGCCATTAACAGTCTGCCATGTCACCTTGCTTCCCCTGCCCCACGCCCGGCTTCAAACCCAAGCCCCAAAGGCCACGCCCCAACCCAAGCCCCATACCCCATAGTCTTATTTCATCTTTCACGCCTCTCTCCTCTCACTCTATCCTTTGCTTTCTCTATTGTATTGATCACAAATTTAAAAAAAGTCTATTGATGTTCCATTTCAAAATTAGGAGAAAGTTTTAAGCATATTGTACCCTAATTTCATTGCAAAGTTCAAATACACTTAAATTCTTTGGCATACGTTCTCTCTCTCTCTCTCTCTCACTCTCACTCTCACTCTCAATTTCGATTTCAAAGTTCTTTATGTTTTCTCTCCCAAATTCCGGCAGCGGCTGCAATGTTTTCTGGTAAAAATATTAGACGGATCAGGTGGAACCGGTATCCATGGTCCTCATGTTTGATGACCACGCGTTGAACAAGACCACTAAGGCTTGGGTCCCCCTCTCCAACTAATCTCTGAATGAGTGTGCAGAATGTTCCAGGAGGAACTATTGATAGTCTTAGGATTGTTGATAGTGGGGCGTCCATGCACAAGATTGGCGACATGCGGCTCCGAAACATCATCATATCTAGGAGTTGTTGCCTGTGATGGAGAGAGAAAAAGAAAAAAAGTGAAAGAATGTCTGATGAGAGAAGTTGAAAGCTTCGGCAAAATGGAAATCACTACAAAGTTCGATTGTAAAAGGCTTTAATCAAGTCCCCAGGATAGATTCAATCAAAATGTACGCAACTGCAGTACGTCTGAAGTTTAAAATCAACAAAATGAACGTGCAGTGTACATTTCTTCGCGGTGTGATTGAAGAAAATGTGGTTGTTGAACAAACCAACCAGGTGTGTGGATGCCTTGGCGTGGATTGAACAACCGCACACTACTTCTTAAAGAGAAAGACAAAGACCTTCGCTGGTGCATTGTGGAAGACCATCCGGACCTGGAGGTTTCTGGTCTTGTTGTTGTGAAGAGTTTTTCTCGGATTAAGTGACGTAGCTACAAAAATCGACTTTGCAGTCCACACCGGGTGGATATCCAGTTTAGGAGAGCGCTTAGCTTCCTGTCAATGCACGAAGCATTTGCAGAATATGGTTTTGAATTTCTAATCTCTCCTATACTTGTCGATATTTAAGCTGCTTTTTGAATTATTATCTCGTACAGCACTCTTTGGCCTGACACGTTGAACTCGAATATCACCTCACACGTGATTTTTTCTCTATGAAACTCGTTAATGTTTTCATGGTCCGCACTGCTTACCGATGTGCCAACTGATTTTTCCGAAATTCGATAAATCAATTCTGATTAAATTTAATTTTGGTAAACGGCACTGACGTAAAACGTGAGTTAACCGACATCGGAAAATCATTTTTATAAATATTTGTTTGTTTTTTCTTAATTTATCATAATTTGTTGATTTTAGGGGGAGTAAATCCAAAAATTTGAAAATTCAAAACATCGAAAAATTTCAAAAACACAAAAACAATAGAAAAACAAAAATGAGTTTCCTCGCGAGCAAAAGAGAAAATGATAGTACATCAGCGGTCTGTTCAAAACTCTTTAAACCTTAAATGAAAAACGATAAGCAACTCTATATAAGATGTATCGGTAGACTCACAATCATTTTAAACTGTGTAGGGTGATATAAACCTTAATCGACTGAAGACCAGGTGGGAATCACTCTTTGGCATATGGTCTTGGTACCGAAATTTCGTTTGAGAGATTGCCGAGGTTCTGAGATATTCGGTGTTTATGATGTCTTATCATCTGGGTATCATGGTTGTATCTTTTACCGAAAAATAAGGAAGACGAAGTCTAGATCTTCCATGATACTATACATAAGTGTACATACTGCATACGACCTCAATAAGTGATCAACAATCAGATGTCCAATCAATAAGTGATAAAATATCACATTTATCCGAGAGTCAAGTTCGTCTCTTTGCTGTACGATGTACTGACCTGTTCACGGACTTGCTCTTGTGCCCTCATGCATATGAAAATCAAGTTCCTCATCAATAAGTGATTCTATCACAAAGAGCTTGTTTTCAAATCAAATAAGTGAGTATCTCACATTCTTTTATACGGTCAAACAAATGTTAATGGGTATACTCACCGGTAAGATGAACTCTCGTGCATACCTTGATACGGGAATGTGTCGTGTGTGGATGAACACCGGTTGGTAAGTATAAATCATACACTAATCGTACCCCCTCGCCATGATTACATCTGATAAGTTGAGCTTAAGTGGACAACAATACCGATAATTGTTATAGGATGCTTATCTAAATGTTAACTAACTGAACAACAAGAGCGCTTTGACATGACCGTACACTGATATGATTCTCTTACCCTCGAAACACGCACAAAGATTGTCTGTAAATATTTATTCACTGCTTTCAGTTTCTGCATCATTGTATATATTTACTTATTGCTTTACTTCTTTACTTTTGAAAAATGAAAAATTCCAAAAAGATTTTAGGTGTGTTTTAATATAAACTTTATAAAAGCCAAAAAGATTTTGCTTCTGGTTTATTTTAGATTGATCGATGTTGGAACTTGAGTCTATCCTACCCAAAATCCTGATCGTAAGCTGGAAAACAATTGCATCTTCATAAACGGTCGAAGTTGACAGATTTTGAAAGTTAAAGGATTAAAACTGAACATTTTCTAAACTTTCAAACTGTTGTCGGACGGTAGTTGATTGAAAAATGGTCACATGTGTGTCGTTTGTTGATGTTAACTATATTCCAAGCGGTTGTTCTCATTATGCGTTTAGATTTCTTGCATGTGTAGATGCTAAAGGCGAAGAGAACATGTTCGATGACTAGCTTCGGAATGAAGACACGATGTGAAGGCACTCAAAGGATAAACATGATCGAGTTGCCGATGACCCTTCATCAACACCACAAGGATCTGAAGAATTAACGATCGAAAGATTCACGAGCATAACTCAATGGAGAGTTCATTCTAAGGGGGAGTTTATTAACGCACTTCCTAAATGAAATGGGGACTTTGTTGATACACTTTCTACTTACGACGCGTGAAGACTTTGAAGATCCTCCGACATAAAAGACATGGAAGACGAACCATCACAGCAGCGTCCAAGGGGGAGTTTGTTGATACATTTTGTGTGGACGCGGCACGTTCGGTTCGACACTATTACGTAATGAAGACCAAGTCGGATATCCTCCTATCCTACTTGGGTTCGACAAGTTTGTCTCAGTTGTTATGTAATGTATAAATGAACAATGCATGTTGCATACTTGGTTTGTGTCTGTTTATGTGTTTATATCGGTCTGCAGCAAACTGTTAACAGTTTGCAGCATATCCTGTTTAGCAGCCCTCGACGAAACTCCAAGTTTTGTCGAGCTCATATATGACGAAAATCCCAAGTTTCATCAAAGACATACATGGGGAAACTCCCATGATGAAACTCCAAGTTTCACCATGTTGAAACTCTAAGTTTCACCATGATGAAATTCCCTCATGATTAAACCCCCTGTGTGATGAAATTCCATAAGTGACGAAACTCCCTTTTTGATGAAACTCTAAGGAGTTTCACCATCCTAAGTGACGAAACTCTAGGAGTTTCGTCAACCTTTGAAGTTTCGCCAGCCCCCTTTCAAGTTTCGTCATATCTTGTGTTCAACTGCCTATATAAACACCTCATAATTTCACACTGAAACCATGAGAACATAACCCACTGTGAAAGTTTATTTCAAACATCGTTTGTGTCTGTTTGAACCTTGTTCTCATCTAATCAATTGAGTGTGATTCATTGGTTATCTTTTGTTTGTTATCAGTATCTGTGTTTGGTTTGGCATCATCACGGGGATTCCGCACTCGTGACCGTCTATGTGATAAACAAGTGATTTGGTTTTGTATCGATCCTCCGAGAATCAGGACCTACACCAACTTACAAAATATAGTGGTTTTTTAAATAAAGCAAAGCAAAACCCAAAAAGTGGTGAAACCAAAGCCGACATTGTGACAAATGCATTGGTTGCATTCAAATCAAATGTGGGGACCGACTTCCGTTTCATGCATTGTTGGGAGATTTGTAAGTTCCATCCAAAGTGGGCGAATATCCCCAGTAGTAGCGAAAGTAACACATCTTCCAAAAGGTCAAGGGCCTCGTCCCAAGCCCAATCTGATGCACGAGATCAAGAGTTTGAGGTTTGAGGACCTTTTGGACGATTCGCCAAGCCCAAACCGGCCTGAGTATGGAAGAGATGCCGCAAAAAGGCGTGCTCAAAAATCAAGATCTGGTACGGCATCGCCTTCAGCTGGGAGTTCGGGCTCGCGTAGGGGAATATACAACGATCAGTTGGATGACATTGCATGCAAGTTAGATACATTCAACGTCTTCCAACAACAAAGGGCCGAACAACGAAAGAGCAAAGAAGCTAGAGATGCCGCTAGAGATGCCTTGAAACAAAGACGGAATGATTTGAAATTTCTATACCATTGATCACCTAGAGGGTGACGAGTTGCAACTAGTCTTGGAGATGAGAGAAGAGATAAAAAACAAATATAAACGTTAGAAATTTTTTTATGTAAATTTCTTTATTTAAAACTATTAAGAAAAAATAAATTTGTTGTTTTAAAAAATAATAAAATAGCCCAGCGGGTCAGCCCAACGAAGCCCACTAAACCCACGCCCCAAACCCCCGCCCCACCATACCGTGTTGAATGTGGGTCAGCCCATGTCTGCCCCCCAAGCCACGTGTCAACTCATGCCCCAATCCAAGCCCCACCATACCCCACGGTCTTAGGGTTTCTTCAAGCTATTGATAATGGCTGTTGTGGTTGCAATTCGGAGAAGAATCAACTACCAATCCAGGTTAAAAATAACTTTACAATTTGCTATAATAATTTTGGTATTTATCAGTTTTAAAAATATATATTGATTTTTTTTGTATGTATTCTAATGTAGAAGAACTCTAGATGAACCCTAACCACAACAGATCTAGCTAAATCCATTTACCTGCAGCAAGTATCAGGTTTTAATTTGTTCACACTTTATGATATTGATTCTGGCTTTCAAAATGTGACAAGGTTAACCTACTCTCAGAATTGTCACTGGTAGGGTGAGCATTGTCCTTTTTAATATCGTTCGATTCAGTTTTTTTTTTTAAGTTCAAATCACATTTTTTAATATATATTTAATGAACTTATGTAAGGAAAAGGGGAGGTTACTGTGATTGCACCTCATGTTGCTGGTCATCTTTTGGGAGGTATGTTTTACAGGCTGATGTCCTTTTACCGTTCTGATTTTCCCCTTTGTCCCTAATGTTCCTCCTCTTTGCTTGCCTATTTTCGTGCCTTTGTCATGATTTTGTTTTCTTCAATTTCAACAGCTTTTACAGTTTGTACTTTCATATCTTGCTAAGATGTTTCCTGGTGAAGGTTAGTTTTTTGTTTTACAATGTTCTCTATGATGTCATTAATACTGATTGCCATACTAGAGATTTTTGTCACTAAATAGATTCACATGTTAGCAATTGTGTAGACTTTGACTTTAAAGGTCAATCAAGCTACTTTTAACATACAAATATGATATGAATTTTGTTAGACATCAGTTTGTAGTTTGTACTCATGCATCCTAGAATGGGATCCACATACAATTTTTGTTAGGATGCAATAAGATAGAATTATAGAGTGGATTGGGTGTGTCCATCTTACATGTCCATGTTTCATTGTGTCATTTACTTCATATGTGATCTTCTGTTTTCTTTAGCCATGTTGTTTGGGTGTGTCCTATTTCTCACTTATATATATGTCATATTATTATGTGTAGGTTTCATGTGATTCACTTCGCTTTTGCTTGGTTACTTGTCAGATTGCATCCATGGCGGATTTATCCTCTTTTCTTTGAAGATGATACATTTCGTATCTTGGGTTGGCATTTGAGACTATGAGTGCAACTATCATGGGTCGCCCCTATGGTGCAATGTTATTATAAAAGTTACCTTTAAATGTGTGACTAGCGAGATGCAACCCACGTGTTGCCGCACGGACGCGAGGCGAATTCTATCAGAATTGGTTCATTAAAATGGTATCTTCTTTTTTAAATATGTATATCTAATACAAATTCCAGTTGACGTAAAAACCAAAAAAACCTCGACATCGTGTTTGTTACGTTAGTGCACATACAGACCATTGCCAAAATATGATGCAAAGTTGAAGTGGTGTTGTGGGATGGTATCACTTTTTAATGGAACAACTATAAAGTTCTTTAGGGAACCATATGAAAGCTTCATGTAGTGCACCAAAACTGCACCTTTTTATACAAAAACATTTAATAAGCCACTCTTTTTACATCAATAAAAGCTACCATTTTATGGAAATAAAATACAGCAAAAGATGCACCAGAACTGCACTTTTTTACAACAAAAAATTTTAATAAACCACCCTTTTGTCAGCATTTTATAGCGAAAAAAATACAGAAAAAGTGGTCTTTGGAGGGGCACTAAAAATGCATAAAAACCGACTTAGAACACATATAAATGATGAGCAAAGGGTGGAAATCGAAATGGCAACCCCACGGTTGTAGTAATATGCAATAACCCGAAACTCGTGTCACACACATGAACCTGAACACCACACAAGTATTCGCAGGTCGGCACAAACACGACCCTTTTAGCCTTAAAAAGTTTGTTTAGTTATTTTTTTGGCATATTAATACATTAAATTTCTAAATTTACATATATTATTTTTTTTGTTTTTATTAAGTAATTATGTTTGAAGTATGTAAAGTTATATTTAAAATTTTAAGTTCTGGCAAAAAAAAAAACCCAAATAGGCAAATAGTGTAAGTTATTAAACTGGTCAATCCGCGAACCCATTGGGTTGAGATAAACACGACCTTTTTGTCTGAAAGTGTATGTGAGTTTGACCCGAAGTTGATCCGCACCTGTTTAGATCAGACTCAAACCCGTGAATTTTGTGTTAGGTTCCTGTCGTGTATGAAGTTCATATTTTTAACTAATACAAGAAACCAAGAAAATATGTTTTTTGGAATATTACTAGAGAAATTACTTACAGATGATATGAAGTGGAGCCTCATAAAGTCTATCTGAACCCTCACAAACCCAAACTACTCAAGTATTGGACATGGCAATTTGTAGTGATCCGGCCCGTGTGCTCTATCTTAATGATCGTTCTTCCCTGATTGGCTGAGCTGGACAATCACTATAATATTAAACATATTGGTTTCATTGGTGTTGTATGCCCTTGGGGCTTTCTACCATGTATTCGCTAAAGAATTAGCCCCACATAACCCTCTTGCAAAGTTTTTGTGTCAAAGGGATTGTCTTCTTATGTTATTGGCATGGCAGGTACAGTTCTCATTTGAGTTACAAACGATTCGTAAAAAGTCATAAATCATAGCGAGCAATTGTTTGGATTTTGCAGGAAGTGTTGTCAAGTATTTTGGCGGCAATGGATATACTCATGCCTGAACATTATTGGTTAGATGCAACACATGTTCAGCAAGCACTTCAAATATTACTGGTGGTTGTGGAGATGATATTTTTCTCTATATTTCAAATGTATGCATATAGTGCTGCTCCATACAAAGGCAAAGTTGTCAAAGAAAAGAAGAAAGAATGATTGAGAATATTATCATTGTCATATGCAGAAATAATGTTGGTAAAGCTTCTATCTTTGTTAAGTATTCAATCCGTGTAGTGCAGGGCAAGGGCGGACCTAGGTGAAGCCCAGGGTGGGCGGGCGCACCCCTTGGAAAGAAAATTAGTGTATGTTTTAGCCAAAAAAACTCGATCACACCCCCTGAAAATATGCTTGAACCATTCATCCGCACCCCTAACATATAATTCCTGGGTTCGCCACTGGTGGAGGGTTAATTTGAGATTTCATTTTTACTAATTAACATAAGAGGGTCTTTTTGAAAATTCAAGTTAATTATGTGAAGTGTCAGATATTATAATAAAAATAATTCAGCTATATGAAGTATTTTACATATTATATAATTATACCATGTTTATTATATAATGATGTAAAATACACACGTTTATAACATAGTGTGTAATACATTGACAACTTAATGCTTTCATTATAAAATATTAAAACATGTTTGCTTTCGAGATCAGTTTAAAATTAATATATGTTTTCTTTTTGAGATCAAATACATTTATTATAATATAAGAATTATTTATAACTAAAAGAAATTTGAATTTATAATTGATAGTAATACAAGAATGATGATGAAATAGTAAGTATCTTTTGATAGGAACCGTAGAAAGCAATAATAGGAGCACATGTGACAAATAACAAAAAGTATATATAGGGACATTTTAGTCAATCTCATATCATCTTCTTTCTTGCTCTTTCCCTACATCTTCAACACCCATTATTTTCAAAACAAATCATCTTAAACGTTTTCTTCACTCTCTCTTTAAAATCATTAAATCATATTGCAATTTTCTTCATCAATCAATGATTCGAACACTAAATCAACGTGTTCTTCAACTTTTTTTGAAGAAACCAGTTTAATTTTATACAATTTGTCATCTTTTCCTTGTGATTTTGAAGCAATCACTCGATTCGTTAGATTTGATTGTTGATCAGTGTTACCATCATTCAAATTTCGTCAATCGTCGAAGAAATCCAAAGAAATCGGCACTGATCTATGTAAGAAATCTGAATAACTTTATCAATTATTACTTTTTAAGATCTGGGTTTTAGAATTGCGTTTTAGAAAAACACATTTTTTGTGTTTTTGTTCCATTTTTACGGAAAAAACACTATTTGTTTTGTTTTTGGACCATTGTGTTTTAGGTAAAACACATTTTTTTTTATTTTTGGTTCATTGCGTTTTAGAAAAAAAGACATTTTTGTGTTTTTAGTCCATTGTGTTTTAGAAAAACACATTTTTTGTGTTCTTAGTTAATTGCGTTTTAGAAAAAACATTTTTTTTCGTTTTTTGTCCATTGCGTTTTGGAAAAAAACACATTTTCTATGTTTTTGTTCCGTTGCGTTTTAGACAAACAAATTTTTTATGTTTTTTTTCGTCAATTGCGTTTAGGAAAAGACTACTGCTCCCAACTCTAAATCGTGGAGACCATTGTGATCGGTGTAAATGGTGTACTTGTGATCAAAGATATGCTGGAGACTTTTGTGATCGGTGTAGATGGTGTACTTGGTACCGTACAAGTAATGTCTCCATATCTTAAGTGTGAACACTAGTGCTCCCATCTCTAAATCATGGGTAGTGTAGTTCTTTTCGTGAACCTTGAGTTGGCGTGATGCGTAAGCAATGACTTTCTCACGTTGCATCAACACACAACCAAGTCCTTGGATAGACACGTCACAATAAACAACAAAACCGTCTGTGCCTTCTAGTAGCGAAAGAATAGGTGCACTACAGAGTTTCACCTTCAACTGTTGAAACGCGGATTCCTAAGCATCACCCCACCAGTACGTGACACCCTTCTGAGTTAGAGTAGTAAGGGCTGCGCTATCTTTGAGAAATCCTTGATAAACCTTCGATAGTAACCCGCCAAACCCAAGAATTGACGGATTTCAGTTGGAGTTCGAGGTGCAGACCAGTTCTTGATCGAGTCAATCTTGGATGGATCATCGTGAATCCTATCTTCATTGACTACGTGGTCTAAGAAATGGACTTCACGAAGCCAAAATCTCATTTCGAAAACTTAGCATAGAGTTGCTCTGTTCGAAGAAGTTCAAGAATAAGCCATAGATGTTGCTCGTGTTCCTCCTGACCCTTAGGATAAATCAGGATGTCGTCGATGAAAACAATAACGAATTTATCCAAGTAAGGTTTGCACACTCGGTTCATGAGGTCCATGAAAACCGCAGGTGCGTTCGTCAACTGAAAGGCATAACCAAAAACTCGTAGTGTCCGTAACGAGTCTTGAATGCTGTTTTGGAGATGTCTTCGTCTCTGACTCTCAATTGATGATAGCCCGAACGCAGATCAATTTTGGAATAGAAGCTCGACCCTTGCAATTGGTCGAATAGGTTGTCGATGCGTGGAAGTGGATAACGATTCTTCACGGTCACCTTGTTAGGTTCACGGTAGTCTATGCACTTATGGAAGGTACAGTCTTTCTTCTTGACAAACAAGACAGGGGCTCCGCAGGGTGAGAAGCTAAGACGAATGAAGCCCTTGTCCAATAGTTCCTGTAATTGCGAGGACAATTCTTCCAATTCAGTTGGGGCTAAACGATAAGGTGCACGAGCTATAGGAGTTAGCTCGATTTGAAACTCGACTTGGCGATGAGGCGGTAGACCAGGTAACTCCTCAGGAACCACCCCAGGAAAGTCGCGTACAATCGGGATGACTTCAATCTTTTTCTCTTTAACTTGGGTGTCGGTAACAAGAGCTAAAATGGCAGTGTGGCTTTTTTGCAATCATTTCTGGACCTTAAGGAATGAGATGATGCCCACAACACCACCACTTTTGTCACCATGAATAGTGAGAGGTTCATTGCTAGGACATGGGATGCGGACAATCTTCTCCTTACAGAGTATTTCCGCTCGATGTTGGGATAACCAGTCCATCCCGATAACGACGTCGAAACTACAAAGAACGATGGGGATGAGATCGATAGAAAAAGTCTGACCAGCTAGAGAGAGTTTACAGCCCTTGACAATGTGCGTGGCCTCAAGGTTTTTACCATTTGCTAGTTCCACAACATGCTTGAAATTCAGAGGAGACGGAGTACGCCTAAGCATCTGACTAACCCTTAAGGACACATAACTAGTATCGGCTGCTGAATCAAATAAAACAGAAACAGAGTAGTCGTCCAGAAGAAACTTACCTGTCACGACATTGGGATCGTTCCTTGCCTCTGCTTGTCCAATCACAAAAACACGCCCTTTGGCACCATTGTCGTCGTTGTTTCGATTGTTGTTCCCATTGCCCAGGTTGTTGTTATTGTTGCGGTTCTGGTTCAACTGTGGGAAGTTTCTTTTAAAGTGGCCTTCTGCTCCACACTGGTAATATCCCCTATTGTTACCCTGATGTTACTGCTGATTCTGGTTCTGTGGGGCTTGTTGCTGTTGTCGGTTCTGACTTGCAGGATACGGACTCCTACAATCCTTTTCTACATGCCCTGGCTTGTTGCACCTTTGACAGTAGTTCTTGTTACATGGCCTGCTGTGGTGCAAGTTACAATGGTTGCACTTAGGGTGATTTCCCTTGTACCCACCCTGACTTTGATTAGTCGCAGGCTACTGATTGGGGCTTCTGTTGTTGTCGTCCTTCTCTGCTGAGAATGAGACTGCGTAGAGCTTGAACCCTTGGTTGAATTGCTATCCCGTTTACGTTTGTTGTTGTTGGGTGCTTCAGTAGCAGCACTAACCCTCTTAGGCAGCTTGTTCTGCTCGACTGCCTGGTCAGTGAGGCGGTGTGCTAGTCGCATGATCTGCTAGATCGTTGGGAGGTTTGCTGTAGTTACCATGCTCTGGATCTCAGGTACTAAACCCTTGATGTAGAGCTCAATGCTCTTGTAAGCAGGATTCGCCATGTTGGAGCAAAGCGCTGCCAAATCGTTCGATCTTTTCGTCTAGGCTTCAATCTTAGACCCTACCATCTTTAGGTTATTGAAATCCATCTCCAGCTTGTGGATATCATCCCGATGACAATACTCTTCTTTAATTAGCTCTTTGAAGTCGTTCCATGGGGTGGCGTTCGCAGCTGCCAACCCTAGCATTTGCACTTGTGCGTTCCACCAGGAGAGCGCACTTCCTTCGAGTGTTCTAGTTGCAAACTTCACTCGATTATTGACAGGTCATTCACACATTTCAAAAACCGACTCAATCTTCTCAAACCAGTGAAGTAGGCCCACAGCTCCCTCGGTGCTTCTGAAGGAACTGGGTCGGCAATCCATAAAGGTCTTGAACGTACATGCTCGAGGCTGAGCATGTTGACCTGTCACGTGGAAAAGAAGGGGTGGGTTAGGAATGACAGAATGTCATGAGAGTAGGATCTATACATCATAGGATAGTCCAAAATCGTAGGTTTTACCTCCTGGTTGTGCTACTAAAGCTTCAGCAATCTGCTCATTGATTAAAGCCGTCAGTTGAGCCTGAGTCAAGTTGATACCACCACCCCGTCCTCCGTTGCATCCACTCATGATCTTCACAGCCAGAAAACACAAGTGGGAACGATGACGTGGAGAGTAAAAAGAATGACAGGGGAGAGTGTAGACCAAAGCACACAAGGTTCCAAATAAACAAGTGAGTGTCAAAAAGAGCACATTAAGGCTAATAGGCACCATACTACTACCCTAACTAAACATACCACAAGCAACACATCATGCAAAAGTAACTATCAAGTAGGCAATATAAACATAAATCATACCACCTTAGGTGTTGAGCCTTGCACGAGGAGCGAAGTGTCGTTGTGGATCGTTGAGCACTGAGTAGGTTATAGTCTGGTTTTTGTCAAAAAGACTTTCCCTTTTTAAAACCAAGTTCACTATAACCAATGGCTCTGATATCAATCTGTCACACCATCAAAAACCACATGCGGATTATTACCGGGAGGCGTGCGACTGACCAGGATCATGCCACCAATCATATTGAACAATAAGTAAAGTAAAGTAAAAAACCCCCACAACCAATATGATTAGTGTTTACGAAAACAAATATTCAAAACCAAGTTTAAGTTTCAGCGGAAGCATAAAGTTAAAAACCCATTAACAGTTCATAAGCATAATGTTTAATACTAGGAACCCAACAATTGTTTCCATGCCACAATGTCCACTCCTCGTGCAAGCTCGAGCCATGTACCTAACGACCTGCAAAGCATGCAGTAGTATGTCAGCATAAAGTTGGCGAGTTCACAGTTGTTTTGTTTAGTGTTATACCAAAAACCATAAGTTTGTTAAGTTACTTTACTCTATATAAAAACATGTCATGGGGAGCTACCCCACTGTTTTAAACTACTAGACCCGTTACTATACCGACTACTGACTGTAGTTATGTTGAGTGTCCCGAGTCAATGTTTATCATCAATGACTATGTGCCCATGCATATTAGTCCACTCCCGCCCTCTGCGGCATGGTGTGAGGGTTGTCAAATCTAATAGCGCTATTTAACTAATACCCCGTTCGCCATTGGCCCGAAGATTAATCGGTATAAAATGTGTAGGACTTTCAGAGAGTTTTTCCGTCTAGTATGCTTAAGACATGTAATATAAATATCGGTTTCCGTCCCTCACCAGGGGGACGAGGTTGTACGTATTCTACTCAAGGAAAATACATTGGTTGTATCCCACCCAAGGGGGATAGTTGTTGTATGTTCCATTCCTAAACCACCAGGAATTTGCATGATTTTAAGAAAAGTGTGAACTCGCCTTAGATTAGCTCGGCAGATAATGGTCATTTGTGCTAATGTGGTCAACAACGTCCTATTATGGTTATCATACATGTGAGGTTCATGTTCAACTAACACACATATTGTTCTACACGTATTCTACAAGTTGCACACAAGCAATGATCATGGCATAGCACGTATCACATAATAGTCCAACATACATCCACATCAAAGGCCCAATTGTTTTCAGTTTGAGTGTGCGGCCCACTAGAGGGGCCCGTTAACCAGTGTGCGACCTTTATGTAAGTGTGTGAGTCCAAAAGATGCGCGGCTCAAGTCTCTGGCCCACAAACCAGAGTGTGCGACCACCACTGGGTTGTGCGACCTAAGAGTGTGCGACCCAGTGGCCCAGTTCCATGTTTAGGTGGCCCAAGTCCTTTACCCAGCTCAATAATCCAAACAAAGTGTGCGGCCCACTATGGTGTGCGACTCACATGAGAGTGTGCGACCACACGATAGTGTGCGGTCATGCATTATTAGTCTGTACAATATGCTGATCAAGCGTATAAACTACACGGTGTGCGATCAAGTAGGTGTGTGAGGTACATCACAAGCTTGGACAACATGCAGTGTCCAAGGTGTACGGTGTGCCATTGTGCGATCAGGAAGTGTGCGGTCACCTTGGTGTGCGATCAGTTGTGCGTTGCCATGAATCAGGGAATCAGTTACATGTGCACAATGAATTCAAACAGTTTCCTATTTTACATCCACTCGATCAAATCAAGCAATCATCAAATAATTACATGATCCCTAATTACCAACTACACATCAATTAACAATTAACATTGATCAACATTCACATCGGATTAAACCATTCAATCATGTCAAACACATACCTGTTTCATTTATCGCGTAACCCTAATCATAGCTTAAACATAAACCTATCTTTCATCACAATCATCGTTCCAACTAGATCGAATAACCATATAACTTTATTATCATAACTCGGTATTAATATCATAATTCAGTATGCTCACAATATGCAAATTCAAGTTCATCAACTACTAAATACATTCTTCACATACAATCTGATTCAATCACATATTGATTATCAAAATTCCTAAATCATAATTACGTTTCACATATCCTCATGCAACCATATAATCATACACGTATCATGCAAGAACACATTCAAACATTATAACCATGTATGGATCATCAAGTCATTGACATATATAGTTAAATAATGGTAGTACACTAACCGGATTGAATGATGAACAAGGGTTGCTTGGGAACGATAAAGCTTCGAAAGGGAGTGGGGAGGGCTGCCGTCGACTTTGAAGGAAGTGGGGCTGTCGTCGGTTCGAGTAAGGGAGAAAGGAGAATTAGGGTTTGGTATTATCTTGTGTGTTTTATAAGTTATGAAAAACCATACACAAAACTGTGTGTGTATGCGCACAAGAAGACGAGCCAGAACCAGCTTTGGGCTTTGAGTAGATTGGGCCGAGAACAAGTTAATACAACATTTAGAGGGGTGTGCGGTCACGAGTGAGGTGTGTGGCCCAAAAGCTTTGTGCGACCAAGTTCTTATTAATCGAAACAACATTCTAATTTTTAATAATTCACACATCCGGATCACACATTTAAAACATCTAATCAAATTCATTCATTCATTCATTCATTCATTCATTCATTCATTCATTCATTCATTCATTCATTCATTCATTCATTCATGTACACATGTAATTACAACGTAAACAAGTAAAGGACTCTTGAAATTCCAAGTTGTCACAACGTGGTTAACCAACAAAGTAAACCAAGTAAACTATCAGCCGAGCAAACTGAGGTGAGTTCACAACTTTTTCTAAAAAGCATGTGTTCCCGGTGGTTGGGAAACGGAACGAAAAACACTATCTCCTTGTGCGGGATACAAACTACGTTTTCTCCTTGTGTGGGATACGGGTAACGTTATCTCCTTGTGTAGGATACGGGTACATTGTCCCCGTGTGTGGGACGCTAAGTGTTCGGTATTACGCAGTTCACAAGCTTACATATGGGGTAGCTCCCCATGACATGATATAAATGAGTAACTTAACTACTTCAACAAGTATTATGGAATTAAAACTCGACAACTCGTGAACTCGCCAACTTTATGTTGATATCCTACCACATGCTTTGAAGGTACACAGTCACTTAGAAGCTTGCATCTTGGGGAAGTGTAGTGGTCGTCTTAACCTGTGTTGGGTTCTTTTAATAAATATGAACTGTGAACTTATGTTCGAACCATTTGGACTTAAACTTTAATTGTCACTAATCGTGTTGGTTTGTTGAAACTATTTTACTATTATTATAATAGTTCAATACGATTGGTGGCTAGATCCGGCTCAGTCACCCGTCTCGCGGTAGTTCTCCACATGTGGAATTTGAGGGTGTGACAAAAATGTCACCAAAATAATCTCAACCATTAAAAACACTTATACAGAGGTCCAAAACACTTCCTACACTTTGTAGGAAAGAGACACTTTGTAGAGGAACCTCTCCCTTATATACATTATTATGTAATAATAATTTCAATAATAAATATATTTGTTAAGTATTCAACCCGTGTAATACCAGGGCTATTTTGATATTTCAATTTTACTAATTAACATAAGCCGATCTTTTTGAAAATTCAAGGTTTATTATGTAAAGTGTCATATATTATAATAAAAATAATTCAGCTATATGAAGTATTTTACATATTATATAATTATACCATGTTTATTATAAAATGATGTATAACACAAACGTTTATAGCTTAGTGTGTAAAATATGTTGTCTTTGGAGATCAATTTAAAATTAATATATGTTTTCTTTTTGAGATCAAATACATTTATTATAATATAAGAATTATTTATAACTAAAAGACATTTGAATTTATAATTGATAGTAATACAAGATTGAGGATCAATTTGCAAGTTTGTTTTGATAGAAAGTGTAGGAAGCAATGATAGAAGGACATGTGACAAATAACAAAAAGCATACGTAGGGACATTTTAGTCAATCTCATATCATCTTCTTTCTTACTCTCTCCCTACATCAACAAAACCCATTATTTTCAAAACCCATTATCTTAAACATTTTCTTCACTTCTCTCTCTAAAATCATTACATCATATTGCAATTTTCTTCATCAATGAATATGAATGATTCAAAAACTAAATCAACGTCTTCTTCAACTTTTTTGAAGAAATCCAGTTTAATTTTATACAATTTCTCATCTTTTTCTAGTGATTTTGAAGTGAATCACTCGACTTGTTAGATTTGATTGTTGATCAGTGTTTCCGTCATTCAGATTTCGTCAATCGTTGAAGAAATCCAAAAAAGTCGGCACTGATCTGTGCAAGAAATCTAAATAATTTTATCAATTATTGATTTTTAAGATCTGGGTTTTAGAATTGCGTTTTAGAAAAACACATTTTTTGTGTTTTTGTTCCATTTTTTTAGAAAAAAAAAACACATTTTTTTTTATTTTTGGTCTATTGCGTTTTAGAGAAAAACATATTTTTGTGTTTTTAGTCAATTGTGTTTTAGAAAAACACATTTTTTATGCTTTTAGTTAATTGCGTTTTAGGAAAAAGTATTTTTTTTCAATTTTCGTTCATTGCGTTTTAGAAAAACAAATTTTATTTTTGTTTTTGTTCCGTTGCTTTTTAGAAAAACAATTTTTTATGCTTTTTTATCAATTGCATTTTAGGAAAAAAACTTTTTTTTTTTGTTTTTTGTCCATTGCATTTTGAAATAAACATTTTCTTTTGTGTTTTTAGTCCATTGGATTTTAGAATAACACTTTCTTTTTTGTTTTTTAATCTATTGAATTTTAAAAATAACATTTTCTTTTGTGTTTTTAGTTCCTTACGTTTTAGTAAGAACACTTTGTTTTATGTTTTTAATTCATTGCGTTTTAGAAAAAAAAATATTTTGTGTCTTTAGTTCATTGCGTTTAGGAAAAAAAAATCATTTTGTGTGTTTTTTGTTCATTGCGTTTACGCATATGTGTTTTCGAATTTTTTTTCAAAAGTATAGCAATAGTATAGTCTTTCTAAGGATAAAAAACACTTGTTTTATGGTACAGTTTTTATAAAAAAAATTGATGCCGTATAAAGGAGTTATTAACGTTTAATAACGGGGGAAATTAGAGGAAAGAAAAACTAGCTATTTGGTTGGATAGATTTGAATACCCTTAAGCAAACCCACACGCCTCCTTTTTTCGTTGAATTCCAACTCTTTAATCTTAGCTATCTATTTTAGATCTAAGACCACCTGTAGTGACTTGGGGATTGGGCGTCGAGTGGCAAAAAAAGCCCCATTCACATGAAAACACCACCCCCATGGGCCTTTTTTTGGGTTTTAAGGGTTTGGGCGTTTCCATAGGATGGCATCCTGAACTTTGTGATTTCCATTAAAGAATTTTCCAACTCATTTACAATAATATTATTTGTTTTATTCTTTAAAAACATACAAATTGAGTAATCATTGTTGGGTCATTATGGGGCATTATACTACTACACCCCTTTTTAATTTCAAGCCCCATAATGCCCTTTTGTTAACTAAGACACCACATATCGGATAATACCCACTAGAAGGGCTTTTTTTAATATATACTAACCGAGTAATATAAAACTAAAGTGAATAATAAAAAGAAAATGTCGATGATACTTAGAAATTTACCTCGATCGCTAAAAATTGAAATGCAGGTTGTAGGGCGGAGATAATGTTAATGATATGCCTATCGTTTTTACCGTTCCTGGCAATATAAGAAGATCAACCCTCTTCCTCCCTTCACCTCCCAATTTTAGTTATATCTCTGAATCTAATTTTAATGGCTTCCTCTGCTGCTGGTAGTAATGCTTTCTCCTATGATGTGTTTCTAAGCTTTAGAGGCGAAGACACTCGGCATTCTTTTACCGATCATCTATACAATAGATTACAATCAGCAGGGATTCGTACTTTTAGGGATGATAACGATATCAACAGAGGCAAAGAACTGAAACCTGAAATTGAGGCAGCAATCAAATTATCCAGGGCAGGCCCGTCCCTGAAAATGATATAAAATTTTTGGGCCTCGTGCGAGACAAAAAAATTGGGCCCCCTCCCTATATTATAAACTCATCAATTATATATCAAAAAACTATAATACGACACCAATTCTGATAAAATAAACAAAACAAAACAAAAATAGTGTAGCAAAATGATCAAACTGATGCAGGAGAATCTAAATGGAAAAGATCAAGATTATCTTTTAAATGGAGAAGATCAAGTTTATCTTTTATTTAATATTTGAATTATCTTTATCATGTTTATCTTTTAATTATTTAGAATAAGTAGGGCATCTATGGTTTATTATTTAGTTAGTTTTTTATTGAATTTTATTGAAAAGAACATTGTTATTGGAACCTTTGGTTCATATTATCGTCTTTGATTATCAATAGTTTCTTGAGCCATTTGACAAACCAAACCTCTGATACCAACTGATGCAGTTTCTCACGCAATCAAACGACTCAAGAAACTATTTATAATCAAAGACGATAATATGAACCAACACGATGGGGGATAAGCTTCATCGTCGAGAGGGAAACGGTTCCAAGAACTCAAATTAGCATTGATTAAAAACAATAAATCCTAGTTTTATCTTACAAATAAATTGATACACCTAATATTAGTTTCAACCCCCTCCGGATAAGCAAAAATAACTAACACTAAAAAGAACTGTAATATATGTGTAACATATCAAAATTAGTTGTGTAACATATCAAAATTAGTTTAGCAACACGAACCTTATCATACAAATAAAATAAATAGAACTAGATATTGAGTTTTTCTAAGTTTATATTGTAAATGGTTAAATGAGAAATAAAATACCTACAAATTTAAACAAGTAAACATGTAAGGTTTGTTATGTAAATGGTTAAATAGAAGAAAAAAAAATCAAAGAACTTAAGGCTAAAATTTAAATGTAAAAATCAAAACTAAAACTGAAAAGTGATTGCAAAGTTGCAATTGGTATGAGTTTCAACAGTTGATAAAACAAGCTTAGATTCTTAGAAAAGAAAAGAAAATTTGGAGAGACTAGAAAACAAAAAAGATATGGTGGGACTCGAACCCCGAATGGCCAACTCATTACATGATTGCCGCATCCAGTAAGCCAAAGGAGAGATTTGTGTTTTTTTTTCTGCATCAACTTTATATATTAAAAACATATATATTTTTAAACAATTTTGGGCCCTTAGATGCTTTGGGCCCTGTGTGATGGCACCTCCTGCACAGGCCCAAAGCCGGCCCTGATCCAGGGCTTCAATAGTTGTATTGTCAAAGAACTATGCAACTTCCACTTG
This sequence comes from Helianthus annuus, assembly GCF_002127325.2. NCBI lineage: Eukaryota > Viridiplantae > Streptophyta > Magnoliopsida > Asterales > Asteraceae > Helianthus > Helianthus annuus. The sequence continues at coordinate 33,599,615 of NC_035441.2, read as the reverse complement.
GTGCCTTGATGAGCTTCTGCTCATCCTCAAGCAAAGGAGGGAGTGCAACCATTTTGTTCTACCTGTTTTTTATCATGTTGAGCCTACAGATGTTAGGAATCAAAAAGGAAGTTTCGCCATAGAAGTCAAACGTTCATACAGGTGGACAGATGAGAACGTAAACAAGTGGAAGACAGCTCTTAAGCAGGTTGCTGATTTGGCAGGCTTGGAGCTCTCTGGGTGAAGTTTTTTCCCTCTTCTTCTTATGTAATAATATTCTATATTATTGTACCTTGTAATATTTTGACATATTTTAACGTACTGAACATTTTTTTATATTTTTTTTGGAAAACATTAATTGTAATCAAAAGCATGTTAATCTCTCAGACAAAAGATCAAATACAAATAAATTTAACGTACATAACGTACGAACTGAATCTACAAGAACATTTTATAAAATTACTCAACAAGAACGTTTTATAAAATTACTCAATAAAATCAAAATTACTTTACAAGAACATCTTACAAAATTACTCTACAAGATTAAAATTACTGTACACTATCATTTGTAGAGTAATTTTAATAATTACCCTACAAGCAGATAATTACAAAAATGTCACCGCGTGTTTTTGTCTTTTTCATGCTATTCGTACGTTTAGTACGTTAAAGTTATTTGTACGGGAACTTTATTCTAATCTCTAAATGTCATCCTTTCGAGCTTCTTTTTTTTTTTTTTTTTGTGTTGTAGCAACCCTGAAACAAGCTTTATGGAGGAAATTGTTGATACAATTTACAATAATTTAGAGCAAAAAGAAGTTCATCTTCCACTGAATATAATAGGGATGACCACTCGTTATAAGGAGATTAATTCCTGGTTACATGGTTCTAATCTTCAGTTTTTATTAATTTACGGTATTGGTGGAAGTGGCAAGACAACACTGGCCAAATACATATACAATTCAAATTGGAAAAGTTTTGAATATGTGAGTTTTGTTGAAGACATTGGTAGAAGATGTAAAGGACCCAATGATTTAATTCAACTACAGAGCCAACTCCTTAAAGTTGTTTTAGGGGGTAAAAAGAGAAAAATACCTGGTGTTTCTCGTGGTACGTGTATGATTGAAGAAGCCTTGGAAACGAAAAGGACTCTCATTGTTCTTGATGACATTGCTGAACGTAGCCAGTTAGTTGCTTTACTAGGAACCTCGAAGATTAATGCCCAAAGCAAGATTATAATCACAACCAGGGAAGTATATGCCGATAAATGGTTTGACTTTCCATATTGGAGGTGTTGGAAGTATAAAATGAGATTATTAAATGATGATGAATCGTCTAAGCTTTTAAGTCGTCATGCATTTGGATCCAGAATTCCTATGCCGGGATTTAAGGGGCTTGTCGAAAAGGCAATACAATATTGTGAAGGAAATCCACTAGCTCTAGAAGTGTTGGGCTCCTGTTTCTCCCAGAACAATACCATCCAATATTGGGAAAGCCAATTGAAATTATTGAAAAACGATATGCATTCTGGAATTCAAGGTGTACTCCAAAGAAGCTACACATCTTTGCCATATAACTCCGACAAAGAGTTATTTTTGCATATTGCTTGTTTCTTTGTTGGCAAAGACATAGATTATGTGGTAAAGATATTGGAGCCTGATTACTTAGCAACATCTGGGATCAAAACCCTTATTAGCAGATGTCTTATTTATGTTTCATCTAACAAAGTTCTCCTGATGCATAGATTGGTTCAAGAGATGGGGAAAAACATAGTCCGTCAAGAATCCACAAAGTGCCCTGAAGAGCGTAGTAGAGTTTGGCTTAGTAGTGACTCTTATATGATATTGAGCAAAGCAGAGGTATAAGATGCTTCATACATTTATGTTTAAGCGTTTTTTAGTTTCACTTTTATATCTCCTATGGTATCTTACTTCAAAGGTTTCATATCTTTTTCTTTTAGGGTTCGAAAAATGTTGAAGGTTTAGCACTTGATATGCGTATGTTGATGAAAAAGAAGTTTCCATTCAAGGTAATATTGAATTAGTAAAAATGTTAAGTTCAGCTTTTGACTTTTCGCAAGTTCTGTGTTTATGGATTTTTTTATAACAAGTAAAATGTTAGATAAGCATCAAATGATATGTATGTGCTCCAGTTATGAGAAATCTAGTGTTTCATAGTTACAAAATATGTTTCTTGGATATGTCCTCAAGGACACATGACAGGCGTGCATCAGACCTTACTAAGTCTTTTCATGCTAAATTTGCAGTCAGTGGGCCTTAAAACAAAGGCACTTAAAAAGATGGTCATCTAAAATTGCTTCAACTAAATTTCGTGAAACTCATGGGATCCTATGAGAATTGTTGGTGCACTTGTGTCTGTACTTTGTCTGTATATAAAACGATGTCCTTTGTTAGTCCTGTAAGTTTGACCAAGTCAACCATCCTCCTGGTTTGACTTGGCCGAACAGTTGGTACATGATTATAACATGTCTGTGTCGAAGGATGACTCATCGAAGGATAGTTTGGATCCTTCGATGAGCTCGAAAGATAAACCTTCGATGGATGATGATGGACCTCGATAGATCATCCTTCGAGATATATTTAGATCCTTCGACAGGTTTAACATCGATAGATGATCCTTCGATCAATCTACATGATCCTTCGGACAGACAATCTGTTACGGGTATATATACCCATGTAGTGTGTTCACTTCATTTATGAGACACAGAGATAAGATAGACTTGGAGAGACACTTCACAGTGAACACACACACACTTAGAGAGTTTGCAAAACAGATTTGTAGACATTGAGCTTGTAACCGAACCTTTCATTCGTATTAATACAAGTGGTGTTAATCGGTGAATATTGTGTGTCTTGTGTTTGTGCTTGTTTCATCTCGGTTTGCACTCTAGCTTGGATTCCGCACTTGCTAGTGTGTTTCACATAACAAGGTTAAGGTTTGACCTCATCCTCCGAGGGACCTACAAGTGGTATCAGAGCTTTGGCTCTTTTCCTTGTTAAAACCGAGTTTTTACAAGACTTTGGAGTGTTTGGACACATGGTTTAGCACCCGTTTTTAGTGTTTTTCTCGCATTTCTTGACGTAAAAACGTGTTCTAAACTAATCGGGTGTGTTAAAGGACGGGTTGGGTAACTTAAAAACTTGTTTTTAAGAGTTTTGGTCATTTCCGGCCAAATTCCGGCTTACTCCGGTGACCGGTTTCTGGATAAGGACCTTCTATTTTAAGCATATTTTATTGGTCAAATCGGGTTTGGTGAAAAAGTATGGTCTGACCATACCTTTCTGCCGAAAGATCTCTACCAACCCATCACCTTTTCACCAACCTGTCATCTTTCGTGTCAGCTGTGTCAGTAGATCGAAGGATATCCTTCGAAGTCGAAAGATCATCTTTCGATCAGAGGAGGTTCGACAGATAATCATCCTTCGAACATCCTTCGAAGTCTGTGACTTATCTTTCGAGCCAAGGAATCTTTCCGAAGGATATATTGTTCGAGCTACAGTTATTATTCGAAAGATCAGGATCCTTCGTCTTGGAGAATCTTTCGAAGTCATTGTTCGAAATTCAACAGTGATCTTTCGAACACTGTTGATCCTTCGAACAAGCATTATCTTTCGATTCTTGTCTGTTTAAATGTAACAAGTTTGTGTTGTCTTGTCTTTCGATCAAGGGATCCTTCGGCTGGCTGTCACCTTTCTAGATATTCATATAGACTTCATTTTTCTTATCCAACATGAATCCGAGTTGGTGGGGAACTCCGGCTCCAGATAGTGGAAAATATACAATTACGGGTTCAACTCCCTCATGGTGGGGTACACCGGCTCCAGATAGTGGAAAGTACACAAATACAAGTCTATCTCCTTCATGGGCCGAATCTCCGGTGTCGACATCTTCGCAAGCAAATGCCATATCGACAGGTCAATGGGCATTAGTATCGAATCAAACTCCGAGCATTCAAAGTATCTTATTGAGCGAAAGCGAAACCGGAAGTTTGAATCGACCTCCAAAGTTGATGCACTTAAACGAATATCCGGGCTGGGTTGATAGATTTCGTACATACGTTCTTGGTCAAAATACCGAACTGTGGATACGTTTCACTACAGATTTCGATCAAGCTATAGAGGTTGCTGCTTCAGATACTGCTACGTTTGCCGATCTTCCTGAAGATCAAAAGAAAACGTATGATCTGGAAAAGAAAGCATACGCCATTCTCACTCAGGCGTTAAGCAAAGATATCTACCACCAGTTTGTCAATTTCAAGACGACGAAGAAGTTGTGGGACGGGTTGAAAACCAGAGGAGTAGGGAATGAAGCAACACGCCAATTGCGTCATGATCTTCTCAAGAAAGAATTTGACTGTTTCACGTGCATGGATAAGGAGTCTTTGGGAGACATGACAAGCCGGTTTTATCACTTGCTTACAGAGCTGAACAATTTTGGAGTAGCGACAACTACAGCAGAGGTGGTGAAGAAGTTTGCTGATGCATTGCCTCCACAATGGAATAGTTTCTTGGAAATCTTGAAGTATAACGGAGTTTTGAGAACTACAAACATCAACGACTTCGTGCAGCTTTTAGAAAACAAGGATCAGGAGGAAACATTAAAGGCAAAAAGAGTTCCATTGCCACAAAATCCAGAAATGTATTATGGAACTTCCAGTTCTTCGTCTGCAAGAACCGGTCCACATGCTCCACTTCAAACGGCGTTTGTCACAAGCACGGATATGTATGGCAATCCAGTACAAGTTCCTGTTAAGCCAGCTCCCACCACATACATGTATGGAAATCCAATACAACCACCTCCTCCTCCTCCTGCTCAACAACAAGCGTGTTATGGAGGAACATCATCTGCTGGTCAGCAATCAAAACCAAATACAGTACAGCTCGACACTTCAAGTTTTTCTAAGGTCAGTGTAGAAGTAGCAAGGGAACACGTGGAGCTGCTTAACACTATTGTGAGCGCGTACTGTGGGTTAGTGGAAGGTCAGATTGGCAACATTAATTTGACACAAGAAGACTATCGGCAGATTGATAAGGAAGAGATGGATATCAAGTGGGCCTTTGCTAGTGCTGTAAGAAGGGCAAAGGATTTCATGGAAAGTACTGGCAGAACCAGCTTGGAAAGCAAGAAAGACACCAAGTATGGGTTCGATAAACAGGCAGTAAAGTGCTTCAACTGTGGTGAACGGGGTCACTTTAAAAGGGAATGTACAAAGCCAGCACAGCATGGGAACCAGAACCCCTTCAGAAACCAAGGCAACCAGCAGAACCAGAACAGGAACAATGAGCGTACATTGATACCTGTCAACAACCAGAGCCAAGCTGGAACATCAAATGCCAACCGGGCACTTGTGGTTCAAGTGGATGAAGGTTGTGACTGGTCAATCCAGTTGAGTGGTGATGCTCCAGATGGAACAACATGTTTTGCTGACGTGGTTAAGGATTTAGTTCACACCAGTGGTGGAGAATCTTCCGCCAATGGTGGTGAATCTTCTGAGGATGAAGACTCTTCGGGTTACAGCAGGAGTTCAGATGAAGAATCCTCGAGTTCAGGCGATGATCATGTGGGTGAGACATCTAGTGCTTCGGTTGATGCTGATATTGATGAACTTTTGGAGGAAGCTGCAGCAGAAACTCAAAGAAGATCTATCTTGGTGGATCAAGCTGCTTATTCTTCGTCTTCTCTCCATTCAGCCTTTATGGCTAATGTCGACAGTTCATCAAGTCAGGTATGTGTCAATGAACCCACTGCTATTAATTGTGATAATTGTGATAGTTTAAGTGTTAAATGTGCTGAGTTGGAAGCAAACATGTCTGAGTTGCAAGGCAAACATGATGCTTTACAAGCTAGTTTGTTTGACTTGCAAGACAAACATGTTTCTTTGAATGCCAAGCGGTGTGAATTGCAAAGCAAACACGAAGCTTTGCAAGAGAAGTATGATGTGACATTCATCCACAATCAAAAGTTGACCGTGGATCTTTCAAAATGCACTGAAGCCAATATGTTTTATGAAAACCATGAAAAGGAGTTTAAATCGGTAATTGAAAAGTTAAAGAAAGATAAAACCGAGCTAACTAAAATGGTTTCCAGAAAACAAACTGACATTAATTTGTATATATCTCGCCTTGAGATTATGCAAAAAGAGATGACTTGTGTGAAAACCGAAAGTGAGGCGATCCAAATTAAGTTAGACAGTTATTTGAGCTCTAGCTATGTGTTGGATCACATCATTGACGTTCAGAAAGAGAAACGGGATGTCACATGCATAGGATACAAGAAATGTCCACCACCAGTGAGACACAATTATGATGCAATGCCTGACGAGGAGGATAGAGTGTTCTTTGAACCATCTGTTCCTCTAGATGTAAAAGAGTTTGCTACAGGGCTCGGATACAAGAAAGAAGTATCATCAGATTCAGATGTATCAGCAGATACATGTGTGTCTTCTACAGAACTGAATCAGGATTCTCCAGTCATTACTGAGGATGCTGATTCTTCTGATGATGAATCTGATGATGCTGTCCCAGCAAAGTCTGATGCGGTAGTCAAAAATGAGGACATACCTCTCGAGAATCACATTCTATGTGAGCCTTCTGCAAAACCCGCTAAGACTGTTGCAATCGAGTCCTCGTCTACAAAAGAGTCGGAGAGTGTGAATTTGCTGTACACTCTTGTTGGTGACGATAAAATTTATTCAGATAAAGATTTTCCTATTAAGAATGTTAATCAATCCTTAATCAGTAAAGTCTTTGAAAATTCGACAAGTAAGTTTTTGGGAAAGACTGGACCACGTGTTACAGTTACACAGTGTCCTTCTATTCCAAAGGACGAAATTTGAAAACAATATGGCAACAAGAAACTACCAAGAGTGCAAAAACAGCAAAATCACACCAAGCCAAAAGGTAAAACACCGGCTCAATTACAAAATAAGCTGAATCAAAAGAAGAACAAAAATGTAAACTTTGTGAAATCGACGGGAACGGACAAAATTGAAACGTTTGAAAACAAATCTAACTTAGATTTTGTTAAGAAAGCAAATGTACAGAAAAGAAATGAACCAAGTAGTTCAAAACCTAGTACCTCGGGATCACAAAGTTCATCATCATCGGCACGACAATCACATGATACTTCGGGGTTTGTTGAACGAAGATCATGTTTTGAGTGTGGAACAATTGGACATATAATTCGAAATTGTCCATATCTTCATAAACAAAAAGGAAAAGTTGATGTTCCCCGTGACCAAACTGACCGCAGGCAAACTGTTTCGGTAAAACAAGATCCCCGCCTTGTAAAAGAAAGGGAAAAGAAACAGAAACGCCAACAGGTCAAGAAAATTGAAAAGGCAATTAAAACTGATGTGGTTAACAAAACATCTGTTTCTGTCAAACCAGAAAATTCAAAAACTTCAGACAATCATGAAGTTAAAATTTTAAAGAATAACACTGGTAAAACAAAACAGACCTGGAAACCAAAAATGGTTAATGAATCAGGGGGACCATCACAATTTACCAATCATCAAAGACAAGAAGTTATTGTTATTGATGAAAATGGAAGACCCAAGACCACAATGGCTTGGGTCCCCATCTCCAACTAATTGATTGAGTTCATGTGCAGGGTGTTCCAGGAGGAACTATCAGTAGTCATTGGATTGTTGATAGTGGGGCATCCAGGCACATGACAGGCGACATGAAGCTTCTCTACAACGTCAAATCTATTAGAGGAGGTTATGTTGCTTTTGCTGGAGATAAGGGTGGTTATATTACGGGTGAAGGAATGATATCCAACGGGATTGTCAGCTTTGACAAGATCAATTTTGTGCAACAACTTGATCACAATCTTCTTAGTGTTTCTCAAATTTGTGACAAGCAATTCTCAGTACACTTTGATGCTAATGGATGTTATGTGCTGAAACCCGGCTTCAAAATTCCAAAAGAATGGATTCTCTTGTCAGCTCCAAGGATAAATGATTTGTACGTCCTTGATATGAGCCAAGCTATTACTACGTCTGCACAAGCAACTTGTTTCGTTTCCAAAGCCACAGAAAAAGACTCTATCTCTTGGCACAGACGAATGGGTCACATTCACTTACGCAAAATGAATCATTTGGTTTCAAATGAATTGGTGAATGGTGTTCCTCTTAAAAATTTTCATCTTCAAGACGTCTGTGTTTCATGCCAGAAAGGAAAGCAAACAAAGAAGAAGCACACTACTAAGAAGATCAACATGGTGGCAGTTCCTCTTGAACGTTTGCACATGGATTTGTTCGGTCCTGTCAAGCACAAGAGTATTCGGAATGATCAATACTGTCTCGTGATTACTGATGATTATTCAAGATTTTCTTGGGTGGCGTTCATGGCACACAAGAGTGAAACCTTTGGCATTATCAAAAACTTGATCATTCAGATTGAGAATTTGTATAAGTTGAAGGTTAGGCGGATACGTAGCGACAATGGTACTGAATTGAAAAATCATGCCATGGCGGAGTTTTGCACTTCAAAGGGTATTCTTCATGAGTTTAGTGCAGCTTATACTCCTCAACAGAATGGCGTCGCTGAACGTAAGAACCGCACATTGATCGAGACTGCTAGGACTATGTTGGTAGAGTCGCAGCTGCCCATTCCATTCTGGACTGAAGCTGTGGCCTCTGCATGTTATACGTTGAACCGAGTCCTTACAGTCAAAAGGCACAATAAGACCTGCTTTGAGCTTCTTCAAAAACGGAAACCAGATTTGTCTTATCTTGAACCGTTTGGAGCTCCATGTACAATCATCGATCCTAATGGAAAGTTTGGGGCTAAAGCAATTGACGGATACTTTCTTGGGCATGCCACCCCTAACTTACGAGTCTGGAATCTAGAGACTAAAAGGGTCGAGGAATGGTCTGAGGTCAGAGTACAAAGGCATGTGACACCTGTGTCACCGCGACCATCAAACAAATACCAAGCCGATGAAATATTGTATTTCATACTTGGGATCTTGTATAAATATGTGTATGTTTTGCACATATCAATTATTGTTCAAATTCAAACTCTACATCGCTTTCTGGAGCATTATACGCAAACTGGTGCGTAAACGTACTCAGTTTATTGCGACAAATACTCCGGAACATCAACATACACTCAACGTACCTTAAATAACCTTTACATAACTTAGAAATAAGTTTTGAAGGCTTTGGTATAGCAAAAACAAGTTAATTCGCTTACAGGGACTAAACTTGACAAACTGCGAAAGTATGCCAATCTGAACTATAACGAACATTCCGGAACATGTCCATAAGTTAAACATACCATAAATATCCTTTACATGGCTTAGAAATAGGCTTTGAGGGGTTTGGTATGCTAAAATAAACTTCTGGGTCATTCAGGGACTAAAAGTGTCAAAAAGTGCACAAGTTTGCACTTTCGCGCATAACTTACGTTCTGAATACATCCGGACATCCAAAAATTTATGTAAGCATCCTTATATTATGCCTTAGTGTTTGGCATGAGAAAAATCCATTCGTCGCGTCATTTGGATCGTCTTTCACACTTATGCGCATTCCGTCGTAATTAAGCGAACACCGCGATCGTACGGCCAAAAGAACCAACATCCGACACATTTTTGAGCATGTTTCATGTCCACAATGTTTAGGCATCATTTTAGGGCCATAAAGTTGGCTTTACGGGCCTTAGAAGTGTCGGAAATGGCTTAAACACGCAACAGGGACCAAAACTGTCATTTTTCAAAGTATGTGCAGATCAGACGGGCTCAGGCGGCCCGCCTGAGTTTTTGCATATCCTGATGCGGGCCGCGTGAGGATGTCTGACAGAAAGATTTTGCATTAAATGCAGAATCTGGCCTTTCGTTCGATCAAGAGGCGATGCCTTTTTCACCCAATGAAGGGCCAAGAGCCAAGTTCAGTGAATTTAACCCCTGGACACATGTACGCACGAGATCAAGGCACGATATTCGATAAAACGATCCTAACGGTTCCACTTTTCCTATAAATACCCCCCCCCTTAGTGTAAAAATCACAACAATCTGATCTTGAAGCTCTAAGTTGAAACCATTGTTTCATACCTGAGCTATTTGATCTAGATTAGCACTCGGGGACCCTCCGTAAGTCTTCTTTCGCTCTTTTATTCGCTTTTCGAGTCCGAAAGTCAACGTTTTGTTGACTTTCTGCATTGACCAGCTTATGGTCGATGCGAAGTTCATGGAACTTCATAACGTGAGCGTGATCACGATGGTTATGGTCCGTAGTGACCATACCTACTGATTACCCCGTTATCTAGGCTCAGTGACGAGTCGTAGTTTCGGCAAGAATGTGCATTCTTGCATATTTTGTAACCAAACTACTCGTGAGCATCAAAGCCGTTTGTTTTGATGTCAAACCTGTTTTCAAACTTAGTTAAGCATGTTCTAACATGCTTAGCTCGTCACTTTTAGTTTAGTGCTTATATAGGGTCGTAAGGTAAGCGATCTAAACCATCGCTTATACTTTCGAACCCGACCCATTTGGTCGGTCATTAGGACCTGACCAAACACATTAGGTGACCATAGCTATAACCTTCCGAGGTTATACCTTGTGGTCACGATGTTAGGCGTTCCAGACGCGTTCTACGCGAACGACGCGTAAGGTAGCATAAGATACCTAAACGGGTCGTGATGGACCGTAAGCACTTAGGTTAAGTTTCATTTTAGTATGTAGGCTTTGTTAAACCATATTACACGAGTCTCCATACTCGTTTGGTTTTCGAACCCGCGTACTGTCCGATCCTTCCGATTTGGTCCGGTATATTAACATAGCTACCTATTAGGTGCCGTTTGATATCCCGTGATCTTTAGCATTATCTGGTTATTATACAAGAACTCCAAAGCAATCTCAGGTGAGTACATTGAACCCCTCTTTTACTGTTTTCTAAACTGTTTTGGGGTGAAACACATGTGCCTATCTGTTACTTTCATGCTTTCCTGTTTTCACATCATATACTTGCTATGTTCAATAGTACATATATAGTACATGATTTCATTGTGTTTATGCTATGTATGTCCATCGTGTGCATACTTAGCACAACACTTTACATTACATTTTCATGCTATGTATGCCCATTTTGTGCGTACTTAGTACATCGTTTTACATCACATGCTATGTATGCCCATTGTGTGCGTACTTAGTACATTGTTTTACATTACATGCTATGTATGCCCATTGTGTGCATACTTAGTACATTGTTGCACATTGCATTACTGTTGCATATGCTCATCCAGCATATGAACACATCACACTACATTTTGAACCGTTGTACTCTACAATACATTTCATGCTACGTACGCCCATTGTGTGCATACGTAGTACATTGTTTCACATTGCATTACTGTTGCATAAGCTCATCCAGCATATGAACACATTACACTACATTTTGAACCGTTGTAACCATTTGACTATGTGAACCGTCTTAACCCTTCAATTTCATGAACCGTCTGTAACCATTGAATCGTGTAAACCAGTTGTATCCGTTGACATGGATTACATTTGACAATAGACATTTGACTATACATGAACATTTCTACCGTTGTTAAACATTTCATCTTGATGGTTTGGTTTGAGTAAGTGATTTAAGTAACGAGGCATGTGTAATATGATACAAGCATGGTGGATACGCCGATGGTACTTCCTATATATAAGTGTTTGTATGGTATTACATATCGTAGCGTTATTTGAATCATTTCAATTTGAAACATAGAACATTTTATACAAATAACACGCTTTTCACAAGACATTGATTTACAAACAACAAATCTTATACAAACTCTTTTTACATGGTTATTCAGTTAACCATGCATTGTTCTCTTATTTATACATATCATTTGATCTTATCGTTTTTCAAATGATTTACAAGACAAAGCAAAATACGAGGTTCATGACTAAACATTTTCTCAAACTCAAGTCATGAATTCCGTTTTCACAAAACCAATGTATCTCACAGGCATTTTTATGCTGACGTACCTATTTTCACATGTGTTTTCAGGAGATGATGCATAGGACTTATCAAGACATACTTAGGCGGACCTGTGCCTTAGTGACTTAAAACGAGACAAGAACTAGTTAATTTATGTTATGTACACTTTGATTCTTGTTTAGACAATGTAAACCTTCATGTTTGATTTATAAAACGAAACTTCATTCGCCATGGATTTGAAACAATTGATTCTGTTACAACACTCCCCGACGTTTCCGCCACGTTTTGTATGTTCTACGTGGTCGGGGTGTGACAGAAAAGATGGTATCAGAGCCAATGGTTATAGGGAATTAGGTTATTAGTAATGCTTTGACCTAGTCTATAACCTTCCTAGGAACCTAACGCGAGTTTACTTGCGTTTAGTCACAAAACAATACCGTCACCTACCCTTAGGCGACGACCACAACAAGAACATAAATTTCAAAACCGCCTTGAAAGCTAATCATCTGTTCTAGGATGATTGATTACTAGGTTTTGAACCCTCTATTGTAAGGTTTTGAACCCTTTGTTATAAGGTTTTGAACCCCTTTGAATTTTCAAAACTCCCGTCAAAGTTTTGGGTCCTAAATAGTGTGAACACGTGCGAACTGGAAGGGTGAATGCCTGTACCCTGGGTTTTCTGTCTAAGGTTAGAGTGTTCGTACAAATCCGCATAATCGGACCAGTCACTCTTACCTGGGAACTCTTGGGGTGAGTGTCCACTTATGGGCGAGCATGTCTTCGCGATACACTATGAGGATCTATTTGCTTTGATTCAGCCCTGGTGTTGTTTGTTTGCTTCATGATTCAAACAAGTGACCATCAACCGTGATTATGGTCAGTGATTGTAACATCCTATTCTTACCCAATACCATTTTATTTGTTTCCTTTCATGTTTTCCTCTTTTAGAATGCCTCCTCGACGCGAACACCAGATAGCAACTGCCGAGCTGGCAGAAATTATTGCGCAGCAGATGGCTGCTCAATTCCCAAATCTCTTTGCTCAATGGAACCAAGCCAACAACAACAACAATGGTACATGCAATTTCAAGAACTTTAACTCGGCTAAACCACTCAAGTTAAGTGGTTCTGAGGGAGCAACTGGGCTTCGCCAATGGTTCGAGAGCATCGAGAATACCTTTCGCCACGTGCAGTGTCCGGAAAATCGCAAGGTCGAGTTTTCTTCGAGTGTGTTTCAGAAGAGGGCTCTTACATGGTGGAACGGGGTAATGAGAGACCGTGGTGCAGATGTTGCTCTAGCACAAACATGGGCTGAACTGAGAGCACTTATGATGAGAGAGTTTTGTCCTCGTCATGAACAACGAGCGTTGGAGAAGGAGTTTGATGATTTGAAACAAGATAGTGGCGAACACAGGGCATATACTGATAGGTTTGAGGAGTTGAGTCTACTTTGCCCGACTATGGTCGCCCCACTCGACAAGGCTATCGAAAGGTACATCAACGGCCTGCCTGACTCGGTACAAGACATTGTCACTGGTAGCAACCCTACCACACTCCGTCAGGCCATTGAGCTATCTGCAACCTTGACTGAATCGCAGATCAGAAAGCATAAACTTTTTCGAAAAGGTGACAAGAAATCGGCCGGGGAATCGAACCCAATCGAGGAACCAAAGACCATGGATGAACAGACTGAATCTCCTAAGAAGTCAAGGAAGCGAAAGGCTTCTCAGAACTTCGCCGTGGTCGCTCACAATGGTCAAGCCGTCCCCAACCAACCAGCTCAACCCCCTGCTAGAAAACCATACAATGGAGCTGCACCCTTGTGCCACCAATGTAGCCTCCATCATCACGCTAATGTACAGTGCCGCAAATGCCAAACTTGTGGACTCATAGGCCATACAACAAGAATCTGCCCAGCTGCAGCTGCACCAAACCAAGCTGGCAACAATCCCGCTCAAGGTCGTTTCCTACCAGGTTCTTGTTTCAACTGTGGCGAGATGGGTCATTTCCGAAGAAATTGCCCAAAGCTTGCTAATGCAAATCCAGCACAAGGATGATCACCCGACTGACTAGAAGACAACATTGTTTAGAAATAATCATGTCTTATGTATTAAGTTTCTTTTGTTGTCAAGATCCAAGGAACAGTTGATATCGTTGTTTATAAATAAATCTTTCATTTACATTGCAATGTATTTCTATGGTTGCATGTATAAACGACATATCCCTTGCAATACCGACAATCAAGGAACCGTATTCCTTGAAGAACAAACTACCCCCAAAATTCTCCCATTCTATAATCGCTTGCGTCTTCCACGGAATTCCTAAGTACCCGTTTATTCTAAGGAAACGAAGTACAAGGCGCAGGTTACAACACAAGACGAATACCCAAGGTACCACTATAAATCCTTAATAGGGTACCTAGGAATTTCCCGTAAGTCTTTAATTGTTGTATACCTTCATTCGAATGTGGTGATTCCTTGTAATCAAAAATCGAATTTTGGGAGATCTTTCTATCTTCTCAGATAGATTCCAGTGAACCTTGAGATCCGTCGACAGGTTTCCATATCCGTATTCAATCGATAACAAGTTAATAACAAATTATGATCAAATTAAACAATTATGTGACCATGTGCTTATGTGTTTCCTTATGTATTGTTGTGTGATCCAAATTATGTTATCCAAATCTTCGTAGAATCTTACATATCCGTGTACAAGAGATTCATAGTAGGATGCCCAAAGGTATTACTTAAAATCCTCAATGGACTTCTATGTTATAGTTAAGTCCCTCGGATTATAAAGTACTACTTCATAATTAGACCCCTTCAGTGGTCTAGCTAAACAGATTCATCCAAAAATCTGGTTAGGGATATCATGTGATGATATAGCTGAAAGGACTCCTTGGTGGCCTAGCCAAGAGGATCCCCTGTCGATCTAATTAAAAGGAACCGATGGAAGTCTAGTCACCCTCGTCACAAGTTTGATATCCTTCCCCAAAACATTACAAAACAAACTGTGCGGACTGTGCAAGGGATTACGTAATTATGGATGCATACATAATTATGGAATTTAGTGCACAGAAATCACAGCAAGTTCTGTCATGTGTCTAGAGATAACCCTATTCATTTCCAATTCTGATGAAGCATCCGTTGAGGAAAAATGAACTAGCTATTCATTTTTCGCTTCTGAAGAATATCCGTTGAGGAAATGAATATGCGTTTATCCTTCATTTCCAAATCTGAAGAATACCCGTCGAGGAAAATGACCCCGTTTGTTCATTTTCGTTCTGAAGATTTATCCGTTGAGGAAATGAATATCCGTTTATCCTTCATTTCCAAATATGAAGAATACCCGTCGAGGAAAATGACCCCGTTTGTTCATTTTCGTTCTGAAGATTTATCCGTTGAGGAAATGAATATCCGTTTATCCTTCATTTCCAAATCTGAAGAATACCCGTCGAGGAAAATGACCCCGTTTGTTCATTTTCGTTCTGAAGATTTATCCGTTGAGGAAATGAATATCCGTTTATCCTTCATTTCCAAATCTGAAGAATACCCGTTGAAGATGACCCCGTTTGTTCATTTTCGTTTCTGAAGATTATCCGTTGAGGAAATGAATATCCGTTGTGTAATCCTTCATTTCCAACTCTGAGGAAGCAACCGTTGAAGATGACTCCGTTAGCTCATTTTCGTTTCTGAAGATTATCCGTTGAGGAAATGAATATCCGTTGTGTAATCCTTCATTTCCAACTCTGAGGAAGCAACCGTTGAAGATGACTCCGTTAGCTCATTTTCGTTTCTGAAGATTTATCCGTTGAGGAAATGAATATCCGTTGTGTAATCCTTCATTTCCAACTCTGAGGAAGCAACCGTTGAAGATGACTCCGTTAGTTCATTTTCGTTTCTGAAGATTATCCGTTGAGGAAATGAATATCCGTTGTGTAATACTTCATTTCCAACTCTGAGGAAGCAACCGTTGAAGATGACCCCGTCTGTTCATTTTCGTTTCTGAAGATTATCCGTTGAGGAAATGAATATCCGTTGTGTAATACTTCATTTCCAACTCTGAGGAAGCAACCGTTGAAGATGACCCCGTTTGTTCATTTTCGTTTCTGAAGATTTTCCGTTGAGGAAATGAATATCCGTTGTGTAATCCTTCATTTCCAATTCTGATGAAGCAACCGTTGAAAATGACCCGTCTGTTCATTTTCGTTTATGAAGATTATCCGTTGAGGAAATGAATATCCGTTGTGTAATACTTCATTTCCAACTCTGAGGAAGCAACCGTTGAAGATGACCCCGTTTGTTCATTTTCGTTTCTGAAGATTTTCCGTTGAGGAAATGAATATCCGTTGTGTAATCCTTCATTTCCAATTCTGATGAAGCAACCGTTGAAAATGACCCGTATGTTCATTTTCGTTTCGGAAGAATGACCGTTAAGGAAATGACAAGATATTGCCTTACATATCATTGGTGGTTATTTGGCAAATTCACAAATAGACTCCTACGAATAAATTTCGGAACGAAATTTCCTAAAGTAGGGGAGACTGTGACACCTGTGTCACCGCGACCATCAAACAAATACCAAGCCGATGAAATATTGTATTTCATACTTGGGATCTTGTATAAATATGTGTATGTTTTGCACATATCAATTATTGTTCAAATTCAAACTCTACATCGCTTTCTGGAGCATTATACGCAAACTGGTGCGTAAACGTACTCAGTTTATTGCGACAAATACTCCGGAACATCAACATACACTCAACATACCTTAAATAACCTTTACATAACTTAGAAATAAGTTTTGAAGGCTTTGGTATAGCAAAAACAAGTTAATTCGCTTACAGGGACTAAACTTGACAAACTGTGAAAGTATGCCAATCTGAACTATAACGAACATTCCGGAACATGTCCATAAGTTAAACATACCATAAATATCCTTTACATGGCTTAGAAATAGGCTTTGAGGGGTTTGGTATGCTAAAATAAACTTCTGGGTCATTCAGGGACTAAAAGTGTCAAAAAGTGCACAAGTTTGCACTTTCGCGCATAACTTACGTTCTGAATACATCCGGACATCCAAAAATTTATGTAAGTATCCTTATATTATGCCTTAGTGTTTGGCATGAGAAAAATCCATTCGTCGCGTCATTTGGATCGTCTTTCACACTTATGCGCATTCCGTCGTAATTAAGCGAACACCGCGATCGTACGGCCAAAAGGACCAACATCCGACACATTTTTGAGCATGTTTCATGTCCACAATGTTTAGGCATCATTTTAGGGCCTTAAAGTTGGCTTTACGGGCCTTAGAAGTGTCGGAAATGGCTTAAACACGCAACAGGGACCAAAACTGTCATTTTTCAAAGTATGTGCAGATCAGACGGGCTCAGGCGGCCCGCCTGAGTTTTTGCATATCCTGATGCGGGCCGCGTGAGGATGTCTGACAGAAAGATTTTGCATTAAATGCAGAATCTGGCCTTTCGTTCGATTAAGAGGCGATGCCTTTTTCACCCAATGAAGGGCCAAGAGCCAAGTTCAGTGAATTTAACCCCTGGACACATGTACGCACGAGATCAAGGTACGATATTCGATAAAACGATCCTAACGGTTCCACTTTTCCTATAAATACCCCCCCTTAGTGTAAAAATCACAACAATCTGATCTTGAAGCTCTAAGTTGAAACCATTGTTTCATACCTGAGCTATTTGATCTAGATTAGCACTCGGGGACCCTCCGTAAGTCTTCTTTCGCTCTTTTATTCGCTTTTCGAGTTCGAAAGTCAACGTTTTGTTGACTTTCTGCATTGACCAGCTTATGGTCGATGCGAAGTTCATGGAACTTCATAACGTGAGCGTGATCACGATGGTTATGGTCCGTAGTGACCATACCTACTGATTACCCCGTTATCTAGGCTCAGTGACGAGTCGTAGTTTCGGCCAGAATGTGCATTCTTGCATATTTTGTAACCAAACTACTCGTGAGCATCAAAGCCGTTTGTTTTGATGTCAAACCTGTTTTCAAACTTAGTTAAGCATGTTCTAACATGCTTAGCTCGTCACTTTTAGTTTAGTGCTTATATAGGGTCGTAAGGTAAGCGATCTAAACCATCGCTTATACTTTCGAACCCGACCCATTTGGTCGGTCATTAGGACCTGACCAAACACATTAGGTGACCATAGCTATAACCTTCCGAGGTTATACCTTGTGGTCACGATGTTAGGCGTTCCAGACGCGTTCTACGCGAACGACGCGTAAGGTAGCATAAGCTACCTAAACGGGTCGTGATGGACCGTAAGCACTTAGGTTAAGTTTCATTTTAGTATGTAGGCTTTGTTAAACCATATTACACGAGTCTCCATACTCGTTTGGTTTTCGAACCCGCGTACTGTCCGATCCTTCCGATTTGGTCTGGTATATTAACATAGCTACCTATTAGGTGTCGTTTGATATCCCGTGATCTTTAGCATTATCTGGTTATTATACAAGAACTCCAAAGCAATCTCAGGTGAGTACATTGAACCCCTCTTTTACTGTTTTCTAAACTGTTTTGGGGTGAAACACATGTGCCTATCTGTTACTTTCATGCTTTCCTCTTTTCACATCATATACTTGCTATGTTCAATAGTACATATATAGTACATGATTTCATTGTGTTTATGCTATGTATGTCCATCGTGTGCATACTTAGCACAACACTTTACATTACATTTTCATGCTATGTATGCCCATTTTGTGCGTACTTAGTACATCGTTTTACATCACATGCTATGTATGCCCATTGTGTGCGTACTTAGTACATTGTTTTACATTACATGCTATGTATGCCCATTGTGTGCATACTTAGTACATTGTTGCACATTGCATTACTGTTGCATATGCTCATCCAGCATATGAACACATCACACTACATTTTGAACCGTTGTACTCTACAATACATTTCATGCTACGTACGCCCATTGTGTGCATACGTAGTACATTGTTTCACATTGCATTACTGTTGCATATGCTCATCCAGCATATGAACACATTACACTACATTTTGAACCGTTGTAACCATTTGACTATGTGAACCGTCTTAACCCTTCAATTTCATGAACCGTCTGTAACCATTGAACCGTGTAAACCAGTTGTATCCGTTGACATGGATTACATTTGACAATAGACATTTGACTATACATGAACATTTCTACCGTTGTTAAACATTTCATCTTGATGGTTTGGTTTGAGTAAGTGATTTAAGTAACGAGGCATGTGTAATATGATACAAGCATGGTGGATACGCCGCTGGTACTTCCTATATATAAGTGTTTGTATGGTATTACATATCGTAGCGTTATTTGAATCATTTCAATTTGAAACATAGAACATTTTATACAAATAACACGCTTTTTACAAGACATTGATTTACAAACAACAAATCTTATACAAACTCTTTTTACATGGTTATTCAGTTAACCATGCATTGTTCTCTTATTTATACATATCATTTGATCTTACCGTTTTCAAATGATTTACAAGACAAAGCAAAATACGAGGTTCATGACTAAACATTTTCTCAAACTCAAGTCATGAATTCCGTTTTCACAAAACCAATGTATCTCACAGGCATTTTTATGCTGACATACCTATTTTCACATGTGTTTTCAGGAGATGATGCATAGGACTTATCAAGACATACTTAGGCGGACCTGTGCCTTAGTGACTTAAAACGAGACAAGAACTAGTTAATTTATGTTATGTACACTTTGATTCTTGTTTAGACAATGTAAACCTTCATGTTTGATTTATAAAACGAAACTTCATTCGCCATGGATTTGAAACAATTGATTCTGTTACAACACTCCCCGACGTTTCCGCCACGTTTTGTATGTTCTACGTGGTCGGGGTGTGACAAGGCACACTTTGCCAGTCAAATGTCCTGGTCAGCCTTGGATGTTTGAGTACGATGACTTTTTCAATTCGATCAATGTTGAAGCCGTTGAAGAAAGTGTTGCGGCAAGGATGTTTTTCGAGAGTGACAACGCAGCAGTTTCACCGGTGGTTCGTCCAATTCTTGTCAATCAAGAACCATCTTCGGTGAACAATAATGCTCTCGACAATGAGGATTTTCATGATGCAACCGAATTGAACGAATCTTCAGAGGATGATGAATTTCTAGATGCAGATCAAGAAGCTCCAACAACAGCAGTTCATGGCACTTCAGAGGGTACTCCTCCAGTGGATGCCCCTAGAACAGCTGAAGCTACTGCATCATCCTCTTCGTCAATTCCGGGCACTGATTTAGTTGTTGATCTCAATTTCAACAATCTGGGTATAAATATTCCAGTTCCAGATAATCCAGAAACAAGGATTCATAATACCCATCCTCAACAAAACATCATCGGAAATGTGCAAAGTGGCATTCAAACAAGAAACATGTTGCGAAACAACAACAATGCAGGCCTGTATGCAGCTATTCGAGAATCCGGGCAACAAAACGATTGGTCTTTCGCGTGTTATGTCTCACAGGAAGAGCCAAGAACTTGGAAAGAAGCCATGAAAGATAACTCTTGGGTTGAAGCAATGCAGGAAGAACTGCAACAATTCCAGAAGCTTGGTGTCTGGAAACTCGTAGAGAAACCTGCTGGCTACAAGAAGATTGGTACCCGTTGGGTTTTCAAATGCAAAAAGGATGACCGCGGAGTTGTTATCCGGAACAAAGCACGTTTAGTCGTTCAAGGTTTTTGTCAGATAGAAGGGATCGACTACCACGAAGTCTATGCACCTGTTGCACGTCTGGAAGCAATTCGGATCTTTCTGGCTTATGCCTCATTCAACGGATTCAAGGTTTACCAGATGGACGTCAAAAGTGCATTCTTACATGGTGTGGTTGAAGAAGAGGTGTACGTCGAACAGCCTCCAGGTTTTGAAGATCCTATCCATCCCGATCGGGTTTGGTTGCTCAACAAAGCTCTCTATGGTCTACATCAAGCACCATGAGCTTGGTATGCAACCTTATCTAACTATCTGCTGGAGAACGGTTTTCGAAGAGGTCTTATTGACTGTACTCTTTTCATCAAAGAACAAGATGGAGATCTTCTTCTGGTACAGGTATACGTTGATGATATTATTTTTGGTTCTACTAATGATGTCTTGTGTAGGAATTTCGAGCGCATTATGCAGGATAAATTCGAGATGAGTGCTATGGGGGAAATGACCTACTTTTTGGGCCTACAAGTGCAACAAACTGAGTCTGGGATATTCATCCATCAGACTAAATATGTTGGTGACATCTTGAGCCGGTTCCAGATGTCTGATGCAACGCCCATTGGTACCCCACTGCCACTAAATCACGGAATTACTCCAGACTTGAAGGGTGAAGCTGTTAGTCCCTCATACTACCGCGCAATGATCGGATCTCTTATGTATCTCACAGCATCAAGGCCAGATATAATGTACCCAATGTGCCTGCTTGCCAGATATCAAGTCAACCCGAAGGCCTCACATCTTGCAGCTGTCAAAAGGATTTTCGTTATTTGAAGGGTTACCCTGACACCGGTCTATGGTACCCTAGGGATAATAACTTTGAATTGGTCGCTTTCAGTGATTCTGATTTTGGCGGATGCAAAATCGACGGCAAATCCACAACGGCTGGATGTCAGTTTTTAGGAAATCGCCTAGTCACATGGCAGTGCAAGAAGCAGACGTGCGTCGCTACATCAACATGTGAAGCTGAATACATTGCTGCCTCAAGTTGTTGCTCCCAAGTTCTCTGGATCCAACAACAATTACGCGACTACGGTTTTGAATTCCTAACTACTCCTATTTACGTTGATAATTCTGCTGCATTACAGATCACTAGAAATCCTGTGCAGCACTCAAAGACCAAACACATCGAAATCAAATATCACTTCATACGTGATTGCTTTGAGAAAAGGCTAATCGATGTTGTTAAGGTCCACACCGATGACCAACGTGCCGACCTTTTTACTAAAGCATTTGACAAATCAAGATTTGACTTTTTATTATTGGTAAACGGCATTAAGGTCAAGCAAAAGTAACATCAACATCGGAAAATCATTTTTGTAGATATCTTTGTGTTTTTAAAGTTGTCTTAGTTTGTTGATTTTAGGGGGAGTAAATCAAAATTTGAAAATCCAAAAACATCGAAAAATTTAAAAACACAAAAACAATAGAAAATCAAAAATGAGTTTCCTGGCGAGCAAAAGAGAAAATGATAGTACATCAGTGGTCTATCCAAACCTCTTTAAACCTAAACTGAAAAACGATAAGCAGCTCTATATAAGATGTATCGGTAGGCTCACAATCATTTTAAAGTGTGCAGGGTGATATAAATCTTAAATCGACTGAAGATCAGGTGGGAACCATTCATTGGCATATGGTCTTAGTACCGAAATTTCGTTTGATAGATTGCCGAGGTTCTGAGATATTCGGTCTTTATGCTGCTTATCATCTGGGTATCATGGTTGTATCTTTTACCGAAAAATAACGGGGACGCAAGTCTAGATCTTCCGTGATACTATACATACGTGTACATACTGCATACGACCTCAATAAGTGATAAACAATCACATGTCCAAACAAATAAGTGATAATATATCACATTTTTCCGGGAGTCAAGTTCGTCTCTCTGCTGTACGAAAGTACTGACCTGTTCACGGACTTCCTCATGTGCCCTCATGCATATGAAAATCAAGTTCCTCATAAATAAGTGATTCTATCACATAGGGCTTGTTTTCAAATCAAAATAAGTGAAAATCTCACATCATATACGGTCAAACAGATGATAATCGGTATACTCACCGGTAAGATGAACCCTCGTGCATACCTTGATACGGGAATGTGTCGTGATGTGGATGAACACCGGTCGGTAAGTATAAATCATACCTTAACGTATCCCCTCGCCATGATTACATCTGATAAGTTGAGCTTAAGTGGACAACAATACCGATAATTGTTATAGGATGCTTATCTTAATGTTAACTAACTGAACAACAAGAGCGTTTTGGCATGACCGTACACTGATATGATTCTCTTACCCTCGAAACTCGCAAAAAGAATGTCTGTAAATATTTATTTACTGCTATCAGTCCTTACATTTCAAATATTAAAACACACCTAAAATGTGTTTTAATATAAACTTTATAAAAGCCAAAAAGATTTTATTTCTACTTTATTTTCGATCGTACGATGTTGGAGCTCGAGTCTTCGTTACCTGAAACCTGAACGAAAACCGAATTGACTAAATCTTCATAAACGGTCGAAATTTGCAAGTTTTTGAAAGTTAAAACTAAAACTGACAAATTTATTAAACTTTCAAACTGTCGGACGGTGTTTGATTGAAACGTGGTCATTCGTGTGTCATTTGTTTATACTAACTATATTCCAAGCAGTTGTTCTCATTATGCGTTTAGATTTCTTGCATGTGCAGATTCTAAAGGCAAGGAGAACATGGTCGATGACAAGCTTCGGAATGAAGGCACGACGTGAAGGCACTCAAATGATGAAGATGATCGAGTTACCGCTGACCATCATCAACACCACAAGGATCTTAAGCGTTGAAGATCAAGTCATTCACGAGCATAACTCAAGGGGGAGCTTATGTTAAGGGGGAGTTTGTCAACACACTTCCTACATGATACGGGTAGTTTGTTGATACACTTTCTGCTTACAAGACGTGAAGACTTTGAAGATCCTCCGACATTGAAGACTTGAAAGGACGTCAAAGACTTGAAGACACAAAAATCGAGACAAAGCTACAGCCAAGGGGGAGTTTGTTGGTGCACTTGTGTCTGTACTTTGTCTGTATATAAAACGATGTCCTTTGTTAGTCCTGTAAGTTTGACCAAGTCAACCATCCTCCTGGTTTGACTTGGCCGAACAGTTGGTACATGATTATAACATGTCTGTGTCGAAGGATGACTCATCGAAGGATAGTTTGGATCCTTCGATGAGCTCGAAAGATAAACCTTCGATGGATGATGATGGACCTCGATAGATCATCCTTCGAGATATATTTAGATCCTTCGACAGGTTTAACATCGATAGATGATCCTTCGATCAATCTACATGATCCTTCGGACAGACAATCTGTTACGGGTATATATACCCATGTAGTGTGTTCACTTCATTTATGAGACACAGAGATAAGATAGACTTGGAGAGACACTTCACAGTGAACACACACACACTTAGAGAGTTTGCAAAACAGATTTGTAGACATTGAGCTTGTAACCGAACCTTTCATTCGTATTAATACAAGTGGTGTTAATCGGTGAATATTGTGTGTCTTGTGTTTGTGCTTGTTTCATCTCGGTTTGCACTCTAGCTTGGATTCCGCACTTGCTAGTGTGTTTCAAATAACAAGGTTAAGGTTTGACCTCATCCTCCGAGGGACCTACAAGAATTTTTCTGATGATCTAAGATGGCTCTGTTGGCTTGGATTCTCTCTTAAAACCATACCCTCAGAGTTATACATGGGAAACTTGGTGGCTATAGATATGAGCAACAGCAACTTGGAAGCTTTTGAACCCCCTACGGTAGTGAATTCAATATGTATCTTCACTTTTATCGCTAATTGTCTTTTAATAATCCTTTTGAAACTACAGAATACTAAAATAATTCTATAACTTATGCAACAGGTTCTTTGGTCATTGAAGATTCTAAATCTTAAAGACTCACACAACTTATCTGTAATCCGCAACACATTCAATATCCCTCGTCTTGAGACATTAATTGTTTGGAACTGTTACAGTTTGGTTAATGTTTGTGAACACCTTGGAGACCTTTCACATCTTCAATTATTAAACATGACAGGATGTAAAAAGCTATTCACGCGTATAAGTGTGTTAGCAGCAGCCTCTACTTCCGCAGGAGTTTCAAAACAGCCTACTTTTTCCTTCCCACATTCGTTAGATCAGTTATTCCTCAAAGATTGCGAACTTGAATGTACTCATTCTTTCCCTTTCAGTTTCAATGCTCAACATTCATTGCAATACTTGAACTTAGGCTATAGTCTATTTGAGTACTTGCCTTGCTATACTCATCTTAGAATGCTTCGGGTTCTTCACCTGAGTTTATGCTCCAGACTCAAATGCCTTCTGTGTCTCCCTAATACACTTTCAGAATTGTATATATATTACTGTGTGTCACTGGAGAGAATAACTTTCCGATCACCTCTATTCACTTTGCAAGAGTTAGGTTATGAAGGTTGTAAGAATCTGTATGAAGTTCAAGGCTTTTTTTAAATTGGTACCAATAGGGGAAACTTATTTGGGACACATGAAGTGGCTAGAAGAATATCAATACCATGAGGTATGCCTTGTTGGTGATGATGAGCTCACAATAGGCAGAAGTAGGCTTATCCAGGTACATTGTTTCTCTCTAAAATACATTTATATATATTTCATCTGCAAAATCATCATATTGAAGGATTAATCCATTTAGTTTGTGTGGTACAGATGTTGTACGAATTTGATATTACGAGCACGTCACTACCAGATATAAAGGATCCAAACATGACACCTGAGTATATATCAAAATCAACTTCGTTATCCTTTGATATACCTTCGTGTCCCATAAATAAGAGGCTGAAAGGAATCAATGTAACTTTTAAGTATGCATTATCAGGTGAATATTGGGCATGGTTTTGTAAAATCAATACGACCAATGGAGTTGATTTGATGTACAACCCTAAAGTCTTTGGAAAACCTGAATCTGGTGAATTATGCATATGGTTAAGCTATTGGCCAATTGGAAACGCTTTGAACAATGGAGATACAGTTAATGTCTCTATTGTTGGGCTGAGTGGATTGGAGGTACATGAATGTGGTGTGAGCCTTGTGTACTCTGATCAGGAAACTTTGGAAAATAACATGGAATGGGAAGAAGTTCTGGGAAAATATTTGTATGAATTTGAACTAAGCACAGGAGCTTACTATCTTTGTCGGCGTGATTTCTTTGAGCAAATGGAGGTTGGTAGATTAACTCCAGATTGGTTTAGGAATTTAGTTGGTGATACTATTAACTCCACTGGTATGTCCTTTGATTGTAACAAGCTAATTCTTTATTTTTGGATTAAATCTAAGTTACAATTATAGAGGTCATTCTCTTTTCTTTTCCTTTTCATATGTTATAGAGGTAAGAGGATGGAGAAAGACAGGTCGACCCAAACAGGTGAATCATCCGTCATTTACAGAGTTAAAAACCGTTCGATGTATCATCCGTGGTCCTCAATTAGTAAGTTTTCTGTGCAATATTTATTTTGTATTGCATAACTTGTTGAATGAATAAGATGAAGGGCCAAATGGTTGTGATATAACCGTTACAAACTCAAGAGGTTGGGGTTGAACCTTTGGTACATGATGTTAATCTTGTTTCATTTAGTAAAAGTTTGAGTTTTGCTAATCCGGGCTTGGTGTTTATGATAAACAAACAGGAGGACATTTACAACATCGCAGAGATGTCGAAGTCATCCTTGGGGTATAAAACTGTGGCGTCGACGTCAAGCTTGCTTGAGGGCGGCATGAAATCAGGAACTAAATCTGATCCTTACTTACATGTAAGTTTGATATTTTTCAACAAAAAGGCCTCAGGCTACACGGTATAGTTCATGGGAAAGATTTGGGATGGGCGACCCGGATAGGGAACATCGCCCTGTCTTCGATGGCTCCTCCGACAATTTTCACCAAAATCAGGATAGTTTCCCCAATTGTTTCTCAAAATCACACATGCACACGTATCTTTGCATTTGGTGAATTTTGGTTGTTTATGGTGGATTCCCTCCAATTTGGGGAGTCGAGGTGAATCTTATGTGGTGGTGTGGTAGCGTTTGGGAAGATCCACCAAAATTTGATATAAAGCAGAATGCTAAACCTGGTGACCAAACTATACCTGTTATCGTTATACTGAACAAGAAGATATTGAGATTCAATTAGTCAATTTTAGACAAATATTAAACTTGTCTAATATATACCCTTTCTCAATTGTTTCTTTTTTCTTTAACGGAAAATGATGGAAAGTTGGAAAAACTTTTACTTAAATACTTATTTTATACTTATTTTCGGCCCCGCTTGCAGTATGCGCATATAATGTATATATGTGTGGGCGCTGGGGGGCAAAAGTGAAAGTCACTAATTCTAACATTATTTTATTAATTTCGTGAAAATAACGTTAAAAGAGGCAGATGGTTAATCACGCATCATGTGGTGGCGTTGACAGCCGAAAGACAAGAGGGTACATACACTAATCTGCATTTGTCTCAATTGCTGAGTGTTATGTGTCTTATGTCTAAGGCTTGATGCAAAACTGTTGGTTCAGTTCTGTTTGTGCATGAAGGAAAACAATCTAAACATACCTGTCACCGCAGACAGTGCAGAGGAGAATCCAGTGAGAGAAGACGACATGGAGTTCGACATCTTTGTCAAGGTGATCTGGTTCCTCCTTAGGGTGCTAACTGATGATGGGGACTTAGAAACCGAAAAGGGTATCGGTTAGGAGAGGAGGTTTCGTGATGATGTTTATGGCTAATGGGGTGGTGTAATTGTGTAACTGAGTAACCCCTAAACCTCCACATAACTCTCCTTATATAAGCACCCAGGAGGAAACCTAATTAGTTACTAAGGGTAATATGGTCCATCAACAATTACCAACTAATTAAATAATAGGTTATTATATATTTTGATCTCTATAATGTAAATGATTAAGATGGCTACAGATTAAATATTAATACGTAATATATTTAATCTTACATTCTCCCACTTAGCCGAGTAATCATTTACTATGAGTATTAGATAAGCCTGATCAGGAGTTAACACTCATTTTAGCCTTAAACAAGTACTATAGCAGAAAAATACAGCCGTTGAATCATTATGCGACTCAGGACCCCCAT
This sequence comes from Helianthus annuus, assembly GCF_002127325.2. Lineage (NCBI taxonomy): Eukaryota > Viridiplantae > Streptophyta > Magnoliopsida > Asterales > Asteraceae > Helianthus > Helianthus annuus. The sequence goes on along the minus strand of NC_035441.2, from coordinate 33,571,789 downwards.
TAATCATACTATAGCCTTAATTTAAAACCTAATCATCATGATCAAAATACGCGTAAGCCCTTTGTTTGATTTGTAACTTTTATTTGTCTATATGCCATTATACCGGTTGAACATATTCTAACAGACATACAAAATCAAACTTTGAGGAAATTTCATTAAACATAAAACATAAGCTAGTACAATATGCTCAAATAAGGTCTTTACTAAATCCCATATTTCGAACATGTTCTTCATAAACCTTAGGAGGGAGACCTTTAGTCATCGGATCCGCAAGCATATCCTTAGTACTAATATACTCGATACAAAGATTATTTTCCTCAACACGTTCACGTACAAATAGATATTTCGTATCGAGATATAAACCAGCTCCAGTCGAACTGTTACTGTTCGAGAAACTAACGGCAGTTGAATTATCATAGTAAAGCTTCAATGGTCTAGAAATGGAATTAACGATTTTGAGTCCAGTGACCAGGTTTCTAATCAACATTCCATGACAGGTTGCGTTATAGACAGCAATGTATTCTGCCATCATTGTGGAAGTTGTGGTCAACTGTTGTTTATGACTCTTCCAAGAGATAGGGCCGCCTGCTAACATAAAGATATAGCCCGAAGTGGATTTCTTGTCATCTTTGCATTTGGCAAAGTCAGAATCAGAATAGCCCACCACTTCTAAATGATCACTTCTTCTATAAGTCAGTTTATTGTCTTTCGTCCCTTGCAGATATCGAAGTACCTTCTTAGCTGCTTTCCAATTATCTAAGCCAGGATTAGTCTGATAACGGCCTAGCATTCCAGCAATATAAGCGATATCTGGACGAGTACAGACTTGAGCATACAACAAGCTCCCGACTACTGACGCGTAAGGTATCTGGCTCATTTGCTCCTTCTCAATCTCTGTTGTCGGACACTGGAATGAACCGAAAACATCTCCCTTAACTACTGGAGCGACGGAGGGTTTGCAGTGTTGCATGTTATACCGTGTGAGGACACGATCTATGTAAGCCCTTTGGGACAATCCTAAGATCCCTTTGTTTCTATCTCGGTGAATTTCGATGCCAATGACGTAAGAAGCATCTCCGAGATCCTTCATGTCGAAGTTATGCGAGAGTAAACGCTTCGACTCACGCAACATGTCAAAACTATTACTTGCCAATAGAATGTCATCTACGTAAAGGACAAGTATAGTAAAGTCGCTCCCACTCATCTTGAGGTAGGTGCATTGATCCACTTGATTCTTCATAAAACCTTGCTTCTTCATGACTTCATCAAACTTGAGGTACCACTGACGTGATGCTTGTTTTAACCCGTAAATGGATTTCTTCAGCTTACAGACTAGATGCTCCTGACCTTCAGGCTTAAAGCCTTCAGGTTGCTTCATGTAAACATCTTCGTCCAAGTCTCCGTTAAGGAAAGCGGTTTTAACGTCCATCTGATGCAACTCTAAGTCGAAATGAGCTACTAGGGCCATGACGATCCTTAATGAATCTTTACGAGAAACAGGTGAAAACGTCTCTTGATAATCAATTCCCTCTTTCTGAGTGTAGCCCTTTGCAACCAATCTCGCTTTGTAGTGTTCAACGTTACCATTCGGATCCAGTTTTGTTTTGAACACCCATTTGCATCCTACGGGTTTGACTCCGTTGGGTAACTCTACCAAATCCCAAACGTCATTTTTCTTCATGGAATCAAGCTCATCAATCATTGCCTTATTCCATTCAGAAGACTGATCACTGCTAATGGCTTCATTGTAAGAGATAGGATCATTGAGCTTTCCGGGATCCATTTCAGTCAGGTAGGTAACATAATCATCCCAGTTAGGAGGCCTTCTTTGCCTGGATGACCTCCTGAGTGGATTATCGGGTTCAGCGTTGTCTTGGTTTGCGTTTGATGTGCCTTCGTCATGAGGTATAATGGGTTCTGATTGTAGAGGTGATTTGGAGTTGGTGCAGTAGCTTCAGGAACAATAGTTGCATTGGGTACAAGAGGAGTAATCGGAGTAATGGTAAGCGACGAGTCTCTCCCCCCCGCGTCTTGTACTTCTTGCAATTCTTCGTAAGGGTTGGTACTGCTCCCACTGACCTTGAAATCCTCCAGGAACGCAGCACGCTTGGTTTCAACAATACGGGTGACATGGGAAGGACAATAGAAACGATAACCCTTCGAGTTCTCAGGGTACCCGATAAAGAAACAGGTAACTGTCTTAGGGTCAAGTTTCCTTAAGAAAGGATTGTAAAGTTTTGCTTCAGCAATGCAGCCCCATACTTTCATATATTTAAGACTCGGTTTCCTTCCTGTCCAAAGTTCATAAGGAGTTTTAGGGACAGACTTAGAAGGAACTCTATTGAGTATATGAACAGCTGCTTTTAACGCTTCAGTCCAGAGGAATAATGGTAAGTTAGTGTTGGCTAACATACTGCGCACCATGTTCATAAGGGTACGGTTTCTTCTTTCAGCGACACCGTTCTGCTGAGGTGTACCAGGCATGGTGTATTGGTTCACAATCCCCTGGCCCTTACAAAACTCATAAAATGGACCAGGAGCTTGACCCACATCAGTATGTCTTCCATAATACTCACCGCCTCTATCTGATCTCACAACTTTAATCTGACGATCTAATTGCTTTTCAACTTCAGCCTTATAATCTTTAAAAGTTGTTAGAGATTCAGATTTCTCCTTAATAAGATACAAGTACATGTAACGAGAATAATCATCAATAAAAGTGATAAATGAAGTATGTCCTGTTATGCCAGCGATTTGGTAGGGACCACTAATGTCAGTGTGAATGAGTTCTAATAAATTAGAGCTCCTAGTGGCACCTTTCTTATTCGCTAATGTCATTTTACCTTTAAGACATTTGACACATGTTCCAAAGTCAGAGAAATCGAGAGGAGGTAAGACTTCATCCTTTACGAGACGATTTAATCGCTCTTTTGAAATGTGGCCTAAACGCTGATGCCACAACATGGATGAAGTCTCTAAGTCTCGTTTCTCTTCCATCTTTGTGAGTGATTCATTAATGTTATATGACAACAAAGATTTGGAAAAGCCATCATCTAGTTCTAATCTATAGAGACCTCCATCCAGAACACCAGAACCATAAAGAACAGAATCATAATGGATTGAGAGTTGGCGATGACCATGGGAAACAATAAAACCGTCCATGTCTAACTTTGGTCCTGATACAAGGTTCCGAGTTACCTCAGGAACATATAAGGTATCATAAAGTTTAATACATAAACCAGTTTTCATAACTAATTGTAATGTTCCAATGGCCTTCACTTCTAATTCTCGATCATCCCCAACCTTAAGCGTTCTTTGGTTTCTTTCCAGCTTCCGGATTGAAAGGAATCCCTGAGTAGAATTGGTAACATGAACCATAGAACCAGAATCAAACCACCAAGAATTAGCAGGAACACTTAAATTATAGGACTCAAGTATCATAAAATAATCGTTACCTTTCTTAGCCAGCCACTCCTTAAAGTCAGGGCATTCCTTCTGCATATGTCCTGTCTTTTTACAGAACTTGCAGCGGATACTGCCTAAGGAGTTCTTAGAGCTGGAAGGTGCACTTGTATTAGAGTTAGGATTAGGCCTTTGGACTTTTGAAGCATCCTTCCTATGATAATTGTTCTTCCTTTTCTTAGAGTTGGAGGTGGTGAAGTTGGCAACATCAGTAGTGCGATCCATCCTCATGCGCTCTTCCTCCTGTACGCACATGGCGACCAGCTCACTCATCGTCCATTTTTCCTTCTGAGTGTTGTAGTTGATCTTAAATGCTTCAAAGGATGAAGGAAGCGAAGTAATGATGAAATGAACAAGGAAACCATCACTGATTTCCATTTCCAGCCCCTTCAGCTTATTGGCCATGTCATTCATCATCATGATGTGCTCGCGAATGCCGCTCCTCCCATCATACTTAGTTGTCACCAACTTGAGAATAAGAGTATTAGCGTGCGCCTTAGACGTCCCTTTGAACTGCGCCTCCACATGTTCCAAGTAGGTTTTAGCATCTTCAGAATCAGGAATAGCTCCCCTGATTGCATTGCTTATGGATTGCTTCATAAACATGAGAGACATGCGGTTACACCTAGTCCACTTTTCATGAGTTAACTGCTCAGCAGCAGTACTTTGAGTGGTAAGGTCCGCTGGCTTTTTCTCTCTTAGACCATAATCAAAATCAAGCAATCCGAGAGTAAGCATGAGAGCATCCTTCCAAGTAGCAAAGTTATCACCAGTCAAAGGTGGAATCCCGCAGTTGGGTGCTGTTAGTGGAAATAAGATGAGCAAATTATGATACTAAGGAAGAAATCCTAATGTGATCTAAGGGCACGTTAAACTAAGGCAGGCAAAATAATGACCATTTTACATAATGAAGCTGTGATAATGTCTATTACTAACATCAAAATAATAGACTTAACTAAAAATTCTACTTAAACGAAGACAAAACAACTTTGGCCAGAAGTGTAATCATTTAAGCATATGTGCAAAGTGGTTGTAACAAATCAGCTTTGGCCAGAAATTGAAACAATCACTTTAGTTATGCACTTGCTAAGTATGCCATCTATGAAAGAATTAAATCAGCTTTGGCCAGATATTAAAACATTCATGCTTATGATGCACACTTAGCATAGCTTTCGTAATACTTGAATGATAAGTAGATGTATCAAGTCAGCTTTGGCCAGAAATGATATATCAAAAGCTCATTCAAGTTAAGCTATTCTGGTTTTGCAAAAACATTATCTGATTCTGATTTGTTAACTAAGTAAATTACAAAACCATTTATTTAATAGCAAACCACCCGTTAGCGCGGATCGAGTCGCAACGACGATCTCGAGTAATGACGTTATGGTTGCGAGTCGCAACCACGGTCTCGAGTAATGACGTTATGGTTGCGAGTCGCAACCACGGTCTCGAGTAATGACGTTATGGTTGCGAGTCGCAACCACGGTCTCGAGTAATGACGTTATGGTTGCGAGTCGCAACTACGGTCTCGAGTAATGACGTTATGGTTGCGAGTCGCAACTACGGTCTCGAGTAATGACGCTATGGTTGCGAGTCGCAACCACGGTCTCGAGTCGCAACCTGATGATCTTCGAAACTTCCTGTTACAGCTGTTAATTGTGATATCATAACCGAAAGTTCGAAATTAAGGGATTATGGGATATTATTTCCTGTTTTAAAGTGATCTAATTTTATCAACATATTTCGAAAATAATAACTGTTTATCTAATAACTGTTTCGAATAAAAATTAAAAGATAAAATTAGATCAAACATGGAAAAAACACCCATTAATCCTAAATCATTCCAAAACATAACAGAATACTTCGAATTTTCTCAAGAACATGATGAACCCTAAAACATAAAACATAAATTCTGGAACCCGAAACCTGAATTTTATTAGTTTTTCTAAATAGATTTCGGTTAAAAAACATAATCCAGTTAATTCGGTGAACAAATAATTAATCTTTTTCCCGAAAACAGAGATCTCGAGTCGATCTCCATGACTCGAAATCGGCTGTTATGTTCATAAGGTTTCAAAATTCCGTTTTCCAAGTTTCAATCCCAGAATTATGGATACGAAAACAGAACTGACTAATCAACATATGCTCTGATACCACATGTTGGTTCAGTTCTGTTTGTGCATGAAGTAAAACAATATAAACATACCTGTCACCGCAGACAGTGCAGAGGAGAATCCAGTGAGAGAAGACGACATGGAGTTCGACATCTTTGTCAAGGTGATCTGGTTCCTCCTTAGGGTGCTAGCTGATGATGGGGACTTAGAAACCGAAAAGGGTATCGGTTAGGAGAGGAGGTTTCGTGATGATGTTTATGGCTAATGGGGTGGTGTAATTGTGTAACTGAGTAACCCCTAAACCTCCACATAACTCTCCTTATATAAGCACCCAGGAGGAAACCTAATTAGTTACTAAGGGTAATATGGTCCATCAACAATTACCAACTAATTAAATAATAGGTTATTATATATTTTGATCTCTATAATGTAAATGATTAAGATGGCTACAGATTAAATATTAATACGTAATATATTTAATCATACAAAAACTAAAATCGAGTCGGGGGTCTCACTGGAAGCAGTCTCTCTCTATTCCTACGGGGTAGAGGTAAGGCTGTCTACATCTTACACTCCTCAGACCCTACCTCAGCTTTGCTATTTATGGGATTTACTGAGTATGATGATGACGACGACCACTTATTTTATATTTCCCTTCAATACTTAGGATGCCTCGTCTTTATTACTGCCATTCTTGCTAAAAGAAACTAAACTACAACATTAAAAATGAAAGCTACACCAACTATGCTAAGATACTGGTTTGAGAGACGAGCGATTCTTAACCCATAGATACGCAAGAGGTTTTATCTATTCCATAATTGTTTGCACCAAGGACTCCTTGTTAGAAAAGACCTTTTCATTTCTTGTCCTTCACGTACACCAACATGTCACCATGATAATGCCATATATTGGTTTCTTATTGCCATTTGACAAGGGTTGACTTCCGTAGTCTTAAAGATGGCCTCAGCAAGATTCGCATAACAACATGGAACAAAAGTTAAACCCTGTCACGAATCTAGAAAAGAAGATAAATCAAGATATGAAGCTGGAAAAGAAGATGAAGCACACGAAGGACCAATAACTGAAATAAAAAAAATATGATTGATCTATGGTGCAAAGAAGAATGTAACAGAATTGGTATCACCAGTTTCTTTTTCCCCTATTCTTGATTTGTCCTGTGATATTCCTTCATGTAGGTACACGAATTGGATCGGATCGTTAAGACACACCGTATACGTGCGGAATCTGTATATGTCAAATTTGACAAGTTTATACATGAAACAAGTATCTAAATGATGTAAAATACTTTAGATAGAGTTTGGTTATCTTTCAATATGTATCAAATCTCAAAAGGTTATGTTACATATGTATAACAATGAATTAAATATACTTGTTAATACGCATGAATGTTGATACATTTTGTGTGGACGTGGCACGGAATGAAGACCAAGTCGGATATCCTCCTATCCTACTTGGTTCCGACAAGTTTGTCTCCTTTGTAATGTAATGTATAAATGAACAGTGCATGTTGCATATTTGGTTTGTTTGTGTGTTTGTATAGATTTGCAGCCCAAGTTTCATCATAGACTTACATGGGGAAACTCCCATGATGAAACTCCTTCCATGATGAAACTCCCTCGTGGGGAAACTCTTTGTATGACATGACGAAACTCCCCTTTGATGAAACTCAAAGGAGTTTCACCATACTACATGACGAAACTCTAGGAGTTTCACCATACTAAGTGACGAAACTCTAGGAGTTTCGTCAAGCCTTGAAGTTTCGTCGCCCCATCTTCAAGTTTCGTCATTGATGTGTCAGGCTGCCTATATAAACACATAATGGTTTCTGTTTGAGACTATGAGAGCATAACCTTACTGAGAGATTTACTTCAAACATTGTTTGTATGTGTTTGAACATTTTTCTCATCTAATCAATTGACTGTGATTCATTGGTTACTTTATGTTTGTCATCATTATCTGTGTTTGGTTTGGCATCGTTATGGGGATTCCGCACCCATGACCGTGTTTGTGATAAACAAATGATTTGGTTTCATATCGATCCTCCGAGTATCGGGACCTACAAGTGGTATCAGAGCAGTGGCTCTTATCATTGTTTAAAACCAAACATAGTTGGATTTTATCAAGAGTTAAAACTGTTGTTTATGATTTTCTGAAAATCGTGTTCTTGAAAAACTCATATTTTCTGAAAAAAAAGTCTCTTAAAAATTTGTTTAGATCTTGATATTTGCTAAAAGTTTTAACAAAAACCTTGTTAAAAAAACATGTTTACATGGTAAAACTAGGTTTTCATTGAAAGTTTAAGCAAAATTCGGGTTTCGGAAAATTCCTTAGTGACCGGAAACTTCTTATACTCATCAAACCTTCATAGAGTTCTTGTGTGTTCTTCAAACTATCTACTTTTCAATCTTCTGTGAAGCAACTGTGCAAATTGTTTGTGAATTAAAAATCATATTTGTTTTTGAAAGTTGTGTTTTCAAGGTATGGTGGGTTGTTGAGTCGGTGAGATAGGCATGATGTGAGTTGAAAAAGGGTGTACTGTGTCAGAGAAGAGATAAGGGATAAGATTTACCTTTTTACAAATCTCACCAACTCTGTCTTGTGTGTAACCTTACTTCGACGAAATCCCAAGCGATGAAACCCTTTATGTTTCGCCAAGAGGGACTCAGACGAAACTTCCAGTGATTCATCATAGAGTTTCGCCAAACAATCCCCTAAGTTTCGTCAATAGAGGGTTTCACCAAAATCATCCTGAGTTTCGTCACTAAAGTTTCGTCATCAAGAAGTTTCGCCAAAGATCAACCAGGTTTCGTCGTTTATCCTGGTTTCGTCAAGTAAAGGTTTGGACGTCGTCAGAGTTTCGTCAATCAGCAATCCTCACTGAGTTTCGTCAAGTATAAGTTTCGTCATAACAAAGTTTTACCAAAGCATAACAGGTTTCGTCAAAGAGAGTTTCATCAAGGATTACCTAGTTTCGTCACATATAGAGATTTGAAGGTGGAATCGCCAGAAAGTGAAGATGATACGTGCGGCTGACCAGATGTATCGAAGAAGAAGAAGGGGTCTGTGTATCGAAGAGATTGAAGAGAGAGAATAGAGGGTTGTTGGCTGATAATTATGTGTTCTGCATTTAGGGATTTGAAAGTGCACGTGGATTGTCTAACATATGAGAAGTCAATGGGCCTGATCTGGTGATTGGGGCCTACATGGAGAGTACAAAGTTAACTTGATAATTTATCAGACTACTCTTTATATCTTGGGCCTATATAAGATCAAATAATTCATGTTGGGCTATTTGTTTTGACATTTTCTTTTTTGGGCCTTAGTCAGCGAACAAAATAGTCTTCGTGGATATTAGCATTGAGTTACTGTTTGTAGACATAATTTTTAACAAAACCTTTGCAAATCTATCATAACAGTTTGTTTTAAAGTGTGTGACCAGGTTTTCAATTTCATACATCAATCATGAGTTGAACAAATCCATGGGATTGGAGTACGGACTCAAGACCAGGTGAAGATCAAACATCCGTAGCCGTTTGGTTAAGGAATGTCATGCCTCAACAATCTATTAGTGCAAGCCAATGGGCATTGGTGACGAACAAGAATCAAAGCATTCAAAACCTGTTAATAACTGAGAGCGAAACGGGAAGCAACAACCGCCCGCCAAAGTTGAATCACATAAACGAATATCCGACATGGAAAGGTCGTTTTCACACGTACGTTCTAGGGCAAAACACCGAGTTATGGGCATGTTTCATTTCACCATATAATCAAGCTCTTGAAGAAGTAGGATCAAATGCTACAACTTTCAATAATATGCAAGAAGCCGACAAAAAGGCATATGATCTGGAGAAGAAGGCGTTTGCTATTCTCACACAATCACTTCACAAAGATATCTATCATCAATTCGGCTATTGTACTAGCACGAAAGCCTTATGGGATGCCTTGGTAGCAAGAGGAGAAGGGAATGCGGCTACAAGAAAGACACGGCATGATCTGTTGAAGAAGGAATTTGAATCATTTCAATTCTTGGACAACGAAACACTAAATGATATGACAACTCGTTTTTATCATTTGATTAGTGAAATGTATTCTTATGATGTTCTTGCAACTCAACAGGAAATGGTAGCAAGGTTTGCTGATGCTCTATCCCCGAAATGGAGTTCCTTTATTGAATTGCTAAAGCATACGGGTAGTTTAGATACTGTCAGTTTCTATGAATTCATTCAGAAGATGGAGCACAAGAATGATGAAGAAATCCGGAAAGCTAAACGAATTCCTGTTCCTCAAAATACTGAAATGTACCTTCCGGTTTTTAGCTCTCTAGCTAGTTCCAGTTCAGCTCAGCAACCAAAACTACAGACGGCGTTTATGTCCAATACAAGTTCATTTCCCTTTCCCCAATCAGCTCCTCCTCCGGTTTTCGATCCAAGTGCATATCTTCCACCTGCGCATGTTGTTGCTCAAGCTCACGCTTTTTCAAAACCTCAATATAATCCAAGTGCCTATATTCCAACCCAACCGCAAGCCCAACCACAACCTCAGCAAGCAAATTACAGTGACACCTTTCATTCCCAAAACCCAAACACCGTCAGAGTTGATACTACCAATCTTTCAAAAGTCAGTGTAGAAGTTGCAAAGGAACATATGGAACTTCTCAACACAATCTTCAGTGCCTACTGTGGATTGGTAGCAGGTCAAATTGGAAACATTAATTTGACCAATGAAGATTATCAACAGATAGACCGTGATGAAATGGAGTTAATGGACATCAAATGCGCGTTTGCAAGTGCTGTTCGAAGGGCTAAGGATTTCATGAAATGAACTGGGAGAACTACGTTGGAAAGCAAGAAGGATACGAAGTACGGTTTCGATAAGGATGCTGTTACATGTTTCAATTGCGGCGAAAAGGGTCACTTAAAACGTGAGTGCACCCGAACGAGCAAACAAGGCAATCAAAATCCCTTCAGCAATCAGACAAGTACTTCCAATGCAAATCAAGAAAACCGTGAAAGAAGGTTGGTAGCAGTTGTCACACCCCAACAGATGGCGGAATCATCGGGGCGCAGCACTAGGCGAATCAGATTGCTCAAGAGAACCCATAACAACTATATTGCGACAATATTTAATACGTTCATTATCCCATACTAATAAACAATACATTCACAAAAGTTATCACAGATTTCTTGTCCTCTCGAACAATACTATCCGCCAGCATAGATTTTATGTGAGTTTCTAGACTTCCTAGCTTGATTTGATGTAGACTGCGATCTAACCTACAACATACGTTAAAATAATGTCAATACAAAAGTATTGGCGAGCATACAGGTTTGATATCTAATAGTATAATAGTTAAAAGCTGCGAATTTCCACATACATAAATGTAATACACGACATATATACTCACAAAACTAATACTACCAGCTAAGTCCTCGAGCTGCGATTGCGATTGCTAAACTAGACTCCGTCGGGCGCAATAGTACTATACTAGTCATGGTGGGACGTCGCGAGTATAAGTCCTAGCACATATGTAACTAGCATCACGTATAACTATTCACGTAAGTCATTCGCAAGTGATAATTAGTTTAAGCATTTGATGTAATTCGATTTGATAACAACGTATGTTACACCCAAAAGTGCAAAAGCAAAAAGGTTCAAGTATACTCACAGTCGGTGCTCAGCAAGCGAACATAACTTGATTGGATTGATGAAAGCGCGTTTGAGATTAGCCTGGTTACAGTTTGATAGCGTAAGCGTCGAACAGTGCGTAAAACGGTGGCGAGTGAACCAAATGTCGATTGGTAATCCGATCGGATGGTAGTCCGATCGGATGGCCAGTCGATCGGGTGGCAATCCGTTCAGATGGTCATCCGATCGGACGGCCATTCGATTGGATTATCACCTTGATTGGTGAGGATGTGTTTGTATTTGGTGGTTTTGCCTTTTGAAGTTTTCGTTGTAGCATTTTGAAAACAGAGAAGTATCTCTATCGTTCAGGTCGGTCGATCGAACGGTTGTTCGATCGGGCGATAACCCGATTGATGGACATTTTAGTGAGAACAAGTTCACAGCAGGTTGTCACTCGATCGGAGTGTAGTCTGATCGGGTGACAATTCGATTGTATTGAATACGTTAAAAATCATTTAAGTGTTGATGTCTAAACACCACATGGTCGAGTGGTAGTCTGTTCAATATTCAAACTCCAATTTGTTGAAATTAAAGTCAAGTGTGGGACCCAAGGTGCAGTCCGATCGGATGGCTGTCCTGTCCGTTCGAATGACTGCCTGTCCGTTCGGATGACTGCCTGTCCGACCAGATAACTGTCTGTCTGATCGGATGACTGTCCGATCGGACGGCAATCCGTCCAAACGATCTGGTCGTCCTTGGCGCTTGACTAGCTTTGAAGGTTTTCGGCGGTTTTGACCGAGACGGTGTTGTGAGGTGCTAACAAGAGAAGCCCCATCTCGAACCAAGGGACCCGGTCGGACAGGAATCACCCAAATCTGACCGGTTTACTGATTCGTGATGGTCATTCGTGGATAGCCCGAAATCGGCCGTTTCTTTGTTAGAAACCAGATCTTGAACCAACACGACACTAAGAATGAGTAGAAGGTTAGTACAAGCTCCAATTCTATCGGTCTTGAGTGCATTGAGTGTAAAAGAGTTGAAAGAAAGTTGGGAAACCATCTTTCAATCCTTTTATTCATGATTATGTGTAGATCTGTGAGAAAATGTTGTTTATTCTTGTGGAAATCCTTCGGATCTGAGTTGTTCTTGGTGGAATGAGGTCAACACTTGAGGTTCATCTGAACTTCATGATGACATCACCCTAGAACTCCTCAAATCCATTGATTTCATGGTTAAAAATTAAGATTCAAAAGAGAAAATGATGAAGAAGTGCATATAGATCATATAAGTACAAGATTTGAGTTGAAAACTTACAAGAATTGCGAGAAATCGAGAGGAAATGGCCCCAAAGCGTGTTAGTCGAGTGGGAGCTGTCACATCACTGTTCAAGTGATGTGACAAGTGCTATTTATAGGCAAGAGAGGAGAGGTGGTGGTGCAGTGAGTCGGATCGGATGGTTGTCCGATCGGAAGGCTGTCCGATCGGATGGCTGTCCGATCGGATGGCTGTCCGATCGGATGGTCGTCCGATCGAAGTGCCATTCGATCAAACGCCTCCGGCGAACTGAGTTTTGGCGTTCCGTTTTGATCGTTAAGCGTTGCGATAGTTTGGTTACACATTTACATCCACATTTTCATATATTTATTATAATTAGTCACGTTGGGTCATATATACATATCCATATTTCAAATCCTGCGATAATCGAGTTATACGCGCCTGCGAGTGCGTTTTTGAGTATTGCATTGCATTGCGACACGTCACGGCTATCAACGAGGGTAGAATTCGTCCTCTCTCGACATCATCGTGGTTGTCAGCAGTGCAATTGTGATGTGGTAGCGATAATGTATGCGAAAATATGCGAAATATACTGCAATATAGCGATATATGCGTTATAGATACATTATGATCTGAATCTCTGGTGCTAGGCGTAACGAGTATAGCGAATAGTAACAACGCACGAAAGTGCGGGTTATTACAGTCTCCCCTGCTTTAGGAAATATCGTACCGAAATTAATCCACTAGTAGGGTTGCGAGAACTGATGCGAATGAGAGTAGCGATAAAAGCGACGAGAATAGCGAGCGATCGATTGAGAATTGCCATGCGAGAGCCTTGCGGAGACCAGCGAGAGCGACGAGAAATACGATTCGAACAACCAAAAGCGAGGACACACACGAGAATGTGATCCCTATTGTTTTAAATTTCCGAAAAGTCGATTATTTTGGAGAAACTTGTTTATGAAAATCTTCTCATGGCGCGGCGTTAACTGTATCGATGTCCACACCAGCGCTATGGGAAGGGTTTTGTTAGGATACTAAAAGAATTTAAAGTGATTAAAACTCGCTTTAGGAAATTTTCTCGTCACCCAACGTTAACTTGAGTCGATTGTCACACCAGCGTTACAAGAAAATTCTGCTTTGTACGAGGGTTATTGAAAAATTTTTATAAGAAAAGTCTTTGTTTTCACAAAGGTTTTAATAGTGTCAAAAATTTAAATTTTTAAGGTCGGTCCCGCATGGCACCCCTCACGAAAGTTTGACAATATGGTTAAAACACTTATATATAGGAAGTACCAGCGGCGTATCCACCATGCTTTAACCATATGGCTTCCGTCCCGTGAAGCAGTGTCATACGTGTCGACATAGTATACACAGATTTGTGATGACTCGATCCAAGCGAGAAAAAGGTTGGACCAAGTCTTGAAAAGCGATTTGGGTAAACTGAGTGATGAAGTCGATCTCGAACTCAGTTCAGCGATACAAGCGAGGGCGATAAGCGATGAGCGGTATGCGATAACACAACACAACAATAAGTGAAGACGGCGGCTATAAGCGAAGAGCGACAAGTGGAAAGCGATAAGTGATAGCGACGAGCGTTAGCGATAACCGTCGAGCGATAGGCGACAGTCGATGCGTTGCAAGCGATAGAGATATGCGATTCGATTGAGTTGAACACACCACAAACATTAACCGCACATGGCCTTTTTCCACGAAAGTCTGCTAATACGGTTAAAACACCACCATGTTTCAGCCCTATTAGCTTTGTCTCGTGAAGCGGGGTCGTGTGTGCTAACATAATATAGATAACACGAACAGCGATAATCGATAGCGATAGGCGATAAGAGTATCGAAGCGATGAGGTAGGCGCGAAGTGCGTTAAAGCGAAAAGCGGTGAGTGATTAGCGATACTCGTCTAGCGATCCACGATAAGCGATCCACACCATGCGATACCCAGGAAGTGATAAGCGATAGAGTGATACACACGTAACAAGTGGTACACACACATAAGCGATTAAGCGGGAACACACCATAAGCGATAGAGATTCACACAATAAGCGATAACCAGCGGTAGAGATTGCGAGATACGCACAATATGCGATTGCGATTTTGAGCCATAGAGTAAGCGATTTAGATTGCGAAATAGATTCCAGCGATAATGCGATTGCGAGCGTGTTGACTTACGAAAAGTCTTTGCGAGTACACGCTTGAGTTGCGATTAGATTGTCACGCCTTGCGATATATAGTTTAGTGTGTCGAAAATAACTACAATAGTATAATAGGTCTACGTTCCAACTCCACATGGCACTTTCTTCACAAAACTTCGGTTAGCATGGCGAAACACCGACATGTTTCAACCATACGCCTTTGTTCAGTGAATAGATGTCACACTTCGTCAGACATGGTCAAGACGCTTATATATAGGAAGTACCAGCGGCGTATCCACCGCGCTTAACCATGCCCTGATCGTTCGAGGGATCGTTGAAATTCACTACGATCTCCGTGCACTAACCAAGATAATCCCGTGTACACCCGCGATTAGTTGATTCTTACACGTATATCATACCTTATCTCAAAAACGCATAATAGGGATAAAAATGCATTATATAGTACATAGTTCTAGCATATAGATTGTGCGCGAGTATAAGAGAGAAATAGAATCCACATGCGTCGATTGACGGCAAAAAGTCGTATTATTACAACAACATTAGAAGCAAAATAACGTTGCTGTGGAGTACTTCTACGGAGTCTGCAATTGTTGCTGAAATTCCTCAAGGTTGTGGTCCCGTGCGACAGTGCTGCGTAAGTGATGTGTGTAAAATGCAACATATAAATTACATCAAATGAGGCAAAAAAACTAACCCTTTTTAAGTACTAATGTTGGAAAAAGTGTGCTTTTGTCTTCCTTTTGTATTTTCAGGGTTAAAAGAGCTTAAATGAACAAAAGAAGCAAAAATGTAGCCAAATCCAACGTAAATACAAAGAAAAGGAAGAAACGTGGCATGCCCGACTCCTCGACAGCATCTCCCAAAGCAAAAACAAGAAGAAAGCTGAGCATGGGGCTGTGCCCAGCTGAGCATGGGGTTGTGCCCAGCTAAACACGGGGCAGTGCCCAGCTCAACACGGGGCATGTCCAGCTCAACACGGGGCCGTGCTCAGCAAGCACGGGGCAGTGTCCAGGAAGGTCAGCCCTGGCAGAAAAGACAAAGTGATAGAAGCTTTTATTGCCTACCACGGGGCCGTGCCCAGCGGACACGGGGGCGTGGTCAGAGTGCTGCATGTGCATTTATTGTAATTCTGAATTACAATTAATGAAGAGAGAGAGTGTCAGACGGGCACGGGGCCGTGTCCAGCGGACACGGGGCCGTGCCCAGGCTTCTGTTCAGCCTATAAATAGGAGTGCTTGGAGCCATTTCAACTCATCCCTTGGCACACCACCTCTCTCACACTTTATCCACCACCCACCACCATCACAACACCATCATCCACCACCATCATCCATTGTCCATCATAGAGTGTGTGAGTCGTCTCGGGATCCAAGATTGATCGTAAGAGTTCTTGACAATCAAGGCCATGTTTGCCTAAGTCTCTTACATCACTTGGTGAAGACAAGTGTTTAGTATAATACTTTTTATTTTTAATCTTTTGCACTTTTTATTTGGTTTTGTATTAATGACTTTAATAACTAGTTGCTTATGTTGAAGGTGATCTTTCCTTATCGTTTGTCCATGGCGTCTTGGCATTATTTTACTGTCTATATAAAATAAAAGATTTTCACCATTCATATCTCCACGGTCTATATGAAGATATGTTGGCTACCTGGTCAGGGGTTAAGGGAACGGTTTGGTAAGGGTCTTGCCCTTGTTCAACGTTTAGAGGTCCTGCAAGGGACCTGGGTCAAATTTAGTAGGATCTCCTTCAATGCCCATAGGTATTGGATGGTGGGGATCCAAACTCTTTGACCCCCTCATAAGTTAACTACTATTAATACTATAACCCGGCTATTTAGGACTGTATCCCTGCTGACTCAGACTACTTAGTCGAGGGTAACGTCACCGCCAAAAGCGGGGCCTACCACAATTTGCATTAATAACTTAATTCATTATCTTCCAATAATCCAACCCTTTAGGATTGTATCCTTGCTGACTCAATCTACTGGGTTGAGGGTAACGTCGCCTTCAAAAGAGGGGCCTACTACAATAACTAAGATAATCTCTTAAGCAAGTGCAAAAGTGCGAAAATAATCAAAGGTTATACTAATACACGAGTCGGATCCAAGTGATTCATCTCGCCTATCTGTTTTTATTTTTATTTTTTTTTTCAGCATTTACTTAGTTTTTATTTTCTTAGTTTAAAAAAAAAACCTTTTCTAACTTTTTGATTTGATTAGACGTTGAGGATAAACCGGTACTAAAAGCTCTTGTGTCCTTGGACGACCTCGGTATCTTACCAACACTATACTACGTTCACGATGGGTGCACTTGCCCATATGTGTGTTTAGTGTTAGTAAATATCGGGTTTTATAAATTTAAAACTTGGCTAAAAGTGTAAAAAGGGCTTAAATATACATCTAAATTATATTACACCTAACGCACATCAAGTTTTTGGCGCCGTTGCCGGGGACACAAGGATTTTAGGAAAGCTTAAAATCGACGGCCTAATCTATTTTTCAAAACCTTTTTAAAACGCGCGCTCATTTTTCTGCATTTTAGTTTTAGTTTGCATTTACAGTAGCCTGAACACGGGGCCGTGCTCACTAAACACGCCCCTGTGCTGCATATTTTTAGTTAGATACCCAGATACAGAGTCTGAACACGGGGCTGTGCTCATTGAACATGCCCCCGTGCTCAACGAGACCAGTAACTTTAATTAAAACACCCAGATACAGATCCTGTACACGGGGTCGTGTCCACTGAACACGGGGCCGTGTCCAGCTTCTGTTTCCGTCTTTATTTTTGTTTTCTGTTGAGTGATACTTATGGATCAATACTCAGGAGGCTATAACTACACCTATGAGGAGGATGATTATATGAGAGACTATTGCACTAATTGTGGAAACCCGCACTCGGTACAATATTGTAACTTGTTTCAACCATCCACTTCTTACAACCATTATGAGGAGCCCAGGTATGAGTCATCAACTTCATACACATCCTATGAAGACCCAAGGTATGAACCTCCTTCCTCATACTCATATTTTGATGAACCAAGGTATGAGCCTTCATACCCATACTTTGAAGAGTCAAGATATGAGCCACCACCTTCATATACTTATTATGAGGAACCATGGCGTGAACAACCCACCTCATATGAGTACTATGAAGAACAAAGTTTCGACCCTTATCCATCATATACTTACAATGAAGAACAATGGTGTGAACCATCTACTTCATATGGGTACTATGAGGAGCCAAGGATCGAACAACCGGATTCAAGCTTTGAGGATCCCAATTCTTTCTCTCTCACCGAAGTAACCAATAGGATATTAGAACACATTAAAACTATCGAACGTTGCATAAAAGAATCTCGCGCAACGGAAGAGCCCGCGCAAGAGAAGAATTAAATTGTAATAATAACGGGGAGATAGTTGAAAATGTAAAAATGGAAGAACAAGAAAGTAAAAAACTAACACATGAGTTAAACAACGAAAAAGGTGAGGCCGATAATGTTAAAATTCAAGAAGAGTCTAATTTAGAAGAAATTAATCTCTTGTCACCTTCTTTTGAAAATCATTGTTTAGTAACCCCTCATGCTAAGTTTTTAAAAGAGCTAAACACTAATACTAAAATTGAAGAAATGGTAAGTATTAAGTTAACTAATGATCAAACCTCGCTAATAAAAGAAGATCATTTTGAAATTAACATTACACCGGTTCCATGTTTCTTTCA
The DNA here is from genome assembly GCF_002127325.2 of Helianthus annuus. Classification (NCBI taxonomy): domain Eukaryota; kingdom Viridiplantae; phylum Streptophyta; class Magnoliopsida; order Asterales; family Asteraceae; genus Helianthus; species Helianthus annuus. The sequence continues at coordinate 33,553,404 of NC_035441.2, read as the reverse complement.
AAATTCTTTTATTAGTAATATCACCATTGATAAAGATCTTTGTGTTAACATAATGCCTAATTACATTTTTGAATAGCTAAGTATTAGTGATTTTGCTCCACTTCAAATACCCATTTTTCTATCCGATCGGAAAGTAATAAAATCAATCGGTGTAGTGGAGGATGTCTTGGTTCAAACAAATCAAATGGTAATCCGAACCGACTTTGTCATCCTCGATGACGCTCCTCTAGTGTTGGGACGACCTTTTGTAAAAACTCATGAAGCTTTGAAAAACCGGAAGTTCAACAATCTACCTCTTCAATTAGGGGCATTCAAAAGGAGCATAGATCTTGTGCGCTCAATGAAATATCCTTTTGGCAATAATGACCCCCTAATTGAAGATGAGCCAGAACCACCTGATAAGGAGGGTCTAGCCAAGGACCCTTATAAACGTGGCGCACCACGGAGGCATTCCGCGGAACTATCTTTAGTTTTAGATTAGTTTAACTTTTATGCTTTCTAGTTTAGTTTTAATTTGCAGGAATAAAACACACTCGGGATGGTGAAGGATACTAAGGGAAGCTTGAACCAACACCCCATGTACAAAAACAGAGCCTCTCGACAATTTTTCTTCATTACAGCAAGTTCAGTACGTGGTCGTGCTCAACCCAACACGCCCCCGTGCCCAAAAATCTGCAGAAATGCCCAGTTCAGGTACCTGGACACGGGGCCGTGCTCATTAAACACGCCCCCGTGCCCAGCTTTCTGTTTACTTTTGGTACTGGCAGTTTGGACATTGGGCCGTGCTCAGCCAACACCACCCGGTGTTTAGCAACCCAGTAACATAAAATCTTGTTTTTAACCCACTTTTACACATTTTAATCAACCGAAAAAACTTATTTTTCGGACACATTGAGGACAATGTGTAATTTAAGTGTGGGGGGATACTAAAACCTTGAATTTTGCAAGTCCTATTAACAAGCCTTACACAAAACTCTATTGGAACCGCTAATCACCCCAAATTTTTTTCAAAAACTTTTCGTTTTTTTTTTTACTTGTCTTGGTTTAATTTGAGAATAACAAGTTCTAAAAAGGTTATATTTTTACAAATTTACAACCGATAGCGTCGTGATAAAAAGAACCAACATTAGAAAATTATGAAAAGGCATGACAAGCTTATTTAAAATTCGATTATATATAGTTGATCACATAGAAAAAACCCATTCCCACAAAAAGTGAGTTTTGAGCCTTTATTGAGCATACAAATTTACATCTTTAGACTAAATGCTCATTTTTCGTTTCTTGTGTGAATAGCCGCTTAGTTCTTACGACTCTAGAACTTGCCACGACGATTCATTCCCGGTCCTTACCAACTTAAACCCAAGTAAGTAAATGATGGAGACATTAGGACTAACCATTTTTCTTTCTACACCATTATTTTTCAATTTTTTTTTACCACCTACCCAAAATCCCCCTACTTAACCCCTTTGAGCCTAAACCTTTCATTTCTTTACCCTAAAACCCTTTTACCCACCAAAAACCCTTTTTATTTTTTACCCTTTATTTTAGTAACAAAGCGCGGTTTTTCTTATGACTTCCTTATCAAAAAAAAAAAGAGTAAAATAATGATAATAATGAAGCCAAAAGAAATAAACAAACAAGGTTATCAAAAAAGAACTTTGTTTGAAAAATTGCTTCATTAAAATAAAAAGTAAAAAAAAAAGTCTTACGAAAACCGACGCTTTTTACGCCTTTCGCCCTTTTACTAGCCACTAACCCAACCACCCACCTTTAGCCCAAGCCTAACCCTTCACCCAAAAAGTCCTCTTCATATTTACAAAGGTATAAAGTTAAAAAGGAGGAGGATTGATTGCTTGGCAAGCTTATGGTAGGAATAAGTTCCATGCCGCTCTCGAGTGATTCACTAAAAATACACCTTCGGCCGAGTGTTGAGTGATCCCCCGTGAGGTATGTGAACTTGTATATAAATGAAATTTTAAAAAGGCATGCTATGCCCTAATAAGTAATTTATCTTATGAAACGTTCTAAATAAATCATAACGAATTAGATTGTAAATAGTATAAAAATAAAACTCAATAAAGATCTTGGATTCCCAACACTCAAGACAAGCCCAAAACCTTCTCTTCTACCCATTCCATTTGGGAGTGTAAGCCACATATTAAAGAGTTTTGCTTGAGGACAAACAAAGATTCAAGTGTGGGGGTATTTGATGTGTGTAAAATGCAACATATAAATTACATCAAATGAGGCAAAAAAACTAACCCTTTTTAAGTACTAATGCTGGAAAAGTGTGATTTTGTCTTCCTTTTGTATTTTCAGGGTTAAAAGAGCTTAAATGAACAAAAGAAGCAAAAATGCAGCCAAATCCAACGTAAATACAAAGAAAAGGAAGAAACGTGGCATGCCCGACTCCTCAACAGCATCTCCCAAAGCAAAAACAAGAAGAAAGCTGAGCATGGGGCTGTGCCCAGCTGAGCATGGGGTTGTGCCCAGCTGAACACGGGGCAGTGCCCCGCTCAACACGGGGCGTGTCCAGCTCAACACGGGGCCGTGCTCAGCAAGCACGGGGAAGTGTCCAGGATGGTCAGCCCTGGCAGAAAAGACAAAGTGATAGAAGCTTCTATCGCCCACCACGGGGCCGTGCCCAGCGGACACGGGGGCGTGGTCAGAGTGCTGCAAGTGCATTTATTGTAATTCTGAATTACAATTAATGAAGAGAGAGAGTGTCAGACGGGCACGGGGCCGTGTCCGGCGGACACGGGGCCGTGCCCAGGCTTCTGTTCAGCCTATAAATAGGAGTGCTTGGAGCCATTTCAACTCATCCCTTGGCGCACCACCTCTCTCACACTTCATCCACCACCCACCACCATCACAACACCATCATCCACCACCATCATCCATTGTCCATCATAGAGTGTGTGAGTCGTCTGGGGATCCAAGATTGATCGTAAGAGTTCTTGACAATCAAGGCCATGTTTGCCTAAGTCTCTTGCATCACTTGGTGAAGACAAGTGTTTAGTATAATACTTTTTATTTTTAATCTTTTGCACTTTTTATTTGGTTTTGTATTAATGACTTTAATAACTAGTTGCTTATGTTGAAGGTGATCTTTCCTTATCGTTTGTCTGTGGTGTCTTGGCATTATTTTACTGTCTATATAAAATAAAAGATTTTCACCATTCATATCTCCACGGTCTATATGGAGATATGTTGGCTACCTAGTCGGGGGTTAAGGGAACGGTTTGGTAAGGGTCTTGCCCTTGTTCAGCGTTTAGAGGTCCTGCAAGGGACCTGGGTCAAATTTAGTAGGATCTCCTTCAATGCCCATAGGTATTGGATGGCGGGGATCCAAACTCTTTGACCCCCTCATAAGTTAACTACTATTAATACTATAACCCGGCTATTTAGGACTGTATCCCTGCTGACTCAGACTACTTAGTCGAGGGTAACGTCACCGCCAAGAGCGGGGCCTACCACAATTTGCATTAATAACTTAATTCATTATCTTCCAATAATCCAACCCTTTAGGATTGTATCCTTGCTGACTCAAACTATTGGGTTGAGGGTAACGTCGCCTTCAAAAGAGGGGCTTACTACAATAACTAAGATAATCTCTTAAGCAAGTGCAAAAGTGCGAAAATAATCAAAGGTTATACTAATACACGAGTCGGATCCAAGTGATTCATCTTGTCTATCTGTTTTTATTTTTATTTTATTTTTCAGCAGTTAGTTAGTTTTTATTTTCTTAGTTTAAAAAAAAACCCTTTTCTAACTTTTTGATTTGATTAGACGTTGAGGATAAACCGGTACTAAAAGCTCTTGTGTCCTTGGACGACCTTGGTATCTTACCAACACTATACTACGTCCACGATGGGTGCACTTGCCCATATGTGTGTTTAGTGTTAGTAAATATCGTGTTTTATAAATTTAAAACTTGGCTAAAAGTGTAAAAACGGCTTAAATATACATCTAAATTATATTACACCTAACGCACATCAGTAAGATGACCATACCAGTTGCAATTTGCGCAATAGCGATAGTTAGCTTCTGGCGGGTGATGATACGTACACGTGAAACACAGGGGATGAGGTCCGTTGTAGGCGCTTTTCAAGTGAACTGGTGCTGCTTGGAGAGGTTCTGGTTGCGACAGTCCAGTTGTTGAAGAGTCTGGGCTCGTGGTCTTTAGTTTACGGCTAGGCTGAGCTTCTTGAGATGATGCGGTGACGTCGGCGGATTCATCTGATGATTCTCTGGAGATATCATCGGAGGAATCTTCAGAAGAATCGTCGGTAGAATCGTTGGAAGAATCGATGACGACTCCTTGATGCGTTTGTTTGACAGAATTCTTGGAGAAGAATCCGTCCAAGACTCGTTTGTCGTTGATTTTTGCGGCCAAACGATAGGTTTCTTCGATGTTAGCAGGTCTTGCAGCTTCGACAAAATCACCCACACACTTAGGCAAGCCGCGAATGTATTTCATGATGGCTTTTTCTGAAGTGTTGACTTAACTTGGGCAAATAATACTAAGCTGTTTGAACCTTGCAGTGAGGCCAACATTATCACCTTCGACTTGCTTGTTTTCCCAAAATTCGTTTTCTAGCTTCTGGATTTCATGGGGAGGGCAGTACTCTTCCTTCATGAGCTCTTTCAACTCATTCTAGGAGAGAGCATAGGCTGCGTGAATCCCACGTCTGTTGCGTTCGGCGGTCCACCAGTCGAGTGCTCACGATTGATATACTCCGGTAGCGCAAGTGGTTTGAAAGTGTTCGGGGCCCCCACTCTGACGAAGGGTGACCTCAACAGAATCGAACCACTGGAGTAAATGAGAAACACCTCCTTCACCCGTGAATTCCATTGGATCACAGGCTTTGAAGTGTTTGTAGAGGAAAGTGGATTATGGCGCTTCCGTCTTAAAGTCTTCTGAGGTTTGAGAGTTGCTGAGAGAGTGCACTTGAGCGACAATTTGAGGAATGACCTTGGCCACTTCCCTGGCCACAAGTGAAGCAATCCTCTTTTTGCCCCTTCGCTTAGCTCGTCTCCTGGCTGACATTCTCGAAGCAGAGTTGTTGGAAGGCATCTAGACAAAGAGACTTGGAGTGAGATTCGATCATAATGGTTTTGAGTTTTGCGATGCGATTGAGCGCGTTCCAAAACTTGATGTGATAATATAATAGTAATGCGAAGTCACATAGGAGCCACATAGGAGACACAAGATTCCTAAGTTCTTACACAATGATTTGTTTGTATTTAGATATAGATAGTTGTAGTTTACACTTATACACATGCAGATCGATATAGAATACGCGAGGACGGGTTGAGGCGAGAGAGAGCGAAGGCGAGAAATTTAGCATTAGTTTCGTTGCGAACATTCGGTTTTCGTTTTAGATTGCGATGGTTGTGCGAGTTGTGCGTTTTGTAAAACAAGGAGCCAAAATTGATAAATTGAGAAATCGATAAGGCGTATAATAAACACAAAAGCGTAATTAAGTTCATTAAAGCGTAAAACCAGCGAGTCGTAGGCTTAGTAAAATAATCGGAGTGCCTCGGGTGTTTAGGCGTCGACTACCCAAGGTAACCCAACTATACCCAACAAGTTCGTGCACACGCGTTGACCTAGAAGACTTATGCTTCCACTGGGATGCAGATCATGGCATTCGTCCTCCTAGTCATCGCGTGGCTCGAGTCATCGTTATGGTCGAGTCCTTGGTGAGAGCTTTTCGAAAACCATCTTAGAGAGTGGAACGGTTTATTAAGATATGGGTTTCACCCCTGACTTAACAACTTTGTTCTTAATTGTGGTTATGCTCTTCAAATAAATTCGTGAGTTCCACTAGATTTCGAAATGGAGACTTTCGTCGAGATGTGGATGTCACTCCTAGCTCGATGAAAGGTTCTCATGTAGAAAAATGCGTTGAGTGAGCGATCTCATCGAGAGTTATTGGTTTTCACACCTGGTCTCTACTGGATCACTCGGTTTCGTTATGCGAGTATTTTTAAAAACGAGTACATTGTGTCAGCCTTAGGAAAGGCTAAGTAGTATTTCAGCCTTAGGAAAGGCTTCTTCGTGTGAAACTGTAATACGCGGTGTTCACACAAAGTTGTAGTTTTTAGCAATTTCGATCGAGAGTATTAAGTAGGCCCGTGAAATTCCTACCAAGTTCGCACGAGTCGGCCCGTTGATACTTAGACTATAGACTAGGTCATTTCTAAGACATTGACCCGGAATAGGTCGAGTCTTGCCTAATTCCCTATAGTTATGGCTCTGATACCAATATGTCACACCCCAACCGATGGCGGAATCATCGGGGCGCGGCACTAGACGAATCAGATTGCTCAAGAGAATCCATAACAACTATATTGCGACAGTATTTAATACATTCATTATCCCATACTAACAAACAATACATTTATAAAAGTTATCACAGATTTCTTGTACTCTCGAACAATACAATCCGTCAGCATAGATTTTGTGTGAGTTTCTAGAATTCCTAGCTTGATTTGATGTAGACTGCGATCTAACCTGCAACATACGTTAAAATAATGTCAATACAAAAGTATTGACGAGCATACAGGTTTGATATGTAATAGTATAATAGTTAAAAGCTACGAATTTCCACATATATAAACGTAATACACGACATATATATTCACAAAACTGATACTACCAGCTAAGTCCTCGAGCTACGATTGCGATTGCTAAACTAGACCCCATCAGGCGCAATAGTACTATACTAGTCATGGTGGGACATCGCGAGTATAAGTCCTAGCACATATGTAACTAGCATCACGTATAACTATGCACGTAAGTCATTCGCAAGTGATAATTAGTTTAAGCATTTGATGTAATTCGATTTGACAGCAACGTATGTTACACCCAAAAGTGCAAAAGCAAAAAGGGTTCAAGTATACTCATAGTCGGTGCTCAGCAAGCGAACACAACTTGATTGGATTGATGGAAGCGCATTTGAGATTATCCTGGTTACAGGTTGATAGCGTAAGCGTCGAACAGTTCCTAAAACGGTGGCGAGTGAACCAAATGTCGAACGGTAATCCGATCGGATGGCAGTCCGATCGGATGGCCAGTCGATCGGGTGGCAATCCGTTCGGATGGTCATCCGATCGGACGACCATTCGATTGGATTATCACCTTGTTTGGTGAGGATGTGTTTGTATTTGGTGGGTTTGCCTTTTGAAGTTTTCGTTGTAGCATTTTGAAAACAGAGAAGTATCTCTATCGTTCAGGTCGGTCGATCGAACGGCTGTGCGATCGGGCGATAACCCGATTGATGGACATTTTAGTGAGAACAAGTTCACAGCAGGTTGTCACTCGATCGGAGTGTAGTCTGATCGGGTGACAATTCGTTTGTATTGAATACGTTGAAAATCGTTTAAGTGTTGAAGTCTAAACACCACATGGTCGAGTGGTAGTCCGTTCAATGTTCAAACTCCAATTTATTGAAATTAAAGTCAAGTGTGGGACCAAAGGTGCAATCCGATCGGATGGCAGTCCGATCGGATGGCTGTCCTGTCCGTTCGGATGACCGCCTGTCCATTCGGATGACTGCCTGTCCGTTCGGATGACTGCCTGTCCGATCAGATGACTGTCTATCTGATCGGATGACTGTCTGATTGGACGGCAATCTGTCCAAACGATCTAGTCGTCCTTGGCGCTTGACTAGCTTTGAAGGTTTTCGGCGGTTTTGACCGAGACGGTGTTGTGACATGCTAACAAGAGAAGCCCCATCGCGAACCAAGGGACCCGGTCAGACAGGAATCACCCAAATCTGACCGGTTTACTGATTCGTGATGGTCGTTCGTGGTTAGCCCGAAATCGGTCGTTTCTTTGTTAGAAACCAGATCTTGGACCAACACGACACTAAGAATGAGTAGAAGGTCAGTACAAGCTCCGATTCTATCGATCTTGAGTGCATTGAGTGTAAAAGAGTTGAAAGAAAGTTGGGAAACCATCTTTCAATCCTTTTATTCATGATTATGTTTAGATCTGTGTGAAAATGTTGTTTATTCTTGTGGAAATCCTTCGGATCTGAGTTGTTCTTGGTGGAATGAGGTCAACAGTTGAAGTTCATCAGAACTTCATGATGACATCACCCTAGAACTCCTCAAATCCATTGATTTCACGGTTAAAAATTAAGATTCAAAAGAGAAAATGATGAAGAAGACTGTGTAGATCATAAAAGTACAAGATTTGAGTAGAAAACTTACAAGAATTGCAAGAAATCAAGAGGAAATGGCCCCAAAGCGTGCTAGTCGAGTGGGAGCTGTCCCATCAATGTTTAAGTGATGTGACAAGTGCTATTTATAGGCAAGAGAGGAGAGGTGGTGGTGCAGTGAGTCGAATCGAATGGCTGTCCGATTGGATGGCAATCCGATCGGATGGCCATTCGATCGAAGTGCCATTCGATCAAACACCTCCGGCGAACTGAATTTTGGCGTTCCGTTTCGATCGTTAAGCGTTGCGATAGTTTGGTTACACATTTTCATCTACATTTTCATATATTTATTATAATTTGTCACGTTGGGTCTTATATACATATCCATATTTCAAATCCTGCGATAATCGAGTTACGCGCGCCTGCGAGTGTGTTTTCGAGTATTGCGTTGCATTGCGACACGTCACGGCTATCAAGGAGGGTACAATTGGTCCTCTCTCGACATCATCGTGGTTGTCAGCAGTGCAATTGTGATGTGGTAGCGATAATGTATGCGAAAATATGCGAAATATACCGCGATATAGCGATATATGCGTTATAGGTACATTATGATCTGAATCTTTGGTGCTAGGCGTAACAAGTATAGCGAATAGTAACAACACACGAAAGTGCGGGTTGTTACAGCAGTGAACAGCACCACCAATCAAGCCCAGGCTGGACCTTCAAACACCAACAGAGCGTTAGTAGTTCAAGCTGATGAAGGATGTAACTGGTCTGTACAATTTGGGGATGGTTATCAAGAAGGAGGAGGAGGAACTGCATGCTATGCAAAGATCATCAATCACATCAAGCACGTTCACAAAGAAGAGTTTTCTGATAGTGATGATAGTTCTGGTTATAGCGGGAGTTCTGATGAGGAAAGCTCAAATTCGGTTGGTTACAATTCTGAATCTGATGTGAAGGAAGAAGTGAATTCTAATTTTGAAGACTTATTGAATGAAGCTGAGGAGTTAAAGTGTCAGAAATCTATTCTGATCAATAAGGCTGTTGTAGCATCAAAGGAGATGGAGAAATTCTTCTCTGAGAATGGATCTTTTTCTTATCTGACTGCTTTTATGGCAAATGTCTCAGCCTCGACGAGTCAGGTAAATTCTGATCCTCCTACTCCTGGTGTTTATAAAATGTGTGTAGAATTGAAAGAGGAATCAGAAAAGGTTCATAGTCATAATCAAAGTTTGTATATTGAGCTGTCCAAGTGCAAAGAGGCAAATATGGTTTTAATTAGAAATGAAAAGGATTTCAAAGATGTAATTGAAACTTTAAAGAAAAGTGTTTCCGAATTAACAAAAAATGTTTTCAATAAACAAATTGGTATTAATAACTACATTAATATCATTGAGGAAACAAAGAAAGAGCTAGCCGTTGCCTAATGCGAGCATGATGCAATGAAGCTCAAATTGGAGAGTTATTCTAACTCCCGATATGTGCTTGATCACATCATCGACACTCAACAGCTGAAAGGGAACAAGAAAGGCGTTAGGTATAAGTCGTGTCCAGCACCCTTTGAGACATAACTATACTCGAATGCCTGATGAAGAAGAAGAAATGCCACGTTTTGAACCCAGTGTGCCTCTTGATTATGAGGAAGTTACTACTGGCTTAGGGTTCAAATCGGACAGTTCCTCGAGTACCTCATCTGAAGGAATAGATACTTCAACGTTGACGAATCAAAGTGCTCCAATTATCGAGGACTATGATTCGTCTGATGATAAATCTGATGTAGTGACCAGGATGAATCACTTGACAAGATGAAAGTAGTAGAAATTCCTATTGAGAATTACATTCTTTGTGATCCTCCTACTCCTGCTGTGTAACCTGTTGCAAAACAAGTGATTAATTCTGTCAAGGAAGTGAAAGAATATATGTCTACTGTTAAGAGCAATAACGTTTTGTATACTTTGGTCGGTGATGCTAAAATTTATTCAGATAACGATTTTCCAATTAAAAATGTCAATCCATCTTTGATTGATAAAGTTTTTGAAGATAACACAAGCAAGTTTTTGGGAAAGACGATCCCAGGGGTTGTTGTAACTCAATGTGATCCTATTCCAAAAACTGAGATTAGGAAATAGTTTGGAAATCAAAAAACAACCGACAAAGCAACAACCTATTACTTCAAAGGGTAAACAACCAAAAAGGCTAGCTCAAAATCCCAAAGTTTGAAACAAAAGGAGCTCGTTACCAGAAGAAAAACAGTGATGTCAAATTTGTGGCATCAAAGGGTACTGATAAAATTGAGACTTTTGAAAACAAATCAAACATCGATTTTGTGCAACAAGTCAAAATTTTAAAACATAACAGTCAAAACAATTACACTCAACATATAAACGGGTGTGATGAAAGAGCAAGTACCTCAGGTTCTACAGCTTCGACATCTGTTCGTCGATCAGATTCTCCTAAGTTTATTGAAAGGAGAACATGTTTTAAGTGTGGGGAGTTTGGACATATCATTAAAAATTGTACAAATACTCCCAAAGAGAAATTTGTTGAAAGAGTACCACCTGAAAAGGTTCACCCTCAACGTCGTCCCGTATCACCAAAACATGAAAAAAGAACCGTTAAAGAACAAGAAACAAAGCAACGACGTCAAAACGTCAAAGCAGTTGAAAAGGCTTTAAAATCTGAAGTCAAATCTGTTAAAAGGGAACCAAGTTCATCACAAAATTTAAAACCAGAAATTTCAAAATCTTTTTATAAGAATCAAACTGGTAAACAAAAACAAACTTGGAAACCTAAATCGGGTGAAAGTTCAGGGGGAGGTGTTGTGTTTGAAAATCATCAGGAAATTGAGATCACTTTTCGTGATGCTTAGGGACGACCCAAGACCACTAAGGCTTGGGTCCTCCTCTCCAACTAATCTCTGAATGGGTGTGTAGAATGTTCCAGGAGGAACTATCGATAGTCTTAGGATTGTTGATAGTGGGGCGTCCATGCTCAAGATTGGCGACATGCGGCTCCGAAACATCATCATATCTAGGAGTTGTTCCCATTGATGGAGAGAGAAAAAGAAAAGGGAGACAAAGATTGTCTGATGAAAGAAATTGAAAGCTTCGACAAAATGGAAATCAATTCAAAGTTTGATTGTTAAAGGCTTTAATCAGGTCCCCAGGATAGATTCAATCAAAATGTACGCACCTGCAGCACGTCTGAAGTTCAAAATCAACAAGATGAACGTGCAGTGTACATTTCTTCGCGGTGTGATTGATGAAAATGCGTCTGTTGAAAAAACAACTGGGTGTGCGGATGCCTTGGCATGTATTGAACAACCGCACACTATTTCTTAAAGAGAAAGACAAAGACCTTCACTGGTGCAATGTGGAAGACCAGCCAGACCCAGAGGTTTCTAATCTTGTTGCTGTGAAAGGATTTCTCGGTTTATTGAAGTAGCTGCATAATCGTCCTTGAAGTCCACACCGGGTGGATACCAAGTTTAGGAGAGCACTCAGATTCATTGCAATGCACGAAGCAGTTGCAGGATACGGTTTTGAATTTCTAATCTCTCCTATACTTGACGATATTTAAGCTGCTTTATGAATTATATCATCTCGTACAACACTCTTTGACCTGACACGTTGAACTCGAATATCACCTCACACATGATTGTTTTAATATGAAACTCATCAATGTTGTCATGGTCCACACCGATTACCAATGTGCCAACTGATTTTTCCAAAATTCGATAAATCAATTCTGACTAAAATTAATTTTGGTAAACAACATTAAGGTAAAACGTGAGTTAATCCAACATCGGGAAATCGTTTTTGTAAATACCTTTGTGTTTTTAAAATTTATCATAGTTTGTTGATTTTAGGGGGAGTAAATCCAAATTTGAAAAATACAAAAACATCGAAAAATTTCAAAAACATAAAAACAATTGAAAAACAAAAATGAGTTTCCTGGCGAGAAAAAGAGAAAATGATAGTAAATCAGTGGTCTATCGAAACCTCTTCGAACTGAATTTAAAATGAAAAACGATAAGCAGCTCTATATAAGATGTATCGGTAGGCTCACAATCATTTTAAAGTGTGCAGGGTGATATAAACCTTAATCGACTGAAGACTAGGTGGGAACCATTCATTGGCATATGGTCTTGGTACCGAAATTTCGTTTGATAGATTGCCGAGGTTCTGAGATATTCGGTCTTTATGCTGTCTTATCATCTGGGTATCATGGTTGTATCTTTTACTGAAAAAAAACGGGGACGCAAGTCTAGATCTTCCATGATACTATACATACGTGTACATATTGCATTCGACCTCAATAAGTGATCAACAATCACATGTCCAATCAAATAAGTGATAAAATATCACATTTATCCGGGAGTGAAGTTCGTCTCTTTGCTGTACGATGTACTGACCTGTTCACGGACTTGCTCCTGTGCCCTCATGCATATGAAAATCAAGTTCCTCATCAATAAGTGATTCTATCACATAGGGCTTGTTTTCAATTCAAAATAAGTGAGTATCTCACATTTTTATACGGTCAAACAGATCAAACAGATGATAAGCGGTATACTCACCGGTAAGATGAACTCTCGTGCATACTTTGATACGGGAATGTGTCATGTGTGGATGAACACCGGTCGGTAAGTATAAATCATACACTAATCGTATCCCCTCACTATGATTACATCTGATAAGTTAAGTTTATGTGGACAACAATACCGATAATCGTTATAGGATGCTTATTTAAATGTTAACTAATTGAACCACAAGAGCGTTTTGGCGTGACCGTACACTGATATGATTCTCTTACCCTCGAAACTCGCAAAAAGAATGTTTGTAAATATTTATTTACTTCTTTCAGTTTCTGCATCTTTGTATATATTTATTTATTGCTTTTCGTCTTTACATTTAAAAAATGAAAAATACCAAAAAGATTTTAGGTGTGTTTTAATCTAAACTTTATAAAAGACAAAACGATTTTGCTTCTAGTTTATTTTTGATTGACCGATGTTGGAACTTGAGTTTATCCTACCCAAAAATCTTGATTGTAAGACCGGAAAACAATTGTATCTTCATAAACGGTTGAAGTTAACAGATTTTGAAAGTTAAAGGATTAAAACTGAACATTTTCTAAACTTTCAAACTGTTGTCGGTCGGTGTTTGATTGAAAAATGGTCACATATGTGTCGTTTGTTTATGATAACTATATTCCAAGCGTTTGTTCTCATTACGCGTTTAGCTTTCTTGCATGTGCAGATGTTACATTCAATCCAGCTAACGACGAAGCGAACGTGATAGAAGACGAGCTCTGGAATGAAGACACGACGTGAAGGCACTCAAAGGATAAAGATGATCGAGTTGTTAATGACCCTTCATCAAAACCACAAGGATCTGAAGAATTGACAATCAAAAGTTTCACGAGCATGACTTAATGGAGAGTTCATTTTAAGGGGAAGTTTATTAACACACTTCCTAAATAAAATGGGGAGTTTGTTGATACACTTTCTGCTTACAACGCGTGAAGACCTTGAAGATCCTCCGACATGAAAGACATGGAAGACGAACCATCACAGCAGCGTCCAAGGGGGTGTTTGTTGATACATTTTGTGTGGACGCGGCACGTTCGGTTCGACTCTCTAATGGAATGAAGACCAAGTCGGATATCCTCCTATCCTACTTGGGTCCGACAAGTTTGTCTCGTTTGTAATGTAATGTATAAATGAACAGTGCATGTTGCATATTTGGTTTGTTTGTGTGTTTGTATAGATCTGCAGCCCAAGTTTCATCATAGACTTATATGGGGAAACTCCCATGATGAAACTTCAAGTTTCACCATGATGAAACTCCAAGTTTCACCATGATGAAACTCCAAGTTTCACCATGATGAAACTCCTTCCATGATGAAACTCCCTCATGGGGAAACTCCCTGTATGACATGACGAAACTCCCCTTTGATGAAACTCTAAGGAGTTTCACCATACTAAGTGACGAAACTCTAGGAGTTTCGTCAAGCCTTGAAGTTTCGTTGCACCATCTTCAAGTTTCGTCATTGATGTGTCAGGCTGCCTATATAAACACATAATGGTTTCTGTTTGAGACTGTGAGAGCATAACCTTACTGAGAGATTTACTCCAAACATTGTTTGTATGTGTTTGAACATTTTTCTCATCTAATCAATTGACTGTGATTCATTGGTTACTTTATGTTCGTCATCATTATCTGTGTTTGGTTTGGCATCGTTACGGGGATTTCGCACCCGTGACCGTGTTTGTGATAAACAAGTGATTTGGTTTCGTATCGATCCTCCGAGTATCGGGACCTACAATGAATGCTTCATGCGCATGAATCCATACACATTAACACACACACACGTATGGCCCTTATGCGTATGACACTAATATTCACTCATTCTAAACTTCCAAACAATGCATTATAATATCAAGACTCAATCTAGACAATCTATCAACTGTCATCAAACCCTAATTAAGCACATAATTAAACATAACTAAACCCTAATTAAACACGAGAAAGTTTCCAACTAATATGGTAATGAATGTGTTGAATTCTACATACATCTAAAACACCATACAATATTACAACATGTTTTGATGTTTCAATCATAGTCACAAAGGAAGAGACCATGACAGACGTGCCTTCTTGTCCCCCCACCCCCTTTTAACTACGTGTACACCGGCACAAAAAAAACTGTGCAATAAAGCCCGGCCGTGGGGCAAGGACAATGTCGACTAGTCTAAACGACAAAAACAATTCACAACTTGGGTAAAGTTGCGAGTAAACTATCTCTTATGCATTACAAAATAATTCACCGTCTGTATGCTGTGAATAAAATGTCTACCATAATGACAAAGGACAATTCATAACTTACATAGAAGTTACGAATCAACCATTCCGATAGAAGATGGCAAGTAAAAAACAATCCACAACCAGAACAAGGAACCAAAAGGTAACTATTTCATTACTTAAAAAGTAATTTACAACTTAAGCAAAAGTTACAACTTAAGCAAAAGGTAACTATTTCATTCAAATGTTTTGCTTTTTATGGGGTCAGTTTCTTCACAAGATAAACTTGCCAATTTTACAGATTTGCTACCTAGGTATTGCATGCTATGAACTCGAATATAAGTTTAATTAATTTGCATAAAATGTTCATTTCAATGAGCCAGTAACCAACTTAACTATATTCATCACGATCATAACTATATTCGTCATAATCAAGAGAAGCTTGCCTTCTCAATGATTGTCCTAATGACCCTGAGGTGTGGGCTCGTGTACAGGCAAGAGGTCGTAGGACCACCCGGGTATTTGGGGTTGGATCTTCAAAAGCGGGACGTCATCATCTTCTAGCGGATGTGCACCATCATCTGTTGAATACAAACGGTCCCTAAAAGAGGTATCGTGTTTATACTCAAGATCTTTGTTATGTTGATCAGATTACCCCAGTGACAAGTATAAGTTTAGTTTGAAATTGATGAAGCCACAATGAAATTAAGAATTTAACATGTATAATGGGACTTGCTGTTCAGTTTGAACTTCCATATGTTGCTATGCTTGGCAGGGTTAGGGTCTGGTTGGTCTGGTTGGGGCTTAGTTTAGTTAGTGGATTTGGGACCAGGTGGTGGCTATATGGGTTGATTACCTTGTTTAGATTTTGGGTATTTATCTCTTATATCAAAAACTGTGACAAAATAACATGGTTTAGTAATTAACTAAAACAGGTCAGAAATTGGTCGTTGACGTATTGTTTATTTAATTATACCTTTTAGCAAATTTCTAGGCTCAAGCTATGTGAATACAATTGGCAGAGATTCAAGCTCGCCTTGAAACTAAGATGAAGGAGAGGGAAGATCTTAGAGTTCGTCTTTAAAGTGAGAGAAAAGCGAGAGAAGACCTCCAACAACACATAAATGCAACCGTGAAAAGAAAATTACTTATGAAGAATTGGCGTCCTCAGCGTAATTAGTTAGCATTTGTTCATCTTTTTAGACATATACACACGTTAAACGTTTGTTAGTTTTGTGGTTTAAAAACACTCGAAATTGCGTTATGTTTTATTTTTGAGTACTGTGATTTTAGAACAGGTTTATTAATATTTTCTGTATATTTTTTATGATTTTTCATGGAATTTTCAGAAAAAAAAAGCAGGTTTTTTCAAGAAAAATTAAATTTTCCGGTTTTATTATTTAATTTTATCTATAAATATTTCGTTACAATTTCGGGGATGTGTAGGAAATGCGTTGCAAATGAATTATTAATGCCATATTTCCGGAATTAGGGAATCGTAGGAAATGTGTTACAAAATTCCAACACAATATTTCCGTTGCAAATAAGTTGAAATTTGTGTAGTAAATGCGTTGCAAAAAGTTTTCCACGGGGCTTTTTCCAACATTCGGTTTTTGTGCCAAATGCGTCGCAAATTCAGATTTGCAACGCGTTTGTGACGGAAAACACGTTGAAAAGTCTCATTTTTCTAGTAGTGAAGTTGTACTCTATGCTTCTCGCTTTGTTACATTTGTACCCTGTCATAAGCCTGCGAAATGAGCAATTTCTGGTTGTTATGGATATAACAAAAGTACCTTATGCTGTTGAAGTTGTACAACTGCACATACTTCATCTTGGCAATGATACCATATGTAATATTACCCTGATGCCAAAGCCTCTACACCACTCATACCATAGCTTTTATGCTACTGATTTACAGCTAGCTAAAACTCCATCTCTATATAAAACGCTTTGCCCTAGATTGGCTAATCTGTTTTGTGACCCTTAGCGACGGAAATGAGTTTGTGACGAAAAAAGGCCTTATGTCGCTATTTGTGAGATATATATTATTTTTGCAACGGAACAGTTAGGAACCGATTAGCATCTTGTTAAGCAACAACTAAGTAAAGGAACATTTTTCATTGCAAACTTGTTACATACATTTTTGAAGAAATTGCCCTTCTAGATTTTCTAGTCTGTTTTGTTGCCTATAGATATGTCCAAATTCTCATAAAATATACACAAGTCAGACCAGAAATTTATTTAATTTTATAAATTGTATTCATTTTTTAGTCACTTAGTTAAACACTTGCTTTTTTCAGTCGCTATTTGTTTTCTTTTTTTCTTTTATCATCCTCCTTATTAATTTTTTTAATTAAATTAAAGCACAGTAAATATGTTCTAAAACTTACATATATTTATAATATTTTAGATTTAGGCACTTAGTTAAACACTATTTATAATAAAATTATTTGATATTTTATAATTCGTTGATGCCTTGAAATACGAGAAAACCGATAAAATAAATAAATAAATACACGTACATGTAGGAACCGTTCGCGTAATTAAATAAAATAAAACAATTTTATTATACGATTACAGTACAGAAACAAAGAAAGCCGAAATAACTAGTACAAATACAACTGAAATAATCAAATACAAGAAAGAAAGATGAAACAGAAATGCAGTATAACTGAGGCATGTGTTCAACACGCTTCCCTTAAAACAAATTCTGAATCTCCCAGGAGCACTCGTTTTGTATCCTAGGGTACAACAGCCGAAGCAGAGTGTACTGCCGGAGCAGGCACAAGAACCGGAAGGCTACCTTGAAGAGAGCAAGAAAAAGCTCAGAAGTTTATAGAGGGAAAGTTGCATATGCTTTGTTGTTGGTGGTGTCATTCTGCATTGAGAGTGATGCTGTATTTATAAAGCCTCTGATTCGAAACAGGCAAAACGAATTAAAGGAGAGAATTAAGTTGCATTAAACGACTTCAATGCAATTTAATTCGTCATTTAATTCTCAGTCAAAATCGTTCACTCGTCAGTTTCAAATGCAAATGCTGAACTGTAAATGCACTGGCATTAATTGCTGGAAGCTTCTGCGCGCGCGCGCAAGACACACTGGTGTGCGCGCGCCTTTTTGGCTCAAGTTCATGCGCGTGCGCAGGTCTATACGCTCATGCGCGCGTCCGCCATTTTGGCTCACTTTTGTGCGCCAGCTGCTTGCACAACTCATGCGCGCGTGTGCTCGTAGGTCTGCACCAACCTGCGCGCGTGTGCGCCAGCCACCAGTGAACCTATACGAGCACGCCACACAGTCGCGCCGAATTGGCTCCCTTTGGTGCACCCGCGCACGTCACTAAAGTGCCCCATGCGCCAGTGCGCGCCAACCTGCCACGTGTACTCGCACGCTGCTGCGATGTCACCCTCCAAGGTCTACCTGCCACCTGGTCCTTGCAGCCCATGTACTTCACCACACGCGCACGTTCAAAAATACAAAGGCGACTCTCAAGCGGCTCGCGGCGATGCGAATTGCAAAGTGCACCATCAAAGCGCCACATTCAGCCTCATCGCCCACGCCACGCGCGCGTGTGCGAGTGCGAGTTAGGGTGCTCCACACCCTTCGCGAGTACACTAGTGTGTGCTTCCATCAAACAATAAGGATGGAGAGTTCCCACTTAAATACTCATTTAAGTTTCATCCCTCCTCATGTGGGACAAGGTGGCACTTTCTCTTTTATTTCAGCATTCAATGTTTCAAACATTAAACTTTGAGCATCGATATTTCATTTATCTTAGCTCCGTTTTGGACGTGGTTTAGTTCGTTGCGAAGCTCTTCCAACATAGAACACAAACCCACAAATAAATATGTAAAGAAACCTCAGTTTCTTATACTTATTTCTAGTCCAAAATAGCAAAAAAGTAATTTTCCTATATTTATGAAAAATGTTATTTTCACAAAATTTCCAACAGTATAAACAAACATAAGTTGGTTAAAAAAATCTACACATATATATTGGTTCAAACACACACCTACAATTCTACAAACACATACACAAAAACACAAATTCTTTGATGAAGTCGTCTTACAATGGGTAATGAGAAGAATTGAAGAAACTGACAAAGGGGAGATTGAGGAAACAATGTGAAAGGGTAAATTAAGTTATCATTTCAAAATATTTAACATATATGTTAAACCATTTTAAATATTCAATGATTGATACATTTCAAAAAAACAGACAAAATGGGTAATGAGAAGAATTGAAGAAACTGACAAAGCGAAGATTGAGGAAACAATGTGAAAGGGTAAAGTTATCATTTCCAAATATTTAACATGTATGTTAATCATTTTAAAGATTCAACGATTGTTAACATATAAAAACCAGACAAAGTTTATGCAGGGTTTGATATTTAGTAATCCTTTCGATAAGGACATGTGTAATAGGCATTATAGATACGTGAAACGGTTTGATAATACTCTTAACACCGCCCCCTTGGGTATTATAAGGGCTTGAAAAAAAAGAGACATTTCTAGAATAATGCACAAATAGAAGAAAAAATAATGGAAAATAATGAATAAAATAGATATTAATGGGAATTAACCGTTACACTTTTTTTAAAAAGAAATTACAATAGAGATGTGATGAAAAATGCCCTTTATGGGGCATTAACCATTACCGATAATTTAAATAAATATCTTGTAGAACATTGTTGTAATTTACTTTTATAGTACAAATCCCCCTGTCTCTTGTTTTCTATTCCTTTACTTTGGTTTATGTTTATTAACTATATATTAAGGGGTAACTTCGTAGAAATGTAACCAACTTTGATAAGTGTTCCAACTAAGTCATTGAAACTTTTTTTGTCTCTATAAAATAACTCAATTTTCATTTGATGTTCTAATACTATGTAATTATCAGGTTACCAGGTTAGTAATGATGATGTATCAAGTTTTATTATTTTTTAAAAATTTTTAATATGATGTGGAAAATAAAATTAATGACATGGATTTTTCTCTTAAAAAATTGAAAGGTCATTTTTTATTCTAAAATTAATAAAATATATAGTTTTTGTGGGAACCGAACCCAGGACTTATTGGTCCTAAAGTCTTATCCTACCCCCAAGATGCCACTAGGCTATAAAGCACTACTAGAAATCTGTAAAATTCTGACCATAATTTCCGACAAAACATAGTTGGTCGGAAAATTCCGACCATTTTCCGGCAAATTACCGACTAAAATTAATACCTGGTTTTTGTGACTAATTTCCGACAATTTACCGACAAAAAAATTATGGTCGGAAATTTGTAGGAAACTTCCGACTAAGTTCCGACAAAAAAAGAAAAAAAAAAGAAAAAAAAAGTTTCTTGGAAATTGGTCGGAAAACTTAGAATGTGATATAATGCAAATTATTTATATAGGACCTTTATTAAATGATGCTTATCATCCTTAGTTAATACAACTTTGTTATATTTTATATTTCAAAAGATAATAACATGTACATTCATAATATAATGAATAAAAATATGATTACATTTAAATTTTTATATGTTTGACAAAAAAAAGTATGGTTTACATGATACAAAATATTAATCTACGCTAGATATGTGAAAAAAAACAAGCATATATTTATTTTCACTTGACATATTTTTGGCCTTAATGTGCATACAATTATTATTATTATTATTATTATTATTATTATTATTATTATTATTATTATTATTATTAATCTTTAAGATTATAAATAATAATTATTAATGTATAATTTATACTATTTTCCAGCAAAAAGCATGTTTCCTATATTCCCGCCCAAATCCCAAGCGCCCTTTCCAATTTTTTAGATTTATCCCAAAATCCCAAATCCCACCTTTTTACACTTCCTTTGTTTTTTAAGCTGATCCAAAAAAAAAAAAAAAACAAACAAACCCTAGACACCACCAAAACATCCTCTCTGCCTCTCCTCTGACAGCCAAGCAGATCCCAAAAAAAACCCTAGCCACCACCAAAGCCTTCTCTCTGCCTCTCCTCTCACCGCCGGCCAAATGAAGCCAACACATACCTCTCTACCACTGGTAACGACACTAGAGAATGTAGAAGGAAAGTATTGAGAGTTTGCACAGCGGAGGTGTGGTCATTTGCATCACTTCCGTAAGGTAAATCACACAAACCCACTTTCGATTCCCCTTTGTTTCAATGAATAAATACGTATTTGTATGTTTGTATTTCAGAAACCCTCTTATCTGCTGCAGGACATCATCTCAAATCACTTTAGCTATAGTTTTAACATCTTCACTATCTTCTTCCCCAACCTGATTTATAAAGGTAAAACCCTAATTTATTTTTTACTATAAAAAATACCAGTTTACTCTTTGTGTGTTCATCTTCATTAGATCACTTGAAGAAGATTTCAAAGTGGTTGTGGCAATCAGATGGCTATTTGTTAAATTGTTAGTCCCAAAGCGATAAAGTATAACCGTAATTCTGTTTTTGCATTTTATTTTCATGCTAGTGCTAGTCCACCTATATGGTTTTCTGATTATATATGATTTTATTTTGAATTTATGTGACTATTAATTAATTGTATGTATGTCTTATTTGGTGAAGATTGTTTTACTGGTGGGGACAAAACTATAAGCAATAATAACAAAAATGGGATTAAAAATAGAAGAAAGAGGAGAAGTTGTTAAGGGTTATACAGTAAACTATCATCTACCTTTAAGTGTTCTCAAATGTTGATACTCTTATTTGGCTTTGGTTGTTTAAGCTTTTTTTTTATTTTTATTTTTTTTTTGCTATTTGCTGTTGCACTTAGGCACTTTTTTTCATTTCTTTTTGCTGACGTTTGTGCTATTTTTTTCTACTATACAGTGCTGTTTGTCTATTATTTTTTGCAGTTTCATACTAGGGGTAGATATATATCATTTTTGCTAGATTTGTTTGATGCTGATTTGAATTGGGGAATTGCTTAAAGTTAGAATCAAGTATTAATTTGACTGTTTTACACTTGCAGAGTTGATTCGAAATATATATATATATATAATCACTATCATACGGTTTGTTTGTTAGATATTACTTTAATTTGACCGTTCATGTTTTTTTAAATGTAGGTTTTTGGCGGTGATAACTGATAACCTATATAACTGATAACCTATATAATGACCGGGCGTGGACGTGTCCCTTCTCCGGGGGATGTATCAAAAGGTGGGCGTGGACGTGTACCTTCTCCAAAGGATGTATCAAGTGGTGGCCGTGGACGTGTCCCTTCTCCAGGGGATGTATCAAGTGGTGTGCATGGGCGTGGGCGTGGGCATGCATCTGTCCCTAGTGGTGGGCGGGGGTTGGAGTCAGGTGGTGGACGTGGGCGGGGTTTGGAGTCCGATGGTGGACGTGGGCGGGGTTTGGAGTCTGGTGGTGGACGTGGGCGGGGTTTGGAGTCCGGTGGTGGACGTGGGCGGGGTTTGGAGTCCGGTGGTGGACGTGGGCGGGGTTTGGAGTCCGGTGGTGGACGTGGGCGGGGTTTGGAGTCTGGTGGTGGACGTGGGCGGGGATTGGAGTCAGGTGGTGGACGTGGGAGGGCGTCGGAGTTCGGTGGTGGACGTGGGCGGGCGTCGGAGTCCGGTGGTGAACATGGGAAGGCGTTTGACTCTAGTTGTGGACATCAGCGGGGGTCGGAATCTGATGCTGGACGTGGGTGGGCATCAGACTCCAATGTTGGAGGTGTACGAGCATCTGGAGCTAGTCATGGTCATGGAAGGGGCAAGGTTTTAGAGTTGAGTCCTGGGTTTAGTAGGACATTAGGTCGAGGATATGCTGGGAGTAGTAGTCGTACTGGTAACGCTGATCCCATGGCTGACATGCAGGGGGCATTACGACATCAACTGAGGGTATTTCGACGTCAAAACGAGGACATCCACCATGAGGGTTATGAGGGATCCGAGCATGGGTTTAACACAGTTAGAGATCAGAAATTAGTCGGAAACACCGTTTTCCGACCGAATTCCGACAAAAAACTTGGTCGGAACTAGGCGTGTTTTTTAGTAGTGAAGCCATGGATGATGAAGATTACTTCTTACAGTTACAAATATAGCTGTGTTGATGCAGTTTTGTGTGGATGTGGCTCGGTTCGGTTCGGTTCAAGACCGACGTCGCGACATTCCTCCTTCGTGCGCCCCAAAGAATGACACACAAACACGAAGAGCCGCGAGCTGATATCACCATGACATCATCATGATCAGGGGCGAAGCATTATGGTTACCCGGGGGTGCACCCGCCCACCCCAATGTTTCGGCTAGAAGTGTGTATATGGTCCGATTTTTCGTCCGAAAATTTAAAATTTATTTAGAATCGCCCACCCGATTATTTTTCCTAAATGGTGGGTAATTTGGTAAATATATTTTAACTCTTATTTTATTTGTTTAACCCTAGATTACCCACCACACAACAAACTTAATACCAAATTATTAATTATCAAATATTATTTATCTTTTTCCCAGCCGCCGTAGCTTTTTGTTTCTGCATCCTGCCGCAAGACTTTTGGTTCTGACTTCTGTTTCTTCAGTTCTCCGGTAAGACTTTTGGACCAATTTCACAATTTGGGAAATGGTGTCATCCTTATCCATTTGCAATTCAGTGATTCACGGTTCCACCAACATCATTTGGGTAACAATTCTTTTCTTTATTCTTTTGTAGTTATTGTTAATTGTTAATTGGATTATAGGAATGCAATATTTAGTTTTTCTATGTGCAAGAACGGGTTCTTTGAATGAATGGATTTTTTGTTAGTTTTATTTGGAACTATTATTATTTGACCCGACTTGAATCGAATAGCCAACCTAACCCGATCCGAAACATAACGATAGGAAAAAAAATTTCGGTCCCATCACTTTACGCCCCCTCGAAACTTTTGGTCAAGCTCCGCCACTGATCATGATGATGTCACATTTATAACTTGAAATCTTTGCATGGACATAAACCTTTGCATGAAAGCAATAAATTGAAACTTCCATGCTGAATGTCCACGAAATACTTGCATGTGTTTCACAATTATGAAAGTCAACGAAGAACCATTGTCTGCATGCATGGTACTCAACGAATAACAATGTTTAGTGAGGATTGTGGTTATTCGTGGGTTTGGACGAAAGACCCCAATCTTTCGTGGGCAAGCATCCTTCGTGGGCCTTGTTTTTGGGCCCAGTACCATATTTCGTGAGGGTGTTGTGTGTTTGGTTATAAATACAGGACTTGTAACACAGTTTGAGAAGTGAGCACACCAGTGAGTTTGTGAGAGCATTTCCCGTACTATTCTTGTAAACAAACTCTGCTGAAAGTTAATACATTGAGCTTTAACATTGAATCTCTTCTAGTATTTGTGTGTTCTTTCGCTTGGTTGCATACCCACTTGGATTCCGCACTTACGGGTGTGTCGTATAACAAGGAAGTAGGTTAACTTGATCCTCCGAGTGGACCTACAAATGGTATCAGAGCTTTAGCTCTATTCCTTGTTAAGACCAAGCTTTGTGTCGTGTTTTCCAGCAAATCTTTGAAGGGTTGGGAAAGTTTTCTTGAACTTTAAAACAAGATTTTCAAGTTTCTGAAAGTAAAATGGGTTAAAAGGTTAGAAAAACTTGTTTGCGAAAAATTTTCATAAAAACCTTGTTAAAACAAATGGAGACATGTTAAAATTAGGTTTTTTCTTAAAATTTCTTGCAAAATCTTGTTTCGCCAATTTTTCCGGTGAGGTGTTTGGCCGGAAAAGTTACCGGAATATTCTTGTTTGGAAGATAACTTTGAAAATCTTTCTGAAAAGTTTGATTTTCGTGTGTTTGTAACTTATCTAAATCTGGTATTCTACCAACTTACTTTCCATATTCAGAAACCAGATTCCTCTTAAGAAGGAAATACTTTTCACCAACTTTCTTCCGGAAAATCCATCTGCAAAATTCTAATTTTGGCGAAAAACCTTTTTGGTGAATAACCTTGTTATTTTTTGTCTTGTTTTAACGAAAAACCAATTCCAAAGCTTGTCATCTACTAAAGTCAACGAAGTATGTTGTGAAGTCAACGAAAAATCTTTTTGTCTTGTTTTGAAATCACTTTCACGAAAAACCACTGGCTGAACAATCACCTCTCACGAAATACATAGGTTTTTCGTGGGCCTTTTATCTTTCACGAAACACAGCATATTTTTCGTGGACATCCATCAGGCCCAACATTCATCTGTTTTATTCGTGGGCTTTAGATTTTGGGATTGGGCCTGCCTTTCAATTCACGAAACACTAGAGACTTTCATGGATTTCTTTTGGGCTTAACATAATTCATTTAATTCATTTCTTCGTGAGTTACTTGGGCTGAAATCTCATTCTTTGTGGGATGATTATTCGAGGGGCTATCTTTTACGAAACACTAAAAGTCTTTCGTGGACCTTTGTTAGTCCATTATTTTTCGTGGACTGGGCTGTGTTTTTGAAAACAGAATTTTCGTGGGCTGGTTATTATTTCATCAGTTATTCATAGTTTGGGCATGTCACTCAATTGGGCCTCACATACATTCAACGAAACATCAAAGGTTATTCGTCAATTTAGTCTTTCGTGGGTTCATTTTTCGTGATCAATCTTTCGTAATCAATCATATTTCATGGAGTTTTGCTTTTCACAGTAGCATCACAGCTGGGTTACAGTAGGTTTATTTTCAATCAACCATGAGTTCAGACTGGTGAGGTTGGAAACCTGATC
The DNA here is from genome assembly GCF_002127325.2 of Helianthus annuus. NCBI lineage: Eukaryota > Viridiplantae > Streptophyta > Magnoliopsida > Asterales > Asteraceae > Helianthus > Helianthus annuus. The sequence continues at coordinate 33,527,720 of NC_035441.2, read as the reverse complement.
CTAATACGGATAATATGTATACAGGTAAGGGCTTAGTGCCTTCATGGGCTCAGTCTCCCACACCCTCATCCTCATCACAAGCGAGTTCAATTACAACATATCAGTGGGCATTTGTTACTAACCAAAATCAAAGTATTCAAAGTTTTCTTTTAAGCGAAAATGAATCCGAAAGTAACAACCGTCCACCAAAGCTCATGCATATGAACGAGTATCCTGGATGGCAGGATAGATTTCATACGTATATTCTTGGGCAAAACACGAAGTTGTGGTTAAGTTTCACTTCGGATTTCGATCAAGCACTTGAAGAAGCCGGTTCAAATCTCGCGTCATTTGCGGATCTTACTGCCGATGAGAAGAAGCCATATGACTTAGAGAAGAAGGCGTTCTCAATTCTAACTCAAGCCTTAAACAAAGATATTTATCATAAGTTTGTGAGATTCAAAACGACAAAAAGTGTATGGGATGCGTTAATGTGACACCTGTGCTTGCGCAATCATTATTTGAACTCTGAACAGTTCAATTATCAATGAAACGATGTATTCTGATCCCTATATTTGTTTATTTGTGTTTAACAACTTCTCATTTCAATCCTTGTTCCATTTCAAACTCTAAATCGCTTTCTGGAAAGTTATACGCAAATTGATGCGTAAATGTAATCAGTTTAACGCGACAAACACTCCAGAACATCAACATATGCCTAACATACCTAAAATAACCTTTACATAACTTAGAAATAAGTTTTAAAGGGTTTGGTGTGGCAAAAACAAGTTTATTCTAACTCCGTGCTGGTCGTTCCGTTCGTCTTTCACTTGGCCGTTTTGATTGCTTGTAGTTTTATCGAGACGCTTTTGACAACGTGTCAACCAACAAAACCACGTCTCGACCCTGGTAACCTGACCGAACAGGAATCACCCAATGTTCAACCCGTTAACCGGTTCAAGTCGGTCGTTCTTGATTAACCCGAAATCAGTGGCCTCGTGGATAGGATCCAGATCTTGAGCCAACACATCACTAAGAACGAGTAGAGGTTAGAACGAGATCCGATGCTATCGGTTTGAGTGCATTGAGTGTAAAAGAGTTGAAAGAAAGTTAGAAACCATCTTTCAATGTTTTTTCACCTTGAATATGTTTTGATCTATGCAAGATCTTTGTTTGTTTGTTTGGAAATCGGTTAGATCTAAGTTGTTCTTGGTGGATTGAGGCCAAAACATGAAGTTCTTCAAGAACACATGATGACGTCATCCTAGAACACCTTGAATCTTGGTGATTTCATGGTTAAAATTTAAGATTTAAAAGATAGAAAGGTATAGGAGTGCGTGTAGATCAAGAAAGTAGAAGATTTTGGACGAGATCTTACCGGAATTGAGAGAAATCGAGCAAAAGGTGAGGAGCACGGACTGGTCGGTCAGAGAGTTGCCAAAAGTAGTAAGTATGAAAGTGAGATGGGTATTTATAGGATTCCAAAAGAGGAAAAGGTGGGTCGGTCGGATGACACCATACCCGGATGACAGGTCGGTCGGATGGCAGCCCGGTTGGATGGCAATCCGGCCGGCTGGCATCTGGTTCAAGTGTGCGGTGCGACGATTTTTGATGTTTCGATTACGATTGCGAGCGATGCGAATACGATAGAGTTTCCTATTCAAATTACTTTTAATCCCAACTACTCATATCGCGCGCTGTCTTTTCGCCACCAATTATCATACTATATCTACATACAATCATCCTTATTTCGTATTCGTTTTGCGATTGCGATTCGATTGATTACCACACATACCATAAATAAACATGCACAAGTAACACATAAGACACACACACGTATAATAATCACCAAAATGCGTAATTCGAGTTGCGAGCGTGATGTTGGTTAGATTAGTTCGATTAGCATTTAGTTGACCTTGTCGCATTGTTACTTCCTATCATTCACAGTCGTAAAGCGATCTGTAGTGGTAAATATTTGTCGATTGCTGCGATTATAATTAATTACTCCACATAATACAACTAACGTAAGACATAAAATAGTCTAACTATAAGTCAAAGAAGTCAAAATAAGGATTCAGCAAGGAGAGACAGATCGCAATTAGCAATCTTTTCTCTTCTTTGACTTCAATCTTGACTTTGACTTTGACTTTTGAAACACGGGGTGTTACAGCCTCCCCTAGTTGAGGGAATTTCGTCCCGAAATTAGGCCGAAGTCGTAGCAAACAACTGCGGATACTTTGTCTTCATGTCGCTCTCGAGTTCCCAAGTGAACTCTGCGCCTCGTTTGCCTTCCCTTCGGACTTTCACAATAGGAATGCGCAAGCGTCTGAGCTGCTTGGTCTGGCGATCCATGATTTCGAAAGGTTTCTCCACGAAGTGTAGTGTTTTGTTTATTTGGAGGTCATCGAGAGGTACAGTTAAATCATGTTCAGCCAGGCACTTTCGGAGGTTTGACACGTGGAAAGTCGGGTGGACGTTACTAAGTTCCTCTGGTAGTTCGAGTCTGTAGGCGACTTTTCCGATCCTTTCCAGAATCTTAAAAGGTCCAACATATCGAGGCACTAGTTTCCCTTTCTTGCCGAATCTGACCACACCCTTCCAAGGTGATACCTTTAGGAGTACGTAGTCGCCAACGTCAAATTCAAGGGGCTTGCGTCATCTATCGGCGTAACTTTTCTGTCGACTTCGAGCTTTCAACAAGTTGTCTTGAATTTGGAGGAGTTTGTCAGTTGTTTCTTGCAATAGCTCAGGACTGGTTAATTGCGAGTGACCGATCTCGTGCCATACAATAGGCGATCGACATCTTCTTCCATATAAAGCCTCGAATGGTGCCATTTGGATGCTGGTATGATAACTGTTGTTATACGAGAATTCGACTAACGGCAGGTATTTGTCCCAATTACCACCGAAGTCTATGACACACGAACGGAGCATGTCTTCAAGAGTACGAATCGTTCTCTCCGTCTGACCGTCGGTTTGAGGGTGGAATGCGGTACTCAGATTAAGCGTATTACCAAGAGCAGCTTGAAACGTTTCCCACAATCGCAAGGTAAACCGAGCATCACGGTTAGAGATAATGTCACGAGGCATCCCATGATTACAAATGATCTCGACGGTGTAGATTCGGGCTAATCGTTCCACCTTGTAGTCTTCCCGTATCGGCAAAAAGTGGGCTGATTTGGTCAAACGATCAACAACAACCCAAATGATGTCGTGACCTGATGACGTGTGCGGAAGCTTTGTTATGAAGTCCATAGCTATACTCTCCCACTTCCACATGGGGATTGGGGGTTGCTCGAGTAAGCCAGAGGGCCTTTGATGTTCAGCCTTGACACTTGCACAAGTCAGGCACTTCCCAACGTAGAGAGTAATATCCCTTTTCATACCCGGCCACCAGTACTTGTAACGAAGATCCTGGTACATTTTGTCGGCACCGGGATGAATAGAATACCAGGATTTGTGGGCTTCGTCCATCAAAATCTGTCGCAAATTTGTCCGCTTAGGGATCCAAATTCGGTCCAGGAAGTGGAATATCCCATTTGATTTATTCACCAGTTGAGCTCCGTCGTGATAGATTCGTTACTTCTTTAGAGTGCATTCATTAAAACAGGCGTGCTGGACTTCGTGAATGAGGGTTTCGAGATCATATTGGGCTTGGGTATCGCGAATGCTGAGCAAATAACTCCATCTACTAAGAGCGTCGGCAACGACATTTGCTTTGCCTAGGTGATAACGAATCTCACAGTCGTAATCGTTGAGTAGTTCTACCCATCGGCGTTGACACATATTAAGTTCTTTTTTATTAAAGATGTGTTGTAGGCTCCTATGATCGGTGAAGATCGTACACTTGGTACCATACAGGTAGTGTCGCCAAATCTTTAACGCAAAAACAACCGCGCCTAGCTCGAGATCATGGGTTGTATAGTTCTTCTCGTGGATTTTGAGCTGTCGAGACGCGTAAGCTATAACCTTGTCCCGTTGCATGAGGACACAACCAAGACCAAGGTTGGAAGCATCACAATAGACAATGAAACCGTCGTTTCCATCGGGCAATGTGAGAATAGGAGCATTGCAGAGCATGTGTTTGAGGGTTTGGAAAGCAGACTCTTGTTCATTTCCCCAAACAAAAGACCTATCTTTATGCGTAAAAGCGGTAAGCGGCGTAATCCAACTCTTAACTGCTTCAATCTTCGCGGGATCGACATGAATACCTTGACTATTGACAATGTGACCGAGGAATTGAACCTCCTCCAGCCAGAATTCAAACTTGGAGAACTTGGCAAAGAGTCAATTTCCCTGGAGTAGCTCAAGAACCAAACGTAGATGTTGCGCGTGTTCGGCTCTTGACTTGGAATAGATCAAGACATCGTCGATGAATACGATGACGAAACAGTCGAGATAGGGTTTACACACGCGATTCATCAGATCCATGAAAACCGCGGGTGCGTTGGTTAAACCAAAAGGCATAACAACGAATTCATAGTGGCCGTAACGAGTGCGAAAAGCGGTTTTGGGTATATCCTCCTCTTGAATGTGTAGCTGGTGGTAGCCTGAGCATAGATCGATCTTCGAGAAACACGTAGCACCTTGTAGCTGATCAAACAAATCGTCAATGCGGGGCAGGGGATAGCGGTTCTTGATGGTTAGCTTATTCAATTCCCGATAGTCGATGCACATCCGAAACGACCCGTCCTTCTTTTTGACGAAAAGGACCGGCGCGCCCCAAGGAGAGGTGCTCGGGCGAATGATGTCACACCCCGTTCTGCGGCGGAAGCACGAGGTGTGATCATGAAAGGTTCTCATTGCATACGAAAGGTAAACATACTACATGCTCAAAAATAACTTCAAACATTACATTACTGAAAACATATGTCAAGCGTTTACAACACGAGATAACATATTGTCTTAAAAGTTACAACTTTATTTAACGATAAACAAAGAGACATCCATGAGCATGAGTAAGACCACGCGCACATCCACCCTAGTTACCTGAAATACATGTAAGTTTTGGAAAAACGTCAACATAATGTTGGTGTGAATTCATGCAGTTTTTGTATCTCACGTTTGTATACTTTATATGAAAACATAGTTAGTGTCATGTATAAATCAAGTTTTCATAAATAAATCAAGTATTCATGTGTACACCACGTACTCATGTATAATTCACGTTTCTCTTGAGTACCCCACGTACTCAAGTATAATTCCCGTTTTCTTGAGTACCCCACGTACTCAAGTACAATTCAAGTTTTAGTATGGTATGAATTTTTATGTATACAAAGTATTCTTATAAGTATCAGGATTGTTAATGGGTTGCAAGGCCATTAACATGTGACACGACATAGGAAGTCACCAAACCTTAGGCATTTTTCTATTTGGCATATTCTGAGACACAAAAGCACCACTCGATACTTGTCCTCACCGAGAGTGTGGCTGCCTGACACCCGTTAGATCTAACCTTTTGTTCTGCGGTCTAGGTATATTGTTGATTAATGGTGCTTATGTACCCTATTCGTGACACGATTTCTCGTATCATTTCTCATAACGCATCATACTTGGTTCTCGTTCTCGCCAAGTGCGCTTCTTGTATTCTTATATCACATCACACTTGGTACTCGTTCTCACCAAGTGTGCTTCTTGTTATCATATCATTTGTTGAACATAATAATATTTGTAACATGTATTTCACCCCCGAAGTTATAAAACCAAAAACAGTTGAAGAAAAGGGGGAGCATGAACTCACAACTTTGCGTTCCTGTGCGTCGTAAACTTCACCGGATTTGCTTAATTAACGTCGTGACCTATACGCGTTTTCTTAACGTTAGTCACTAGACTTGCGTTGCACAAGTACAGTCACTCTCTTTTGTATTCGTATTGTTGTGTTAAAAATATTTTATATTTTTAATAAGTGTAACACCTCTCATTAAAATTTATAATTAGAATGATAATTAGTCAATAAGGAGACCCTAATTGAGACACCCAAGTAATTCCGCACTAACCCTAAAATTTTCAGAACAATCGGAATCAGGATCAGGGCCCCTAAAACTCAGGGGGGGTAAACCCTAGTTGATAATTATCAACAAAATTGCGTTGTACAGATGAAATTCGAATTTTTGATGATTCATGCAAGCTAGTCCCGAACTCAGCTAGTCTAGGTAAATAGACTGCACCCTTTACGGACCGTAAAGGAAAATGCCTTACGGACCGTAAGCATATGTGCTTCCCTTACGGACCGTAAGGATTGAAGCATACGGTCCATAAGCGAGACTATTTTCTGGCTATAAATAGCCGACCTTGGGACTTGAAATGAGAACTGAAAACGACGTTAAATTGCTGTCTGTGCGTCGAATTAGAGTCGTTATACTACAATTAAACACACACACTGCACTCGAATCGCTGCCGCAAAACAGGGTAATTACTCGATCGCTATTACTATTCATTTTCCGAGATCAATATATCCAAAGAATGCTTAAGTGCCGCCCACATTAGGGTTATACTTTGTCGTTCGTCCTTAAATCGATGAATGTTTAAGTATTGCACTTTGTCGTTCATTGTGAGAATTTGATCTCGTGAGTTATCGTGACTGCTGTATTGATCACTAACCCAGTTTTGTGTGCATTATTATTACTATTAGGTTAACGAGGCTAAATCATATTCTGTCCGTATTAAATCTGCAATGTGAGTCATTCTCTTTTTATTAAATGTTTTATAATACTCCTAGTTATTTTCAGAATTATAATTACAGTGATTAAGTTGATGTAATCACCAAATTACAGCCAGTATGTGGGGTATTGTGCACATTACTACGGTTTAAATCATTTTAGGTGGGCGAACCTAATTTTAATTGATTTACGTCATTCATTGGGGCAGCCAATGGTGATATGACCACAGTCACAGATCCGGTCGAGTGACAAATACTGTGGGTAGTTGGTTGATATCAGAAACATGCGTAAAAGATCTTAACACTGTGTATTAAAATAAATGTGTCATTTTCAGTAAAATGAATGATTCACTCAGTATTTCCCTGCTGACAAAACATTTTTCAAACATGTTTCAGGTGATCTACTGTAATTCAGGAAAAGTGCTGAGGAGCATTTCAAGCTTACGATAGTGGCTCAATATAAAATAAAGAAATATGTTTTGAAATAAATATTATCAGAAAAATCTTATTATTGTAAATTATCGGGGTTTTGTCCCGAGTTGTGAAATAAATAATCGAAAAAAGTTTTTAGCTTTAAAACGATCCTGATGTTAAAATTCCGCTGCTAAACTCAATTAAATAAATATCACGGGATTTCTGTCCCGCGGCTCCTGAAACGGGTCAAACCGGGTCGGGGGGCCGTGACAGAAATGAGGTGGTATCAGAGCCACTGAGTTAAGCTAATTAAGTATTTAACAGATACTTAATTTTCTTGATTACTATTATGTGATTATGTGTTTTATTAAACTGACTATTTGTTAGTTACAGTATGGGTAAGCAAAAGTTGCAAGATATCTATCTTAAATTAGATAGGTCAGTCTACGAAGAGGGAAGTTCATCCAAAACTAAATTTTCAAAGCTCCCTACAATTCCTGAAGAAGGAATATTTGTGCGGAAAGCACACTATGAGAAACCAATTTCTCCTAGAAAAAGGAATATGATTATTAAGAAAAGTAAGGAGCAAATACGGGAAAAGAGGATTAAAAAGGAAACCCAGGAGTTAATTAATAAATCACCTTGGGAAGATAAGCTAGATGAAAAATGGACAAATTTGTATATGCTAGCTACTATAGCAGAACATGCAAATCTTTAAATACCCTAAGTCTAGTAATAACACTTCTCAGCAAGTAAATAAATAAATCTGAGTGTGTTCTTTCCTGTTATTTTGTACAAATAGTATGAAATAAAACTTCGGTGTTATTTGTTAAACTTTGTTCCAAAGTTTTAACTTAGCATTTTTGTGCATTTTGCATATATGCTACACAGCATGAGCGAGATATCTGAAGCTTTTCAGAACCTCAATATGTACCCGGTGAATATAGAAGTTTCCCAAGAATTTACTGGATACTTTGCTGATGTGGACCAACCTGTAGAATTCCATGCTCCACCTTTGACAAAGCCAAAACGAAAGAAAAAGAAGAATTATGTGTGGGGACATCGTATCCGTAGGAAAAAGCCAGTCCCGAAACTTCCTAAAATAAACAATCCTTTAGAAATAGCAAAAGAAACTGGTAAACAGCCGGAAATGGAAATTGAAGTCGAGGAAGATACTAGGCAAATGGGGATACAGTTTGAGGAATATTCTAAAGATATAGAAATGGAAGTAGGACAAGGTTCTAGACCAACTCAGATAGAAATCGGAGAGAGCTCCAATCAAAACCAGAACCAGGAAATAACTTTTTAGGATGAAATAGATTTTCTGTTGGCAAACTGTGAAACTATTCAGCCTGTCAATACGAATGTTTTTACCTATCCTAGTGAAAATCCAATCCCTATGAATTTTGCACCAGCAATCCCAGAACCAATAGTCCACGCTCAACCTATCGAAATGGAAGAATGGTGGACAAATGATTGGCAATTTCAAAATATTGTCAACGACCCTTATTCCTTCCTTCCGCAATTCGATCCAGAACCCCTGCCTAATCCACCAATGAGCACTGAGAATATGGCTGAACTTCGCCATTTCGGTGAAGAGTTGATGGATGCAGGGAATAGAATTAGGGAGATAGGGGGACAAATTGCTTGGAAGTATGATGAAAGGGAAATGCGTTTTTAGAATAACAAATGGTGAGGGATAGGAGGATGGTAAAACTATAGTTGTGTAATAGTAAAAAGCAAAATCAGTCTGTAACATAACAAATAAAACTTTGTAAAATATCTGTGTGTAGTGATGCATACTATAACGGATATGAAATGGAATCGAGAAATCGATAGTTTTGACTTTATGTGCATTATGAATTGTCTGATTGTTTGTGTATAAATTGTTATTTATCAAGATACTAATAAAAAATTATTATATATTATCAGATGGCCAATAGTGGTAATGAACCGGTAAATGAAGCTAATCAGTCAGAGCAACATCCAGGGGATCAATATATGACTAGACAAGATATTGAAAATATTGTTGCTCAAGGGATAGCTAATGCTATTCCAGCATTTGTTGCTGCTGTGAAAAATCCAATCGAACCGCAACATATTATTCCTAGTAAACATACTATTGAGGATAACTTCAGTAATAGTATAAACAGGGGTAATAATCATGATAATGAATCCCGGCACACGCTGCTCCCTAAGAAACGGAAGGCTGCAACACCTGGTTGCACTTTCAAAGAATTTCTTGCTTGTAAACCCACTGAATTTGCAGGCAATGAAGGGGCGACTGCATCACTGCGTTGGTTAGAGAAAACCGAAGCAGTAATTGCAATAAGTAAGTGTGCCAGAGATGATCAGGTCATGTACGCATTGAATCTATTTAAAGAAGGAGCACTCGAATGGTGGAACACTGTGTTACAAGCTAAAGGAAGAAATAGGGCTTATGCCATGACTTGGGAAGAATTCAAGAATCTGTTTGAAAGAAAATTCTGTCCCGAGTATGAAAAGGAACAAATGGCAAATAGGTTCCTAAACCATCGGATGTTAGGTGTGGATTGTCGTGGTTATACTTCGACATTCTTCGAATATGCTAGAGTGGTACCTAACCTGGCTTCGCCAGAACCGGTACTCATTTCTCGCTATATTTGGGGATTAATTAGCGAAATTCGAAATATCGTTAAGGCTGCGAGACCTCGCACTATTGACGATGCAGTAGAATTAGCTAACACCCTAACTGATGAACTGATACGCACAAGAGATGAAGATAGGAAGAAGGAACTTGCTCAGAAAATTACCCAAGGATTCAGGATGGGTAATAATAGTAATTTCAACAGGGCAATCTTCAACTGTGCCATTCTTCAAAATTTGCAAAAAGAACCATTTTGGAAAATGTAATAGAATTTGCAATTTTTGCAAGACAACAGGACATCGTGAAGAAAACTGCAGAAAGAAATCCGTAATTTGTTATCATTGTGGAGAAGCCGGACACTTCAAAACCGAATGTCCTAAGTTAGCCAACCCAGTAGATAACAAACCTAAGTCAGCCGAAGGAGCTACTAAAAAGAATGCCAGAGCATTCCAGCTAACTACTCAAGAAGCAGAGCTCATTCCGGATGTCATAGCCGGTACGTTTTTGGTTCACAACGTTTATGCAAAAGTATTATTTGACTCTGGTGCAAACCAAAGTTATATAAATACTTCATTCTGTCAAGCTCTTAAGTTACCATTAACTACCGTTAGGCAGATTTTTACAGTCGAAACCGCAGATGGGAATTCTGTAAAAATCAATCAGGTTTTGCAAAAAGTAGAAATAGAACTCTCAGGTCATAAATTTATTTCAAACCTATTACCTATGAAATTAGCTGAATTTGATATTGTGTTAGGAATGGATTGGTTAATAGCCAACCATGCTCAAATCATTTGTGATAGAAATTCTATAGAAATTCAAGCACCTACTGGAGAAATAATCATGATTACAGGAGATAAACCTCGGAAGCCACTGAAGTTCATATCAGTAATGAAGGTTTCTAATTATGAACGAAAACAAGGAATAGTATATATGATTTCAGTAATCATTGTACTAAAGGAAAAGAACTTAAGGAAATTCCTGTAGCCTCAGAATACCCAGATGTATTTCCGGAAGATTTACCTGGGTTACCACCAGATAGGGAGGTAGAATTTAGGATTCATCTAATTCCAGGAACTACACCGATAGCCAAGGCACCCTATCGATTAGCTCCTACCGAAATGTTAGAACTAAAGAAGCAATTAGATGAATTACTAAGCAAAGGATTTATACAACCTAGTTCATCCCCTTGTGGTGCACCAGTGTTCTTTGTGAAAAAGAAAGATGGGTCGATGAGAATCTGTATCGATTATAGAGAGTTGAATAAGGTTACAATTAAGAATCGATACCCATTACCTAGGATTGATGATCTTTTCGATCAATTACAAGGCGCTAAATATTTTTCTAAAATAGACTTGCGCTCCGGATATCATCAATTAAAGGTTCAAGAAGAAGACATACCTAAAACTGCTTTTAGAACTAGGTATGGACATTATGAGTTTACAGTCATGCCCTTTGGATTAACTAATGCACCTGCAGCATTTATGGACATGATGAACAGGATCTGTAAACCATATTTGGATAAATTCGTAATTGTTTTTATAGACGATATACTTATTTATTCAAAAAGTCAAGTTGAACATTGTCAGCACTTGCATGCACTCTTAACTTTGTTAAGAAAAGAAAAGTTGTATGCTAAATTCTCAAAGTGTGAATTTTGGCTACAAGAAGTGCAATTCCTAGGACACATGGTAAATCACGAAGGTATTCATGTAGATCTTGCTAAGATAGAAGCAATTACCAATTGGAAGGTTCCGCAAACTGCAATGGAAATTAGAAGTTTTATAGGTTTAGCTGGGTATTATAGACGGTTTATTAAGGATTTTTCCAAGATAGCTACACCATTAACTAAGCTAACCTGTAAAGCCACTAAGTTTGAGTGGGGACCTAAACAAGAAGAAGCCTTCAGAATTTTAAAACAGAAATTAACCAATGCTCCAATCTTAGCCTTACCCGAAGGAACAGAAGATTTTGAAGTATATTGTGATGCTTCAAAATTAGGATATGGATGCGTGTTGATGCAACGCAAGAAGGTAATTGCGTATGCTTCCAGACAATTGAAAAAGCACGAAGAAAACTATACGACTCATGATTTAGAATTAGGAGCTATAGTTTTTGCCCTTAAAATATGGAGACATTATCTGTATGGAAGTAAGTTTACTGTTTATACAGATCATAAGAGTTTAAGGTATATATTTGGGCAAAAAGAATTAAACATGAGGCAAAGAAGATGGATGGAAATCCTGAGTGATTACGACTGTGATATTCAATATCACGAAGGAAAAGCAAACGTAGTCGCAGACGCCTTAAGTCGTAAGTATCATGAGAAGCAAAGGCGAGTCCGTGCTCTTAGAATAAATCTACAAGTAGATTTAATGGAACAATTAAAGGAAATTCAGGAAACGGCAATCAAGGACGATGCCGAAGAAATGAAAGGTTACCTAAAAGAATTAGAACAAGGAAATGATGGAATTTGGAAATTCCACAAAAGCAGAATTTGGGTACCTAAACAAGGAAATTTAAGATCAAAGATTTTAGAGGAAGCTCATAAATCTAGGTATACTATACATCCAGGAAACAATAAGATGTACCAAGATTTAAGAAAGAATTTTTGGTGGATAGGAATGAAAAAGGATATAGCCGAATACGTATCTAAGTGTTTAACCTGTTCACAAGTTAAAGCCGAACATCAGAAACCTTCAGGTCTGCTACAACAGTTAGAAATGCCTGTATGGAAATGGGAACTCATAACAATGGACTTTGTTACTAAGTTACCCAAAACCAGGAAAGGTAATGATGCCATTTGGGTGATCGTTGACCGATTAACCAAATCCGCTCATTTTCTACCAATAAAGGAAACCTTTAACATGGAAAGGTTGGCCAAGTTGTACGTAGATGAAATAGTATCCTTACACGGAGTTCCACTCTCCATTGTATCGGATAGAGATAGTCGTTTCACTTCCCGTTTCTGGACAAGTTTCCAAGAATCAATGGGAACCCGACTGAATCTGAGTACTGCATATCATCCACAGACGGACGGACAAAGTGAAAGGACGATCCAAACCTTAGAAGACATGCTCCGAGCATGTGTAATTGACTTTGGAGGTAATTGGGATAACCAATTACCATTAATCGAATTCTCCTATAATAATAGTTATCATTCAAGTATCGAAGCCGCTCCATTCGAAGCACTGTATGGACGCAAGTGAAGAACTCCCGTATGTTGGGCAGAAATAGGAGAAAGTCAATTATCAGGTCCAGAAATCGTGCAAGAAACCACAGACAAGATAACTCAAATCAAGGAAAGATTGAAAACAGCCAGAGATCGCCAGAAAAGCTATGCAGATAATCGTCGAAAGCCACTCGAATTCCAGATAGGAGACAAAGTACTTTTGAAAGTATCTCCTTGGAAAGGAGTAGTACGATTCGGTAAGAAAGGAAAACTGAGTCCCAGATATGTTGGACCATTCCCAGTGATTCAACGAATCGGACCAGTTGCTTATCGCTTACAACTACCAGAAGAACTAGCTGGAGTACATGATGTATTTCATGTATCCAATCTTAAGAAATGTCTATCAGACGAATCCTTGGTAGTACCTCTTCAAGATGTAGAGGTAAATGAAAAGCTGAAATTCATAGAGAAACCCTTACAAATAGAAGATCGAAAAGTCAAGTTTCTCAAAAACAAGCGACTAGTATTGGTGAAAGTCAAATGGAATTCAAAAAGAGGATCAGAATATACTTGGGAACTGGAGTTAGAAATGAAGCGGAAATACCCTCATCTATTTCAATAAATCTCGAGGACGAGATTTTTCCTAAGGTGGGGAGGATGTAACAACTCTCATTAAAATTTATAATTAGAATGATAATTAGTCAATAAGGAGACCCTAATTGATACACCTAAGTAATTCCGCACTAACCCTAAAATTTTCAGAACAATCGGAATCTGGATCAGGGCCCCTAAAACTCAGGGGGGTAAACCCTAGTTGATAATTATCAACAAGATTGCGTTGTACAGATGAAATTCGAATTTTTGATGATTCATGCAAGCTAGTCCCGAACTCAGCTAGTCTAGGTAAATAGACTGCATCCTTTACGGACCGTAAAGGAAAATGCCTTACGGACCGTAAGCATATGTGCTTCCCTTACGGACCGTAAGGATTGAAGCATACGGTCCGTAAGCGAGACTATTTTCTGGCTATAAATAGCCGACCTTGGGACTTGAAATGAGAACTGAAAACGACGTTAAATTGCTGTCTGTGCGTCGAATTAGAGTCGTTATACTACAATTAAACACACACACTGCACTCGAATCGCTGCCGCAAAACAGGGTAATTACTCAATCGCTATTATGATTCATTTTCCGAGATCAATATATCCAAAGAATGTTTAAGTGCCGCCCACATTAGGGTTATACTTTGTCGTTCGTCATTAAATCGATGAATGTTTAAGTATTGCACTTTGTCGTTCATTGTGAGAATTTGATCTCGTGAGTTATCGTGACTGCTGTATTGATCACTAACCCAGTTTTGTGTGCATTATTATTACTATTAGGTTAACGAGGCTAAATCATATTCTGTCCGTATTAAATCTGCAATGTGAGTCATTCTCTTTTTATTAAATGTTTTATAATACTCCTAGTTATTTTCAGAATTATAATTACAGTGATTAAGTTGATGTAATCACCAAATTACAGCCAGTATGTGGGGTATTGTGCACATTACTACGGTTTAAATCATTTTAGGTGGGCGAACCTAATTTTAATTGATTTACGTCATTCATTGGGGCAGCCAATGGTGATATGACCACAGTCACAGATCCGGTCGAGTGACAAATACTGTGGGTAGTTGGTTGATATCAGAAACATGCGTAAAAGATCTTAACACTGTGTATTAAAATAAATGTGTCATTTTCAGTAAAATGAATGATTCACTCAGTATATCCCTGCTGACAAAACCTTTTTCAAACATGTTTCAGGTGATCTACTGTAATTCAGGAAAAGTGCTGAGGAGCATTTCAAGCTTACGATAGTGGCTCAATATAAAATAAAGAAATATGTTTTGAAATAAATATTATCAGAAAAATCTTATTATTGTAAATTATAGGGGTTTTGTCCCGAGTTGTGAAATAAAATAATCGGGAAAAGTTTTTAGCTTTAAAACGATCCTGATGTTAAAATTCCGCTGCTAAACTCAATTAAATAAATATCACGGGATTTCTGTCCCGCGGCTCCTGAAACGGGTCAAACCGGGTCGGGGGCCGTGACACTGAGTATCTTACTTATATTATTTTCTCAAAAATTAATATAAGTATCTCGTGTTTTGCACTTTCCACCCGAATTATGTATCTTGTATATTGTAAGTGTATTTTTATGTTTATACTCCTCATGAGTATTTGGTGTATTTTTAAGTCTTAATACACTGGCACGTATAACACATACTATATACATTTAGCACAAAAGTTGGTGATCAAGTAATATATATTCTAAATATATATTTAACAAGTTTCGTTTACGAAAACCCACCTCCGACACTTGGAAATTTTGTAACAAAATATATTCATAACACTTGTCGTAAAAATATTTCCAAGTGTTATATTTCTGGAAAAATTTCGCCAGAGTTTCCTCTGTAACTGGAGGTGGCCACGCTTTCTAGCGTATCATTTTCTTTTCAAAATTTAATCAATAATTTTCCCAACATCAACAAACAATATTTCAACATCAACCAGTCAAAAATATACATAAATCGCGAACATATGAACTTGTGGGTTATGTAAAAGTGTGTAGTAACTTTCCATTATTTTTAGTAGATCTTTCCATCTTTATAAATAAAGTCGGTTCCTTGTGATCTTTATTCTTGAAGAAAATACATTTTTACAACTTCTAGGTCAAATATTACAAAAATAATTCTTTGTTAAAACCTTCGTTACACAAGTGTCTGCACACTTGTTTGTTCACAAAAACACCTTTTGTTTATGAAAGATCCGGCATTAAAACATGATTTCATCATACACTTGGTTCTTCGAAAATACCACTTGTAGATCTTTAGATCTACTAGTTTAGAAATTCATTTTATAAGAAAAATTACTTTTACACAAGTTCATGTTATTATGTAGTAGTGTTCATCATCTAGTCCTTTTCATATTTTAACATACACTAGCTCATGTTCTATGAACATGACCTAGCCGGGTTAGATGACGATCTGAACTACTACTAGTACCAAACAACACAAAATAATCATAACAAAACAAGTTTAACAAGTTTTACATCATTACTTTCTTTTTATCCATCAAGTTCATCATTTTACAAGACTTTTAGTTTGAGATCTTTAGTGTTCATGATTTTCAACCGACAAATCTCTTATTAACCACTCTAGACAAGATCAAGAAGGTGTTTAGAGTCACTTACTACTAGCTCGTGGCTAGGGAAGAAACTAGGCGAAAAACGGGTGGTTAATAGCGTTGTGGTGAGGTCCTTGGCAAACCGTAAGCACCGGGCTTCCTTATGCGTGATCCTTCACCCTTGTATGTGCTTGAAATAGCAAGATCGAAATCGAAAAGTGGTGGTGGTGTGGGCTTGGTGGTCGGCCGAGATATCTAAGAGAGGAGAGGAGAGAGTTGATTTTTGTTTAAGTGTTGTTTGTGAATGTGATAACCCCTTAGGCCTTTTTATAATCCACCAACTCTAATTGTCCAAGAGATATTATGTATGGAAGATATTAGGCAATGGGATTAAAATAATCAACTTTGTAAGGAGATGTCCCCCATGGGGAGCCGAACTCGGTTAGAGAGGGGGGGGGGGGGTTCATGGTTGATTTTCAACTAGTTAGTTATGGTTTAGTTAGTTAATTGGAAGGTTAAACCGTTTACTAGTGTGTGGTGTTTTGGAATGGGTGTTAGGGTATTCGGGGACCCTAACTGGCTCAGAAAAAGAAAAACAATGTCAATGACAATATTTTCATGTTCCGGGTAAAGTCTGGTTGTTCGGTTGGATACTGATCCGTTAAAGCGCCAAATTGCACCTTTTAGTGTCTTATAAGTACCCTTTTGTAATACTTTCGATTTCCGTCACTTAGGGAATATTCTGGATGATAAAACGACATTTCTGCACGATATTTATGTTGTTAAAAGCTGTTTAGAGCTGAATTTTATAAATTTCTGCACTTAAAGTGCGTTTTGGGTGCTTTTTAGTGCTTATTTTTGCTTCCGCAATGTCGATATATATTAACCCTTGTATGTATTCTTGGGTTTTAATGTAATCTTGTCATTGGACCTACAACTAGGCTCCAATTTTAATGTCTGACTGCTTTCTGCAGTTCTGTTGACACAGTGTGTCTTACCAGTGAGTTTACTAGTATTTCTGACGCAACGCTCTCGTTTATGCATAAAGCAATATTTTGTAGTATACAATGTGCATGAATTCACTTATTTAGCATGTAATCAGTCAATACTGACATTTAAGCACATGATTACAGTCATTAAATAATAATTAAAGTGTACGAAAGTTACCGGTTTTGTGCCAGTTGTCACAGTCTCCCCCCGTTAAAAGAATTTCGTCCCGAAATTCATACTGAACTAACTCTCGCAGGAGTCTTCTTGAATAGGTGGGGATACTTTTCCTTGAACTGGTCTTCGCGTTCCCATGTGTATTCGGGCCCATGCTTAGAGTTCCAACGTACTTTGACAAGTTTCACACTGCTCCTCCTGGTCTTGTTGACCTTCCAGTCAGTAACCTCGACGGGTTGTTCTGTAAATTGGAGGGCATCGTCAATATGCACTTCATCTGCAGGGATGATCACGTTCTCTTGTGTTGGACTCTTCTTGAGGTTGGACACATGAAACGTATCATGTACTCCATTAAGTTCTTCCGGTAACTCCAACTTGTACGCCACGGTACCAATTCTTTCCAAGATTCTGAATGGTCCGATGTATCGTGGATTCAGCTTCCCACGCTTTCCGAATCTGGCTACGCCCTTCCAAGGTAAGACTTTTAACAACACTTTGTCTCCCACCTCGAATTCTAATGGTTTTCGTCTTTGATCAGCATAGCTCTTTTGTCGATCTCGAGCCGCCTTAATGCGCTGTCGGATCTACGCAATCTTGTCGGTTGTCTCTTGTACAAGTTCAGGACCAACCATACATTTGTCACCAGCGTTTGCCCAACATAAGGGCGATCGGCACTTGCGGCCATACAGAGCTTCGAACGGCGCGGCCTTTATGCTTGTATGATAACTGTTATTGTAGGAAAACTCAACTAAAGGTAGGTGAGTATCCCAGCTGCCGCCTAGATCCATGACGCATGCGCGAAGCATATCTTCTAACATTTGTATTGTCTGTTCGCTCTGGCCGTCTGTTTGTGGATGGAATGCCATGCTTAGATCTAATTGAGATCCAAAGGCTTCCTGAAAGGATTGCCAGATCCTTGAGACAAAGCGTCCATCTCTGTCTGAAATAATTGAGATAGGCACTCCATGACGCGTCACAATCTCCTTCAGGTATATTTCAGCAAGCTTTCCAGTGCTATCCTTCTCTCAGATTGGTAGGAAATGCGCTGACTTCGTCAATCGATCAACTATTACCCATATCATATCGTGCCCTCTCGGGGTCCTGGGTAATTTTGTTATGAAGTCCATCGAGATTTGCTCCCACTTCCACATGGGGATCTCTGGTTGTTGTAGTAGGCCAGACGGTTTCTGATATTCAGCCTTAACCGTAGCACAGGTTAGACATTTTCCAACATGAACAACAACATCGCTTTTGAGTCTTGGCCACCAATAGTATTCTCTTAAGTCTTGATACATCTTGTCCGATCCTGGATGGATTGAGTATCTTGATTTATGCGCTTCATCGAGGATGACTTCTCGTAGGCCACCATAGAGCGGAACCCAAATACGCTTTTTAAAGTATAAGGCTCCCTCTTCATTTGGCACCATGTACTTTAATACACCCTGGAGGTATTCAGCTTTACGGTTTTCCATCTTGAGGGCTTCTTGTTGTACGTCACGAATACCTGTAGTGAGGTTCGTTTGAATAGTCATTTCCAATGCTCGAACCCTTAGGGTCTTAACCCTCTCTTTCTGACTTAAAGCATCCGCTACAATGTTTGCCTTTCCAGGATGGTACTTAATCTCACAGTCATAATCATTTAACAGCTCGACCGATCGCCGCTGGCGCATGTTCAGTTCCTTCTGATCAAGTATGTGTTGCAGGCTTTTGTGATCTGTGAAGATTGTACATCGAGTACCATATAGACAGTGTCGCCAGATCTTCAAGGCAAATACTACCGCACCCAGCTCCAAGTCGTGCGTGGTGTAGTTTCTTTCATGCACCTTCAATTTCCTTGAAGCGTAAGCGATGACTTTCTGGCGTTGCATGGGCACGCATCCCAAACCTTGTCGTGAAGCGTCGCAGTATACCACGAAGTCTTCCGTGCCTTCGGGTAGTGACAGTATTGGTGCATCGCATAGCTTGTTTTTTAGTAGCTGAAAGGCTTCTTTCTGTTTAGCACCCCAGTCGTACTTCTTGTCTTTCTGCGTAAGAGTCGTTAGCGGTTGAGCTATCTTGGAGAAATTCTCGATGAATCGCCGGTAATAGCCCGCTAAGCCCAAAAATTGCCGAACTTCAGTCGGGGTTTTGGGAGCTTCCCAATTCTTTATGGCTTCAATCTTGGACGGGTCTACATGAATGCCCTTCTCATTCACCACGTGACCAAGGAATTGTACTTCGCGAATCCAGAATTCGCACTTTGAGAACTTTGCATACAATTTCTCTTTCTTTAGTAGTTCCAGTATGGTTCTGAGGTGTTGCTCGTGTTCTTCTTTTGTTCGTGAGTAGATCAGGATATCATCGATAAATACAATCACGAATTTATCGAGATATGGTTTGCATACGCGGTTCATCAGATCCATAAATACCGCTGGCGCGTTCGTCAGCCTGAATGGCATCACAAGAAACTCGTAGTGCCCATATCGTGTTCTGAAAGCAGTCTTTGGTACGCTTTCTTCTTGTATCCTTAACTGATGGTATCCAGATCGAAGATCGATCTTGGAATAGTAGCTTGACCCTTGCAACTGATCAAATAAGTCATCAATCCTCGGTAGCGGGTACCGATTCTTGTTTGTGAGCTTGGTCAGTTCTTTGTATTCGATACACATCCGCAGAGTCCCATCCTTTTTCTTCACGAACAATACTGAGCTCCCCAAGGCGAGAAGCTTGGCCTTATGAATCCTTTATCCAACAACTCCTGGAGCTGTGTAGATAACTCTTGCATTTCGGATGGTGCAAGTTGATAGGGTGCCTTGGCTACAGGAGCGGCTCCTAGAACCAAGTCTATACGGAATTCGACTTGTCGTTACGGAGGCAATCCTGGCAAATCTTCGGGAAAAACATCAGGAAATTCCCTCACCACAGGAATGTCTTCGAGCTTCGGCTCCTCAGCCTTCTTATCTACAACGTGTGCTAGGAAGGAAACACATCCTTTCCTTAAGCACTTCTGTGCCTTCATGCAGCTGATGATTCGAAGAGGCGCGTTTCGTCTTTCTCCATGTACGATGAGAGTTTCATCATTCGCCAAAGGGATGCGAATGATTTTCTCATGACAAATAACTTCAGCTTTGTTCCTGGACAACCAGTCCATTCCGACTACTACATCGAAGCTACCCAATTGAATAGGTAAGAGGTCGATGCTAAATCTTCGTTCACCAAGTTCTAGTGTGCATCCTCTAACAACTTCGCCCGACTCAACAAGTTTACCATTGGCTAATTCTATGGAGTATGGAATATCCAATCTACTAGACTCTATCCCAAGCGTACGTTTAAATTCCACAGACATGAAACTATAATCAGCACCAGTGTCAAATAATACGGATGCAAAGTGATTGTTAACGAGAATCGTACCGGTGACCACGTTAGGGTCCTCGCGTGCGTCCTTTGCTCCAATCACAAAGGCTCGAGCCTGAGCATTGTCTTTCTTTGGGCAGTCTTTCATGAAATGATCATTGCTTCCACAACGGAAGCATCCTTGGTTCCGCCCCTTCCCGTTACCGTTCTTGTTACCAGCACCATTTCCATTTCGATTCTTTCCCTTACCCCAACAGTCTTCCGTTTGATGACCCAGTCTACCACATTTGTCGCACCTTGGAATGCGACAAGCTCCATCATGATGATACTTACATTTTTGGCACTTAGGCATGGTGCCTTGGTATCCTTTGGCTGCAGTATTTGCCTCCTTAGGGAGGTTGGTGTCACGTTTCTTATTGGAACCCTTGTTGTTGCGAGTTGCTTGATTCAGGTTTGCATGTTTCCTTTTCTTGTCACCGGACGACTCAACATGCGTCTCGGTGTTTTCTGTCGGGTTCAGTGATAGCTTCTGCATGCGAACACAGTCTTCAGTAAGGCTGACAGCCAGAGTTACAGCCTCAGTGATTGTTTGGGGTTTGGCTGAGGTCACCATGCCGCGGAATTCTGGGGCCAGTCCCCAAATGTAGCGTTCAACACGTTTGAATTCCGGAGTCACCATGTAGGGAATCACCCTAGACAAATCATGGAATCTTCGAGTATACCCAGTGATGTCAGCACCTACCATTGTCAAGTGCCAGAACTCTGTCTCCAATCTTTGGAGTTCGGCACGAGAGCAGTACTTCTTCAGTTCATCCCAAGTCATGTCGTACGCGGCTTCATCACCCAGCGTTTGAACTTGCAAATTCCACCATGTTAGTGCTTCATCGACAAACAGCCCAGTAGCGAAAGTGACTTGCTGATCCGTGGTACACTTGCTCATGTGGATAGTGGCTTTAGTCTTCTTCGTCCAACGCATAAACGCTACTGCTCCTACCAGTGCCATCGTAGTTCATTGGTTTGCAGTCGAGGAACTGCTTGAGGGTGTAGCCTTGGGCTGCGTTTCCTCCAGATGAATCTCCCTGTCCGTTACGCCTAGCATTGCTTGGTCCTCCACTGTCTTGAGTACGGTTCGCCTCGTACTAGGCGATAGCAGTAGAGATCCTTTCTTCCAGTAGAGCATTCAGCTGTTCAGCAGTTCTTGGCAGTGGGGGAGGAGGAGGTTGATCATCATTCCGAGCATTCACAGCTTTCCTGGGTGCCATGTTCTGACAGAACATAACACAACAGGGTTAACCATTTGTTTGATGTCGTCGTACTAAACAGTAGTAGCATATATATTCACAGGTATATACCACTTAAGTGACATCAAACAATTATTACTCTAGCAGAGTACTTAGTAGGCTTGCACTGAGGGAATCCACACGTGACAAGACTTGCTATGGTTTCTGTGCACTGAATTCCATAATTATGTATGCATCCATAATTACGTAACTCCTTGCACAGTCCACACAGTTCGTTTCATCCTCGTATTTCTTCCTTCAGATGGGCCATCGTTTCCAGGTAAAGTCACGTATATTTGTGACATTCTACCTCTAGCATGTGTAAATATCAATTATCACACATATTTGCAAGTAATTCCTCAGTTAAAGGCAAGTGCTACTCCTGTGACCCTAAGTCTCGTAGTGTCTTTTCTAGACTCATGTAAACAGTTTCAGGCAGTGGATGTCGCAGGAAGTTTTATGCAATGAAAACACTTTGAAAAATCATTTTCGTGAAAGGATCCTAGAGATTGTAGACTAGACTCGAGAAGGAATCCTGTGTTGGTGCACTACATCTGTTGATTTCGTCTTGGATCAAGTCTTACATTGTATTATATAGATTAGGGCTCAATATACGAGAAAATAGGAGAATGTATGTGTTTTAGGAAGAGGTTTCGCTTGTAGGGACATATGCTAGAGGTTCCGCTTCAACGGTAAAGCTGAAGGTTTCGCTTATTTGTGCATGTCACTTGAAGCGAAACCTGAACACCTATATAAACCTGATAAGCGAAATCATTTAAAACGTTGGACGAATTCCATACCGAGGTGCTGCCGGTGTGACGTTTGAGCTGTAATCATTGTCAAACCAATAAAACAGTAGATTAAAGTGAAGAACAAGCTATTTCTATCCGTGTTTCTTGTAATTCCGCACCTGAAACATAGAAGAACGCCTTTGAACGACTCATATAGGTCGAGATCACGATCCTACAATTGGTATCAGAGCTTGGGAGGAGGTTTTCTACAGAAATTAGCTGGATTTCATCTTGTTTTCTTACTTCTATATCTTCTTTTATCATTTCAGAAAGTTGTGACGGTCAGAATTGGTTCAAAATTGCACAGATTGTGTGTTAGTGGACGTTAATAAACCCTGGAAAGTTTCATGCCAAAATACGGACTAAAAATGGATAAAATCACCTTCGGACTTAGTTTCGCTCCAAGGGACACTTGATAGTTTTGCTTGAAAGGTTCCGCTTCAAGTGCAATTTGGGTCTTCGCTTGAGTTGTTCCGCTTCAAATTCATCAGGGTTTCCGCTTTAAGGTTCCGCTTCAAAGACAGTTTTGGTGTTTCGCTTATAGGTTTCGCTTCTAGTGCACATCTGTGGTTTCGCTTATTGTTACATCAACAGTTCCGCTTCTAGTGCACATTTGTAGTTCCGCTTATTTGAACATTTTGGTTTCGCTTATTCGTCACTGTTCTTGGAATATGTGTTAAGTCAATATGGATACCGAATTCTACAACGCATTTGCAACACCGTCTACTCCAGCTGCGATTTCTCAGGCCATGAACTTAGCGAACGAGACCGGAACCACCTAAAAGCTCCCGAAATTGATGAGTATCGAAGAATATTATGGGTGGAAAGATCGATTCGAGAACTGGGTTCAGGCAAACCATCTTAGATCATGGGAGTGTATATTGAAGAAGTATGTGTTACCTCGAACAGAATTGCAGGTCATCAAACAGTTATCAGAATTTACGGATCAGGAACGAGTTATGTACAAAGCAGAAAAGATGATGATCAGTCTGTTGCAACAAGCGATCAAAGAAGATATATTCATTTTGTTACAGCACGACAAGACTGCAAAGTCAATCTGGGATGCTTTGCGTGTTAAGTTTGAGGGTAGCGAGAACATGTTAAAAAGCAAAAAGGCATTGCTAAAGAAAGAGTTTGATTTGTTTAGCAGTCTACCGGGTGAAGACACAATGAAACTGATCGAACGTTATTGCCACTTAGTGCGATCCATGTCTATGTTGAGCATTACAAAAGATCGTGAGGAGTGGGTGGACAAGTTAGCTGATGCGTTACCAAAGAAAGAGTGGGGAACATATCTGATGATTCTGAAAAACACGGGTGTTTATGATGGGTTGACTATATCTCAGTTTATTGAAAAGATTGAAAGTCAAGATCTGGAACAGCAGAAGATTGCTAGGATGAACAGTTCGAGTGGTCAACAGGACGTGAAAATGTACTACAAAGGTAGTATTCCGGCTCCAGAATCTGAGAGAAGTTCGAAAATCCAAACTGCATTCAGTGCTGGGGATTCATCAGAAAAAGCTTATCAGGGTTCAAGTAAAAGTAGCAGCGGATTCTCATCATTTCCGAGTGTCAATCCTAAAGAATCAAACACAAGTTTTCAGTCTCAGAGTACTAAAACTGGGAATGGTTACGTGATTCAGTGTAACATCGCTCTAAATCTTCCAGAAGGTCAAAGCTTCTCAGAGGACACTTCTAAAGACCACATGGCTCTACTTGGTTCTGTTTTGTTATCATATGAGGGTCTTGTAGCTGGTCGGATCGGGAATCTCATGCTCACAAAAGAGGATTACGATCAAATAGACGCCAAAGAGATGGAACTTATGGATATCAAATGGTGTGTTGCTAGTGTTCTTCGTCGTGCTGAAAAGTTCAAAACGATTACCGGGAGAAATGACTTTCTTGATGCTCATGTATCTACTTTAGGTTTTGATAAATCTAAAGTTACTTGTTTTCGATGCAGGGAGAAAGGCCATTTCAAACAGGAGTGCAAGGGTAGAGAAGCTAGCGGTGCACAGAATCCATTCGGAAAAGACGACTACTACCGGAAAGCCATCTATCAGCAGGTTGGTCAATCACAAGACTCACAGACGGCTCATGGTAGGAAGATTGAACATTCTAAGAGAGCATGTTTAGTGGATTTCAACTGGAGCAACTACATATCTCCTGATAGCAAAGCCTGTATAGTTGATCAAGATGATGAGAGACTACCTGAAGGCTTCAGCTGGGATATGTTTGTTGATGAGAAAGGAGAGTTCAAAGCTTTCATCGCCAAGATTGTCAGAGAGCCAGACATGTTTGCTACCTGGATGAAGTCTATTGGAGTAAATGTGAAGAGTGAGGATGAAAAGTCTGCTACGTCTGATGAAAATTCAGATAGTGTTGATGAACTTTCATAAAATGTTGAGGAAATTTCAGAGAATTCAGATGAGAGTGTTCAAAATGTTGCTAGTTCTGAAAAAGAAGTTGTATTTGATCAAACACCATCTGATTCTAGTGTCTCAGATACTGATTCTGAAAATTCTATAAAGTTTGATCAATCACCAGTTGATAGTAGCAGTGATGATGAGGAAGAGAAACACATAAATATTGCAAAATCTCATCTTTCTCCTGAAAGTTTTCATTTCTATTTTGCAGAACGCCTGGAGAAGCTGAAGGAGAAAAGAGCTGCTAAAGAACAACAAAAGAAATCTGAAGATGATGATCAAAATGTTGAAAGTGTTGCTGAGAAGATTACTGAAGTTAAGAAAGTAATTGAAGCTGAAAAGGTGAAAGAAGAAGAAAAGGTGATTGAAGTTGTGAAAACAATCGAAGTTGAAAAGATTGTTGAAGTCGTCAAGCCTTGCATGAAGTGTTTGGAAGCTTGCAAGGAATGTGCAGCAAAAGACGACATCATTACTGAGTATGAGAAGAAGAAGGAGCAGTTATTGTTTAACCTCAACTATGTGAAAGAGTCGTACGATGTCTTGAACAAAACAGTAACTGGTCTCCAAAAGACAAATTCAGAAAGAGAACAAGCACTGACGATGATGAATGCAGTCATGATGTCAAAGCAAAAAGCCATAAATTTTTATATTGAAGAGAGTGCTAAATGGAAGCAAGAGTTGGAGACAGAAAAGATCGAGAATGAGAGAATTAGACGTTTGTTACAAAGTTATTCTAGTTCTGATTATCTCATTGATCGTATTTACCCAACTGTTATAGGAATGGAAGCTTTTCAAGATGAGAAGCAAAAGAAGAAGAAAGACTGTGGTAAGAAATCGACTGTTAGTTATAACAAGTGTCCGCCTCCAATTTGGGAAGGGTACTCTCCTAGAAAACCAAACGAGGAGCAACTTGAGAAAGCAGTCAATATAAAGCTAAAAACCGACACAACTGACGTTTTACCAGATAACATTGATGTCACGTTTACCTCGTCCGATACTGATCATGAGTCTGAGTTAATCAAAAAGGTGGTCGATCAAGTGTTGGATACTGATGAGGAATCTGAGTCAAAGTCTGAGTCTGGAAAGTCAAATTTGTCAGTCAACAGGGAAAATTCGTCGGTTAAACAGTCTTATAGTAAGGAATTTTTGTTATCAAAGGCAAATTTGAATGATGAAACATTCGAAGTAGTTTATACTTTGAATGGTTCTGACAAATTATATTACAACAAAGAGTTCCCAATAATGAGTATTAAAACGGAATTGATTAACAAAACTTTCAAACTAATAGAGATTAATATTCCTGAACTGAAAGTTTTTAAATATTTTGAAAAATCTAAAAAATATACTTCAAGAGTTCAACAACGTCTAAACAAGAAAAAGGGTTACAATTCTGGTCCTGGTTTTCAAAAGAAACCTAACCAAAATCGTAGCTACAAAAAGAAAGGACATGGTTTTGTTCCATCAGAAAATCATAAAAATGATAAAAATTCTAAAACAAAAACAAAATTTGTGTCAGGTGGAAGCTCAGATGTGGAACAGAAGAAACCATTTTCGAGACAGTCAAACCAAGAGTTTCTTGCTGAGAAGAGAAAGAATGGAACTGAATGGTGTATCAAAGAGAGACTAGAACCTGTTACAAGTGCAATAAAGCTGGTCACATTGCATGGAATTGTTCAAAGAATGCAAAAATAAAACAGGAAGTTTCTCAGAAATTAAAAGAAAAAGTGGTTGATATTGAACCACCAGCTGAAAAACTTAAAGTTTTTGAAAATTCAACTTATGAGGTTGGTGAATGTTCGAAGAAGAATATGTATGAAAAGAAAGGAAAAGACAACCAAATGTGGGTGATTAAGAAAAGTGATGTGAATGTCGGCGATGAATCTGGTTCCACAAAGCCAGAAGAGCCACATGTTGAGGAGAAAATTTCAGTAAATGATGATGAATTTCCATCGCTGAAATTTGAAGAAGTTAAAAAGAAAATTGGAAAAGTTGATATCTCGAAACAGTTTTACACTGAGAAAAATGAATTTGATGTCGAGAAAACTTTTAATGGAAGTGTAAAGAAAATTTTTGGGAAAATGCTGAATGGGAAAGCAAAGGGGGTTAAAGACTTCTATGCAACTAAAAAGGCAACATATAACCCCACTGCGCAAGAACTAAAAGCCATCAAGTCTGAAAAGACTTGGATGGAAGTCTGCTTTCCATGATAGTCTTAGGACTATGCCGGAGATCCCAAGTTTATATCGTGGATCATGAATCGGCATCATTCATGTTTTGATGATTGTGTATGAAAATTTTTGAATAGTGTTTGAATGTTTACAGGTTGTATGACTACGCCGGAGCTTCCAGGTGAGTAAGTGCGAAGCAGGAATCGGCATCTTGATTGAACATGTAGACGTAATATTCCTACATGTGGTATTGGTTTGCTATACATACAAGTGGTATTGGTTGTGATCTTACAAGTGGTTATTTTTTTTACAAGTGGTACAGAGGTTTGTGAACTGTGAATGGTCAATCAGGGACATTAAGTTGTACTTGATTTACTAAATATGGTTAAAATAGACAAGATGATGAACCATATCCCCATGCTTCACAAGTGGTAAACTTAAAAAATGGTAAAATCGAACTCATTTCCAGAAAAATCATTTTGATTAAAACAAACTTAAGTGTTTTGAAATCATAATGAGAAAATGGTTTGTGAAAGGGGGAGTTTAGATTGTTTATGTCTAGTGAATGGTGAATTGAGGAGATTTGATATCGGTTGTTATGTTTCTGTACAGTTTGTTTTTACGTTTTACTTTTCAAGTGGGTCAAAAGTCTAGTAGTTTTCAAATTTCCTGTGAAATGTATTTGCATTTTAGGGGGAGTAGGGAAATTTCAGAAAATTCAAAAACATTTGAAAATTTGAAAAAGACAAAAACATGATAAAATTCAAAAATGAGTTTCGTTGTGAAAAGAGGAAATAATAGTACATCAGTAGGCTGTCACAACATGCTAAAGAAATGTAAAGATAAAATGTGATAAACAGTCTCACTGCGGATATGTCAGTAGGTTTTTTACACATTTAGTAAATTGTGACGAGATATAAACTAAATTTCAAACTTGCTTATTCTGTGGGTTAACACAAACTTGGATATATAGGTAACCCCAGAAATCTTGTTTGGAAGATCCCTTATTCTGAGATACTAGGTCTTTATGCTCAGTGATACCTGGGGTATTATCCCGGGACTTCTGCTGTATGGAAGTACTGACCTAGTCCCCGGATAATGCTTTCCGCAAATGCTTGAAACCTAGCATCGCCCTCAGCAAGCTGATGAAACAATAAAATTGATAGTCGCTGCTGTTGAAATCAAAAGATCCTCTAAAGGGGACACAACAAAAGTCGAAGCCGTCATCTCTCTGCGTATACGGAAGTATCGACCTGAGCTCTCACGGCCCTCGCATCTAACCCCTATACAGATATCAGCTGTGGTATACTCACCTGTAAGACTGAATATTGGGATCTGGATACGGGAGTATATTCAAGTAGTGAGACACACGAATAAGTTAGTATCTAAGACATTAATATCGTATCTCAAATTAATTGAACTTTGTGTGAAAATTTCAGTGGACCGATATACTGACAATCTAGGTGAATTGTTTAGAACTGAAAATGAAATCAAGCTTAACGGTGTTAGTGACATGTTTTAAAACTGATATGATCCTCTTACACGAACTCACAAAAATATGTTTGTAAATATTTCATTTCTACATTCTCGTGTTTTTACAAATGGTGTCAGTTACTTTCCTTTAGAAAAATCCAAAAAGATTTTGTGTGTGGTTTAGCATAAACTTTTGAAAAGTCAAAAAGATTTTCGACAACTGATGTTGGAAAGCTGATTTTCAATATTCCGAGTGCTAAACATGATGACATTGTTGTGAAGGGGAGAGTGTCAAAATGTTAAAATATGGTTTTCAAATTAACAAGTGGTTCATCATATGCGAATGATTTGAGGGAGAGTTGTAGTTGGTGCACATGGATTTGAGAGGGTGTTAGTGTTGGTGCTCTCAAGTTGTTAAATTTAGAAAACTTTTTGTTAGATCAAGAATGTGCAGGTATAGTCAGGTTTGATCTTGGATTTGAAGATAGAGTGCCAGGTTTTGATTCCTGAAGACCTCTGTTTGAGCCAGGCTGATCGATCCTGAGAACCTGTGAAGGCCAGACAACGATCCTGAAGATGTTGCTGAAGAACAAAGGAATGCCAGCAAAGCAAATCGAGAGGGGGAGTCTGAAGATTTTCAACCAGATATGCTGAAAGAAAAGTCTGTTGGTGAAAAGAGATAAAGAAAAGCCCAGAGACTGATCAAGACAGAAGATGTGAAGTCACAGCATGGTGATGAACGACTCCATCAACCCATCTGAGGGGGAGTCTGTTGGTGCACTACATCTGTTGATTTCTTCTTGGATCAAGTCTTACATTGTATTGTATAAATTAGGGCTCAATATATGAGAAAATAGGAGAATGTATGTGTTTTAGGAAGAGGTTTCGCTTGTATGGACATATGCTAGAGGTTCCGCTTATGTGTCAAGGTTTCGCTTCAACGGTAAAGCTGAAGGTTACGCTTATTTGTGCATGTCACTTGAAGCGAAACCTGAACACCTATATAAACCTGATAAGCGAAATCATTTAAAACGTTGTATGAATTCCATACCGAGGTGCTGCCGGTGTGACGTTTTAGCTGTAATCATTGTCAAATCAATAAAACAGTAGATTAAAGTGAAGAACAAGCTATTTCTATCTGTGTTTCTTGTAATTCCGCACCTGAAACATAGAAGAACGCCTCTGAACGACCCATATAGGTCGAGATCACGATCCTACATCCTGGTTAACTACAATCGCCGCTCTGATACCAATATGTCACACCCCTTTCTGCGGAAGCACGAGGTGTGATCATGAAAGGTTCTCATTGCATACGAAAGGTAAACATACTACATGCTCAAAAATAACTTCAAACATTACATTACTGAAAACATATGTCAAGCGTTTCAACATGAGATAACATATTGTCTTAAAAGTTACAACTTTATTTAACGATAAACAAAGCGACATCCACGAGCATGAGTAAGACCACGCGCACATCCACCCTAGTTACCTGAAATACATGTGAGTTTTGGAAAAACGTCAACATAATGTTGGTGTGAATTCATGCAGATTTTGTATCTCACGTTTGTATACTTTATATGAAAACATAGTTAGTGTCATGTATAAATCAAGTTTTCATAAATAAATCAAGTATTCATGTGTACACCATGTACTCATGTATAATTCACGTTTCTCTTGAGTACCCCACGTACTCAAGTATAATTCCCGTTTTCTTGAGTACCCCACGTACTCAAGTACAATTCAAGTTTTAGTATGGTATGAATTTTTATGTATACAAAGTATTCTTATAAGTATCAGGATTGTTAATGGGTTGCAAGGCCATTAACATGTGACACGACATAGGAAGTCACCAAACCTTAGGCATTTTTCTATTTGGCATATTCTGAGACACAAAAGCACCACTCGGTACTCGTCCTCACCGAGAGTGTGGCTGCCTGACACCCGTTAGACCTAACCTTTTGTTCTGCGGTCTAGGTATATTGTTGATTAATGGTGCTTATGTACCCTATTCGTGACACGATTTCTTGTATCATTTCTCATAACGCATCATACTTGGTTCTCGTTCTCACTAAGTGCGCTTCTTGTATTCTTATATCACATCACACTTGGTACTCGTTCTCACCAAGTGTGCTTCTTGTTATCATACCATTTGTTGAACATAATAATATTTGTAACATGTATTTCACCCCCGAAGTTATAAAACCAAAAACAGTAAAAGAAAAGGGGGAGCATGAACTCACAACTTTGCGTTCCTGTGCGTCGTAAACTTCACCGGATTTGCTTAATTAACGTCGTGACCTATACGCGTTTTCTTAACGTTAGTCACTAGACTTGCATTGCACAAGTACAGTCACTCTCTTTTGTATTGGTATTGTTCTGTTAAAAATATTTTATATTTTTAACTAAGTATCTTACTTATATTATTTTCTCAAAAATTAATATAAGTATCTCGTGTTTTGCACTTTGCACCCGAATTATGTATCTTGTATATTGTAAGTGTATTTTTATGTTTATACTCCTCATGCGTATTTGGTGTATTTTTAAGTCTTAATACACTCGCACGTATAACACATACTATATACATTTAGCACAAAAGTTGGTGATCAAGTAATATATATTCTAAATATATATTAACAAGTTTCGTTTACGAAAACCCACCTCCGACACTTGGAAATTTTGTAACAAAATCATGGCGAAATTTATTTGGAAAAGCAAGTTAAAATATATTCATAACACTTGTCGTAAAAATATTTCCAAGTGTTATATTTCTGGAAAAATTTCGGCAGAGTTTCCTCTGTAACTGCAGGTGGCCACGCTTTCTAGCGTATCATTTTCTTTTCAAAATTTAATAAATAATTTTCCCAACATCAACAAACAATATTTCAACATCAACCAGTCAAAAATATACATAAATCGCAAACATATGAACTTGTGGATTATGTAAAAGTGTGTAGTAACTTTCCATTATTTTTAGTAGATCTTTCCATCTTTATAAATAAGGTCGGTTCCTTGTGATCTTTATTCTTGAAGAAAATACATTTTTACAACTTCTAGGTCAAATATTACAAAAATAATTCTTTGTTAAAACCTTCGTTACACAAGTGTCTGCACACTTGTTTGTTCACAAAAACACCTTTTGTTTATGAAAGATCCGGCATTAAAACATGATTTCATCATACACTTGGTTCTTCGAAAATACCACTTGTAGATCTTTAGATCTACTAGTTTTTAACTTCATTTTACAAGAAAAATTACTTTTACACAAGTTCATGTTATTATGTAGTAGAGTTCATCATCTAGTCCTTTTCATATTTTAACATACACTAGCTCATGTTCTATGAACATGACCTAGCCGGGTTAGATGACGATCCGAACTACTACTAGCACCAAACAACACAAAATAATCATAACAAAACAAGTTTAACAAGTTTTACATCATTACTTTCTTTTTATCCATCAAGTTTATCATTTTACAAGACTTTTAGTTTGAGATCTTTAGTGGTCCTTGGCAAACCGTAAGCACCGGGCTTCCTTATGCGTGATCCTTCACCCTTGTATGTGCTTGAAATAACAAGATCGAAATCGAAAAGTGGTGGTGGTGTGGGCTTGGTGGTCGGCCGAGATATCTAAGAGAGGAGAGGAGAGAGTTGATTTTTGTTTAAGTGTTGTTTGTGAATGTGATAACCCCTTAGGCCTTTTTATAATCCACCAACTCTAATTGTCCAAGAGATATTATGTATGGAAGATATTAGGCAATGGGATTAAAATAATCAACTTTGTAAGGTGATGTCCCCTATGGGGAGCGGAACTCGGTTAGAGAGGGGGGGGGGGTTCATGGTTGATTTTCAACTAGTTAGTTATGGTTTAGTTAGTTAATTAGAAGGTTAAACCTTTTACTAGTGTGTGGTGTTTTGTAATGGGTGTTAGGGTATTCGGGGACCCTAACTGGCTCAGAAAAAGAAAAACAATGTCAATGACAATATTTTCATGTTCCGGGTAAAGTCTGGTTGTTCGGTTGGATACTGATCCGTTAAAGCGCCAAATTGCACCTTTTAGTGTCTTATAAGTACCCTTTTGTAATACTTTTGATTCCCGTCACTTAGGGAAATATTCTGGATGATAAAACGACATTTCTGCACGATATTTATGTTGTTAAAACTGTTTAGAGCTGAATTTTATAAATTTCTGCACTTAAAGTGCGTTTCGGGTGCTTTTTAGTGCTTATTTTTGCTTCCGCAATGTCTATATATATTAACCCTTGTATGTATTCTTGGGTTTTAATGTAATCTTGTCATTGGACCTACACCTAGGCTCCAATTTTAATGTCTGACTGCTTTCTGCAGTTCTGTTGACACAGTGTGTCTTACCGGTGAGTTTACTAGTATTTCTGACGCAACACTCTCGTTTATGCATAAAGCAATATTTTGTAGTATACAACGTGCATGAATTCACTAGTTTAGCATGTAATCAGTCAATACTAACATTTAAGCACATGATTACAGTCATTAAATAATAATTAAAGTGTACGGAAGTACCGGTTTTGTGCCAGTTGTCACAAATGAAGCCTTTCTCAAGTAATTCCTGAAGCTGGTTCGAGAGTTCACGCATTTCGGATGGTGTGAGTCGATAAGGAGCTTTGGCAAGAGGGTTGGCTCCAGGAATGAGATCGATACGAAAGTCGATATCACGACTTGGCGGGAGTCCCGGAAGGTCATCAGGGAACACATGAGGAAATTCACGAACCACAGGAACGTCTTTCACTTCTGTCTTCCTTTTCTTTTCCTTCTCTGCTACTACAATGTTAGCCAAGAAAGCTCTGTATTCCTTGTGGAGATACTTGCTAGCTTGGATGCATGACATGAGTTTGAGACCTTTCGAACTAGTTTCGCCATAAACACACAATAAATCACCATTCGTGAGCGATAATCGAATCATCATATCGAAGCACACCACTTCAGCATGGTTTTCGCGAAGAAAGTCCATACCTACTATGACGTCGAAACTTCCGAGTTGCATCGGAATAAGGTCGATTGGGAAGATGTGATTGTTGAGCTCAAGGGTACAATCACGGAGAACAGAATTGACGACGACAGTTCTTCCGGTAGCGACTTCAACATCGAATTTCGAGTCGAGATAGGAGCGCTTACAACTAAGGAGCTTTTCAAATTCGAACGATACAAAGCAATTATCGGCTCCAGTATCAAACAAACACGATGCATAAATACCATTCACAAGGAACGTACCATTGACCATGTTGTTGTCAGCCTGGGCTTGGCGCGTATTGATATTGAAGGTTCTAGCACGTGCTGCTTGCTGCTGATGAGGCTGCTGCTGCTGGGGCTCTTGCTTCACAACCCTGTTTGGGCACATGTTCGCAAAGTGGTTTGGATCACCCCATGCGAAGCAGACTTAGGCGTTGATCGCGGGTGCCTGAGCCGCTTGATGGCCTTGCGGGGCAGGGAGTAGAGCTTGATGAGCAGTGCCAGGAGCTGCAGTGTTGCGAGGACCAGTACGACAGTTGACAGTGAAGTGGCCATACATGTTGCAGTAAGCGCAGAAACGACAGGCAAGACCTACCGGGTGATGATAAGAACATGTTGGGCAAACCGGGTGGGGGCCTGTGTATGAACGCTTTGCAGGTGGTGCATAAGTGGTTGGAGCTGGACGGTGATGATGCTACTGCTGGGCCTGTACGCCCTGGAGAGGAGCAGCAGTGGTAGTGACAGCACAGTTCTTGTTGTTGGAGCTGCTGTTGTTGTTCTTCTTCTTGCGGCGTGAGGACTTTGATGATTGAGCGGTGGTTTCGGCAGTTGGAGTGGCGGTGGTAGCTTGATGCAGGTGCTTCGAAGTTTTATCCCAGACACCAGCCTTGACCCGCTTGTCGTTGATTTCAGCGGCCAGTAAGTAGGTCTCTTCGATCGTCTTAGTCTTAGCCGCTTGCACGAAATCTGCAAGACAGTCAGGCAGGGCTCGGATATACTTCTTGATTGCCATGTCAGAAGTCTTCACTTGATCAGGGCAGATGATACTAAGCTGCTTGAAACGAGCAGTTAGAGCAGCGTTTTCGCCATCCTTCTGCTTTATGTGCCAGAATTCATCTTCTAACTTCTGGCGTTCATGAGGAGGGCAGAATTCTTCCAGCATGACCTCCTTGAGTTCGTCCCACGATAGACCGTAGGCTGCATCGTTCCCTCGTTTATTTCTTTCGGCTGTCCACCAGTCTAGTGCGCGGGACTGGAAGACGCCGGTAGCATTTAGAGTGCGGAGGTCGTCCGGGCAACCGCTCTGTCGTTGAGTGACCTCAA
The DNA here is from genome assembly GCF_002127325.2 of Helianthus annuus. Taxonomy (NCBI): domain Eukaryota; kingdom Viridiplantae; phylum Streptophyta; class Magnoliopsida; order Asterales; family Asteraceae; genus Helianthus; species Helianthus annuus. The sequence continues at coordinate 33,492,764 of NC_035441.2, read as the reverse complement.
TGGAATCAAACCATTGGAACAACGCTGTAGGGCCTTCCTCGCCAGTGAATTCCTTTGGCCCAGAAGCCTTGAACTGCTTGAAACTGAAGGCAGCTTTGGGGATAGCTTTAGGAGCTTCGGTTCTCGACTCCTCAAATGATTTGCTAACGTTCTCGTAGACATCACTCACAGCTTTTGCTACTTGTTTAGCGATGTTAGCAGCAAGACATTTGTCTCTCTTTTCTTGCCGAGAAAGTGGTGGTTGACGGGATCCGGATGACGGTACAGTTGACATCGTCTGCAGCAGACATCGTCATAGGTCTCAGACACATCATAATCGGATCTCACCTCACACGTCTAATACTTACTAAAGCTCAGTAGCACGCATAATCATATAAACACATAATCACATATTCACGTAAGCACAAAAGCACATAAACACGTAAGCACGTAGGGCACAAAAACACATAAGCAAAGAAGCACAGGGGCATATAATCACAAGATGCAGTCAGAATACAGAAACCTATCATTCCAAGTTTGTGAGCGTTCGAATGTAGCGATTGCGTTTAGCGTAGCGATTAGTATAACATAAGCGTATAGTATAGCGAGCATCATAGCGTACGGCGTTTCCTTATAGTAGTAATGATTTGTTAACGATTTGAGATAGAAGAGCAATGCGGGTCGTGTGTGTCGATCGAAGTGACAACAAAATCGAATAAGTCTCCAAAATTTAAACACATAAACAGGCAATTTCATATAAAACACACAAAATCAACGGATCATCAGAGTCAGCAGTTGCAGGCTCAGAATCGAAACATGTAAAAATCGAGAAGTAGATCGTCTGCGGCTATTAGACATTGACTATCCAATGCAGTTCGACTATTCTCAAGGACTTGGCGTACACATTTCGACCTTCAGGATTGTGCCTCTACCTCGATTCATGGGCATCCGGCGTACATCCCTCTAGTCATATTGTGAGTTCAGGTCGTTGGAGTATGTCGAGACTTTGGTGAGAGTTTTGTAAAACCATGGACAAGCCGTCAAGGTTAGGGTTTCACCCCTGGCTTGACAACTTCCTTTTGATTTTAATAAAATAGAGGAGATTATTCATCAAAATATGGATTTCACTCCTGATTTGGCATAATTCCCCTCGTTGGTAAATAAAAATGCGGGTTGATCAAGCAAATTTTAGTCGAGAGTTTGCGGTTTTCACACCTAATCTCGACTTAATCGCTTGTCTTCATTTGAGAATTCGAGTGCAGTGATAGTGTAGTATAGGTGAGAATGGCGAAGAATAGCGGTAAACTCATACATAATCCCTATTGGACATGCACGAGTTGGTCTATTGGGTCCTAACTATAGACTAGGTCTCTAAGACATCGACCCGGACTAGGTCTCTGATACCAATCTGTCACACCCCAACCGATGGCGGAATCATCGGGGCGCGACACTGAGCGAAACAAATTGTCCAGAAGTTTCCATAACAATTATCATTACCAATCAATTTGTAACATGTCCCATACCATGTCTCAAAAGGTAAACAAATTATTACAGACAAAATCTAGGCAAATAGTTCTATTGCGACAACTCAGATTTTTTTTCAAATAGCCCAATTGTTTATCTGCTTCTAGAGACTCTTGATTTCATTTGTACAGACAACTATTTGTTGTTTTCTAGAGCTTTATTCTAGCCTCGATTTCCTAGCAGATAAGCATCCTAAGATCCTGTTACATACGTTAAAATAAAAGTCACTACACATAATGTAAAGGCGAGCATACAAGTTTGATAATAGTATATAGAGTTCGAAATAGTTTACGCATAACCAGCACGTACACAGTGGAAAACGAAGCATGTTAGTTATCGACATGAACCTATCGATACCAATGACTGCGGGTTGACTGCCCAAGGCAGTTCGTAATACATGATCACCACCGTAATCTATGCAAATAATTGTCCTTAACAACCCCCGAGTGAACGGGTGCTGAGTCCAAACTAATAGTACTACCGTTGCTAAGGCAAGTAGACAACATTCCATGTGTAAACATAACAAACAAGCATTCATTAAGTCACGTAATACATGCGGTAACGGTTAGCGTTAAAAGTATTGCATAGTGTGTTTGATGTGATTTTGTATAAATAACGTGTGTAACACCCGAAAGTGCATAAAGCAAAAAGGGATCGAGTATACTCGTAGCGGTTGATGGATTGAAGGGAGCGCTGAGAGAGTAGGGTTAGCCTGATCAGAATGATAGCATAACGATAAGAGACGCGTAAAACGATACAAGTGTTTGTGGGTCGGATAGCTGTTCGGTCAGACGGTAATCCGGTCGGACAACCGGTCGTGTAGTAACAATCTGGTCGGACAGATGTCCGGTCGGACGGTAGTCCGGTCGGATGACTGTTCGAATGGATTGTTTCTTCTTTGGAGAAAGATGTTTTTGTGTATGATGGCTTGACTTTTGAAGTTTTTGTTGTAGCATTTGAAAACATTGAAGTATCTTTACCATTCAGGTCGGTCGATCGGACAGTCGTCCGCTCGGACGGTAATCCGATAGGTTGATAATTCAGTGAGAACAAGTTCTCAGCAAGTTGTCACTCGATCGGACAGCAGTCCGGTCGGGTGGCATTACTAGTGCATTGAATGTAGCGCTTCGCATTTTTGTACCTTCTAATTATAGCTAGTCGTATTGTACTTTCTCTAATTAGACATTTGTACTCTCATTATATCATATTTTGTTTCAAATAGTAATCCGAGACTTGAAATCATAATGAAAAGACATTTGTTTTGAGCATATTCATGTTGTACTTCTATGTTATGTGCGCGCGACTTATCACATTTGAAAACACGTTACACTATTTCAAACATGTGAAAGCAGTGGAAAGATATTCTAATTCCAGCTCTCGAAACAAGTTCGTACCAAGAGATTACCCTAATCCGTACAAAAATCGGGAATTCGTACGTTAATTAAGTGAATTACCCAAAATTTGGTTAAAACAAATAATTATAGAATTTACTAGATAATTAAACAAATTAATAAAATAAAAAAATAAATAAAAAAAGATATAAATAATAAAAACTCATTTTTGTTAGTTAATAAAGTTAACTAAGTTAGTAACTTGGTTAGTTATTTAATAGAAACTTAGATAACTAAGTTTGATAATAATCCTAATAAGTGCCTTAACCAAGTTAATAAACTCAGTTAGTTCAGTTAAACAAACCGCGGGGGCCTAACTGCACATATGAAACATTAAAATTCCGTAACCGCGTTGACCAAGCATCCTTTCCTTCTCTTCCGCTGACTGTCGAAGATTGACAGCAACAATTGCCGCGTTTCCTTTTTCATCACCGCAATCATTCCTTGTTTTGATCAATCACCAACCGGTTTGGTTTCTATTATGAGACCGTTGCCAAGTTTACGAGTCATGCGAAACACTATATAAACCGAACCATCATCACGGTTTTCACCCCATGCAAATCTGTTTACGACACCCACACATCTCACAACCCCTTTTCGCATAGCTCGCACACTCGCCGGAAGAACCAGCAACCAATCAGAACATTCGCCGAAGAACCGAGATCGCCGGAGTTCAAGCGGAGAAACCCCGAAGCCCTCGGAGTAAATCGTTTCGCCGGAGCTACGTCGGACTTGGGTTGTCACCATTTCGGTATACCTTCCTTTTACCTTATGGTTACTTGTTATCTTTATGTAGTTCAATAGTTCAAACAAATTGGCCTGGTTATATATAACCTGCATGTTTGTAAAAGACATACTTTTTTTAAACGAAAAGTAAACTTCTGTATAATGTCGAAAGGGTTGATAACAACAGTCTAAAACATTATTATTCATTCTTGCAATTCCCGCAAGCAAAAATGGTATGGGTTCGAACCGGCCAACTGTCTCTCTGTTTTGTGTGACAAATTGATAATGTGTAGTTTAGCTTTAAATAGATTCTTTTTTTATTTAATAAAAAAAACCTTAAAATATTTAATTACCATTAACATTAACAGTTTATTACCTTAAAACCCTTAATTAATAATTAACAGATTATTGTTTTTTTTTTAACATAATAAAAACATAAATGATCGAAAAATTATTATAATTCTTTTATTAGATTAAATGTAAAAAGGAGATAAATTATAATCAATTTGTAAATCATAAGTATTAAGAATTACAATTAACCTACAAATATTAATGATATCCGTATGTGGTATTTCATATCTAGGTTAATCACTTTTGTTCGTCCTCTTAGTTTCTCATTCTTTACTCGCACGTTCTTACAAGAAATCGCAATGCAACCACTGTGAGTATACTCGATCCCATTTTCGTTTTAAACACATTTGGGTGCAACATGTATTCCATATTCAAATTACACAACACTTGAGTCTTGTTTTTATCACACTCTATCAACATTTAAACATGAAACGATTTGATGCTTGTAACCCCACATTCTATGCAACTTGAACGATATTTGAATGCAACTTCAACACTCTTTGAGTGCAACTTCATTTGGATGCAACTTTATTTGAATGCAACTTCAACACTCTTTGAGTGCAACTTCATTTGGATGCAACTTTATTTGAATGCAACTTCAACACTCTTTGAGTGCAACTTCATTTGGATGCAACTTTATGTGAATGCAACTTCAACACTCTTTGAGAGCAATTTCATTATATGCAACTTGAACGATATTTGAAAGCAACTTGAACAACGTTGAAAAGTGGTAGCTAGTGTCATCGTCTTCATGTTGGATATTGAGCAACTTCAAAATTTGTTTTATTCTACTATGCTATGTATCAAACTTGTATACTCGCCAGCTTTTTGTTGATTTTATTTTAATACATGTTGCAGGTTGATAGACAAGATGATGAAGAAGCAAGTTAGGGTGGACTAGAAACTCACCTAGAAAATAAACTATGTTTGAAATTTGATTTATGTTTGATCATGTTGAACAATGTATGACATTTTAGTCATTTATGAAATTTGACTTAATCAATATTGTCACAAATAGTGTTATGTTGTTTTGAGCAATTTGTTCGTCTCATCCCGATGTTTCCGCCATCGGTTGGGGTGTGACAGATTGGTATCAGAGCCATAACTATAGGGAATTAGGTAGGATTGCCTTACTTTTGCCTAGTCTATAGTAGGAGTACTCTGATACTAGATTGGTATCAGAGCCATAACTATAGGGAATTAGGAATGCCTTGCCTAGTCTATAGTTTAAGAGCTTATTCACTATGTGTTGCTTAAAACAACTTCCTTTCCATCTTCTTTGCTTCCCTCTACTTTCTTTTGGACTTCTAATATACATGCCTTTCCTAAGGCTAACACAATACACTTGGAGGCTTTGAAGACACTCATGTAACACAGTCGAAACGAATCATCAAGATAGAGGTGATTCCCACACTTGGTGATGACTTTCACTCAACTACATTTTGATTTTTGCACGAAATCTACCCTCAAGTTAGGAGTGATATCCAAACCTTGAAGGGGATTTCCATTTCATATTCTAATGGACCCTTATCTTTTGATAAGTACCAACCACGTTAGGGTACGATGTTATCAAGTTAGAGGTGAAACTCGTATCTTGTTAACTAGTCCCACTCCTCGATTTTTGCTCTCGCCAAAGTTTCGATTTTCCCAATCGATTAAGGACGTGTAGTAACTGGAAGGACAAATATCGTTATTCGCTCCTCGATGAGAGTATTTGTCTATTAGGCCAAAGCACGTTTCCTTAATTCGAGAAGCACTTCGATTTACTTTGGAAGTGTCGTATGTTACGTTCCGTGATAATCCATGTTTTACGTTAAATCTCTTTTTATGTTATCTCAATTTCTATGTGATTTACATTTGAGCATTATCTTCATTTCAAGCTAGGAGTCACACTATCGTCGCAATCTAAAACAATCAATGATACTCTTTCATGAACAAACTAAATTTATTATGCTTCCATTTTGCATGTTACTCTATGTGGATAATTCATGTTATACTATGTGAAATTCTATGTGAAACAAAATGCTATATGGTGCATTCATGAAAACAAGTTTTTCCTAAACAAACATTATGATTAAAGTCTCATCCATTCTTCGTTTTGAATTCGTAGATGTCGTCATCTCGTCAACTTTCCCACTCATCCAAGAAGTCAAAGATCAGTTCGCAAAAGAGAATGATGGCTTTCATGGCCAATCAAATTGCTCGCATCGTCCCCAAGATTTTGACTGAAATTCAAGCTTCAAATACCCCTAACTCCTTTGTTGATTCGAAAGTGATCCAGCCTAAACTTGTTACCTTTAACTACAAACACTTTGCTTCTTGTCACCCAAAGTCTTTCACTGGTCAGGAAGGAGTGACCGCTATGCTTGAATGGTTCTATAGCATAGAGGTTACGTTCATCAATAGTGAATGTCCTGAAGAGCTCAAGACACGTAGTGCTACTGGTGTCTTCCAAGCAAGAGCCCTAGAATGGTGGACAAATGAAAGGAACATTCGTTCGAACGAACTGGCATATGCATTGTCTTGGGTAGAATTGAAACAACTCATGATGGAAGAATTTTGCCCTCCTTATGAACAGCAAAAGCTTGAGGAAGAATTTTGGGCTCTCAAGCAAGTTGGAGACGACAATCTCACCTATGCCACTCGTTTCAAACAACTAAGCATCATTGTACCCCACCTCGTTCTCACCACTGACCGCATGATCAGGAAATACCTCAACGGCTTACCTCCTACCATGCGAGATACTATTGAGGCAGCCAAGCTCGACAACATCGAGGCTGTTTATCGCCTCGCTGCTAGTTTGAACAACAATCGCGTTCGCGACAAACAAGCTGCTGCAACCACCAACCCAAATCACCCTGCTAGACCAGCCAACCAAATTACCCACCAACCAAGTGGTAATCAGGGCAAGAAACGTCAGTTTCAAGACCTTGTTTGCAACGCGGTTGTACCTGCTAGAAACCCAAACCCTAATACACCTAGAAACGCTAAGAGGCAATACACCGGGACTCAGCCAAGGTGCCCCATTTGCAACTATCACCATCCCACCTATACCCCATGTCGCCATTGCACTTTGTGCAACCGTTTTGGTCACCATACTGCCCATTGTCCGCGTACCCAAAACCCTAACCTAGCAAACAATGTTAGAGCATGTTTCAAGTGTGGGGATACAACGCATCTTCGTCCACAATGCCCTATATGGAATCAAGAACGACATCAGGCACTACCAGGTTCAGCTGAAAATAACAATAAAGACATTGATGTCAACACCTGATGGAAGTCCGTCACGATTGATGTTATTTTTTTTTTCAACATTCATGTTTCATTGAGCAACCATCATTTCGTTCCCCTTCGTTCAGCCTTCCTCTTAAAGATTTCGAGGACGAAATCTCCTAAAGTAGGGGAGACTGTAACGCTTCGCATTTTTGTACCTTCTAATTATAGCTAGTCGTATTTTACTTTCTCTAATTAGACATTTGTACTCTCGTTATATCCTATTTTGTTTCAAATAGTAATCCGAGACTTGAAATCATAATGAAAACACATTTGTTTTGAGCATATTCATGTTGTACTTCTATGTTATGTGCGCGCGACTTATCACATTTGAAAACACGTTACACTATTTCAAACATGTGAAAGCAGTGGAAAGATATTCTAATTCCAGCTCTCGAAACAAGTTCGTACCAAGAGATTACCCTAATTCGTACAAAAATCGGGAATTCGTACGTTAATTAAGTGAATTACCCAAAATTTGGTTAAAACAAATAATTATAGAATTTACTAGATAATTAAACAAATTAATAAAATAAAAAAAAATAAATAAAAAAAAGATATAAATAATAAAAACCCATTTTTGTTAGTTAATAAAGTTAACTAAGTTAGTAACTTGGTTAGTTATTTAATAGAAACTTAGATAACTAAGTTTGATAATAATCCTAATAAGTGCCTTAACCAAGTTAATAAACTCAGTTAGTTCAGTTAAACAAACCGCAGGGGCCTAACTGCACATATGAAACATTAAAATTCCGTAACCGCGTTGACCAAGCATCCTTTCCTTCTCTTCCGCTGACTGTCGAAGATTGACAACAACAATTGCCGCGTTTCCTTTTTCATCACCGCAATCATTCCTTGTTTCGATCAATCACCAACCGGTTTCTATTATGAGACCGTTGCCAAGTTTACGAGTCATGCGAAACACTATATAAACCGAACCATCATCACGGTTTTCACCCCATGCAAATCTGTTTACGACACCCACACATCTCACAACCCCTTTTCGCATAGCTCACACACTCGCCGGAAGAACCAGCAACCCATCAGAACATTCGCCGAAGAACCGAGATCGCCGGAGTTCAACCGGAGAAACCCCGAAGCCCTCGGAGTAAACCGTTTCGCCAGAGCTACGTCGGACTTGGGTTGTCACCATTTCGGTATACCTTCCTTTTACCTTATGGTTACTTGTTATCTTTATGTAGTTCAATAGTTCAAACAAATTGGCCTGGTTATATATAACCTGCATGTTTGTAAAAGACATACTTTTTTTAAACGAAAAGTAAACTTCTGTATAATGTCGAAAGGGTTGATAACAACAGTCTAAAACATTAGTATTCATTCTTGCAATTCCTGCAAGCAAAAATGGTATGGGTTCGAACCGGCCAACTGTCTCTCTGTTTTGTGTGACAAATTGATAATGTGTAGTTTAGCTTTAAATAGATTCTTTTTTTATTTAATAAAAAAAAACCTTAAAATATTTAATTACCATTAACATTAACAGTTTATTACCTTAAAACCCTTAATTAATAATTAACAGATTATTTTTTTTTTAACATAATAAAAACATAAATGATCGAAAAATTATTATAATTCTTTTATTAGATTAAATGTAAAAAGGAGATAAATTATAATCAATTTGTAAATCATAAGTATTAAGTATTACATTTAACATACAAATATTAATGATATCCGTATGTGGTATTTCATATCTAGGTTAATCACTTTTGTTCGTCCTCTTAGTTTCTCATTCTTTACTCGCATGTTCTTACAAGAAATCGCAACGCAACCACTGTGAGTATACTCGATCCCATTTTCGTTTTAAACACATTTGGGCGCAACATGTATTCCATATTCAAATTACACAACACTTGAGTCTTGTTTTTATCACACTCTATTAACATTTAAACATGAAACGATTTGATGCTTGTAACCCCACATTCTTTGCAACTTGAACGATATTTGAATGCAACTTCAACACTCTTTGAGTGCAACTTCATTTGGATACAACTTTATTTGAATGCAACTTCAACACTCTTTGAGTGCAACTTCATTTGGATGCAACTTTATTTGAATGCAACTTCAACACTCTTTGAGTGCAACTTCACTTGGATGCAACTTTATGTGAATGCAACTTCAACACTCTTTGAGTGCAACTTCATTATATGCAACTTGAACGATATTTGAAAGCAACTTGAACAATGTTGAAAAGTGGTAGCTAGTGTCATCCTCTTCATGTTGGATATTGAGCAACTTCAAAACTTGTTTTATTCTACTATGCTATGTATCAAACTTGTATACTCACCAACTTTTTGTTGATTTTATTTTAATACATGTTGCAGGTTGATAGACAAGATGATGAAGAAGCAAGTTTGGGTGGACTAGAAACTCACCTAGAAAATAAACTATGTTTGAAATTTGATTTATGTTTTGATCATGTTGAACAATGTATGACATTTTAGTCATTTATGAAATTTGACTTAATCAATATTGTCACAAATAGTGTTATGTTGTTTTGAGCAATTTGTTCGTCTCATCCCGATGTTTCCGCCATGTTGGGGTGTGACAGATTGGTATCAGAGCCATAACTATAGGGAATTAGGTAGGATTGCCTTACTTTTGCCTAGTCTATAGTAGGAGTACTCTGATACTAGATTGGTATCAGAGCCATAACTATAGGGAATTAGGAATGCCTTGCCTAGTCTATAGTTTAAGAGCTTATTCACTATGTGTTGCTTAAAACAACTTCCTTTCCATCTTCTTTGCTTCCCTCTACTTTCTTTTAGACTTCTAATATACATGCTTTTCCTAAGGCTAACACAATACACTTGGAGGCTTTGAAGACACTCATGTAACACAATCGAAACGAATCATCAAGATAGGGGTGATTCCCACACTTGGTGATGACTTTCACTCAACTATATTTTGATTTTTGCACGAAATCTACTCTCAAGTTAGGAGTGATATCCAAACCTTGAAGGGGATTTCCATTTCATATTCTAATGGACCCTTATCTTTTGATAAGTACCAACCACGTTAAGGTACGATGTTATCAAGTAAGAGGTGAAACTCGTATCTTGTTAACTAGTCCCACTCCTCGATTTTTGCTCTCGCCAAAGTTTCGATTTTCCCAATCGATTAAGGATGTGTAGTAACTGGAAGGACAAATATCGTTAGTCGCTCCTCGATGAGAGTATTTGTCTATTAGGCCAAAGCACGTTTCCTTAATTCGAGAAGGACTTCGATTTACTTTGGAAGTGTCGTATGTTACGTTCCGTGACAATCCATGTTTTACGTTAAATCTCTTTTTATGTTATCTCAATTTCTATTTGATTTACATTTTAGCATTATCTTCATTTCAAGCTAGGAGTCACACTATCACCGCAATCTAAAACAATCAATGATACTCTTTCATGAACAAACTAAATTTATTATGCTTCCATTTTGCATGTTACTCTATGTGGATAATTCATGTTATACTATGTGAAATTCTATGTGAAACAAAATGCTATATGGTGCATTCATGAAAACAAGTTTTTCCTAAACAAACATTATGATTAAAGTCTCATCCATTCTTCGTTTTGAATTCGTAGATGTCGTCATCTCGTCAACTTTCCCACTCATCCAAGAAGTCAAAGATCAGTTCGCAAAAGAGAATGATGGCTTTCATGGCCAATCAAATTGCTTGCATCGTCCCCAAGATTGTGACTGAAATTCAAGCTTCAAATACCCCTAACTCCTTTGTTGATTCGAAAGTGATCCAGCCTAAACTTGTTACCTTTAACTACAAACACTTTGCTTCTTGTCACCCAAAGTCTTTCACTGGTCAGGAAGGAGTGACCGCTATGCCTGAATGGTTCGATAGCATGGAGGTTACGTTCATCAATAGTGAATGTCCTGAAGAGCTCAAGACACGTAGTGCTACCGAAAATGAGAGAAATCGAGCAAAAGGAGAGGAGCACGGGCTGGTCGGTCAGACAGTTGCCAAAAGTAGTAAGTATGAAAGTGACATGGGTACTTATAGGATTCCAAAAGTGGAAAGGGTGGGTCAGTCGGATGACACCACACCCGGATGACAGGTCGGTCGGATGGCAGCCCGGTCGGATGGCAATCCGGCCGGCTGGCATCTGGTTCAAGTGCTCAGTGCGACGATTTTTGATGTTTCGATTACGATTGCGAGCCATGCGAATACGATAGAGTTTTCTATTCAAATTACTTTTAATCCCAGCTATTCATATCACGCGCTGTCTTTTCGCCACCAATTATCATAGTATATCTACATATAATCATCCTTATTTCATATTCATTTTGCGATTGCGATTGGATTGCGATGAGTTTGATTGCGATTCGATTGATTACCACACATACCCTAAATAAACATGCACAAGTAACACATAAGACACACACACTCGTATAATAATCACCAAAATGCGTAATTCGAGTTAACTTTATCGCATTGTTACTTCCTATCATTCACAGTCGTAAAGCGATCTGTAGTGGTAAATATTTGTCAATTGCTGCGATTATAATTAATTACTCCACATAATACGACTAACGTAAAACATAAAATAGTCTAACTATAAGTCAAAGAAGTCAAAACAGGGATTGAGCAAGGAGAGACAGATCGCAATTAGCAATCTTTTCTCCCTTTGACTTCAATCTTGACTTTGACTTTGACTTTCGAAACACGAGGTGTTACACAAATAGTAACGTACCTTTCGAAACTTGATCATAAGTTAAACATACCTTAAATATCCTTTACATAGCTTAGAAATAGGCTTTGAGGGGTTCGGTATGCGAAAATAAACTTATTTGGTCAATCAGGGACTAAAAGCGTCAAAAAGTGCATAAGTTTGCATTTACGCGCATATCTTACGTTCTGAACATATCCAGACATCCAAAAATTTTTGTAATCATTAAAATATTTTATTTTAGTGATTTGCATGCTAAAATTCCATTCATCGTGTAATTTGGATCGTTTTTTACGTCCGTTCGTGTTTCGTCGTAATTAACCAAATAACGTGATCGTACGACCAAACGACCCGACATCCGACATATTTTCAAGCATATTTTAAGTTTTGCAATCTAGTTTTACCTAGATAGCAAAAATCTTCGTCGTATGGTAGGTGTCGGGGTATCTTTTTAGTACTTGAAAATTTTCATCATATGCATATTGTTTTTGTCGTTTATGGTAACATAAGAAACCAAGCCCATTCGTCCCTTCACCTCCCAACTTCATTTCCCGCAGTTCATTGCCTTCGACTCTTCCTCTACTGTTATGGCTTCTTTCTATGCAAGTCATGAAGCTTGCAGCTATGATGTTTTTGTAAGCTTTAGGGTGGATGGTATGATTCAAACACTTTAGCGTGTTTGAGTTTTCTCTATCCAATAATCTCATGCCATGTCAACTCCCTCCTTTCACTCCCCATTTTCTACTCAAACACTAGGAATGATTCAAACACCCACTCAATTAAAAAAAATTGATTGGTTCTCTATCTTCTCTCTCCTCTCTCTCCTCCCTTCCTTCTTCTTCACCTTCGGTGACTATACACCAATTTTGCATGTCCCCATTCACCGAAATAAATCTGGCCGGCTTTCAATCACCGAGCGGTGATTCTAAATCCCCAAAGGGTTTACCGCATTCATACCGACCCCCCTAGAGGCGAAGATACTCGACATTCTTTTACCGATCATCTATAAGATAGATTAAAACGAGTAGGAATTTCTACTTTTCTAGATGAAGAAATCAACAAAGGTGAACAACAGAAACCTGAAATTGAGAAAGCAATCAAAGCATCTAAGGCATCAATAATTATATTGTCAGAGAATTATGCAACATCCACTTGATGCCTTGATGAGCTACTCCTCATCCTCGAGCAAAGGAAGGAGTGTAATCATTTTGTTCTGCTAGTTTTCTATCACGTTGAGCCCAAAGATGTTAGGAAGCAAAAAGGAAGTTTTTCCATTGATATCAAACCTTCTTCAAGGTGGACGGATCGCAACGTAAACTTATGGAAGGAAGCTCTTACGCAGATTGCTGATTTGGCGGGCATCGAGGTTGATTTCGGGTATGGTTCTTCTAATGCAATCATTAATATTTAGATTATATACTAGTAGGGATTCTCTGGTTGCGATGCGATGGGAATTTGATTAATGTCAGTTTAGTTTGTTATGGTATCGGTACAACATAGACACTCCATATAAAATTTGAATACAACTCCATTTTTAATAAAATATATATTGGAATATTGTTGTGTATACAAGTTTTTTTTTAAAGTTGACGAACACAAACTATTAAAGAAAAATTAAACCACATACAAGTTAAAAGGTTTTTTTTTTCTAAGTTGATGAACGCAACTTTTAAAGAAAAATCAAACAACATATAAGTTAAATGGCATAAAGACGTATACTATTTATATTATAACCAGGTTTGTTTAGTTTTTTCTCAATGTTCCGGTACAAATTTCGTTGAAAATGAAGTAATATTCAAAATAGATTATGTTTTAGCATCATAGCAAGTGATGGTACTATATGTTACCGTGAATGACATGAAAAATCAAATCAAATTAAAATTTAACGGGGTAGAAGTATATATTATTCAAAGTATAAAGGATGAAATTGAAAATATTTATACTAATCTATAAATCTATAAATATTAATAAAGCAAAACAAGCTTAGGCCACATGGCATATACTTAGGCTACTTGATGCCACATGGCATCTCATACTCTTCTCTTTTTTTCCTTTGAGCGGCAAATGATTACACTTCCTCTTATTCTAAAACCCTAAACCAAAACAGGGTATGGCTGTGTTCCTTCTCCTACAATCTTCTTTCCTTTTGGAAATAGGTAAGTTTTTTCTCCATAAACAGATTACACATTCCTTTCTATATGATGTTGCAGATGAAAAACCCTAGATCTAATTCTATAATTTACCGTGCCGCTTCTTCTTTCATTCGATTTGTCGGCTTTTGTTTCATCTATTAGCGATTCATCTTAAAGTAAGTAATTTTCTGTCCTATATCCTTATAATTTTTCTATCGAATCGTCTATTTGTATTTCTTAGATGAAATTTGTCTATGTGTACTGCGATTTCATCTATTTTGTTGTTTATGTTGTGCGGAAATCCGAATTTTGTGGTTTCTGTTAAAGATTATAAACCCTGATTTGTATCAGTTCGTCCCTAATTGAATACTGTAAATCTTCTTACTGTTTCTTTTTTTGTTTAGGAAAGTTGTATAACCAGAATTTTTTTTTTATTTTGCATTTGTCGTGACATCGTTTTACAAATATTTGGATGTAAAAGATGCAGAAGTTTGTGTTCGGGGGAGCATTAGTGTGATATATCTCATCTTCAGGTTGATTTTTTTTATTTCCTAAAAATCTTTAGTCTGTACATTTATAAATGAAGTGACACTTTTAACATTATTTCTATTGCAGCTGCTTCTACGTAATACCCCGAAAATGTAAATCTTTTATTTTAAATAAAATGTCGGTAAATAAATAAGTGAACTAACTAGGATTAAAAATAACCTAGTTAGATAAAAGTCTTGTAGTGACTTATAAGTGGGTTAAAAACACTAAAAATATAAACTAAATGATTGTAGAGGAACCAAAAGTGTTTAAATTGAAATTAGTTTTAATAAAAACATAATTTAAACCTAAAACACACACTTGTGTGTGTGGTGGGTTCGATTGAAACACAGGGGCGACTAGGAGAACCCTCACAAACCCTAGTTCATGCTAAATCCCACAAATTGAAGGTCAAAATCAGTTCTAAATCAAAATCCGAGTGTGAAATAGTGATCTCCTCTGAAAAGGGGTTATAAGGTATGTGAATTTTATAGGAAATCTCTACTTGAATTTCTGAATGAACTCAGAGAATCCGAAAATTGTTGTTACATGAATGTTATATTGATGGAATAGGAACAATATTGTGTCTAGGAGTGAACCCTAGACAATTATGTGTTGAAATCATGTTTAGTTCTTGTGAATTCCATGAACCCCAATGAAGGTGATTAGTGGGTTTTGTGGGAACTTGATAAACACTAGGATGTTGGTTATTGTTCTAGTGTAATCTGATTTCTATGAAGTAATTTCTAGTTTATTGATGTTAAAATTTATATGAAATTGTCTGATTGATGTTAATTTTGGCTATATAACAAGTTATGAACTTGATAATGAATGGTGTAAAATTCTGCCCTTAAAGTGTTTGTAAAAATTCCTAAGAGAAGGCTAAATGATGAAATACGAACAAAAACGCATACTTATACAAGTTGGTAAACTATGCGTTATATGTAAATCAAAGAGTTCTAAATGTGACGTGATTGAACTCTATAGCAAAGGAAACCGGAGCGTCGAGCGGACAAGTCGGTGGTGACGCACGTTTGGAGGGTGTGCTTTGAAGGTATGTAACTTGTTTGGTTACATTGAGTAAATTAATATTGAAATCGTTCATAATTGTGTTCTAGAGTAAGATATTGTATTAGTCGAAGTGATAATGATCATCACCACACTGAACGAACTAATTAAGCATAGAGAAACGTTTGGTAGTCATTAGAAATGGAGAATTCCATAAATGAGCCAAACGGGTCGAATAATTATTTAACTTGTAGTAAAAGTATGTTTTAAATTGCATTTGGCGAGAACGTGTAGGAACGTTGTACGCCCTAAATGAGTCGTTCAGAAGAGTTTTGATCCGAATCAAAGGCGGAATTCGATGATATGGACTTGATTACAGCTTGATTCACTTTAATCATCACTTGTATTGATATAACAACGTTTTACAACCTTCGTGACACTTTGACAGAGCTTCGCTACCAAAATCCAACCGTTACTACTGAGAACCTAAGCTCCACTATATATAGGCAAAGCATTTCGCACGGAATGACCTAAGTCCATTTCGTACGAAATGGGTTTCTCCATTTCGTGCGAAATGGTCTTTATCCATTTCGTGTGAAATGATCATCACACCCACAAACCTTAACTTCTAGCCTATTGAGCACTGGTTTGTCCTATCTGGTTACAAGACTCGATACAAGATGAAGTCGACAGACATATGTACTAACAGACTCCCCCTTGGATGTTGACGAAGTCTTCAGTGTCGAGTCTTCAGCATGACACATCTTCAGTCTTCTCACTCTTTTCCAAAGTATCTAACATCGTAAGCATCCATCAATCTTTATCTTCTTCTCTCTATCAAAATCACTTTCTTCAAGCTCCCTCTTTCATTAAGCTTCTGTGCTTTTGGGATCGACGCCTGGCATTTGGATACAAGCTCCCCCTTTCATCGAGCTCGTCTTCAGACTCCCCCTTAGACTTAGATGTCGGGATCGTAATCTGGAATCACATCTGCAACACTCAAACATTTATACGTAACAACGTTTTGAACATTCAATTGTCCAGAAATTGTTACCTGGCTCTTACAAACTTTTAATCAAGAATCTGGCTCTAAGATATTACAATATGAATATATCCAGAAATACTTAATTCACTCCCCCTATCAACAATCTTCATAGATTTAACAGTTTTAGCAAACAGGATCGAAAACTGACTCTTCACAATCAAATTTTAACAATTTGAGCATCCAAAACCCTCATAATTAATCATCCAAGTCCAACTTAATGACCTTGGAGATTTCCACAAACTGTTTTTGATTTTTGATTAAAAACTTCAAGTTTGAAATTAATGGTTGTTTTATTTTCAGAAACACAATCAACATACTTAGATTTTGAAACTTAGCACTCAGACATCGGTTGTCGAAAATAAAGCAGAAATCAAAATCTTTTTGTATTTTGCTGAAACATAAAGCAGTAAACAAATATTTACAAACATATTTACAGACAATATTTTTATTTGAGTTCGCGTCAGAGGATCATATCAGTTTATGACTAATCACTAGTACTGTTGAGCTTTAAACACTTTAAGTTCTAAACGATTCACTTAGATTGTCAGTATACTGATCCACTTAAATTTTCACACAAAGTTCAATCGAATCGAGATACGGATTAGTGTTTTAAGGACTTAAACTTATCCGCGTGTCCCACCTCAGAATATACTCCCGTATCTAGACTCCTATATTCAGTCTTACAGGTAAATGTACACTAATGATATCTGTAAACGGGTAATGCGAGACCATGAGAGCTTAGGCTAGAACTTCCGTTCAATCAGAGAGATGATGGCTCGACTTTAGGTGTGTCCCGTTTGGGGATCTTTTCTTCAATAGCACATGATTAGCATTTTTCAATGTTTCATCATTTTTTATGTTGAGGGTGAGCTTTAAGATTAAAGCAGTGCATAGCATTATACGAGGAGTAGGCTATTGCTGCCGCAAAATCAGATATCCAGGTATAATACCCCAGATATCATCACATACAAAGACCTAGTATGTCAGAAATAGAAAGCCCTTCAAACAAGATTTCAGGGGTTACCTATATATCCGAGAGATGTTCCCCACGAAATAAGCAAGTATTTGATATTTTGGTTTATATCTCGAAAACAATCTACTAAACGTGTATAACCTATGGGCATATCATCAGTGAGACCGTTTATCACATTTAAACATTCCATTTCTTTAGCGTACTGTGATTGTCTACTAATGTACTATCATTTCCTCTTTTTACGCAAAAACTCTTTTTCATTTTCTCATGTTTTTGGGTTTTTCAAATTTTCTAATGTTTTTGGATTTTCTGACAATATTATTCCCCCTAAAATGCAAAACCATTTAAAGAAAATTTGACAAACCGACACTGATAGATTTGTCTCGCTATCCATTTTCTGCTTTTCGTGCACTGATCTTGCAACACATTATATTTTCTGCAAATGTACCCCCATGATTTACAACACATTGATTTTTTACAGTTTGAAAACCGTTTTTCAATCTTGTGAAATTAATTATGTTTGTTCCGCCGTGAGGGTTTGGGCATATTCAATTAACAAATTTTTGAATTTTTTGAATTTTTGACAAATTTAAAAACAAACATATTTTTTATTTTTCAAATTTTTGACAAAATAAAAACATATTTTTGGTTTTTAAATTTTTCAATTTTTAGAGGTTTTGAAATATTGTTTATTTATGTACAGAAATCAAACAAACTCCTTGTTCAACAGTAGCAGTGACTAGCAGCCTCTTCCTTTCGTGCCAGACTGCTTCCTCCGTTGATTTGATTTTTGTCCTCTTTCTGAAGCACCTGCACATTCAACTTAATTCAATTACTTGAACAATTTAGCCCATGTCTGTTTGACCTTAGGCATTTCAACACAATAAGCATCATTTAACTTTGGAAAATCTTTGTCATTTTGTACAAAGACTTTTTCAATTTTAACTTCAACTTTTTTGTCATTAACCGAAGCAATTTGTTTCTTAGCAGACCATGTTTGACCTTTTGGAGTACCTCTTTTGTAAAAATGTGAATCTTTTTGTACATTTTGATTTTGAACAGTAGTTGGTTTCCAAAACTCGTTTGATTTTGTTGCATCGACAGTTGTGTTCCAACTTTGTGTTGTTCTTAAGTTGGGTGTGTGAGAATTCCAGGTCTGTCTTGAATCGAACCTATTCGGGTTTGATTTCCAAGTTTGATTCGAAGCAAACTTGTTTGTGTTGTACCTCCAAGTTTGTTTTGAATCAAATCTGGTTGACCTTTGTTACACATTCTCAGATTCCAGTCTTTCAACGTCATCAGACTTCTTTTTCGACTCAACATCAACAGGTTTCAGATTTGGACACTTGCGAGCAAGATGTCCTGTTTGATCACATTTGAAACATGTTCTCTTTGAGACATCTTTGACCTGTTGTTGTTGCTTTTTCTTTTGAGCATAGAACTCTTCATTAGACTGTCGTCTAAATTGGAGTTCTTTCTCTTCTTCTGAACATGTTCCATGAACAAAATTTATCTTTGTCTGATAATTTGACATTTCATTTTTCTTCCAATTTTGTTTCCTTTTATAACCCAACCCAGCCTTCAAGTTTTTTCTTCTTGTAACCAGGTTTGTTATAAAATGTTTTGTGACACTTTCCAGCAAACTTCGGAATTTCAGATTTTTCAATTTCAACCATTTTGAAAACTTTATCAATTTTTTCTGAAATCACATTCTGAATCGGGAATACAACATCTAAGAATAATTTGTCCGGTCCAATCATGGTATAAACCAATCCTTTTGAATCATCATTCAATTTTTTCTCAGATTTTGAGTTTTTTAGATATTCTTCATGAAAACTTCCTTCATTTTCATCCTGTGATTCGGATTTTTCTGTATCAACCGACTCTTCTTTCAACACAATTTCAACGACCTTACCTACCACCTCTAAATCACTTGAATCATCAGATTTGGAATAGGTTACGTCAATGTTATCTGGCAATTGATCTACCATGTTAAAAGCTTTTTCGACCTTTTCATCATCATAAAATGCAAACTTTTCCGGTGGTGGAACTTGATGAAACTCTGAGCCAATGCCTTTCTTGTTTTTATCAGAATCATCATCACCCGGTTTTATGTTGAAAATTCTTTCAAGCACATATGATGACGCATGATAACTTTTTAACTTGTTGTTATCCTATTCTAAATCAGCAATGTGACGCTTTAGCTTAGCAACATCCTCAATGTAAGAGTTTACAACTTGTTGCTTTATTCCATGCTGTCGCTTAAGCGTATCAGTTGTTTCAGAAGAGTATTTCAATCTCGATTGAACAAGTTTCATTTAACCTTTCACATCTTCATATGAATTTTTAGTAATGTGATAAGCCAATTTTATTGAATCATATTCTTTTTCCATTTATTGACATGCATTTTCCTTTTATAAACATTCTTCTGTCATTTTCGAAATCTTTTCTTTCAAAATTTCATTTTGTTTTTCTAAATTTTTACATTTTTTAGAAAGTTTTTCATCATTGTCTTTCAAAACTTTTTCGTTTTCTAACATTTCTTTGCATTTATTTTTGAAAACTTCTTCGATTTTATTAAACTCTAGATTTCTTTTTTTGAATTTTTCATCTTTTTCAGTACAAGCATTGCATGGTTCCATGCATTTCTTGCACTGTTCAACGATTTTGTTTAAGATTTCAGAATTAGAATTTACCTCAGTGATTGGCACTTTGGTGTTCTCCGCTGCATCTGTCTGATCAGCATCTTTCTGCTTTTCTTTTTCACCAACACCAGCATCATTACCAACATCACCAGCAACTAAACTCTCATTCTTCATTTCTTCTTCTTCTTTCTTCTTTTCTTTCTTAACCTGATGTTCTTCAGTAACAGCTACTTTCACAGTTTCTTCATTCACCACAACTTTCTCTTCCTCAGTGACTTTCTTCAAATTATCCACTAGATTTTCAACATTCTTCTTCATTCTTTCTTCATCCCTCTTCCTCAAACTTGATGTCATGGCATGTCTTATGATTTTTTCCAGCCTTTTCGCATATGTTTTATCTTTTGTAGCATTTGAATAATATTCGCTGGATCGAGGAATTATTAAAAGAACATCATCATGAATTATGTCCCTCTTGTGAACAACAGGTTCACCATCTCTATTGACATAGCACACTCGCTTCTTGTCCCATCTTTTATTGCTTACAGCATTTTCATACTCTTCTTGCATTTCATCAATTCTGTTTCCAGCAATGTTTCTTTCTCTGTATGTTTTTTCCTTCAGAATCTCTTTTCTGGTTTTCTCTTTAATTTTAGCAACAAAAACATGATATTTGCTCTTTGATATAGTTTTGCCATGAGCTGTACATCGATTATCAACACGATCTTCTTCTGGAAGAATCTGACTCCAATCACACCCTTCATCATCATGGATTACAACACATGCTCTTGACTTCTCTTTGGGATTATTTTCAATCATTTTCGGCTCTTCTTTGCTACGGTGGTAAATCGCCTTTCGGTAATAATCATCATTGAAAGGATGTTCATTTCCATCAACTGCAGAGTTGTTGTATTCTCTCTTGAAATGACCTTTTTGCTTACATTTGAAACATGTCACTTTGGGTTTGTCAAATCCCAGCTTAGTTGATGGTCCACCGATGGTCTGTTTCCTAGTAATCTCCATGTATCTCTGAGCTCTGCGGATGCAACTTGCCAAACACCAGCGAATGTCTATGAGTTCCATTTCTTCTGGATCAATCTGGTCGTAGTCTTCTTTGGTCAATTCAAAATTTCCAATTTTGCCAGCTACTAGACCTTCATATGATTCCAGAACAGATGCAAGGAAGCTCATTTGCTGTTTAGCAGAATTGATGCTCATAGCAGGAGAATTCTTTAATTTAAGAGCAATGTTACACAGTATCTCCTCTGATTCATCAGGATTTGTTCTTGAAGAAGATGAATGATATCCCGGATTGTAGCTTGATGAGCTTGTCTGAGGTTCTTTTGTCTTCTCACCACTAAATGTTGTCTTTGGTGATTCACAAACTTTTACTGAAGGTATGTTACCTTTATAGTAAAGACCCACATTTTGTTGATGTGAAGCTCATCTTGCTTTTCTTTTGTAGCTCAAGCTCATGACTTTCTATTTTTTCTATCAAGACATCAAGAGATATTGTATCATATAACACATCATTTTTCAAATTGAACACAAATGTTTGCCACTGATCAGCTCGTGGTAACGCTTCTGTGATTTTATCGATTATTTCTTCTCAAGTTTTAACAATTCCAAAACGATCAAGTTCAATTTTTAAATGACCAAATATTTCTATCATTTGTCGAACTGATTCACCTTTCAAGCTATCAAACAAATCAAATTCTTTCTTTAATAAAGCAATTTTATTTTTCTTGATTTGTTTACCCCCCTCAGCTTTAACCCGTAAAGCTTCCCAAACAGATTTTGATGACCCGTCATGTTGAAGTAAAGCAAACATGTCATCTCTAATTGATGATTGGATTAGAGGAATCATTCTCTGTTCAGCTGCGAATTCGGATTTGTCATCTTTGTTTAAGCTTTTGAGCGGGATTTCTTCTCCTATATCATCGACTGGCCTACTATAACCAAATTCCAAACAGAACCAGCTTTCATGAGCGTAAGCTTTTGCCCAGTTGATGAAACGTTCTTTCCACCATGTGTAGTCTTCAATACTTTCGAGAGCATTGGTGGTTTTGAATGTGTTCCGTAGAAGTTATCATGTTTAATGTTTTCATTGATCGCTTTTGTTATGGTTTTTGGTGTAACAACTGAGGTTTCGGAAGACTCGGACGTAAATGCCTTGTAAAATGTGTTGTAAAATTCTTCACCCATGATTTTTCTTGTTTATCACTTCGAATATCACCTGGAGACAAAAAAAACAAACAAACAAAATTAGTTTAAACACTTTTCAATTAACTGAATTGAAATAGTACACGGTTGATGTGAAATGATCTTGATGTGAAGTGACTTTGGAGCGAAATGACCACTTTCAAACGAAATGGACTTTGTTTCAAACGAAATGGTTCCTCAAGCGAAATGGATTCTTCAAACGAAATGACGATTTCATGCGAAATGATCAAACGAAATGACACTTTCCAGCGAAATGGCAATCTTTCAAGCGAAATGGGTCTTTTCGTGCAAAATGACTCAATCCATGCGAAAAGAGATGTGTATTTCGTGCGAAATGAAGCTCTACTTCAAACGAAATGGCTACTTCAAGCGAAATGGAAGGCCATTTCGTGCGAAATGATGATGATGTCACTCTTTCGAGCAGAATTTTACAAAATTGATCAGGTTTTAGGTCCAATTAAGGTCTAATTCTTTCAAGGATTTGTTAAAACAGTGTTTCGCATATTACATGTGAAACTCAATCCACTTTAACTGTGAAAAGTTGATTAATTTGAGAAAGAATGAGTAGAAGTTAGAAATTTCGGTGAAAACAAGCTGAAATGGTAAGAACTCTTCCTCCTGAGCTCTGATACCACTTGAAGGATCGTTGTACGACCTAAATGAGTCGTTCAGAAGAGTTTTGATCTGAATCAAAAGCGGAATTCGGATATATGGACTTGATTACAGCTTGATTCACTTTAATCATCACTTGCATTGATATAACAACGTTTTACAACCTTCGTGACACTTTGACAGACCTTCGCTACCAAAATCCAACTGTTACTAATGAGAACCTAAGCTCCACTATATATAGGCAAAGCATTTCGCACGGAATGACCTAAGTCCATTTCGTACGAAATGGGTTTCTCCATCTCGTGTGAAATGGTCTTTATCCATTTCATGCGAAATGATCATCACACCCACAATCCTTACCTTCTAGCCTATTGAGCATTGATTTGTCCTATCTGGTTACAAGACTCGATACAAGACGAAGTCGACAGACATATGTACTAACAGAACGAATGTCACACCCCCAAAAAATACCCCAAGCGGAAACCCCCGCGAGGCGTGTGACGTACCAGGATCTAGCCACCAATCACATTGAACTCATACAAGACTTTAAATGAAACTTTCATTCATTAACATAAAGTGTTACAAAACAGTAACTACAAATCATCGTATTCAGCGGTAGCATAAATCGTTAGTTAAGTGTTTCATAAACCATATGTATGATAACCATTAGACACGTCTCGCGACTCTATGTATCTCGACCCATGACCACTCCAGCATCCCAGACAGCAAGTTCCACATCCACACATACATATAACCTGCGAGCATGCACACACGTGTATCAGACAACGCTGGTGAGTTCATAGTGTTGGATCGTCGTTGACCCTGAATGAGTCGATCAGAAGAGTCGTTTTCCAATTCAAAGGCGGAATCAGTGAATTAGACGCTCAAACTAAATATAATGCTTCACTTTATTGAATCTGATAATGTTTACAACCTGGAAGCAATTCGGCAGCACTTCGTTACAAGTTCCGAGCCGTTACAAATGAAATAACCAGTCACCTATTTATAGAGTTCGGGAACCGCTAATATGACCATGTCACAAAAGCGATCCAGGGAAGATAATGTGGATCGCTTTTATGGACAATGTCCATATAAGCGGTCCAACATGCTATTCATCCACTTCTTGTTTCTCGAACCTCGTGCACTGGTTATTCTAACCTATCCTATCCTATTACATGATACAAGACGAAGTCAATAGACGTAATGCACCAACAGACTCCCCCTCGGATATTGACGAAGTCTTCAGTGAACATTCTCTGTTATGCCACCTCTTCAGTCTTGATCATCTTTGCCAACTTGTTCAGATTGTATCCATATAAGAATCCTTTAATCTTTTACTTTGATCATCTTTACAACTTCATCATCAGTAGGCTCTCCCTCTCGTCAAGCTTCCGTGCTTTTAGAGATCATCACCTTGCTTTTCAGCTACAAGCTTTTTCTCACTTACAAGTTATCTTCAGACTCCCCCTTAAACTCAACTCTTTGGGATCGTAATCTGAATCTTTCCTGTAGTTCTCAAACATTCATAAGTAACAATATTTTCAAAATCATTAAACATGTTTTCTAATACACTCCCCCTGTCAACAAACTTAACAGATATGGCAATATAAAGAACCCAATTTTCTCACACATTATCATTCAAGTTCAAATTAATGACCTTGAAGATATCACACATGTTTTTGAAAATTTTCCAAGAAATTTCAAGTTTCAAATTAATGAACTTGTTTTGTTTTCAGAAACACAATCAGCATAATAAGATTTTGAAACTCAGCAACTCAGATATCGGTTTATCGAAAATAACGCAGAAATCAAAATCTTTTTGTGTTTTCTGAAAATATAAAGCTGTAAAGAAATATATACAAATATATTTACAAACAATATTTTTGTTTGAGTATGCATCAGAGGATCATATCAGTTTATGACAAGTCACAAGTACCGTTAAGCTTTAAATCATACTCAGAATTAAACAATTCACTTAGATTGTCGATATACTGATCCATTTAAATTTTCATACAAAATTTCAACTAATTCAGGATACTATTTAGATGTTTTAAGACTTAAACTCATTCATGTGTCCCACCTCTTGAATATACTCCCGTATCCAGAATCTCAATATTCAGTCTTACAGGTAAGAATACTACAATGATGTCTGTACATAAATTAGGGTATGCGAGAACTGAGGGATCTCAGGTCAGAACTTCCGTTCAGCAGAGAGATATCAGCTTCGACTTTGCAGTGTGTTCCCTTTAGAGAATCTTTTCAGCTACAACAACTGATTATCAATTTTATTGTCTAATCAGCTGAGGGCTTTATGCTATATTTCAAGCATTTTGGTGAAAGTATTAGCCAAGGACTAGGTCAGAACCACCGTTCAGCAGAAGTCCCGGAATAATACCCCAGACAACATAGAGTATAAACACCTAGTATATCAGAATACGAGACCTTTCAAACGAGATTTCAGGGGTTACCTATATATCCAAGTAGTGTTCCCCACGAAATAAGCAAATTTGAATTTAGGTTTATATCCCGAAAAAGCTTACTAAATGTATAAAAACCTATCGACATATCATCAGTGAGACTGTTTAACGCTATTTAATCATTACAAATCTTTAGCATACTGTAACTGTCTACTGATGTACTATCATTTCCTCTTTTTACGCAAAACTCAAATTTTTTATTTTATCATGTTTTTGTATT
Source organism: Helianthus annuus (assembly GCF_002127325.2). Taxonomy (NCBI): domain Eukaryota; kingdom Viridiplantae; phylum Streptophyta; class Magnoliopsida; order Asterales; family Asteraceae; genus Helianthus; species Helianthus annuus. The sequence goes on along the minus strand of NC_035441.2, from coordinate 33,466,972 downwards.
TTTCAAATTTTTCTAATGTTTTTGTATTTTCTAACAATTTTTCTCCCCCTAAAATGCAAAACCATTAAAGAAATTTGACAAACCGATACTGATAGCTTTGTCTCGCCATCCATTTTCTGCATCTCATGCTCTGTTTCGCAGAAAATATAACGTACCCCCATGATTTACAACCCATTGATTTTGACCGTTAGAAAACCATTCTTCAACTTGTGAGTAACCATGTTTGTTCCGCCGTGAGGGTTTCGGCATAGTCCATCACCACTTATTCAAAGTAAACTAATATCAAACAACCCAAACATCAATCCAAACCAACACAACCAACAAACATACACCAATCATCAAACACAACACAAATTCATACAAAACAACCAACAAACTCCCTGTCTGTCCAAAACCAGGGATCTTCAACCTCTTCCCGTGCAACACTCTCACAATCTTCATCTGCATCTAGTACCTGCACATTCAAACTTTATCAAATACACAAACAATAAAGATAGATGCCGATTCATGCTTCGCGATCCAGGAAGCTCCGGCAATTCCAACCACTTAATCAAACATAGTGTCCACCCAGGCCTCAGGAGCCTTAGGTGTAACTTTGATTCGAGCAACCTAAATTTTAAAATTTTCAGCCTTGAGTGGAGGAAAATTTGCATCATAAGCAACCACATCTGAATTCTCAGATGTTTTCACCGCAGAAGTTGAACCTTTCGTTTCAGCTTTTGGTTTCCAAATTTGTTTCTGTTTCTCATCTTTTATCAAATCAACACGTTTCTTAACCGACCACACTTGACCTTCAGGAACACCTCTTTTATAAAAATTTGTTTCTTTCTGAACCTGTTGCTTTTGAACAACATTTTTAGGTTTCCAGATTTTTCGAGGTTCTGTCACAACAACTATCGGTCTCCAAATCTGTGTTGTAGTCGATCTGGATGTGTGAGAATTCCAGGTCTGTCTTGAATCGAACCTGTCCGATTTTGGTTTCCAAATTTGATTTGATGCAAACTTGTTTGTAGTGTACCTCCAAGTTTGTCTCGAATCAAATCTGGTTGACCTTGGTTTCTCATTACCAGATTTCTGTTTTTGAACATCAACAAACTTTGAAATTTGACATTTTCGTGCAACGTGTCCAACTTGATCACATTTAAAACAAACTTTCTTTGACACATCTTTTGGCTGTTGTTGTTTCTTTTTCATGGCCTCAAACTCCGCATTAGATTGTGTTCCAAGTTTGAGTTTTTCTTCTTCAGTGAAACTTTTTCCTTGAACAAAAATCATTTTTGTCTGAAAATTAGGCCTTTCAGTTCTGTTTTGATTATGTTTCTTCTTATACCCCAAACCGGACTTCATGTTTTTCTTCTTAGAACCAGGTTTGTTATAAGAACCTTTGAAACCTTTACCAGCAAACTTCGACATTTCAGACTTCTCAATTTCTACCATCTTGAACACTTTGTTAATTTTCTCTGAAATCACATTCTGAATCGGGAAAACAACATCCAAGAATAGTTTGTCCGATCCAATCATGGTATAAACCAATCCTTTTGAATCATCATTCAAATTCTTCTCAGATTTCGTGTCTTTCAAATATCCATCATAAAGATTTCCTTCATCTTCATCCTGTGATTTAGACTTTCCTTTCAAAACACTATCAACCACCGTACTCACCACCTCTGAATCATCAGCATCATCAGATTTGGTGTAAGTAACATCGATACTTTCAGGTAATTGGTCAGCTATGTTCAAACCCTTTGCCACCTTTTCCTCATCATAAAAAGTATAATTGTCTCTCAATGGTGGTGGTACCTGATGATATTCTGAACCAATACCCTTTTTACAAACATTAGTATCTTTGTTATCAGGTGTGATATTGAAAATACGTTCAAGAATGTACGAAGAGTCATGATAACTTTGAAGTTTTGTAACAATCTTTTCTTTTTCAGCCAAGACTTGTTTAAGATTCGCAATTTCATCAACACGTTTGTTTAATTCAATTTGCTTTTCTTTAAACTGACGTTCATACAAATCTTTAGTAACTAAAGTTTCAGACAAACGTTGATCAAAACTTTTGACTTGGCTCTTCAAAGTATCATAAGCTTCTTGTACTCTCTGACTTGATCGTTTTAAAGAATCATATTGCTTTTGTAAGTCTAAAAATCTAGATTCTTTTTCAATGCAATCAACACATTTTGTAGAACATTTTTCTTTCAAAACCATATTTTCTTTTTCAAGATTTTCACATTTTTGTGTTAATTTCTCAACTCTTGATTTCAAATTTTGTTCCGATTCAATTCTTTCTTTACATTTTTCTTTTAAAGCATTTTCAAGTTTATGCATTTCAGCATCTTTTGTTTTTATTACCTCAGTGATTGACGACACATCGGCTGCCTCTGTCTTCTGTATCTTTTCAATCTTTTCTTCGACATCAATCTTTACCACAGCCTTGACTTCTTCAATCATTTTCTTCAAATCTTCTTCTTTTCTCCTCTTCATCTCTACCACCTTCGGTAGGCTTGCCTCAAAAATCTCTTTCAATTCTTTCATGAATTCTATCAAATAATTTTTGTCAGAGAGCCTTTTTGTGTTGTAAACGCCTTCACTTGGAAACGCATTAGTTACTGCATCAAAATCAACTTTCGCTGGATCAACCACCGGATTACCATACGGATCCAAATAGCATTCCAACTCTTCACTCCACCTCTCAGCTCTCTGTGCTTCTTGAAATGGAGCATACAACTTGCCAATCTCCCATCTTGCTCTGTCTCTTCTCCACCATCTATCATGCTCTTCTTTTGCCATGTTCTGATATTCGTGAATTACCTGAAATTCAATTACTTGTAGCAAACAAACAAACTGAATCAGTTAAAACAATATCAAGTAATTTTGAAATACACAAACACTCGATGTCGTGTAATAATCATGACACTTGAACGAACACAGATTGATCGAACGAGCAAAATCAGATTTGTCAGAAAAGCGGACCACGTTGACAAATGAGCGAACCAGGAATGGTCACATAAGCGAACTGAACTTTTTGACTAATAAGCGATCCAGAACTTGTCTTATGAGTGGTTCATAAACGCGGACCAGGAGTTGTACGTTCGAGCGGTTCAAGTATGTATATTCGAGCGGTTCAAAGATATAATACAAGCGGTCCAGGAAAGTTCACTCGAGCGGTTCAAATAAGCGGGCCAAGTTTGTCCGTTCGAGCGGGCCAGAAGCAACAATTGTACAAAAGAGCGGTTCTAACTTGTTCAAATGAGCGGTTCCAATTTGTTCGGATAAGCGGTCCTAAACCAATTTTGGAGCGGTCCAAACAACTTCTTTCGAGCGGTCCTGACTGTTCGAAAAAGCGATCCTACATTCGAAGGCTGTTTTGTCCATTTTTAGTTCGAGTTTTAGTCTGAAATTTTCAAGGGTTTGTTATTGTCCAATAATACACGTCCTGTGAAAAATTTGTCCGATTTTAACAGTGGAAACTCGTTTAAATCGAAAAAGAAGGTGTAGAAGACAGAAAACGGATCAAATTTGAGCTGAACTCTTCTTCCTGAGCTCTGATACCACTTGTTGGATCGTCGTTGACCCTGAATGAGTCGATCAGAATAGTCGTTTTCCAATTCAAAGGCGGAATCAGTGAATTAGACGCTCAAACTAAATATAATGCTTCACTTTATTGAATCTGATAATGTTTACAACCTGGAAGCAATTCGGCAGCACTTCGTTACAAGTTCCGAGCCGTTACAAATGAAATAACCAGTCACCTATTTTTAGAGTTCAGGAACCGCTAATATGACCATGTCACAAAAGCGATCCAGGGAAGATAATGTGGATCGCTTTTATGGACAATGTCCATATAAGCGGTCCAACATGCTATTCAACCACTTCTTGTTTCTCGAACCTCGTGCACTGGTTATTCTAACCTATCCTATCCTATTACATGATACAAGACGAAGTCAATAGACGTAATGCACCAACACATAGTTTTACGAAAACGTTAGTTACCAAGTGTTTTAATTCCGTTCATTGATTTCAATGTTGATAATACCTCGGATACAAGACGGCTCCTGATTTATTTTGCCCTTTCCCCAATGCTCCTATCAAAGCATTGGGCATGACTGAGTCATTAGTTCACACCCGTCCTCTCAGGTACGGGGTGAGGGTGCCAAACCTAGATAGCGCTACCAACTAATACTCCGTTACCTCTCAGGTAACAAACAAGATGGGACTTAAAGGTGATAGGACGAGTGTATTATCCAACATTCCAGATTTTACCCACAAGACGTATTCCTCTCTGGAATACCCATTTGATTTACCCAAAAACCTATCCCTCTCAGGGATACCCAATGACTGTCCCAACCACCGGGACGCATGCTCAAGAGGAATGAACCCACCTTAGATTGCTCGGTATGATACATTACATTAGCCGATCCAAGTTGGTCAACCATACCCTACCTTGGTTACCAAGAATAGTCAGTTTCGTAAATATATAACCCATTCACGTATTCAACACATCTACGTAATACCGTTGTCACATAGCAAGCATTTAGATTTCATACACGTTTATAACACTAGTTCATGTTTTTAACAATAGTTGTCAATAACATCAGGTTCATAAAGAAACACGTATTATTACGGATTGCATTTATCGCAAAGATCACCGTACAACATGTAGCACATATCCTGTCCTCATACACGTCCACATCTCATGTGCACATCACATAACAACATTTACAGTTGTATTGTCTACCCACACAAGTCAAGTCAAGATTGATATTGTCATCATGCAACAGATAGAGTTTTATAAGAACAGGCATCTATCTTCAAGTACATCACAATCTATTTACTGTTCTGCCTATAATTCTTATGGCGAAAGACCTAGGCGACAAAGGACTATCCTTCGTCGGGTTGGGGTATAACGAAATACCCATTTTTCGTCGGGGTCGGAGGTGACAAAATATACTTCCTTCGTCGTGACTAACAGTGACGAAACACCACTAAGTTTCGTCGAGGTTACTTATGACGAAACACCATTAAGTTTCGTCAAGGTCAGTTACACATTTTAGCAAACAGTTTCCATCAAAGCAGATCAAATCATCTAATGCAGACAATTGCCATTCACGTTCATATAACCCCTAATCATCAGTTCATCGATTAACATAAACACAGGGTATGACCAATCATCGGCTATACAAACATAACAGTTTCTATTTCACACACATATAATTATAATCAAACAATGATCATTAAAACACACATGTCCTAATTCCAATTCCACGAGATCCATATAGTTCGTAATCTGTTCGTGACTATCCTCAACACAATCCACTAAACAAACATTAAACCTCACTTTGTACATATCCATAACAATGAGTCAACCAATCACACACAAACAAGAATCACCAAAGGTTTGCTCTATTTATGATAACATTACTAACTCCTGATCTGATATAATTAAGTCTACAAGCGAAACCCTAATTCATGTTTTAATTCACACATCGATACACATAAGCACGTAACCAAAACACTAATAAACATACATTAAACCAATGACGAACATACTAACTGAAGGATCAAAGAAGATGTGCTAGAACTCAAGATTGAGGTGCTTGCAAATGAGGAAGGTTTCGGTCCACAGTGGTTGCCGTCGATTCACCAAAAAGGAGAAAGGAGAGGAGTGTTTTAGGGTTTTGAGGATTTCAGTTATGCTAATAGAAGTTATACGCATACGCTCTGGGCCGAAATAACCTGGGCCGAGGCCCCTTAATGGCGAAAGACCTCTTGACGAAGGACCATGTTTCGTCAAGGGTGTTGGTGATGAAAGACTCTTTCATCGAGTCCTATTTTTTGTCGACTAAGGTCTCGTGTGCCAAGTGTAAATCAAGTGTGTGGTATCCTGCTATGTCTAAACCTTACACAATAAACAACATTCACAGTTTCATGAAACAGTCAAACGTGACAATACACCAATCATTCAAATATAACAATGCACTAACATTAACCATTCTAATAACATGCACGAGTTACAGCATCACCAACTGAATTGTGGAACGAGTAATGCGTAAAAGAAAAGCCTTGAAATCTAGAGTTGTCAAATCATCCCCAACTTGAAAGAAATTTCGTCCCGAAATTTGACGAGTAATCCAAAACAACAAGGTGTTAACTCAGGATGACTGTGGATTTTCCGCGGGTACCACATCATCCCCAACTTGAAAGGGAATTTCGTCTCGAAATTCGCCAATGACAGCAAAAGTTGGAACAATTGAGGATATTAGATCTTTACGTTCCCACGTGAACTCCGGTCCACGTCTTGAGTTCCAACGAACTCTCACGATTGTCATACGACTATGCTTACAAACCTTAACTTCCCGCTCCACGATTTAGATGGGTTCTTCGACAAACTGCAAGTTGTCATCGATTTTCGGTTCTTGGAGTGGTACAACAAGTGTTTCATCGGACATACACTTCTTTAGTATGAAAAACATCAGGTAATTCGAGCCTTACGCCACTTGCCAATACGTTCCAGAATTTTGAATTGTCCAACATAACGTAAGTTAATCTTGCCACCCTTCCCAAGGCGTACCGCACCCTCCCAGGGTGAGACTTCTAATATGACACGTTCGCCTGCAGCGAGTTCCCAGTGTTTCCTAAGTTACCAGGTTTCCTGGCGATTACGCGTTGTCGCCACACGATTTTCAATCTAGATAATCTTCCCAAGAGTTTCGAGTGCAATTCCCGGACCCGTGCTTAGGTTGACATCCACCCCAGTCCACAAGGAGGTTGGCATAATCATCCGAGCAATGCCTCAAACAGAGCTGTATGCATACTAATACGGTAACGGCTGCAATAGAACTCACCCACAGATAAGTGTCCTTCCAAATGCTTACTAAAGTCAACCACGCACATGCTCGCAGCATGTCTTCGTGTGTCAGGATGGTCCGTTACTTTGTCCGGTTGTCCTTCAGTGATAAGTAATGCCCATGTCTAGACGTGAGCCAAGGGTATTGTGTATTGCCTGACATAAATCAGGTATATATCAAAATCAAAGGTATCAGGAGATGGCACCTCGTGCCTAAAAACCGCCTCTCCTAGAGGAATATTCCCAAGCTATGAAGACTCGTCAGTTTCCTTGATTGCAAGAAAGTGTACTGGTTACATGGGTCAATCAACGATCACTCAGGTGATATCGGTTCCGTTCTGAGATTTAGGTAGGCCAGTGACAAAATCCATGGCTGTCTGTTCCAACCTCCAAATAGGTGTTTCTGATTAATGACACAAACCAGAAGGTTTCTGATGTTCCACCTTGACTTTCGCACAAGTCAAACGTCGTTCACATGCTTCGTTGTGTAGGCCTTCAAGCCCAGTTGCCAGTACAAGATCCTTAGATCCTAATATATTCCATCAAAATCCCGATGACTAGGATATCTAGGCCGGTGTGCTCTGCTCAACACAAGTTCCCTACAGTTGCTGTATAATGAGACCCACATTCGTTCCGTGAGGTAGCGAATATCGTCCGACTTGCCAAAGGTTGCTTCTCCATGCCCCGCATGGGTTCAACTTGAAAATCCTCTTCCTTCAGTTCTCCAGTTTGATCAGAGCGAGTTTGATCAGGTAAGTTAGAGTCGATAGTGGGCTGCAAAGCTCGTGCACATTCAGGTTTCATAGTCGTAATCATTCAAAAGTTCATATAGCGATGTCATCGCATGCTTTAGCTCCTTTCGAAACAACGATACACGGGAGGCCCTTGTGATCGGTCTAAATGATGCATTTGGTATCGTCCAAGTAATACCACCAATTTAAATCCAAGGCCATGGTTTCCACCCCCAGGTTGTGAGTCATGCAATTCTTCTCGTTAATCCACCACATAAACCACCACCTACTCGTTTTGTATTGGCGTGTGACTGGGACTCTGATTCATACCATCATGGTATACCACTAGATCATCAGTACCCTCGGGTAGAAGCGATGCTCAGCGCATTGCAGAGTTGGGTTTCAAAAGCTGAAAAGTCGTTCCCCTGTTTTGTTTCCCAAGAATTCAAAGCTCCCCGCTGTCCCTAAGAGGTTAAAGCTGCGCAATCTTCGAAAATTCCACGATGAATCTGCGTTAGTATCTAGTGAAACCAAGGGATTGTTGTATCCCCGAAGGGATCTTTGGTGTCGATCAGTGTCTAACAAATGGATCTTAGCGAGATCAATGTGTATTCCCACTTCGTTGATTACATGACCAAAAATGTACCTCTAGAATCCAGTAGTTACATTTAACAAGACTTCGCGTGGAGTGGCTCCTCCCTCAGGAGCTCTAAAATAAGATACAAATGTTGCCCTTAATGTCCCTTTCTCCTGGAAATGATTCAAAACGTCATCAAATAACACGGTCGATTCATGTGTTCCATAAAGCTGCTGGTGTGTTAATTAACCCAAAGGTCATGGAATAATTCTTCCTGTGTCTCCTGGCTACGGCCGCATTGAGTTCGTTATGCCGATTTATGGAACATCCTCCCCTTGGACTTCCATCTAATGATAGTTCGTTCATTAGTCATTGTGACAACCCTCACCAAACCAGGTATCCGTACGACTTAATTAATATTTAATTACTGCATAATTACTGTGCTTGCTTACAATTATGGATAAACTGCTACTTGAATACCGATACATGCACATACTTGCATCATACGTTAATTGCTGTCACTCTATTATTTACATACAGTACTTAGTGACAAACTTGATGCACAAAAGCACAGTAGCACAATGAACGGATAATCCAGTAAACGTGCTGACATAGCCAGCACCAGGCAGACACTGCCTCTAGGGCCTGTATGAGCAGGGAATAGTTTACTACACTAATAGAGAGTGTAGGGAAAAGAGGATTGTAGAACTGCGTCACTAGGTGATAGTTATAGTGACCAGATGTGCCAAAAATATGATTTAAACACAAATTCTGCACTTTAATATAAAAATTCAGCATTTTAGCTAACTAGTAAAGTGCAAAAATGCAGAAAAATAATACAAGACACTTTCCAAAGTATCGGGAACTCTTTGTGTCACTAAAAATAATATTAACGACACTTTAAATGCTTATTAAGCACTTTAACGGATCAATATCCAACCGAACAACCAGACTTTACCCGAGACATAAAAATATTCTCACTAACATTGTCTTTCTTTTACTGAGCCAGTTAGGGTCCCCAAATACCCTAACACCCGGTACGAAACACCACACACTAGTAATTGGATTAACCTCCTAATTAAACTAACTAGTGCTTAACTAGATGATTAAGATCTAACCAAAAAAAAAACCCCAACTATCGTTCCCCCTAAGGGGACACACTCTTACATGTTTAATTATTTTATTCTTAGTGCCTAATATCTTGTTGACAATTTATATGTTGGATAATATATATGCATGGTTTTACTTTCATATAGCTTTGTTGTGATTAAGCTATGGTATTAAGAAGTCACACCAAATTAACCCACGCTTCCACAAAGCCAGGGTGTGACAGCTTGGTATCAGAGCTCTGATCATAGCGAACTAGGATTCCTTCTCGAGTCTAGACTATGATCACTAGGGCTCTCACGAAAACATTTTTACACTGCATACCACTTATGTCCAGATCCAAAAACGTTTTTACAAACAAAAGTTGAGCACATTTTATTTACTAGTTATGGCTCAGTCTCGGAGGCTGAGGCTCGGTCTGGGAGGCTAAGGTAGTTGTCTAGTGGGACTAGGGAGTCAGTCTGGGAGGCTGGGAGAGTTGTCTAGTGGGACTAGGGAGTCAGTCTGGGAGGCTGGGAGAGTTGTCTAGTGGGACTAGGGAGTTAGTCTGAGAGGCTGGGAGGCTAGTGGGACTAGGAAGATCAGTCTGGGAGGCTGGGAGGCTAGTGGGACTAGGAGAACTATTTGATTGCTTATTGGACTAATGTGCTTATTTGACTATATGATTGATTATTTGTGCATATTTGTGTTTATGTTACAGACACTATGGATTCATCCGGCACAGGAGGGTCGGACACTACTGACCCTATACACATTGTATCAGACGACCGGGAGTCATCAGAGCGAGAGGTGTACACTTCGGACACCACCAGTACAGACGACGACGATTTCCAGCCGTTTCACTACCCGATGCCGTGATTGAGCCCGCTGATGGCCCCATCACTGGGGATTTGCCGCTTGTGGAGATCCCTGCTCCCATACCCCTTGCCATGTACCCTGTTATTAATATGCTTCTAGACGTAGTCGTTGATGACGACGTCGATTTGTTTGACGAGGAGCCACTGGAGGATGACGTTGAGGGAGAGGCCCTTATAGCTGCCGATGATCTCTTGCTTCTCGCAGATGCTCCTGCTGAGGAGTCACCTGCCCATTCACCTGTCCCAGACTCTTTCGAGTCTGTGGCATCGGCACCATCGCACGCGCAGGGCGCACAGCACTACTCACATGATTCAGAACCTGATAGGGCGTCATCTGTTGCACCTGCCCCTGCCCCGAGTTTTGCTATTGAACATGACATTGATGAGGATTCTGACCCCGTCTTCCCACCTGGGTTCGATCCAGACCAGGACATTGAGTTCATACACCTAGATCAGCCCATGGAGGACCCAGTTGATCCTGTTGACCCTGCGTTTGCTGATCCTGCAGATTTCGAGATGGTGTTTGACGACCCGGAGCCTGCTGTGGCCCTCGAGCCAGTAGTTGTTCCAGACCCCGCATTCGAACATGACCCTATTCATGATGATGCACCCGTTGTTAATCCTTTGGTTGCTGATATACCTATCGATGATTATCCGATTGTTGCTCCACTGTTGGAGGATGATCATGTTGTTGCTGATGCCCATTTTGATGCACTACCATTGTTAGAGGGTCCTGTTGTTGCTCCACTGGTAGTGGATGAGCATGTTGCTGATATACCCGCTGAGCCTGATGTTGTTGCTCCTTTACCTGACCCGGTGCCTCTAGAGCCCGACCATGCACTCTTTGCGACTCATGTTGACCCCCGTTACGCGCACACCCGAAATGGGTGGATAGATGACGATGATGAGTACCCGCCTTTTGTGGTGCCAGTTACACCTGTTCCAGCACCTGCTTCAGCTCCTTTTGATGCACCCTTATTTCCCACCCACACTGCTGATGCTCACCGCACAAATCTGCCCATCACATTTCTCCAGGAGATCCCTCCGCCACGTCCTGGAGAGGGCTCTTCCCGTCAGCCTTTCGGCCATACACCTTTTCTGACTGGAGGAGATCAGTCCTTGCCACAGATCCCTCATCATACTGCTGTTCCCCCTGTTCCACCGTTTACTGTGCCACATTTTACTCCAGCTAGTGAGCCTTTTCTTTGGACATCACCACCCATCATGCCACCATCGGATCCTTATCATCCTTTTCACATGGGTTATTCTGTAGAGGACATTCTCAGGTCATTCATGGTCTAGCAGGAGGCACTTACGCGTCGCGTACAGGAGCTCGAGAGAGCACAGCGACCACCATGCCAGTGCCAGGGCCAGACTCACCCTGCTATTTCACACCTTCCTCAACCACTATCACCTGATTCGGCTGCTCGTTTTTGGACACAGGAGCAGCAGATAGCTTTCTTGTTGCGTTCTCACCGAGCCATGGAGGAGGATTGGCTCCACATGCGCCTTTTGTTCTATTCTCATTTTCCCCCTCCTCCACCGCCATCAGCGTAGGGCTATTTTGTGCGACCTGGGTAGGCTTTTGTTGAGAAGACGGCGATTGCACAGACTGCCCAGCTTTTTGGAGACTGCATATTGATCCTGACTTTTATTGTTATGTATATGGGATATTGTTGACATTGATTTGATATTTTGGACTGGGGTGATGTAGCCCTTAGTCGTTGATGTTGTATGTTACAGTTATATACTTGTACACCTTACATTGTAGTCTCGATTTATGGCAATGCAATCACAGTATTCTCATCACATGTGATGTTTGATTGATTATTTATGTGGTTGATTTATTTATAACTTGGGATGTTGTGTGATTGATTTATTTATAACATGGGATGTTATGTGATTGGTTTGTTTTAACATGAGATGTTATGTATTACTACTATCGTTATATACGTACAATGGCCTGACCAACGTGAACCATATTTTAGAAGATGCCCCCAAGACGTCAAACACGAATGCCTACCAATGAGGCAGAACTTCAGCAGGTCATCGCGGCCGCCATCGCGCAATACGCCGCCTCCCAAGGAGGAACTAGCGGAAGTAATTCTGGCAATACCGGCAACAACAATCCGCCTCATGGTAATACTAAGTTATTAAGGCATACCATGATACATTGGATATCTCTAGCAAGTTTGCTAGTGCCATTCATATATTGTAACGTATGTGCAGGGTGCACCTACAAGCAGTTCCTAGACTGCAAGCCTGTCAACTTTGATGGCACCGGAGGTGCTGTTGCTTTTGTTCGATGGGCTGAGAAGACAGAATCTGTTCTCCAAATGGGCAAGTGCGCTCCAGACCAGCAAGTTACCTACATTTCTGGGCTATTGTTGGACGGAGCCCTGTCATGGTGGAATTTACAAGTTCAAACCCTTGGTGAAGCCGCAGCCTACGCAACGACATGGAACGAGCTGAAAGAGCTCATGCGTAGGAAGTATTTCTCTAGTGTAGAAATTCAAAGGTTGGAAACTGAGTTTTGGCATTTGAAGATGGAAGGTCCGAAAATCGCAGAGTATGTTCAAAGGTTTCACGATCTGTCACATGTGGTACCTTATATGGTCACACCAGAATTCAAGCGGATTGAGCGCCTCATTTGGGGTTCAGCTCCTCAAATCATAAGTATGGTGACCTCTTGCAAGCCTGCAACTATCACTGAGGCAATTGATCTGAGCGTGGCTCTCACTGAGGAGGCTATTCGCCTAAACAAGTTTTCTGATGATGAGTCAAAGAAAAAGGAGACTCACGTCGAGTCATCCGGGGGTAACAAACGAAAGTTCTCGAACTTCAAACAAGACACTAGTGGGGTTGTTAAGAAAGGAGAACCCAACGCACCAGTCCAAGCTACAACTGGCACTAGAAGGAAAGAAAAGGGATATATGGGTACACATCCCAAGTGCAACACCTGCCAGCATCACCATTCTGGCCGGTGTGGTTCAAAAGTATGTGAAGCATGTGGGAAAACTGGTAACTCGAAAGATTCTTGTTGGGCCACTGTTGGCCGGGGAGGCCAAGGTGGATTTGGAAATAGAAACAATAACCGAGGTGGAAATGAAAATCGCCCACAAGGAAACAATAGAGGGAATGGGAATCAAGGCAACAATGTGAATCAGGCTGGTAATGCGAACCGAAACAACAACAATCAAGCTGGGAATGGAGGTGGAAATGGGCAAAGACCAGGTTGCTTTAACTGTGGTGACATTGGGCACTATAAGAGGAACTGCCCAGAATTGAACCAAGCCCGTGGAAGAGTGTTTAATATCGAAGCAAGGGAAGCACGCCAGGACCCCAATGTTGTTACTGGTACGTTCCCTGTAAACCAACGCTTTGCATCTGTTTTATTTGATACTGGTGCCGATTATAGCTTCGTATCATTAGAATTTAAGAATATGCTTGGGTTAGCCGCTAGTAAATTAAATATCCCCTACTCAATCGAATTGGCTAATGGAAAGTTAGTAGAAGCTAATGAAGTGGTCAGAGGTTGTGCAATCGAGTTGGGAGAGCGTGAGTTTGCTTTGGATCTACTACCAGTCCATCTGGGGAGCTTCGACGTGGTAGTAGGAATGGATTGATTATCAAGTAACAAGGCGGAGATTGTCTGTCATGTAAAAGTCGTTCGAATCCCAACCGAAGATGGAGAAACAATTGTGGTTCATGGGGAGAAGCGAGATACGCCTTTAAGAATCATCAGCTGCCTGAAAGCCCGTAAGTGTCTACAGAAGGGATGTGCTGCCTTCCTGGCACACATCGTGGATAAGAAAGCTGCTGAGCCGAAAATCGAAGACATCCCTGTCGTGAGGGAATATCCGGAAGTCTTCCCAGAGGACTTGTCAGGATTGCCACCCCAGAGGCAAGTGGAGTTCCGTATTGACTTAGTTCCAGGCGCCGCCCCTGTAGCTAGGGCACCTTATAGACTTGCACCGTCAGAGATGCAGGAATTGTCGACACAACTTCAAGAGTTGCTAGACAAAGGATTCATCAGACCAAGCTTCTCACCTTGGGGAGCTCCGGTCCTATTTGTCAAGAAGAAGGACGGTAGTTTTCGTATGTGTATCGACTACCGAGAGTTGAATAACTTGACTATCAAGAATAGATACCCTCTGCCAAGAATCGATGATTTATTCGATCAGCTCCAAGGTTCAAGCTTTTATTCAAAGATCGATTTGCGATCTGGATACCATCAGTTAAGGATACAAGAGGAAAGTATCTCGAAGACAACCTTCAGAACTCGCTATGGACACTACGAGTTCCTAGTCATGCCGTTTGGGTTGACAAACGCACCTGCTGTTTTCATGGATTTGATGAACAGAGTTTGCAAGCCGTACTTGGATAAGTTCGTGATTGTGTTTATCGACGATATTTTGATTTATTCAAAGACGAAGGCTGAGCACGAACAGCACTTAAGAGCTATTCTGGAGTTGCTGAAAAAGGAACAATTGTATGCCAAATTCTCTAAATGCGAGTTTTGGCTACGTGAAGTCCAATTCCTTGGACACGTGGTGAATGGAGATGGGATTCATGTGGACCCCACCAAGATCGAAGCAATCAAGAATTGGGAAGCCCCAAAGACGCCAACCGAGATTCGACAATTCTTGGGTTTGGCTGGCTACTATCGAAGGTTCATTGAGGATTTTTCAAAGCTCGCTCAACCATTGACACTCCTCACGCAGAAAGATAAGAAGTTTGATTGGGGAATCAAATAGGAAGAAGCGTTTCAGCTGTTAAAAGACAAGCTCTGCAATGCGCCAATCTTAGCACTACCAGAAGGTACAAACGATTTTGGGGTATACTGTGACGCTTCGCGCCAAGGATTGGGTTGCGTGTTGATGCAACGCCAGAAAGTTATAGCTTACGCGTCCCGCCAATTGAAGGTACATGAAAAGAACTATACCACACATGATTTGGGACTCGGCGCAATGGTATTTGCTTTAAAGATCTGGAGACACTACCTATATGGTACGAAATGTACAATTTTTACAGATCATAAGAGCCTACAACACATATTCGACCAGAAGGAGTTGAATATGAGACAAAGACGATGGGTTGAGTTGTTGAATGACTACGACTGCGAAATTAAGTATCATCCGGGGAAGGCGAATGTGTTGCCGACGCCCTAAGTCGAAAAGAAAGGATCAAGCCCATAAGGGTTAGGGCTTTGGAAATGATTATCCAAACCGATCTTTCCTTGCGCATTCGTGCCGCGCAGAAAGAAGCTCTTAAGGAAAGAAACCTTGAAGAAGAGTATCTCCGTGGGATGGAGAAGCAATTAATACCAAACGAGGAAGGAACGTTATGTTTTATGAAAAGGATTTGGGTTCCTCTGTTTGGTGGTTTGAGGAAAGTTATTTTTGATGAGGCACACAAATCGCGGTACTCTATCCATCCAGGAGCGAATAAGATGTACCAAGATCTTAAAGATTATTATTGGTGGCCTAGGATGAAGGGCGACGTTGCTGTTTATGTGAGCAAATGTTTAACGTGTGCTAAGGTGAAAGCAGAATACTAGAAGCCTTTAGGACTTCTGTAACAACCGGAGATTCCCAAGTGGAAATGGGAACAAATCTCAATGGATTTTATTACAAAGTTGCCTAGAACGCCAAGAGGTCATGACACTATTTGGGTAATAGTGGACCGATTAACGAAGTCTGTGCACTTCTTACCTATCAGAGAGAAGGATAACACGAGTAAGTTGGCTGAAATTTACATGAGAGAAATCGTTACACGCCATGGAGTGCCTCTCTCAATCATCTCTGATAGAGACGGAAGGTTCGTATCAAGGATTTGGCAATCCTTCCAAGAAGCTTTTGGCTCACAATTGAATCTGAGCACTGCATTTCACCCACAGACCGACAGACAAAGCGAGCGAATGATACAAACTTTGGAGGATATGCTGAGAGCATGTGTTATGGATTTGGGCGGTAGCTGGGATTAACATTCACCATTAGTCGAATTTTCATACAACAACAGCTACCACACCAGTATTGGTGCCGCGCCATTTGAAGCTCTATATGGACGCAAGTGCAGGTCACCACTTTGTTGGTCTGATGCAGGTGATAGACAGTTGGTTGGTCCTGATGTGGTACAGGAAACCACAGACAAAATTGCACAGATCCGGGATCACATCAAGGCGGCTCGTGATCGTCAGAAATGTTATGCGGATCGAAGAAGGAAACCTCTAGAATTTGAGGTAGGTGATATGGTTTTGTTGAAAGTATCACCCTGGAAGGGTGTGGCACGCTTTGGGAAGCGTGGAAAGTTGAATCCGCGGTATATTGGTCCGTTCAGAATTTTGGAAAGAATTGGGTTAGTAGCGTACAAGTTGGATTTACTTGCTGAACTGAATGGCGTTCACGATACATTTCATGTATCAAATCTGAAGAAAAGTCCAACGCAAGATACTATTGTTATTCCCACAGACGAGATCCATATTGACGACACGCTCCATTTTGTCGAAGAACCGGTTGTTGTTACAAATTGATCAACAAAACCCGCCGGAGCAGTGTCAAGCTCGTCAAAGTTCGTTGGAACGCAAGACATGGTCCTGAATACACCTGGGAGCGTGAGGACCGAATGAAAGAAAAGTACCCGCACTTATTTCCCAAGACCCCTGCATCTAGAAGCAGAACTTAAAATTTCGGGATGAAATTTTTCTAACGGGGGGAGAATGTGACAACCCTCACCAAACCAGGTATCCGTACGACTTAATTAATATTTAATTACTGCATAATTAATGTGCTTGCTTACAATTATGGATAAACTACTACTTGAATACCGATACATGCACATACTTGCATCATACGTTAATTGCTGTCACTCTATTATTTACATACAGTACTTAGTGACAAACTTGATGCACAAAAGCACAGTAGCACAATGAACGGATAACCCAGTAAACGTGCTGACATAGCCAGCACCAGGCAGACACTGCCTCTAAGGCCTGTATGAGACGGGAATAGTTCACTACACTAGTAGAGAGTGTAGGGAAAAGAGGATTGTATAACTGCGTCACTAGGTGATAGTTATAGTGACCGGATGTGCCAAAAATATGATTTAAACACAAATTCTGCACTTTAATATAAAAATTCAGCATTTTAGCTAACTAGTAAAGTGCAAAAACGCGGAAAAATAATACAAGACACTTTCCAAAGTGTCGGGAACTCTTTGTGTCACTAAAAATAATATTAACGACACTTTAAATGCTTATTAAGCACTTTAACGGATCAGTATCCAACCGAACAACCGGACTTTAACCGGGACATAATAATATTGTCACTAACATTGTCTTTCTTTTTCTGAGCCAGTTAGGGTCCCCAAATACCCTAACACCCGGTACGAAACACCACACACTAGTAATTGGATTAACCTCCTAATTAAACTAACTAGTGCTTAACTAGATGATTAAGATCTAACCAAAAAAAAAACCCAACTATCGTTCCCCCTAAGGGGACACACTCTTAGAAGTTTAATTATTTTATTCTTAGTGCCTAATATCTTGTTGACAATTTATATGTTGGATAATACATATGCATGGTTTTACTTTCATATAGCTTTGTTGTGATTAAGCTATGGTATTAAGAAGTCACACCAAATTAACCCACACTTCCGCAAAGCCAGGGTGTGACAGTCATTCCTCGAATGGGAGCTTAACACTCGCAACTGGTCGACAGGTTGTCAATACATGGTTGAGGCAAACGGTTCTTGACTGTCACTTTGTTGAGTTCTCGATAATCAGTACACATACGAAAAGGCTTATTTTCACGGATATAACTGGGGCTCCCCAAAGCAAAAAGCTAGCTCCCACAAAACTCCTGTTCGACAGTTCCTGCAGCTCTTGCAACCCTCTTGGTGCAAGACGGTAAGAGTACGAGCTGCCTCTGACGTGAAATCAAACTTAGATTCCGCCTAACAGTTGTGGAAGTAAACCTGAAAGTTTCTCGGGTAGCACACCGAGAGGAATCACTAACAATTTGTGGATCCTCGATCCTCTTCTCCTTAGCCTTAACATTAGTAACGGTTGCCAACATAGCGGGGAAATCTTTCCGTAGACACTTTCGAACTTTCATAGCTGAGATGGCCCCAACCCTTGCACCACTCTGACGCTCTAGAATAGATAACGGTTCCCCACTAGGGAGGGGATACGCAAAATCTTCTCCTCACAAGGTATATCTGTGCAATATCTGGATAACCAATCCACACTAACTACTGCATTGAAACTGTCAAGTATAGCAAAAGGAAGGTCTATGTCGAACACTTGTCCCACAAGGTCGAGTTTGCATCCCAATGAACATATGAGGTTTCAATTGACTTGCCATCAGCCGACTCCTCAACAGGTTTGGTTCCAAGATGCATCAGGGTTAAACAGAGCAGAGATGAAACGATTAGCTACCAAGAACGTGCAGGCCACCGTGTTGCTATAATCCTGGCTTCGCCCATGCCAATCCTAAATGTCCTTCCACGAACATCATTTCCTGTGTTGTTGTTTTTGTTACAAGGATTTCCAGTACTGTCGTCATCCCCTTGGTTGTTGTCGTCTTGAAGTACTAACGGCCAATCTATGCCGTAGGCACCCTCATTTCCATACTGTAGGCTATGATTATAAGTACCTTGATGTTGCCATGACTGTTGCCTCAAATGTCGTTGCTTGAAACGGAGCCCTACGCTCTTTCACCAACCAAGTCCATCCTTTCACATTATGTGTCACGTCCTAAAGCGCTAATCACTGTGCTGGTAGTCATACATTCCACACTATAATCAGTTGTCATTGCTTATGTCCCGATTGATTCGTAAGAGTTGACTCCCATGAGTCGCTGACTAGGGTTAAAGATTCAAATGGAGTCAAATTGCTGATGTTCGTTGCTGGTAATCAGGGCCGTCTAAATACTAAAGTCGGTAAAGTACTACGCTCATCCTCTTGTCCATCGACCTAGCAAGTTGATTGAGCAATACACGGTATGCTGCGAGAGGGTTGCAGAGGTGATCGCACTTTGGGACCTAAGGCGTCAGCGCGCTAAGTTCCAACAAACAAAGATACGTGAGGAAGGCATAGACCAAGCATTCGATGCTGAGGCATCTAACTCAGGGACGTTCGTACAAGCACCTAACATTCTATCCAGTTTGCTAGGTGTTCAGATGGGTGTTCAGGAAATACTTGATAGCATCAAGATTCGTAAAGGGTTCAGAAAGGAGTGAAAAGATCACGTTCAAGTAGGACGCAATCACGGTTAGAACTCCTATAGATTTGTTACGTTTCTCATTGCTCGAATAACGGAACAGAACCCCTTTTTCACTTGTTAAGCCTCACTGGGACTCGCATGCACCACACATTATTATTATGTGTGCACCCACAATAATATTTTGATTTGCATGCTCATCTTAGTTCCGCCTAACTCATGTCAAATGGTTCCTCAAACTCGAATACCAAACAAAGGTTATCAAAACGATAAGATCACAGAAATCCAAGGACTATGGCATACTATCAACGCATCATAAACTAATCAAGCAATCCATGCCATCATGCTATAGTGACGAGTGTGTGTTCGTATACTACGTCATAAACAGATGTGTACGTCATAAACAGAACTGTTCGGTTATAGTCTAGTTTTACAAAAACGTTTTAAAACCAAGTTCACTATAACCAGTGGCTCTGATACCAAACTGTCACACCCCCAAAAATACCCCAAGCGGAAACCCCCGCGAGGCGTGTGACGTACCAGGATCTAGTGTAACAACTCTCACTAAAATTAAATACTTAGTATGTTAATTATCCAATAAGGAAACCCTAATTAAGACACCTAAGTAATTTTGCATAAACCCTAAAATTTCCAGAACAATTGGAATCAGGATCAGGGCCCCTAAAACTCAAGGGGGGGAGGGGGGTAAAACCTAGCTGATAATTATCACAATAATTCGTTGTCTAAAATTCAAATTCACAAACTGTCAACTCATCCAAGCTACCTGGACACGAACCTACCCTACCCTAGAATTGTTACCCGTCGCGCCACGCGACAGGTGCACATTTCCCTGTCGCGACACGCGAGGGAGTCAATTTTTCAGTATAAATAGGGGGGTTGGCACTTGAATTTTGCTGTTAGTTCGACGTCCAAACTCAATTTCTACGTTGAGTTATAACAGAAACAGTAAACAACACACATAAATCACGGAACGCTGCTACAACAAACAGGGTAATAACTCGATCGCTATTACGATTCAACGTCCGATCGATTGTAACTATCCAACGATTGTTTAAGTGCTGCTCAAATTGAGTTTATACTTTGTTATTCATCGTGATTTCGACTTGAATGTTTGAGTGCTGTTCGAACTCGGACTATACTCTGTCATTCGTTGTGAATCCGTTGAATTGTTAAGTATTGCACTTTATTAATCGTTGTGAGGGTTTAATCTCGTGAATTGTCGTAACTGCTGTATTAGTTACTAACCCGTTTGTGTGTGCATTGTTATTTAAATTAGGTTAATCAAGGCTAATCAGTAGGCTTATACTCTGCTCGTTAAATCTGCAATGTGAGTCATTCTCTTTTTATCAACTGTTTTACAAAACTCCAAAGTATTTTCAAAGTTATAATTATAGGGATTAAGTCTTTGTAATCACCAAATTACAGCCGGTATGTGGGGTTTTGTATACATTATTTGATAACCGTCACTATTGGACAACGAGTTAGCCAATGAGTCATATGACCATAGTCACAGACACCATCGGGCAAAGAGGCTACCGATGGATGTTCGAGTGACAAGTATTGTGGGTAGTTGGTTTGATATCAGAAACATTGTAATCGCTCTTAATACTGTAATTTATAACCAATGTGTCATTTTTAGTAAACTGAATGATTCACTCAGTATTTCCCCACTGACAAAACAGTTTTCAAACATGTTTCAGGTGATCTGTTGTGATCCAAGGAAAGTGTCGTGAAGCACTTCAAGCTTAGAAAAGTGGCTCAATGTAAATAAATAAAGAAACATGTTTTGTAAAATAAAGATTTCCCAGTGAAATCACCTTATTGTAAATTACTGGGTTTTATCCCTAGATTATATAAACGGGTCGATTTAATATCAAAATATCCTTTATTAAAAAGACTTCCGCTGTCGCCTAAATTAAATACCACGGGATTTCCTGCCTCGCGGCTCTGGACCGGGTCAAACCGGGGCCGAGGGCCGTGACAGGAAAAGGTGGTATCAGAGCCACTGATTTAAGCTTACTACTGATTTTGGCCTATTAAAGAAATTGAGAATACTTAGTAATTTCAATTGCCATTCTGTGAATATGTGTTTTATTAACTGATTAATTGTTAAGTTACAGTATAGGTAAACAAAAGCTTTCTGCTATCTACCACAAATTAGATACTGCACCCACAGAAAAAGGAATCTCTTCCTCAAAACACCCAGCAGATCTGGAAGAAGGGATTTTTGTCCGTAAAGCACAAAATGAAAATCCTCTTACCCCAGAGAAAAGAAATTCGATTATTAGGAAAAGTCAGAAACCCCAACTCAAGAAAGTGAGGTTCAATCCAGAAATCTAGGAATTAGGCAATAGTCCACCTTGGGAAGACAAATTAGATGAAAAATGGGCAAATCTTTATATGCTAGCTACCGTAGCAGAAAATGCAAACCTCTAAACTACCAATAAACCTGGTCTAGTAGAAAATTACTACCCAGTAAATAAATAAATAAATAAATCCTAGTGTGTTCTCTTTCCTGTTGTCTTCTGTACAAATTAGTATGCAATAAAACTTCAATGTTTATTTGTAGAACTTTGTTCCAAAGTTTTAACTTAGCATTTTTGTACATTTTGCATATATGCTATACAGCATGAATGAGATATCGGAAGCATTTCAGAATCTCAATCTATACCCAGTACCAATTGAAGTCTCCCACGACTTTACTGGTTATGTTGCTGACATAGAGGAACCTCTGGAATTCCAAGCTCCACCGCTGGAAAAAGCAAAACCTAAAAAGAGAAGAAGATATGTAGGAGGAGGAAAGTGCGCAGGAGAAAGCCAGCCACTAGGAAACTCCCCAAAATAGAAAACCCTATAGACAAAGGAAAAGGAATCGAAACTGGAGAGAGTTCTAAGCCAGCAGAGATAGAAATCAGGGAAAATTCTAAACAAAAAGGAATAGAAATTGGAGAGAGCTCTAGACAAACTGAAGAAATCATATTTCAAGATGAAATAGACCGTCTACTGGCAAATTGTGATGTCATTAGCCCTATCAACAATAATCTATACCCTTACCCGGCCGAAATCCAACTTCCCGTAAATCTGGACCCAGCTATTCCAGACCCACTAATCCACACTCGACCTTTAGGCCAAATGGAAGAATGGTGGACGAATGACTGGCAATTCCAAAACATGATTAATAGTCCTTATTCCTTCCTCCCACAGTTTGATCCAGAACCTATCCCCAATCCTCCAATGAGCAACGAAAATTAGCCGAACTTCGTCAGGTCGGAGAAGAGCTGATAGGTACAGGGAATAGGATCCGGGAAATGGGGGAACAGATCTCCTGGAAATACGACGAGAGGGAGCATCGCTACTAAAATGCCAGTTGATCAAAAGAATAGTGGGGTCGGGAAGTATGTCTGTATCATAACAGTAATAGTAAAATATAACTCTGTAAAATGGGAAATAAGATCTTGTAAGATAAACAGTGTGTATGGATGCCTATATAATCTATAAAACAAAATTGAAGTCGAGACATCGACGATTTTGGATATATATCTAGGTGTTGTAAGATTTTATATGCTTATGTGTAATTGTTTGTTATATCTAACTATCAATTATTGGATACTAATAATTTATACCAATACTAATTAACAGATGGAAAACGCGAATGAACCAATTAATGAAGTAAACCAATCTGAGCAAAATCAAGAAAATCAATATATGACTAGGCAAGATATCGAAAATATCATTGCTCAAGGGATAGCTAATGCTATTCTAGAAATTATGGCTGCTGCTCAGAAACCTGCTGAACCACAACAAATCATCCCTAGTAAACTTACCCCGGAAGATAACGACAGTAACAGCATAAATGGAGGCGGCAATCATGACGATAATAATCCACGACAGGTTCCACTCCCTAAGAAAATGAAAGCTGCAACCCCTGGTTGCACTTACAAAGAATTTCTTTCTTGCAAACCTGCTGAATTTGCAGGCAACGAAGGAGCAACTGCAGTATTGCGTTGGTTAGAGAAAACCGAAGCAGTAATTGCAATAAGTAAGTGTGCCGAAGACGATCAGGTCATGTATGCGTCAAATCTGTTCAAAGAAGGGGCGTTAGAATGGTGGAACACAGTATTACAAGCAAAAGGAAGAAGGATGGCTTATGCTATGAAATGGGAAGAATTTAAGGATATTGTAGAAAGGAAATATTGTCCTGAATATGAAAGAACAAATGACAAATAAGTTCCTAAATCATCGTATGACGGGTGTAGATTGTCGTGGTTATACTTCGACATTCTTTGAATATGCTAGAGTGGTACCAACACTGGCTTCGCCAGAACCGGTACTCATTTCCCGCTATATTTGGGGACTAATTAGTGAAATCCGTAACATCGTTAAGGCTGCGAGACCTCGCACTATTGACGATGCTGTGGAATTAGCTAACACCCTAACCGATGAACTTGTGCATACAAGAGAAGAATATCGAAAGAAGGATTTAGCTCAAAAGATTACCCAAGGATTTCGTTTGGGTAATAATAATAATAGGTTTAAAAAGAGAGGAATGAGGCAATCCGCAAATCCGCCTTTTTGCAGAAATTGCAGAAAGAATCATTTTGGAAGATGCAATGTAACCTGCAACTTTTGCAAAATTATAGGACATCGTGAGGAAGATTGTAGGAAAAAGACTAGGGTCTGCTATAATTGCGGAGAAGCTAGGCATTTCAAACCCGAATGCCCTAAATTGGTTAAACCAGCAGATTACAAAGGTAAACCGGCTGACGGAGCTACTAAGAAGAATGCTAGAGCATTTCAGCTAACCACCCAGGAAGCAGAACTCATCCCAGATGTGATAGCTAGTACGTTCTTAGTTCATGACGTGTTTGCAAAAGTATTATTTGACTCTGGTGCAAACCAAAGTTTTATCAATACTTCATTCTGCCAAGCTCTTAATTTACCCTTAACCACCCTTAGGCAGATTTTTACAGTTGAAACGGCGGATGGGAATTCTGTTAATATAAATAAAGTTTTGCAAGAAGAAAAGATAGAACTTTTAGGCCATAAGTTTTCTGCCAACCTGTTACCTATGAAATTAGCCGGATTTTATGTGGTATTAGGAATGGATTGGTTAGTAGCCAACCATGCTCGAATCCTTTGTGATAAGAATTCCATAGAAATCCGTACCCCCACAGGAGAGGTAATTTTAATTAAAGGAGATAGACCTCGAAAGCCACTAAAATTCATTTCAGAAATAAAGTTGGCTAGTTATTCAAGAAAACAAGAAATGGTGTATATGATTTCTGTAATCATTAACACTAAAAGTAAGAAATTCCAGGACATCCCTATAGTCTCAGAATACCCAGACGTCTTTCTGGAAGAATTACCTGGGTTACCACCCGATAGAGAAGTAGAGTTTAGAATTCATCTAATTCCGGGTACTACACCAATAGCCAAGGCACCTTATCGATTAGCACCCACCGAAATGCTAGAATTAAAGAAGCAGTTAGATGAATTATTAAGCAAAGGATTTATACAACCTAGTTCATCCCCTTGGGGAGCACCAGTGTTGTTTGTGAAAAAGAAAGATGGATCGATGAGGATGTGTATCGATTATAGGGAACTAAATAAAGTTACAATTCAAAATCGATACCCATTACCCAGGATTGATGATCTTTTTGATCAACTCCAAGGCGCTAGGTATTTTTCTAAGATAGACCTAAGATCCGGATATCACCAGCTGAAAGTACAAGAAGAAGACATACCTAAAACTGCTTTCAGAACTAGGTATGGCCATTATGAGTTTACAGTCATGCCCTTTGGACTAACAAATGCTCTAGCAGCATTTATGGACATGATGAATCGGATTTGTAAACCATACTTAGATAAATTTGTAATCGTTTTCATCGACGATATACTTATTTACTCCAAAAGTCAGGAAGAACATTGTAAGCACCTGCATGCACTCCTAACTTTGTTAAGAAAGGAAAAGCTTTACGCCAAATTCTCGAAATGTGAATTTTGGTTGCAAGAAGTGCAATTCTTATGACCCATGGTGAATGACGAAGGAATTCACGTAGATCCTGCTAAAATAGAAGCAATCACCAAATGGAAGGTTCCGCAAACAGCTATGGAAATTAGAAGTTTTCTAGGCTTAGCTGGATACTACAGACGATTTATTAAGAATTTCTCTAAGATAGTTGTACCTTTGACTAAGTTGACCTGTAAAACCGTTAAGTTTGAATGGGGACATAGACAAGAAGAAGCTTTTAAGATTTTAAAGCACAGATTGACGAATGCTCCAATTTTAGCTTTACCCGAAAGAACTGAAAATTTTGAAGTATATTGTGATGCTTCAAAATTAGGATTCGGATGTGTGTTGATGCAACGCAAGAAGGTAATTGCGTATGCCTCCCGGCAGTTGAAAAAGCACGAAGAAAATTATACGACTCATGACTTAGAATTAGGAGCCATAATTTTTGCGCTTAAAATCTGGAGACATTATCTGTATGGAAGTAAGTTTACTGTTTATACAGATCATAAAAGTTTAAGGTACATATTTGGGCAAAAAGAGTTAAATATGAGGCAAAGAAGATGGATGGAAATCCTAAGCGATTACGACTGTGATATTCAATATCACGAAGGAAAGGCAAACGTAGTTGCAGATGCCTTAAGTCGTAAATATCATGAAAAGCAAAAGCGAGTCCGTGCTCTTAGATTAAATCTAAAAGTAGATTTAATGGAACAATTGAAGGAAGTTCAGGAAACAACAATCAAGGACGATGCTGAAGGAATGAAAGGTTACATAAAAGAACTAGAGCAAGGAAATGATGGAATTTGGAGATTCCATAAGAAACGAATTTGGGTACCGAAGCAGGGAGAATTAAGAAATAAGATTTTAGAAGAAGCTCATAAATCTCGATATACCGTACATCCAGGAAACAATAAGATGTACCAAGATTTAAGAAACAATTTCTGGTGGATAGGAATGAAAAAGGATATAGCTGAATACGTATCAAAATGTCTTACTTGTTCACAAGTTAAGGCAGAACATCAAAAACCTTCAGGACTACTACAACAGTTGGAAATGCCTGTATGGAAATGGGAACTCATAACAATGGATTTTGTTACTAAGTTACCCAAAACCAGAAAAGGTAATGATGCGATTTGGGTAATTGTGGATCGATTAACCAAATCAGCTCACTTTCTACCAATGAAGGAAACCTTTAGCATGGAAAGGCTAGCCAAGTTGTACGTAGATGAAGTAGTATCTTTACATGGAGTCCCACTCTCCATTGTATCAGATAGGGATAGTCGTTTCACTTCCCATTTCTGGACTAGTTTCCAGGAAGCAATGGGAACCCGACTCAACTTAAGTACTGCATATCATCCTCAAACAGACGGACAAAGTGAAAGGACGATACAAACCTTGGAAGACATGCTCCAAGCATGTGTAATTGATTTTGGTGGTAATTGGGATAACCACTTACCCTTAATTGAATTCTCCTATAACGATAGTTATCATTCAAGCATCGAAGCTGCTCCATTCGAAGCACTGTATGGACGCAAGTGCAGAACTCCAGTTTGTTGGGCAGAAATAGGAGAAAGTCAATTATCAGGTCCAGAAATTGTACAAGAAACCACGGTCAAGATAACTCAAATCAAAGAAAGATTGAAGACTGCTAGAGATCGCCAGAAAAGCTATGCAGACAATCGTCGCAAGCCACTAGAATTTCAAGTCGGAGACAAGGTACTTTTGAAAGTCTTTCCTTGGAAAGGAGTAGTACGATTCGGTAAGAAAGGAAAGCTAAGTCCAAGATACGTAGGACCATTTCTAGTAATGCAACGAATAGGACCAGTTGCTTATCGTATACAACTACCAGAAGAACTAGCTGGAGTACATGATGTGTTTCATGTATCCAATCTCAAGAAATGTTTATCCGATGAATCCCTGGTAGTACCTCTTCAAGATGTAGAGGTAAATGAAAAGTTAAAATTCGTAGAGAAACCACTGCAAATAGAAGACATGAAAGTCAAGTTTCTCAAACACAAGCGACTAGTGCTAGTCAAAGTCAAATGGGATTCAAAGAGAGGACCAGAATACATTTGGGAGCTGGAATCAGAAATGAAGCGGAAATATCCTCATTTATTCTAGTAAATCTCGAGGACGAGATTTTTCTTAAGGTGGGGAGGATGTAACAACTCTCACTAAAATTAAATACTTAGTATGTTAATTATCCAATAAGGAAACCCTAATTAAGACACCCAAGTAATTTTGCATAGACCCTAAAATTTCCAGAACAATCGGAATCAGGATCAGGGCCCCTAAAACTCAAGGGGGGGGGGGGGGGGTAAAACCTAGCTGATAATTATCACTATAATTCGTTGTCTAAAATTCAAATTCACAAACTGTCAACTCATCCAAGCTACCTGGACACGAACCTACCCTATCCTAGAATTGTTACCCGTCACGCCACGCGACACGTGCACATCTCCCTGTCGCGAAACGCGAGGGAGTCAATTTTTCAGTAAAAATAGGGGGTTGGCACTTGAATTTTGCTGTTAGTTCGACGTCCAAACTCAATTTCTACGTTGAGTTATAACAGAAACAGAAAACAACACACATAAATCACGGAACGCTGCTACAACAAACAGGGTAATAACTCGATCGCTATTACGATTCAACGTCCGATCGATTGTAACTATCCAACGATTGTTTAAGTGCTGCTCAAATTGAGTTTATACTTTGTTATTCATCATGATTTCGACTTAAATGTTTGAGTGCTGTTTGAACTCGGACTATACTCTGTCATTCGTTGTGAATCCGTTGAATTATTAAGTATTGCACTTTATTAATCGTTGTGAGGGTTTAATCTCGTGAATTGTCGTAACTGCTGTATTAGTTACTAACCCGTTTGTGTGTGCATTGTTATTTAAATTAGGTTAATCAAGGCTAATCAGTAGGCTTATACTCTGCTCGTTAAATCTGCAATGTGAGTCATTCTCTTTTTATCAACTGTTTTACAAAACTCCAAAGTATTTTCAAAGTTATAATTACAGGGATTAAGTCTTTGTAATCACCAAATTACAGCCGGTATGTGGGGTTTTGTATACATTACTTGATAACCGTCACTGTTGGACAACGAGTTAACCAATGAGTGATATGACCATAGTCACAGACACCATCGGGCAAAGAGGCTACCGATGGATGTTCGAGTGACAAGTACTGTGGGTAGTTGGTTTGATATCAGAAACATTGTAATCGCTCTTAATACTGTAATTTATAACCAATGTGTCATTTTTAGTAAACTGAATGATTCACTCAGTATTTCCCCACTGATAAAACCTTTTTCAAACATGTTTCAGGTGATCTGTTGTGATCCAAGGAAAGTGCCGTGAAGCACTTCAAGCTTAGAAAAGTGGCTCAATGTAAATAAATAAAGAAACATGTTTTGTAAAATAAATATTTCCCAGTGAAATCACCTTATTGTAAATTACTGGGTTTTATCCCTAGATTATATAAACGGGCAGATTTAATATCAAAATATCCTTTATTAAAAAGACTTCCGATGTCGCCTAAATTAAATACCACGGGATTTCCTGCCTCGCGGCTCTGGATCGGGTCAAACCGGGGCCGAGGGCCGTGACATCTAGCCACCAATCACATTGAACTCATACAAGATTTTAAATGAAACTTTCATTCATTAACATAAAGTGTTACAAAACAGTAATTTCAAATCATCTTATTCAGCGGAAGCATAAATCGTTAGTTAAATGTTTCATAAACCATATGTATGATAACCATTAGACACGTCTCCCGACTCCATGTATCTCGACCCATGACCACTCCAGCATCCCAGACAGCAAGTTCCACATCCACACATACCTATAACCTGCGAGCATGCACACACGTGTATCAGACAACGCTGGTGAGTTCATAGTTTTACGAAAACGTTAGTTACCAGGTGTTCTAATTCCGTTCATTGATTTCAATGTTGATCATACCTCGAATACAAGACGGCTCCTAATTTATTTTGCCCTTTCCCCAATGCTCCTATCAAAGAATTGGGCATGACTGAGTCATTAGTTCACACCCGTCCTATCAGGTACGGGGTAAGGGTGTAACGCTCCGCGTTTTCATAGCTTTCCTAATTTAGGAATCGAGTCTTGAAAATATTTTTTTAGAAACTGTCCCTTTCGGAAAGGTTAATCGTCAAAAAAAATCCTTTTTCTTTAATTTAATTCGTTACAAATACGGTTGTTAATCTATAGTATAATTAATTAATTTTGCAATTTAAAAGTATTTATTTTTTTTAATCGAGTTAGTCTCGTTGAGCTTTAAAGTTAGTTCATACAAACTAACCTAGTCGAGTTAATTTATAAAGTTAGTTTATTTTAAAAGTTTTATAACATCACTTAGTTATATAAAGTCAAGGACTATTTGAGTAATTTTCTGAATTTGAAACTTGAGGGACTATATGTGTATTTAATTGATTGTATAAAAAAAACTATACCTAGGGCATGTTTGGGTAAGCTTATTGAAACAACTTATTGACTTATTGGCTTCTTGGAAAAGTCAGGATTTTGTGACTTATTGACTTATTGGCTTTTCCCGCTCACATACACCCTCTTTGCCAAACATCATTTTAGAGCTTATGACTTTTCAAAAAGCCAATAAGTCAATAAGTTGTTTCAAAAAGCTTACCCAAACATGCCCCTAATCCCTTCATCTCTCATTCAGCCGACAGCCCGACACCCACCACAACTCCACCTTTCCCTACTCTTTCTCCTCTAAGAACATCAGACATCGGAGCCTGCTTTCGACAGGAGCTCTGTTCGTTTTGGCAAACACCAACCACCACCACTCTCCTTATACCCTCTCTCTCACTCTGATAAGAAATCGGCCAACCACCACCACAAGCGACGGCGCTGTGGTGGTTGACTAGGTGACAGGGCACGGCGACCGGCGGGGTCTTGACGTCGTCGATGACGATGGTGACTGGATGGTGGTGACGGAAGTGATGGCTGTTCGATGGTAGGAGACGGCTGGCAGCGACTGTGGTTCCGGCGACAACAGTGGTGGAGTCCGATTCATGTCCGGTGAGTTGTTCAAAGTGCTAGCCTCCGTTTTATGTCCGATTTCGGAGCTTGTTCAGTCTCGGTTCAGGCACGGTGCGGCTCAGATATTCAGTTTTGTCCAACTCGAGTTTCGATTCAGGTTCAAGTTGTGTCGTTTCAGTTTCGGGTTCGGTGCTACGGGTCAGACTCGAGCTTCGGTTCAGCAAGTTCGGGTCTGGTTCAGTCTACGTTGATTCACCGGGTCAGTTGGTTCGGATTAGAGACGGACAACGAGTCGGGCCAACCCGGTCAGATGTCATCGGAGCCGTACGGAGATCACCACCGGAATCCTCTCATTTCGTTCGGTATATTTTCTTGTTCAGTTGCTTTCCGTTTAATCGCCTGTCGATATGCGTCCATTGCTGGCTCTATACTCAAATCAACTAAATCTATGTAACCGTCTGAGTTTGTTTTTATGAAAACAAAGAAGATGACTGTGATATCTTGTGCAAATAAAATAAAAATCAAAATCTTTCAAATCTGGATGTTGTAGAAAATAGTTAATACTTGTTAGGGAAACACAGAGAGGTCACGGGATTGTTTCCCGGCCCCTTGATTTTCGCTACAATGGTTCTACTTCGTTTCTTTTAAAACCCAATCAACAGGCTTTACTTGTGGCTATTTTATTAGCACTAGTGCTGTATTCAAATGACTGTTTTAGTTTGTAAAATGTAAATATATATACATAATGTCTTTTTGTTTGTATATATTTATTCATTACTAGGTTTTTACCCGGGATTGCTTCCCGGGCTCGAGAAAGTTATTTAAATTAATTAATTACTATTTGTTTGTAATACGATCACATTACATCAACCATCTAATTCGATTAAACAACAATGTCTTCAAATCACCGGATTAGATCATGAATTCATATTAGAGGACAAACAAAAGCACAATAGGACCATATGAATAATATCATTTCCACTTTTACTTCAATGCACTTACACGATAGGATGATTTGGGATTTTGAAAAAATCTTTGTTTTTTTACCTCTTTTACAAAATAAGATGTTGACCAAATTTGAAACAGATGTTGACCAAAAGTCAATACGATATTCACAAATAGTCAAACAAATGTTGAGCTTAAACAGATGTTTGGTTTAAGGCCAAACATCTATTTATGGCGAAACATCTGTTTAAGTCCAAATATCTGATATAGAAGGAGAACATCTGTTTAAGGCAAAACATCTGTTTAAGGTCAAACATGTGTTTAAGGTCAAACAACTGTTTAAGTCCAAACATCTGATATAAAAGATAAACATCTGTTAAAGGCCAAACAACTGTTTAAGCCTTAACAGATGTTTAACTTGTTAAGATCTACTGTCTTCTCACACAGTTTTCCTCTTCAAAACACTGTTGAACCTAACATGGAAAGTTATTTAAAAACACTGTCTTCAAATCACCGTTTTAACCAAACAGCGGTTTCAAACCATAGTTTTAACCCAACAGTGGTTTTAAACCATCATTTTAACTAAACAGCGGTTTCAACAATAGTTTTTTGAACAGTAGTTCCAAACATCTGTGGACATCAATCTGTTGACCAAAGTCAACAGATTTATCAACCACTGTTTTATTTTCAAACATTTGTTCCCAATAACAGAGTTTTGATCATTTAAACATACCTTTGCCAATATTACAAGCTTTTACACTATCAAACCTAAATATTTATAAAAAGTACAAGTGTTAAACAGCATACAGAGTTCATCCATCATTTGACCCAATTCAACAGATGTATCAACCACTGTTTAATTTTGAAACATCTGCTCTCAATAACAGAGCTTTGATCATTATTAAACTTATTATAGTTGACAAAATAAAACTACAGTACAATATTCAGAATTACTTCATCTTATTATAATCAATTTAATATGAATATTTTAATTTATTATTACAATACTTATTCTTGTGGGTTACGTGCACGTAAACATATGGACGCGAGTACGATCCCGGGTTGAGGCCTGTTTGGCCAATTTTTTTGGTATTAATTCCATCTTTCTTTTAATTAATCCGTAAAAACCCATTATTATTTTCTTTAAATTCACTTTCTTTATTATTTAACCTTAAAATTAGATAATAACAATTTATTATAATCCTTTTATAGCATTAAAGGTCTAGACGAAATACCTAAATAATTAATCTATTCAACTCATAAATAATAGCTAGATCGCTTATGTTGAATTTTAATATCTAGGGTAATCCTATTCGTTCTTTTGGAATTTTCAACCCTTACTCGTGCGTTATATCAAGGAAATCGCATACGCAACCAATGTGAGTACCCTTGACCCATTTTCCTTTTAATACACTTTGGGTGCAACATGTTTTACTTGTTAAAATGCACGATTCACAAACATGCTTTATTCAATCAATCCTTATACATGCTTTGTTATGCTTAAGTTCATGCTAGAATTCATACTATTTGTTAACCCGTCGTAACAATTATAGCGCTATAGGAGTAGCACACCACCCGACGGGGTTTTGTTAAGTTATATTCTTTACGGTCTCGATATTGTTATATCGAGGTATGCTATTATTCATACTTTACTGTCTTGATGTTGCTACATCGAGGGATGCTATTATACTAGTGGACACTTGGGTTTGACTTTTAGGTAGTGTTTGGTATAAAGGAATAGGAGGTGGAATGGAATGGATGATTACGAGGGAATGAACAAAATGGTGTTTGGTTGATCAATGGAATGGAATCACCCATTCCAAAAGGCATTCCATTCCCTCGAAATCGTTCCTTCCACCCCCCCCCCCATGTTTTTTTTCCATTCCATCCTCTCTTACACCATTTGTAAACAACACCACAATCCACCACCTTCGCCAAAACCCACCACCACCCACCACCGACGCCATCGCCATCGCCGCCACCCGCTACCACCTCACCCTGACAGCCACCGTCGCCGCCGCCACCCACTTGCCACCGTTATCACCCACAACCGCGACCAACCGCCAACGCCACTCACCGCCGCCGCCCACCACCATCGTCGACGTCACCACTACCGTAACCACCAACCGCCGTTGCCATCGCCACCCACTGCCACCTCTGCTGCCACCCACCACCAACGACCACCTTGCCACCACCACCACTCGTCGTCACCGCCGCACCGCCACTCGCCGCCACCACCACCACCCATCGCCGCCGCCGACACCTACCACTGCCACCTATAACCACCCACAATTACTACCACCGACCACCACCGCCACTCACCGCTTATTTTATTACTCCGTTTTTCTTGCCTACCGAACAATACACAATAATAATTCATTACATTCACACATGGTAACCAAACAAGACCTGGAATGGTAATGATCCATTGCATTCCCTCGTCCATTCCATTACCTCGTCCATTCCATTCCTTCGTCCATTCCATTCCTTCGTCCATTCCATTCCTTCGTCCATTCCATTACCCCATACCAAACAGACCCTTAGTTATGCTTGATAGTTTGACCTTGTATACCAAAATGCTATGTTGGATTGAAAATACTTTTTATGCATATGACACGAGTCTAAAACTTGTGTACTCGCCAGTACCTTTGTATTGAACTACACTTTTAAAACATGTTGCAGGTTTAGCGATGATGTTGGCGATGCATGGAATTTAGTAGGATGCTTAGATACACACTTTAAAATTTGTATTCATATTGTATTGTATTTCATTATTCTTGTTGTTGTATGCTGCTTCAAATTCTTGTAATTGATTCTTTAGAAATGGAATGAAATTATTATTTAAATACTTGTCACTATGAAGTCTCTTGCAATCTATTTCGTCTCACTCCGATGTTTCCGCCATCGGTTGGGGTGTGACAGAGGGTGCCAAACATAGATAGCGCTACCAACTAATACTCCGTTACCTCTCAGGTAACAAACAAGATGGGACTTAAAGGTGATAGAACGAGTGTATTATCCAACATTCCAGATTTTACGCACAAGACGTATTCCTCTCAGGAATACCCATTTGATTTACCCAAAAACCTATCCCCCTCAGGGATACCCAATGATTGTCCCAACCACCAGGACGCATGCTCAAGAGGAATGAACTCACCTTAGATTGCTCGGTATGATACATTACATTACCCTATTCAAGTTGGTCAACCATAACTAACCGTTGTTACCAAGAATAGTCAGTTTCGTAAATGCATAACCCATTCACCTATTCAACACATCTACGTAATACCATTGTCACATAGCAAGCATTTAGATTTGTAGGATCGTTTTCAGACCCGAACGAGTCGATCAGAAGAGTAATTCACCAATACAAAAGGCGGAAACAAGTGTATTAGAGTTATTTCAGCTGTATTCACTTTAAAACTGTCTTGTATATTAATTCTGGAACGATTACAATTCAGAAGACACCTCGACAGAGCTTCGCCGTCGGAAAACTCTTTTTTTTAATTCCGCTCCAAATGGCACACAACATCAGCTATTTATAGAAGTTATGATTCCGCTTGAAACATCTTTAAGCGAAACCTGATTTCGCTCCAAACTATTTCAAGCGAAATCAACATGTAAACTTCAAGCGGAATTACCTCTAATTCGCACTATCTTGATTTCCGAGCCCTGATCTATCTAGTTCTATACAAGACTCGATACAAGACGAAGTCGACAGACGGATGCACCAATAAACTCCCCCTCGGATGTTGACGGAGTCTTCAGTGTCGAGTCTTCGGTTGTCAAACCTTCAGTCTTTATCAGTCTGCTTGCTCTTTTTCAAAGTATTCTCCATTGTAAGCATCCTCACTTCTATTTTCATAATCTCGATCTGGCTTTCTACATTTTTACACTCCCTCTTGATGTCTTCAGACTCCCCCTCTCAATTTGCTGGGATTGCAGTCTGGAAATCACTATCTTCAGGTATTGGAACCTGTCATTTCCTACACATACTCTACCAAACACATAAATTTCTTAAAGTTTTAAAGATTTAAAATTTAGAAACCATTTGCAGGAAATATTCAAAATGATTTAAACTTTAATGACCACTTGTAAACATAACCTCTTCATACACTCTCTCCCAAACCTGTTCATCAAGTTTATCACTTGGAATTTTGAAAATCAGCTTTTCTACATCAGTTGTCGAAAATCTTTTTGGATTTTTCAAAAAGTTTATACTAAAACACACTGAAAATCTTTTTGGATTTTTTTAAAGAACATAAATGCAGTAAAGAAGTATGTACAAACAATATTTTTGTGGGTTTGTGTAAGAGGATCATACAAGTTTTTGAGTCAAATCACTAACACCGTTAAGCTTTTAACATTTTAAGTTCTAAAAAATTTACCTAGATTGTCAGTATACTAGTATACTGGTCCACCTAACTTTTCCCACAAAGTTCAACTGTTTCGAGATACGAGATTAATGTTTTAGATACTTAAACTCATTCGTGTGTCCCACCACTTGAATATACTCCCGTATCCAGATCCCAATATTCAGTCTTACAGGTGAGTATAGCTAGATGATATCTGTAAAGGGGTAGATGCGAAACCGTGAGAGCTCAGGTCAGAACTTCCGTTCAGCAGAGAGATGACGGTTCGACTTTAGGTGTATCCCCTTTAGAGGATCTTTTCTTCAACAGCTTATGATTTAGTATTTTGCAATGTTTTATCATTTTTATGCTGAGGGCGGTGCTATGTTTCAAGCAAAAGCAGAAAATATTATGCGTGGACTAGGCCATTGCTTCCGCAAAGTCAGAAGTCACGGGATAATACCCCAAATATCACTGAGTATAAAGACCTAGTATCTCAGAAAGAGGGACCTTTCAAACAAGATTTCAGGGGTTACCCATATATCCAAGAAATGTTCCCCACAATATAAGCAAGTTTGAAATTTAGATTTATATCTCGTCACAATCTACTAAATGTGCAAAAACCTATTGGCACATCCGCAGTGAGATTGTTTATCACATTTTTTATTTTCCATTTCTTTAGCGTGTTGTGATAGTCCACTGATGTACTATCATTTCCTATTTTTCACAACAGAACTCATTTTTAAATTTTTAGATGTTTTTGGCTTTTTCAAATTTTCTAATAATGTTTTTAGATTTTCTGAAATTGTTACTCCCCCTAAAATTCAAAAACATTTAATGAAATTGAAAACAAACTGTACAAGAAAAATACAACTTGATGTGAATCGCTTCAATTCTCCATCCATTCGGCATTAAACAATCAGAACTTCCACTTACAACAAACTATTTTTCCATCATGCTTTCAAAACACTTAAGTTTTTTTTAATCAAAATGGTTTTTCCGGAAAACTAGTTTTGTTGATTTTACCACTTGTAGGAAATGGGGATCAAATCATCACATTGTTTACCAATCTTTTGAAAGATAGTTAAATCCAGTTCAACTTAATGACCTTGATTAACCACTTGTAAGATCAACAACCAAACATTTTCAACCAATTCACACTTGATGGTTGAATTCTCAAGATGCCGATTCCTACTCCACACTTACCAACCTGGGAGTTCCGGCAATTCACACTTTTCAATTTTCGAAAAAACTTTTTAAGAATGATGCCGATTCATGCTCCGCGATTATCAACTTGGGAGCTCTGGCAAGTCAGGTTTTTATTCTTTGAAAAATATATCCACCCAAGCCTGACCATCCTTGGGTGTAACAACATCTTCTTCACCGTTACTTTCAACAGTCTTGTGAACACTCCTTTTGGAAGCATAAAATTCTTTAACACCTTTGGCCTTACCATTGACCATTTTTCCAAAAATGTGTTTCACATTTCCATTTAAAGTTTTTTCAACATCAAAATTATTCTTTACAGAATAAAGTTGACTTGAAATTTCAACTTTCCCAACTTTCTTTTTAAAATTTTCTGCTCTTAGTGGTGGAAAGTTTTCATCATTCACAGTCGGAACTGATTTTTCAATCTCTTTCATAACAACTTTTGGTTCCTCTGATTTTGTGGAATTAGAATCATCACCAGAACTATTTCCTGAACCCCTAACTACCCATTTTTGGTTTTTCATATTTTCTTTTCTTTTTAAAACATTCTTTGAACACTCACCAACCTCAAATATTGAGTTTTCAAAACCATTAAATTTTCTGGTTGGTAGTTCAGTTTCATCAACAACTTTTTCTTTCAGTTTACCAGAGACTTCATGTTGTTTGTTGATTGCCTTTGGACAATTCCTGGCAATGTGACCAACTATTTTGCAGTTAAAACAGGTTCTCGTCTCCATTTTCTTTTGCACTTTGTTTTATTTCTTCTTGCTTCTTGGCAAGGAATTCTTTGTTTGTCTGCTTCCTGAATGCTTGCTCTTTCTCAGCTTCTGATGATTTTCCTGAAACAAACACAGTTTTTGGTTTATAAACTTTTTCATTTTTATAATTTTTTGGTTGATTAAATCCAAGACCTTTCTTTTTGAAATTACCATTATGGTTTGGTTTCTTTTGAAAACTATAACCATAATTGTAACCCATTTTCTTGTTTATTCTTTGTTGATCTCTTTAAGTGTATTGTTTAGATTTTCCGGAAAGATTTAAATCTTTTATTTCAGAAATATTAATTTATGTAGTTTTGAAAACCTTTTGAATCATTTCAACTTTAACACTTTTTATTGGAAAAATCTCATCAGAATATAATTTGTCAGAATCTTTTAAAGTATATGCTACTTTGACCGGTTCGTCATTCAAATTAGATTTTGATAGCAAAAATTCCTTATCATAAACCCGTTTGTTCTTTTTGACTGTTGACTTAGACGTATCAAACTCAGACTTTGACTCAGCTTTGGACTCCGACTTTGATTCCTCTGTGTCATCTTTATCTAACACCTGATCGACCACTCTTTTTATTAACTCGGACTCATGATCAGTGTCAGATGATGTGAAGGTGATATCAATATTTTCTGGCAAATTATCTGACGACCCAGACTCCCACTGTAAGTTTGTTGCCTTTTTAACACTTTCAGAATTTGGATTTCGAGGAGAATATCCATTTTCAACTGGGGGTGGACATCTATTGTAGACAACACTTGGTTTCTTACCAGAAATTTTTACTTCATCATCTTCTTTTGTCTCGGACTTCTTCTCTTCCGAAGTTTTCTCTTCCTCAAACGTCTTCAAACTTTCCACAATTGGATAAATCCTGTCAACAACAAAAGTAGAACATGAGTAACTTTTTAATAAACTGTTAACTCTTTCAGTTTCAATTCTTTGTGTTGTCAACTTCAATTCAAGCTCAGCACACTTTTCTGTGTAATAGTTAACATCGTCAAGCTGTCTCATGTATGCTCCTTTGAGTGTATTCATTGCTACAGCTTGTTCACTATTTGACTCGGTGTACTTATTCATCTCTCTGTTCAAAACATCATATGATTCTTTCAGCCTTTTTATATTGTGTAGCAACTCATTGTTTTGCTTGATCAGAGAATCACAATTCATACACTTCTCAGGAACTTTGATTGCATCAGCATCTGTTTTGATTTCAAATTCTGGTACCTCTTTGACTATTCTTACTTGAACTTCTTCTTTAGCCTTTTTTCTTTTTCTCAGCTTCAGCTTGTTCCTGTTCTTCTTCTTCTTCTTCATATTTCTTCCATTTCTCTTCTTCAGCTTTTGCAATTTTTCTGTATTTTTTGCCCAATATTCATCAGAAGCATTAGCAACAAAAACTTTAGCGTTTAAAATCTCTTTAGCCATGAATTCTTTGTCTGGGCAATAATTGTCCCAACTGAAACCTTCTGGCAATTTTTCATCTTCTTGATCTGCCAAACATACTTTACTATCCTTTGGAATGTATTTATCCCAACTGAATCCACTTTCCTTGCCCTGATTAACCAGACATGCTCTCTTTGAATCTTCAATCTCTTTTCTACCATGTGCAGTTTGTGCATGTTGTTGTTGATGTGGCTGTTGTGTAACTTGATGATAAATCGCCTTTTTATAGTAGTCGTTGTTTCCGAAAGGATTTTGAGCTCCACTTGCTTCGCGATTTGTGCACTCTCTCTTGAAATGCCCGTTTTCCCTGCAACGAAAACAAGTGACTTTAGACTTATCAAAACCTAAAGTTGAAACATTTGCATCGCGAAAATCATCTCTGCCTGTTATTTGTTTAAATTTTTCATCACGTCTCAACACACTAGCCATACACCATTTTATATCCATCAATTCCATCTCCTCAGCATCAATTTGATCGTAATCCTCTTTCGTGAGCTTTGAATTCCCAATCCTCCCTGCAACTAAACCTCCATAGGATTCAAGCACAGTCACCAACAAAGACATGTGACTTTTAGCAACTTCCTCAGTATAATTCTGATCATTTTCAAGATTTAAAGCAATGTTGCTTTGAAGAACTTTGCCACTCTTTGTTGTAGAAAAATGTGGATCAAATGTTGGAAATGAAGTAAATCCTGTTTTGCTGTTTGATCCCTGAGATGAACTTTCAAAGAACCTTTTGCATTAAAAGCAGTTTCAATCTTTGGAGAAAAATTGATCTTATCACTAACACCACTTTTGAAATACAATCCGATGTCTTGTTCTCCATCATAGTTCTTCATCCTAGCAATCTTTCTTTGCTCCATCTCTTGAGCATCAAGATGTTTAATAAACTCACCCAGTGTTAACTTTTTGTATTCCTTTCTATTATTCCTCAACATCATCAGATACGTTCCCCAAATATCATGTGGTAACGCATCAGCTAGTTCTCAATCAAATCATCTGTATCCTTTTTGATGCCTAATTTTGTCATATTTTTCACCAAGTTACAATATCTTTCAATAATCTGCTTGGTGTTTTCTGTTTTCAAACCACGGAATAGATCAAATTCTTTCTTCATTAGTGACATTTTGTTCTTAAGCATATCATCACTTCCCAGAATTTTGCTTCTAATTCATTCCAAATCTAATATGCACTTCCATCATGTTGAAGAAGAATCAATATATCCTCTTTAATCGCTTGCTGTAACAGACTAATCATCAATTTCTCATCTCTGTACTTCTTTTTCTCATCAGCACTCATTTATCTAATTGGCATTATCTGATTATTGTTCTTTGTTGGTCTTTCATATTGAACTTCAGTATGTTCCCAAGCATCCAAATGATAAGCTTCAACCCAGCTTAGGTGGTTTTTGTGATGTCCCCATTTCATTTTCAAGCAATGTACTTTGAGTAATATTCATTGGACCATCAAAGGCATTATAAAACTCGTTCTCCATGTTTTAGTTTTCAAAAGTTCATATCCGCCAATTTCAAGCGAAATATTCTACTCAAGCGTGATAACAAGTTCAAGCTGAATCAACAACTTTCAAGCAAAATCTCCTTGAAGTGAAATCAACTTTGAAGCGAAAATAAGCACTTTGAAGCGGAATCAGGTTGATTTTTCAAGCGGAAATACAATCTCAAGCGAAAATAGGTGATTTCAAGCGAACTACTCAAGCGGGATACCGATTCAAGCGAAATCACTGCCACTTTTCAAGCGGAATCACGATGACATCAGCATTTCGAACAGAATTTCAAGCGAAATAACTAAAATGTCAAGTTTTAGATCGATTTTAATTCTGAAACTTTCCAGAGTTGTTAAAACATGAGTACGCGTATAATGTGTGAAAATGAGTCAATTTTAACCGTGAAAAATTTTTCAATTGAAAGAGAAGGTGTAGAAAACAGAAAATGCAGCTGAAATGGTAAGAACTCTTCCTCCTAAGCTCTGATACCACTTGTAGGATCGTTTCAGACCTGAACGAGTCAATTAGAAGAGTAATTCACCAATACAAAAGGCGGAAACAAGTGTATTAGAGTTATTTCAGCTGTATTCACTTTAAAACTGTCTTGTATATTAATTCTGGAACGATTACAATTCAGAAGACACCTCGACAGAGCTTCCGCCGTCGGAAAAACTCTTTTTTTAATTCCGCTCCAAATGGCACACAACATCAGCTATTTATAGAAGTTATGATTCCGCTTGAAACATCTTCAAGAGAAACCTGATTTCGCTCCAAACTATTTCAAGCGAAATCAACATGTAAACTTCAAGCAGAATTAAACTATCGGATTTCGCTTGAAATGACCTAGTGTCATTTCAAGCGGAATTACCTCTAATTCGCACTATCTTGGATTTCCGAGCCCTGATCTATCTAGTTCTATACAAGACTCGATACAAGATGAAGTCGACAGACGGATGCACCAACAAGATTTCATACACGTTTATAACACCAGTTCATGTTTTTAACAATAGTTGTCAAAAACATCAGGTTCATAAAGAAACACGTATTATTCCGGATTGCATTTATCGCAAAGATCACCGTACAACATATAGCACATATCCTGTCCTCATACACGTCCACATCTCATGTGCACATCAGATAACAACATTTACAGTTGTATTGTCTACCCACATAAGTCAAGTCAAGATTAACATTGTCACACCCCAATCGATGGCGGAATCATCGGGGTGCGACACTGAGCGAAACAGATTGTCCAGAAGTTACCATAACAATTATCATTACCAATTAATTTAAATTAACATGTCCCATACCATGCCTCAAAAGGTAAACAAATTATTACAGACAAAATCCAGGCAATAGTTCTATTCCGACAACTCAGATTTTGCAAAATTGCCCAATTATTTATCTGCATCTAGAGACTCCTGTTTTTCAGATCTATAGAAACTATTTATTGGGCTCTAGAAGCTTATTCTAGCCTCGCTTTCCTAGCAGATAAGCATCCTAATTACCTGTTACATACGTTAAAATAAAAGTCAATACACATAGTGCAAAGGTGAGCATACAAGTTTGACATTAGCATATAGAGTTCGAAATAGTTTACGCATAACCAGCACGTACACAGAGGAAAACGAAGCATGTTAATTATCGACACGGATCTATCGATACCAATGACTGCGGGTTGACTGCTCAAGGCAGTTCGCAATACATGATCACCACTGTAAGTAATTGTCCTTAACAACCCCCGCATGAGCGGGTGCTGAGTCCAAACTATAGTACTATCATCGTTAAGGCAGGTAGACAGCATTCCATGTGTAAACATAACAAACAAGCATTCATTAAGTCACGTAATACATGCGGTAATAGTTAGCGTTTTAAATATTGCGTAGTGTGTTCGATGTGGTTTCGTATAAGTAATGTATGTGACACCCAAAAGTGCTTAAAGCAGAAAGAGATCGAGTATACTCACAGTGGTTGATGGATTGAAGGGAGCGCTTGAGAGAAATGTTAGCCTGAATAGTTCGATAGAATAATGATAAGCGTTTCGCAAAAACGAAAGCAAGTGTTGGTGGGTCGAATGGCAGTTCGGTCGGATGATAATCCAATCGGACGACCAATTCGTGCGGATGACAATCCGTTCGGGTGGTCATCCGGTCGGGCAGTAGTCCGGTCGGATGACTATTCGAGT
Source organism: Helianthus annuus (assembly GCF_002127325.2). NCBI lineage: Eukaryota > Viridiplantae > Streptophyta > Magnoliopsida > Asterales > Asteraceae > Helianthus > Helianthus annuus. Next base: position 33,424,156 of record NC_035441.2, on the reverse strand, counting down.
GGATTGTTTCTTCCTATGAGAAGGATGTGTTTGTGTATGATGGTTAGACTTTTGAAGTTTATGTTGTAGCATTCAAAACATTGGAGTATCTTTACCTTTCAGGCCGGTCGATCGGACGGTCGTTCGATCGGCCGGTCATCCGATTGGTTGACACTTTAGTGAGAAAAAGTTCACAACGGTTTGTCACTCGATCAGACAGCTGTCCGGTCGGGTGGCACCCCTATTGAACATGTTTGAGAAATCGATTAAGTGTTGAAGTCAAGTATCTCATAATCCGAAGAGTAATCCGAACGCGGATGGTAGTTCGATCGGACTGCTGTTTCCTTCAATACTCAAACTTCAAAAAAGTGATCAAGTGTGTACCACCATTGTGCAAGCTGATCGGTGGCAACCTGTCCCGGTTGAACAATTCCACGTATCGATGGTCATCCGATCTCGGACGACCTTTGCCATCTTGGTCCGTTTCGTTCGTCTTACACTTGGTTGTTTTTGATGGTTTGTCGTTTTAATCGGAGTTATTTTGATTAAACGAGTCAAACATCGGGAACTTTATCAATACTAGGTTCCCCTGGTCGTACAGGAATCACCCCAAACCTGACTAGTGAACTTTCGAGACGGAGTTCTTGTTTAACCGAAACCAATGAACCTCGTGGATAGGGTCGGATCTTGAGCTAACATAACCACAGAATGAGTAGTATGTTGACACAAGGCCCGATTTCTATCGGTTTTGAGTGCATTGAGTGTAAAAGAGTTGAAAGAAAGTAGGAAAAACCATCTTTCAATCCTTTTTTAGTGAAAATGTTTAGATATATGGTAGATCTTTGTTTATTTATGTGGAAAATCGTTAGATCAAGTTGTTCTTGGAGGATTGAGGCAAAGCATGAAGTTTTTGAAGAAACACATGATGACGTCATCATAGAACACTCGAATCATGATGATTTCACAGTTAAAAGTTAAAATCCAAAAGATAGCAAGGTGTAGGAGTGCGTGTAGATCAAGAAAGTACAAGATCTAGGACGAGATCTTACCTGGTTTGAGAGAAATCGAAGAATAGGTGGAGAAACGAGCGGGTCGGTCAGAGGATTTCCAAAAGTGGAAATGATGACAATGACAGGGTTATTTATAGGCTTCCAAATGAGGAAAGTGTGGGTCGGTCGATGACACCACACCAGATGTTGGGTCGGTCAGATGGCACACCCGACCGGATGGCAGCCCGGTCGGATGCCAATCCGGCCGCTGGCATCTGGTTCGGTGCGCGATGCGAGTGCGATAGAGTTCTCTATTCAAATTACTTTTAATCCCAACTACTATATTAATATACAAGTATCCTTATTTCGTATTCAGTTTGCGATTTGCGATTCGATTGCGATTCGATTGATTACCACACATAACATAAATAAACATGCACAAGTAACACATAAAGCACACACACACGTATAATAATCACCGAAATGCGTATTTCGAGTTGCGAGCGCGATGTTAATTAGATTAGTTCGATTAGCGTTGATTAGCTTTTACTTTATACATTTATCGCAGTACTACTCTATCCTATGATTCACAGTCAGAGCGTTCGTAGCGATAAACAATTCGATTACTTCGTTTTTAACTGATTACTCCACATAATACAACTAACGTAAATCACAAAATAGACTAACTACAGTCAAAGAAGTCAAAACAGGGATTGACCAAGGAGAGATAGATTGCAATTAGAAATCTTTTCTCCCTTTGGCTTCAATCTTGACTTTGACTTTGACTTTCGAAACACGGGGTGTTACAGCCTCCCCTTGTTTAGGGAATTTCGTCCTGAAATTAGGTCGAAGCCGTAGCAAACAACTGTGGGTACTTCGCCTTCATGTCGCTTTCGAGTTCCCAAGTGAACTCTGCGCCTCGTTTGCCTTCCCATCGGACCTTCACAATAGGAATGCGCGAGTGTCACACCCCCAAAATCCACATGCGGAGCACCACCGCTTGGAGGCGTGAACTGACCAGGATCCAGCCACCAATTATACTGAGCAATATAATAATAACATAAGTAATACTCACTAACCACAAGGTTAGCAAATATCATAGTCAAAGTTCAAAAGTTCTAAGTTTAAGTAAAAGTTCAGATAAGTAGCGGAAGCATAGACAAAATGGGTTAAAACAAAGTTCTTAGTTCAAGTTTGTTAAAACCCAACACACGGATTAGACGACCACTACACATCCCAAGCTGCAAGCTCCTGAATCACTGGGTACCTGCAAAGCATGCAGTAGGGTATCAACATAATGTTGGCGAGTCCACGAGGTGTCAAGTTTTTGTTAGATAAAGCATTTATAATCACGTTGTGGGGAGCTACCCCATCTGTAAGCTCACTAAACTGTAGATACCGAAACTGTTGACGGAAAGTTGTTGTGCCCCGAGTCAATGTCTATCGTCATTGACCAAGATGCAAGGTCTACTAGTTCACTCCCCTGGTCACGGTGTGAGGTTGTCAAACCTAATAGCGCTATCAACTAATAACCCATTCGCCCCTGGCGATTAATCGGTACTGTAAGCAGGGACTTAAGATGATAGAGTTTCGTTTAGCTTGGCTAGTTGTGATTTATAAATAATATCCAAACGTATCTCCCCCGGAGATAGTAAATACCCATTCGGATTTCCCCCGGAAATAATAGTTCAAAAGTATTTTTCCCAAAGTTGGCAGTTTGTCCATGTCCCCCCTTGGGACACATGCTTTTAGTGTGTGAACTCACCTTGGGTTGCTCGGCAGATTAGGTTACTTGTCAAACACGCTGGTCACCACGTCCTAACATGGTTACTAGTATAGGTCAGGTTTGGGTACAGAGATTGTCACGTATATTTAACACATAATCTAACACATAGCATGCATATAGTTACATGTAGAGTTATTGGGCCTGTTCTACTATTGGATCAGTCAACAGTATCATCTAACATATAGTTCAGTTAAACAGGCAGCCCAAACAAATCACGTTGTGGCCCAATAACTAAAGTGAGCAGCCCAGTCGAGACAAGGTGGTCTCGACTCGAGAACATGCGGTCTCGAGTCACAACCAGGAGGTCTCGGCCTGTAATGGTTGGTCTCGAGTGGTGCAGGCATGACTCGCAACTTCGGAGGTCTCGAGTCCCGTCTCGAGTTGTCACGATGTGGTCTCGAGTCGAGACCTTGATGGTCTCGAGTCCCTGAAGTCCGTTTTGAAGTTGCTTGGTCCAGGTCTCGAGTCGCAACCGTTGCGGTCTCGAGTCGTAGCTCCGTGGTCTCGAGTCGCAACCATTGGTCTCGAGTCGTTTACCTGTTGATTCTGATGCATCTGCCCGAAATGTACTATGCAACAGAATTCTGATTTCATGCCAATATGTACTATCCAATAAGGTTTCACAAACATGTTCCCTTATCTAACACTTAACCAAAATGGATCAAACAACAAGTTTTTCAAATATTTGTAACAACATTCAAACACATTCAACACATATTCATCATATGTTCATCATTTTAGGGTTTTCATAACTTGATTATTCAACCAACACCTTCACTATGATCCACCGATTTATTCACGTAGACATAGAAGCAAATCAATAAACCTTCAACACATTCAAACATGCATTTCACAAGCAACAATCATGTAACATTTGTTTTAAACACTATGACCTATACTAACAACATAAATCGGATGATCATAAACACTCTACCCTATCAATCATTCATTGTTCAACTATCAATAGCTCACACATATCATCCATCATTTCAATCATTCAAAGCAAATAGCACTATTATACACATAAACATCTAGTGAAAGTCAAAGATCCTAACCGGTTGATGAAAAGGTACCTAGTTAAGAAAGAAGGTGAGAAAATGAGGTGTCCGAGTGATGATGACGAGCTTGACCGAGGTTCCTTGTTGTTGCCTGTTGAATCCGAGAGAAAGGAGAGGAGGTCTTGTAGTTTCTAGGGTTTTAGTGAGGGAGAGAGTGTGTGAGAGTGTAATGGAGAAGGTGGATGAGGGGCTTTATATTCAGTTTGGGTGGTGCACCCTACAAGGGTTTCGAGTGGGCTCAAAGGGGTGTATGGCCCAATCCGGCCCAACCTTTACTCTTTACTCGAGACCAAGTGGTCTCGAGTCGGGTTCGTTGGTCTCGGCTCTCTATTATAGCCGTATATATATATATATATATATATATATATATATATATATATATATACTACTTTATAAAGCATATAGGAAGGATAGAATGGTCTTTTGCCACTTTACAACTCTTTAAAGCCCATTGTACAAACCTGTTAAGCACAAGTGTTGAAAACTTGTTTTCAACACCTGATGATACCCACGCGGATCTTAGCGGATCAACTTGACCCGGTTTTTGTTTGATGGATCCAATATATTCTTATTATCACAGATCTAAACCACAATTTCATCCGCCGCTCCACAATTATTTCACTCTCTAAACCCTAGATCCTCCACCGCATAACTGCATAACTGAAGCACCTCCACCGCACCTCCACCGCTCATCCATGGAACCTGTCTTTGCCATCACCGTCTTCTCCCCTTTCATCCATGGAACAGGTCTTGTTTTTTACCCTATTTTGTACGTTTTTTTTTAATCTCATCTCATTCCTATCCGCCACCCCCCCCCTCTCTCTCGGCGATTCAGAAACCCCTGCTTTCTCTCTCAAATGAGATCTAGGGTTTCTACATGTGATTCAAGATCTGGCTATCACAGCTTTCTCTCTCAAACGAGATCTAGGGTTTCTACATGAACTTCAAAATCTGGCATTCATAGTTCGGTTCGACACTTCCATGGAACCAAAAAATCTGAGCCAAATCAGGTAGATTGAAATTTGTCTATAAATAAAGTTTGTTCATCTTCTGAAGTCGTTCTTGTTTTTTGAAGGCCTCTGGAGCGTACATCTTCGTCCTAATGGAAAGTTTCCAATAAAATGTAAAGCCGAAAAGTGAAGCCGTGAAGGTGAGGCTGAGGGTGTAGAAGATACCATCCTTACCTGATCTACCTTTTTGTTTGGTATTTGTGTAGTTTATGTAAGATATTTTCACTAAAACACTTTTTTTTTGAAAACATTTGACTTATGATTTGTGAAAAAATAGTTAATTTTGTAGATTTCAGTGTGTGTAGTTATGTTGTGGATGCTGCAGATCATGATCACTTTAGCATCTCAAAGGGTGAACTCCATCATCTGCTGAGCAAACCAGCATTGAGTGGTATCCGTTTGCTGGTTTTGGGCAACAAAATTGTTAAGGCTGTTGCCCTTTCTAAGCAAGCATTTACAAATCAATGTAAGGCCATTTTTTTGAAAGTTTTATCTCTTTTTGTGCATTGTCATCTTAAGGATATGAATAATTTGGTTATAAGCGGTTACTTAGATGACACATGAATGCTTCTTAGATCATATCATGCAGAGTATATATGATTCAAAACAAGTACCTTGTTAATAAATAATCTTTAAGGATTGATTCAATCCTTTTGTTGTGATGGTGTACAGGGGTTTAAAGTCTACCACATATCTATTATTAAGTTACATTGTTGGTTTGCTAATATACAAACATTATACTTGTGATTGACAAACTGTACGTTACAAGTTAAAATAGAAAAGAAAAAAAATATATTTAGTGGTTTTGTACAGGTAATGTATAATTTAAGCTTGTTATTGAGTTGTTGTATGAGTAGAATAGGATTTTAGCTTCCAATATACTCAAATGTTTTTCTTTTGGTGGGAACTGGGGAGAACATAAGGACGGTTCTGTAAATGCCATTGAAAATGTGCTTTTGCTTCACATTCATTTATAGTTTCATTTGAGACCTTCATGGTAGACTTTAAATTCATGAGGCATTTGGCATAATTAGACTTTGTGTAAATACGGGCTCGGCTCGTCATGTTTTTCTGAAGTTCGAGCTCGAGCTCGGTTCGGTTCGAGCTTTACTTATTTGAGCTCGAGCTCGGCTCACAAGTAAAACCCAAAGCTCGAGTTTGGCTCGACTCGGATCAAGCTATTTTGAGAACGACTTAAGCTCGTTTCAATATCGCTTAAACGAGCCAAAGCTCGGCTCGCCAATGTTATCATAATTTTATTGTATTATATATAATAAAAATAAAATTTTGTTTGTATTTCAGGCTCAAGCTCGGGCTCGATAACAAAAGGAGCTCTATTTTAGGATCGAGCTCGGGCTCGAGCTCGTTAAATGGTGTAAAATTATCTAATTCGAATATTAGTTTAACAATAGTTAACGGTCTTGCTAAAGTTGAAGGAGTATCGAATGATAATTTGGGGAATAAGGTACCGTTTTTCCGATTATAATTTCCCTTTTACTTTTATTCGACTACTTTCTGTTAATCCAAGTAAAACCCAAGTCGAGTCGGCTCACAAGTAAAACCCAAAGCTCGCTAATGTGTTTTTACATATTACAGGAATGATCCTGTGGATGAGGATGCAGATGTGCTCCAAATTCTGGTAGTGATCCATGTTTTGTTAAATTTATATAGCAACTTCTGATTAGATGAATCGCTATTGTATATATGTTTCTAATTTAGTGTCATATATGGATTCTTTCTATTATTTGCGTACAGATTGCATTGGTTCTGCATTTAATGCGAATGCCCCAACTGCAGGAAAGTTGAGAAAGGCCAGTGGCTTTTTGCGAATGGTTCTAGATTATATCCTGGGTTCAGCATGGATGACTGGGCCCACGATGAAGATCTCTACGATCTAAGCTATACCGAAACCACCGTAAGATGCATCTCTTTTATAGCTTAATAGTCCTTTCTCTCAGTTTCAACTGGCAGTTATTATTGTGGTAAGTTATTACACGTATATTTTTTTTTTGCAGTCAATGTGTGCCTTTAGTGGATTTACTCGGATTGCTGCTTCTTTGAGTAAGCACATGACCCTTCTATGTATCACCTCTGTTTCTATTTATCATCTCCATCTGCCTTTTAAACCTCAGAATTCCAATTGCTTAACTTTGTTTCCTATATGCTTGTTGAAATCTTAAACTTTAAAGTGACCTCAGTTTTGACGTGTATTATTATTATTCTTGTTTAGGATTTTAAGGTTAAACGATTTGTGCTGTTTAAAAATAGGCCTGCAAGTTAGCGGGTTCTCATTAACTTTAAAGAAATAATCACAGCAGATATTTAGGTAACAAGTATGTTCTATTTTTTGTGTATATTTTGTGCTTTACTTTGATGATCAGCTATTAATTTACGATCTATGCCCTTCAGCTCCCAGACGAAGCTAGAGAGCTCGAGAAAGAACTCAGGTAGAAAACAAAAGAAAAGAACTAGCTGTTGTGGCCAAGATTTCGAAAAGGTACTGTGCTGTTCTTGTGAATTTTATGGAATGTGACAACTTTGACCATTTACTTTTGAATGGGTTGATTTAGGGTTATGTTTTATTTATAAACAGGTTACATGGGTAAACCCTAATATTTTTTTTTAACTTCAAATGGAATTCAAAATGCCAAAAATGTGGATGGTTAACCAATCTTGACGGAGTGACAGGTCAACAAGTTTTAACTCGAAACCTGTTTTGGCCTGTTAGCCAATCCACACATGGTGCCACATATATTTTTTCTCTACACATAAGATGCTAATTACATGCTCTTATCAGTCCAACTGCTCCACAAACTCCGCTTCCACTTGTTTAAAACCAAAGCAAATTACATTATTCGGTTTTTGTGGTTTGGTTTTCGGTTTCAAATGTCTGAAACCATTATAAACCATTATAAACCCTAAGAATCTACATGTTTAGTTTTCGGGTTTTTTAGAAGTCTAACCTAAACTTGGTTTTTAAATCTAAACAGTCAAAATAATTTTTTGACCAATTTTTTAGTTGGTAAACAAGAAATCCAATATCTTGTTGGTTTAAACAAGAAACCAATATTCTTTGGTTTGTACTAATATTTGAACAAGTCCCAACTAAAAAGATGTTACGTCAGGAGGTTGAAAAGAGGTGAAACAGCTGGGTTGATAAGAGGGAACAGTGGTCAACAGTGGTCAGAAACGTGATAAAAGGTGAAAAGAGGGACAAGTGGTCAGTGTCAGAACACAGTAGTATGCTAACAGTGGTCAGAAGGTGTGAAAAAAGGTGAAGATTGGGAACAATGTCAGAACTGAGTAGTATGCTATGAACATCTACTTTGTTTTGTCCACTTTTTGTCAAAGTATGCACTGGGTTAAAAAGTAGTATAGTGAGGTTGAAAAGTATGTCAAAAGTACAACAATACAGCTCAGTAGTATGCTCTGGTCTATATATAGTAGGCTATGTACATCTACTTTAACTAAGCTTAATTTCAAAGTCCAAGAGTAATATGTTTGACTTGAATGAACTTCTGTTCTTCCAGATTCTTGCACAAATACACCGAATCGAGTACTGCTACATTGTGTCCGGGGACGATTGTGTAGCCGTGATGTAACCCCAACCCGGAAAGGTGACGTGTCACAATAACGGTAACATAACAAAAGTTCATATTCCATTTTATTCATTTATTTATTAAGGATACAACCACACGACCCATAAAAATTAAGATTATTATACAAGTGGAGACAGTTGTCTTAATTAACTAACATCTTTAGATTTATTCCTAGGCTTATTCTTCTCTCTTTTCCACTCCCAAAGTAACCTGTGGACCTGTATATACAAAAAGTTTACGGAATGAGCCGAATGCTCAGTACGGAATTTTAGGCTCAAATAACAACTAAACGCTTCATATGAAATCTTATCCGATGAACTTTAGGCGAAAAGATACGATGCAAGAACAAAATTTCATAATCATATCTTACGGATTGTACCCATGAGCAAACTTAAAAACATGACAATACACAGGTAGCTACTCCTGCATAGTTATTGTAGGTCCCTTTTCTCGGAGGATCGAGAACAAACCTAAACCTTGTTATACTAACCCACTAGCGAGTGCGGAATCCAAGCTAGTAGGCAAACCGGGATGAAGCAAAACAAACACAAGAACACAAAGTTCACCGATTAACACCACTGTATTAATACGTATGAAGGTTTACGGTTACAAGCACAATGTTTACAATCTTTGCAAACTCTCTAAAGTGTGTGTGTGTGTGTTTCCAGCAGAGTTTCTCTAACTCTATGTGTGCATCTATCTAACACTAACACACTGCATGGGTATTTATACCCATACACAGCAGGTCTGGTCGAAGGATCGATAGATGGTCCGAAGGATCATCTATCGATGACAAGAGCTCGAAGATCAGCATGGACATCGAAGGATCCTTCGATGTCTATGGTCGAACCATATCTTTCGAGCACCTCGAAGGATCAGTATCCTTCGAGGCTATCCTTCGATCCAGAAACATCATGTTGTCCAAGTCAAACTAGGAGGATAGTTGACTTGGTCAACTTACAGACTGATTTAGGACATCGTTTACATACAGACCGAATACAGACAAAGTACAGACACAAGTGCACCAACAAACTCCCCCTTGGCTGTAGCTTTGTCTTTATCTTGTCTTTATCTTCTATAGATGTAGACTGTCTCGAACTTCGACGTCTTTGGTCTTCGAGTTTCCAAAACTCTGATGTCCTTTCAAGTCTTCATGTCGGAGGATCTTCAAAGTCTTCACGTCTTGAAAGCAGAGAGTGTATCAACAAACTACCCGTATCATGTAGGAAGTGTGTTGACAAACTCCCCCTTAACATAAGCTCCCCCTTGAGTTATGCTCGTGAAATACTTTAACTTTATGAAGTGAGATCCTTGTGGTGTTGATGATGGCCAGCGGCAACTCGATCATCTTCATCTTTTGAGCGCCTTCTCGTCGTGTCTTCATTCCAAAGCTTGTCATCGACCATGTTCTCCTAGCCTTTAGAATCTGCACATGCAAGAAATCTAAACGCGTAATGAGAACAACTGCTTGGAACATAGTATAACAAATGACACACGAATGACCATGTCACAATCAAACACCGTCCGACAGTTTGAAAGTTTAATAAATTTTTCAATTTTAGTCTTTAACTTTCAAAACATGCAAATTTCGACCGTTTATGAAGATTTAGTCAATTCGGTTTTCGTTCAGGTTTCAGGTAACGAAGACTCGAGCTCCAACATCGTACGATCGAAAATAAAGTAGAAATAAAATCTTTTTGGCTTTTATAAAGTTTATATTAAAACACACCTAAAATCTTTTTGGTATTTTTGAAATTAAAAGACAACAATTTAAAATCCTTTGAGTGTTATCAAACGACATCACCGCTAATGTCGTGCTGATATGCACCAAACGACGAAACTGTTTAAAAGAAAAACAATAAAAGTTAAGCAGTAAATAAATAAATATATACAGACATTCTTTTTGCGAGTTTCGAGGGTAAGAGAATCATATCAGTGTACGGTCATGCCAAAACACTCTTGTTGTTCAGTTAGTTAACATTAAGATAAGCATCCTATAACAATTATCGGTATTGTTGTCCACTTAAGCTCAACTTATCAGATGTAATCATGAGAGGATACGTTAATGTATGATTTATACTTACCGACCGGTGTTCATCCACATCACGACACATTCCCGTATCAAGGTATGCACGAGAGTTCATCTTACCGGTGAGTATACCGATTATCATCTGTTTGACCGTATAAATTGTGAGATACTCACTTATTTTGATTTGAAAACAAGTCCTATGTGATATAATCACTTATTGATGAGGAACTTGATTTTCGTATGCATGAGGGCACAGGTGCAAGTCCGTGAACAGGTCAGTACTTCCGTACAGCAGAGAGACGAACTTGACACCCGGATAAATGTGATATTTTATCACTTATTTGATTTGGACATGTGATTGTTTATCACTTATTGAGGTCGAATGCAGTATGTAATATGTACACGTATGTATAGTATCATGGAAGATCTAGACTTGCGTCCCCGTTATTTTTCGGTAAAAGATACAACCATGATACCCAGATGATAAGCAGCATAAAGACCGAATATCTCAGAACCTCGGCAATCTATCAAACGAAATTTCGGTACTAAGACCATATGCCAATGAATGGTTCCCACCTGGTCTTCAGTCGATTAAGATTTATATCACCCTGCACACTTTAAAATGATTGTGAGCCTACCGATACATCTTATATAGAGCTGCTTATCGTTTTCATTTAAGGTTTAAAGAGGTTTGGATAGACCACTGATGTACTATCATTTTCTCTTTTGCTCGCCAGGAAACTCATTTTTGTTTTTCTATTGTTTTTGTGTTTTTGAAATTTTTCGATGTTTTTGTATTTTCCGATTTTTGGATTTACTCCCCCTAAAATCAAAAACTAAGATAAATTTAAAACACACAAAGATATTTACAAAAATGATTTTCCGATGTTGGTTTACTCTTGCTTGACCTTAATGCCGTTTACCAATAATAAGAAGTCAAATCTAGATTTGTCAAAAGCTTTGGTAAATAAGTCGGCACGTTGGTCATCGGTGTGGACCTTAACAACATCGATTAGCCTTTTCTCAAAGCAATCACGTATGAAGTGATATTTGATTTCGATGTGTTTGGTCTTTGAATGCTGCACAGGATTTTAGTGATATCTAAAGCAGCAGAATTATCAACGTAAATAGGAGTAGTTAGGAATTCAAAACCGTAGTCCCGCAATTGTTTGGATCCAAAGAACTTGTGAACAACAACTTGAGGCAGCAATGTATTCAGCTTCGCATGTTGATGTAGCTACACACGTCTGCTTCTTGCACTGCCATGTGACTAGGCGATTTCCTAAAAACTGACATCCAGCCGTTGTGGATTTGCCGTCGATTTTACATCCGCCAAAATCAGAATCACTGAATGCGACCAAGTCAAAGTTATTATCCCTAGGATACCACAGACCGGTGTCGGGGTAAGCCTTCAAATAACGAAAAATCCTTTTGACAGCTGCAAGATGTGAGGCCTTCGGATTAACTTGATATCTGGCAAGCAGGCATGTTGGGTACATTATATCTGGCCTTGATGCTGTGAGGTACATAAGGGATCCGATCATCGCGCGATAGTATGAAGGGCTAACAGGTTCACCCTTCAAGTCAGGAGTAATTCCGTGATTAGTTGGCAATGGGGTACCAATGGGCGTTGCATCGGACATCTGGAACCGGCTCAAGATGTCTCCAACATATTTAGTCTGATGGATGAATATCCCAGACTCCGTTTGTTGCACTTGTAGGCCCAAAAAGAAATTCATTTCCCCCATAGCACTCATCTCGAACTTATCCTGCATGATGCGCTCGAAATTCCTACACAAAACATCATTAGTAGAACCAAAAATAATATCATCAACATATACCTGTACCAGAAGAAGATCTCCATCTTGTTCTTTGATGAAGAGAGTACAATCGATAAGACCTCTTCGAAAACCGTTCTCCAGCAGATATGTAGATAAGGTTGCATACCAAGCTCGTGGCGCTTGATGAAGACCATAGAGAGCTTTGTTGAGCAACCAAACCCGATCGGGATGAACAGGATCTTCAAAACCTGGAGGCTGTTCGACATATACCTCTTCTTCAACCACACCATGTAGAAATGCACTTTTGACGTCCATCTGGTAAACCTTGAATCCTTTGAATGAGGCATAAGCCAGAAAGATCCGAATAGCTTCCAGACGTGCAACTGGTGCATAGACTTCGTTGTAGTCGATCCTTCTATCTGACGAAAACCTTGAACGACTAAACGAGCTTTGTTCGAATAACCACTCCACGGTCGTCTTTCTTGCATTTGAAGACCCATCGAGTGCCAATCTTCTTGTAGTTCTCAGGCTTTTCAACAAGCTTCCAAACACCCAGCTTGTGAAATTGCTGTAATTCTTCCTGCATGGCTTCAACCCAAGCACTGTCTTTCAATGCTTCTTTCCACGACTTTGGTTCTTCTTGTGACACGTAACACGCGAAGGACCAGTCATTCTGTTGACCAGATTCTCTTATAGCTGAATACAAACCAGCATTCCGGTTGTTTCTCAGCTGATTACGCGTCTGCACACCGCGATGGACATCTCCTATGATATTCTGCTGGGGATGGGTATCGTGAATCCTCATTTCAGGATTATCCGGTACACGAGCATTGATACCCAAATTGTTCAAATTAAGATCAACAACCAACTCCACACCAGGAATGTGGTTAGAGGTGGATGCATTCCCTTCAGCAGTATCTACATTCTGCGTATGAGGTGTATCACCAGAGGCACCTTGAACAGGAGCAGCTGGAGCTGAAGATCCTTCGGCTGCATCATGATATTCATCATCTTCAGAAGAGTCATTATAATCAGCAGCATCTTCATAAACCTCATTTTGAACCATATTGTTGACTGACGTAGAAGCTTGAGGGTCAACAACAATAGGTCTAACCAATGGCGAGACAGCAGCGTTGTCACTTTCCAACAACATTCGAGCCGCTGCTGATTCTTCGTCAAAGGTTGGCAGATTAAGGAGTCAAATAGCCCATCTATAATCGACATGTAACGGATCACCCCGGAGCCCTAACAGGACTCGTGTACCTTTTGAACCCCTAACTTCGCTCCATAGCTCAATCTCTTTTGGTTTAGCTTAGATTCCAAACACGAAAATTCGGCACGTCTGCATATCCAAGGAAGAAACCCTCGATAGCTCTTTAATGCACCAAACTTTCCATCCGGTTCAATCCTAGTACAGAGGAGCACCAAACGGTTCAAAAGGTAAGAAAGATCCGGTTTCCTTCTCTGAAGGAGTTCGAAACAAGTCTTGCCATGTCTCTTAATGTAAGAACTCTGTTCAACGTGTAGCAAGCAGCCGATACAGCCTCTCCCCAGAATTGAATAGGGAGTTCCGACTCTACTAACATTGTTCTTTCGCAGTTTCAAATAATAGTTCGATTCTTCCTCTCAGCGACACCACTTATTTTGTTGTGGAGTATAACGAGAGAAGTACTCATGAAGAATGCTTTAGAGAGTACAAAACTCATCCATAACTTGATTCTTGAATTCAGTTCCATTGTCGCTTCGGATCCTTTTCACTTTCAACGTATAGAGATTTCTCCAACATTGTAAGAAGATCCTTGAGGATGCCAGGAGTTTCACTTTTGTGTGCCATAAAGATACCCAAGAAAATCTAGAGTAGTCATCAGTAACTACTAAACAATAAGCATCACCAAACGTTGTCTTGTGCTTCATAGGTCCAAAAGGTCCATATGAAGAGCGTTCGAGAGGCATGCTAACAGTGTTGATTTTTTTTAAAGGGTGAGACTTTTCGTTTGCTTCCGCCTTTTGGCACGAGACACAGATATCTTGCAATGAAAACTTCTTACAGGCACACATTGCCATTCACAGATTATTTTTCCCAAATGGTTCATCTTCCTCAAGTGAATGTGTCCCATTCTTCTGTGCCAAGAAAATAGACTCCTTTTCTGTGGCTTTTGAGACAAAACAAGTAACTTGTGCAGATGTTGTAATCGCCTGGCTTGTCGAGAATATAAAGATCATTAACTCTCGGAGCAGATAAGAGAACCCATTCTTGTGGAATTTTGAATCCAGGTTTCAGCACATAGCAGCCAGCATCATCAAAAATCACTGAGAACTTTTTATCGCAGATTTGCGACACACTGAGAAGATTGTGATCAATTTGCTTCACATAATTGATCTTATCAAAAACACACGATGCATTGGAGATACTTCCTTCTCCGTGATGTATCCTCCTTTTATCACCCGCAAAAGCAACATACCCTCCTCTAATATTTTCACGTCATACAGGAGCCGTAAGTCGCCAGTCATAGTGCCTGGATGCTCCACTATCAACAATCAATGACTATTAATAGTTCCTCCTAGAACATCCTGCACATGTCAAATAAACACATCAGTTGAGAATGGGGACCCAAGCCTTAGTGGTCTTGGGTCGTCCTTGCATCACGATATGTAAGCTCTATCTCTTGATGGTTTTCAAGAACAACTGCTCCCCCTGAATTGTCACCGACTTAGTAACCAAGTTTGTCTTGCCTACCAGTTTTTGAAGATTCTGGTTTTAACCGGTTTGTAACACTCCTGGTTCCTTTTGAACTGTTTTAACTTCAGATTTTAAAGCTTTTTCAACAGTTTTTATGTTCTTACGTCCGTTGTTTAGTTTCTTGTTCTTTTACAGTTCGTTTATTTCTTGTTTAGGTGAAAACTGACGCGACGTTGAGGGTGAACTGCTTCAGGTGGAGTTTTTCTCAAACAAGTTTCTTCTTTGGAGCATTTGGGCATTTCTGATAATGTGCCAATTTCTCCACATTTGAAACAAGTTCTCCTTTCAACAGACTTAGGAAGAAACTTGATCGACTACCAGATGTTGAGCTTGTAGAACCTGAGGTACTTGCCTTTCATCACACCCGTGTGTGTTGGGTGTAATTGTTATCACTGTTTCGTTTCAAAAATCTTGACTTGTTGTACAAAATCAGTGTTTGATTTGTTTTCAAAAGTTCAATTTTATCTGTACCTTTTGATGCTACAAACTTAACATCTTTTCCTTTCTTCATGTAACGAGCTCCTTTTTGATTCAACTTTAGCCTTTGGCTTTGGAGCTCGTTGGGGTTGTTTACCCTTAGAAGCAGTAGGTTGTCGAGTGATTGGAGATTTTTGATTACCAATTGTTTCCTAACCTCAGCCTTAGGAATTGGAACACATTGTGTTACCAATTCCTGGAAGTGTTTTTCCCAAAAATTCTGTTTGTATTGTCTTCAAAGACTTTGTCAATCAAAGATTTATTTACATTTTATAATTGGAAAAACATGATCTGAGTAGATTTTATTATCTCCAACCAAAGTGTACAACACATTACTGCTTTTAACAGTAGACACACCTGTCTTATCAACCTTGACAGGATCAATCACTTGCTTCTCAACAGATGGAGCCTCAGGAGTATCAGGATCACAAAGGATGTGATTCTCTCGAGGAATATCTACTCCTTTCATCTTGCTAAGTGATTTATTCCTGATCACTTACAGCCACATCTGATTCATCATCCGATGTCTCATATCCTCGATAATTGGAGGACTTGTTTCATGGATGGTGAAGTCTCTGGTTCCTTAGGGGCTGTGTTTGAAGAACTGTCCGATTTGAACCCTAGGCCAGTAGAAAATTCCTCAAAGTTCAAAGGCACACTGGGTTCATACCGAGGCATTTCCTCTTCATCGGGCATCTTGGTATAGTTGTCCATCAAAGGGGGTGGACACGCCTTATACCCTACACCTTTCACGTTACCTTTCAGTTGTTGAACGTCTATGATGTGATCAAGCACAAATCGGGAGTTAGAATAACTATCCAATTTTTGTTTGATCGCATCATGCTTGCCTTGGGCAATGGCTAATTGCTTCTTAGTTTCTTCCACAAAGTTAATGTATTCATTTATACTTACTTGTTTGTGGTAAACTACTTTGTTAACCTCGGACACATTTTTCTTTAATGTTTCTATTACAGATTTGAATTCTTTTCATTCCGGGTTAAAGCCATGTTTGCCTCTTGGCATTTTGACAGTTCAATAACCAAATTCTGATTATGACTATGAAGCTTTTCTGATTCAAGCTTCACATCTGCACATGATTTACAAATACTAGGAGCAGGAGGTTCAGAAGTTACCTGACTAGTAGAGGCTGAACCATTTGCCATAAAGGCAGTTTGAAAAGAAAAAGCTCCATCTTCAGAGAATAGCTTTTCCATTTCCGTTGATGTAGCAGCAGCCTTCCTAATCAGAATTGATTTCTGACATTTAAGCTCATCAGCTTCATTCAGTAGCTCCTGTATATCATCATCTCCTTCTTCATTCACATCAGGCTCTGAGTGATTATCCCCAGAAACAGAGCCTTCTTCATCCGAACTGCCCGAATAACCAGAACTGTCATCGCTCCCAGAAGATTCTTCTTTATGAACCTGCTCGATGACTTTAGCATACAATGCAGTTCCACTTCCTTGATCTCCTTCACCAAACTGCACTGACCAGTCACATCCTTCATCAGCTTGAACAGCCAAAGCCCGATTGTGATTGTAACTCCAGGCTGTCCCTGATTGTTATTCACTGCCACCATCCTCCTCTCACGGTTTTCTTGTTGGGCATTCACATTTGTCTGGTTTCTGAAAGGGTTATGATTGCCGTGTTTTGTTGGTCGAGTGCACTCACGTTTAAAGTGCCCTTTCTCGCCACAGTTAAAGCACGTGACGGCATTAATATCAAACCCATACTTCGTGTTTTTTCTTTCCTTCCAACGAAGTTCTTCCAGTTCGTGCCATGAAATCTTTTGCCCTTCTAACCGCACTAGCAAAAGCCCATTTAATATCCATCAACTCCATTTCTTCCTTGTCGATCTGATCATAATCTTCATTGGTCATGTTGATGTTTCCAAGCTGACCAGCTACCAAACCACAGTAAGCACTGACCATGGTGTTGATAATTTCCATATGTTCCTTAGCAACTTCAATGCTAAGGTGTGAAAGATTTGAGTTGTCGACTCGGATTGTGTGATGACTTTGAGGCTGAGGTGAGGATTGCTTGTATAGTGAGCTTGCTGTTGTTGTTGTTGAGGTTGTGGTTGTGGCTGTGTTGGAACAGGAATATAGGACCTCGGATCGAATTGAGGTTGTGGTGAAGCAGCTTTGATTGAGGAAATTGAAAGGAACTCGTATTGGACACAAAAGCAGTTTGAAGCTTCGGTTGCTGAACAGAACTAGCTGAAGGACCAAAGCCAGGCAAATACATTTCTGTATTCTGAGGAGCTGGAGCACGCCTTGCTTTCCTAATTTCTTCATCATTTTTATGTTCCAGCTTCTGAATGAACTCATAGATGTTAATCTCATCTAGAGCTTTAGTATGCTTCAACAACTCAATAAACGAACTCCATTTTGGGGTAGGGCGTCAGCAAACCTATTCACCATGTCTTGTTGAGTAGCTGCCACCCCATAAGCACACATTTCACTAATCAAATGATAGAAACGTGTGGTCATATCATTCAGAGTCTCGTTTTCCAAAAACTGAAGGATTCAAACTCTTTCTTCAACAAATCATGCCTAGACTTTCGAGCAGCTGCATTGCCTTCTCCTCTAGCAACTAAGGCATCCCACAATGCTTTCGTGGTCTTGCAATATGAAAACTGATGGTAGATGTCTTTGTTGAGTGCTTGAGTAAGTATGGCATAGGCCTTTTTCTCCAATTCATAAGCCTTCTTGTCATTTTCAAGCATGTTGGCGTAACCTTCTGAAGTGGATGCTCTACTTTCAAGACTTTCGTTGAATGCATTGACAAAACACATCCAAAGGTCGGTGCTTTGTCCTTGAACATATGTGTGAAAGCGGCCTTTCCATGACGGAAAATCGTTCATGTGGTTCAGCTTTGGTGGACGATTGTTACTGCCTGTTTCACTTTCACTAATCAGAAAATTCTGAAGACTTTGACTTTGATTGGAAACCAAAGCCCATTGACAGAACTTATTGATTGTTGTTGTTTTGGAATGGCACTCGTCATATATTCAGTCCATCGACATCTTGCTTCAGATCTGGTTGTGGATCCGTACTCCCAATCCCAAGGACTGTGCAACTCTATAGTGATCAAAATTAACAAATAAACCTACACACCACAAACTGTTAACAACAAACAGACAACAATTGAAAGATACAATCTGATCGAAAGATCAAGACTTGTTCGAAGGATCAACAGTGATCGAAAGATTACTGTTGAGTTTCGAGCAAAGCCTTCGAAGATCTCAATGAAGATCCTTATCTTTCGACTGATTATCACGAAAGATTCACAGTTCGAAAGATCTATATCTTTCGAATACTGATCTCGAAAGATTCACAATGAAAGATCCTTATCTTTCGAGATGTATCCTTATCTTTCGGACAACCAACTTTCGAAAAGATTCCAACTACGAAGGATAACCCTTAGACTTCGAAAGACTACTCGAAGGATGCTAATCTTTCGAGCTGTCTCCAATCGAAGATGTCGAAGGATATCTTTCGATGTCGAAGGATATCTTTCGACAGCTCTGACACACTGACACAAAGTACGACAGGTTGGTGAAAGTTGATGTGGTTGGTGAGCCAACTTTCGGCAGAAAGGATGTTTCTGTCAACAACTTTTTCACCAACTTTTTGACTTTCAAAAAGTTTACCCAAAATGGCAACCTTATCCCCAAGTCCAGTCACCGGAAAGATGATCGGAACACGGCCGGAAAATCAAAGTTTCACAAAAACAATTTTTATGTTACCCAAACCGACCCCGAACACTCCCGATAGGTTTAGTACGCGTTTTTATGCAGAAAAACTACCAAAAACGGGTGCTAAGCCAAGTGTCCAAACACACCAAGAACTTGAACAAACCGGTTTTAAACAAGGTAAAGAGCGAGGCTCTGATACCACTTGTAGGTCCCTTTTCTCGAGGATCGAGAACAAACCTAAACCTTGTTATACTAACCCACTAGCGAGTGCGGAATCCAAGCTAGTAGGCAAACCGGGATGAAGCAAGAACAAACACAAGAACACACAAAGTTCACCGATTAACACCACTGTATTAATACGTATGAAGGTTTACGGTTACAAGCACAAGGTTTACAATCTGTTTGCAAACTCTCTAAAGTGTGTGTGTGTGTGTGTTTTCCAGCAGAGTTTCTCTAACTCTCTATGTGTGCATCTATCTAACACTAACACACTGCATGGGTATTTATACCCATACACAGCAGGTCTTGGTCGAAGGATCGATAGATGGTCCGAAGGATCATCTATCGATGACAGGGAGCTCGAACGATCAGCGTGGACATCGAAGGATCATCCTTCGATGTCTAATGGTCGAACCATATCTTTCGAGCACCTCGAAGGATGATGCGTATCCTTCGAGGCTATCCTTCGATCCAGACAAACATCATGTTGTCCAAGTCAAACTAGGAGGATAGTTGACTTGGTCAACTTACAGACTGATTTAGGACATCGTTTACATACAGACCGAATACAGACAAAGTACAGACACAAGTGCACCAACAGTTATCACATGAGATGGCGAATTGGCATACCCGTTATCCACCTCCTTATACTTAAATCCTAGGATCGATCCATACGCCTCCTAATAGCCTTATGTACCACACTTGTACTTAAGAGACGCCGTGAACTGATCTCTCCGTCACGGATGGAGCACATGATGTTGATGCCACAACAAACATGCTCGTGGGACACTCCACGAGAAGCGATACTCAGGGTATCAGAGTACAAATGGTCTTATTCACATAACTTATAAAACTTATTTTCATAATAAAACGGAACATATATTGGAACATGCGATAATGAGTATAACATAATACTATCGCATGATATGAAAGCTAAATCAAATGATTAGGATAGGAATCGAACGGACTGTCAAATGAATCGATAATCAAAGACGTGAGGAGTTTTTAACAGATATAGTAATTTAGTAGTTTTATAACAATTTGAATTGAAGCAATAAAGAGTGGGGTAAGGATCCGTACCTTAATAACTCCAAAGTGAAGCTACCTTGTGCTAATATTTTAGATTTATATGGGCAGAGTTTAGACTACTGATTAATCTTTTAACCTAATTTCACAATAATGTACACAAAACAGGGTTAGTGATCAATACAGCAGTTACGATAATTTACGAGATCAAATTCTCCCAATGAATGACCAAGTGCAATACTTCAACTCATTTATCGTATTAACGACAAACGACAAAGTATAGTACTTCAACTCATTATCGAATTATCGACAACGACAAAGTACAATGCTTCAACTCATTATCGAATTATCGACAACGACAAAGCATAACCCAATATGGGCGGCACTTAGACATTCTTTGGATATATTGATTCCGGAAACTGAATCGTAATAGCGATCGAGTTATTACCCTGATTGCGGCAGCACTTCGTGATTCGTGTGTGTTTGTGTAGTATTTTGGCTATAACTCAGTGTTTATAACGAATTTCTTCGTCGTTTTTGTGCCAGAAATCAAGTCCCAAACTGCTCTATTATACCCGAAATTTGACCCTGTCGCGTAGCGCGAGGGGTACCCCCCCCATGGCGTCGCGCTACGCGAGGGGTCACCTATTTTCTATAGGTAGCCACGTCCCTAACTAGGCTTGCTGAGTCGACGATTCGGCCAATAGCATTTAGACAACGTTTTTATGAAGATAATCGTCAACTAGGTTTTACCCCCCCTGAGTTTTAGGGGCCCTGATCCTGATTCTGATTGTTCTGGAAATTTTAAGGTTAGTACAGAATTACTTGGGTGTCTTAATTAGGGTTTTCTTAGTGGTTAATGATTTTAAATTTAGGGGCATTACAACTATTACCCCCTTAAAAGAAATTTCGTCCTCGAAATTTTGCAAATAAGAATATAACCTATCGCATAAGTAACAAAAACGAAACTTTTATAGCAGAGTTACTAACTTATATAACCAGAATCTCCTAACCACACATGTGTATCTGAAGTTCATAACTAAGGTCATGACTATACTTGTCAATTGCCTTATATATATGTGCCCTAATGGTCCTTCTTAAAATATTCTTTCCGTATGAAAAGTTAATAGAGATTTACAGATACTTAGAGTGACTATTAGTACTGACATTTCCTACATAGATATACTTAGTCATAACTAAAATATCTTCACATAGGTAAAGCATAAATGACCGTAAACAGAAACAAATGAACATATATCAAATAGCAAGATTTACCGTTACTTGACTAAAATTCTATTGCGAGAATAGATTTAGGGTATAGAGAACGAATTGATTCTTCAGATTCCCATGTTGCTTCGTGTTCAGAGTGATTTTTCCAAAGGACTTTAACAAACGGAATTACTTTCCTACGCAAAACCTTTTCTTGTCGATCTAAGATGGCTTCTGGTTCCTCTTCGTAGGACAAATCTTCGTGAATTGTAAGTAACGGATAACTAATGACATGGAGTGGATGATAATTATATCCTCTTAAAGAGGATACATGAAAAACGTTATGAACGTGAGAGAGTTGAGGCGGTAAAGCCAGTCGATATGACACTTCTCCAATTCTTTCAAGGATTTCAAATGGACCGATGAAACGGGGACTAAGTTTCCCTTTAATTCCAAATCTACGAACACCACGCCAAGGTGATACCTTTAAGAATACGTGGTCACCAATTTTAAATTCGAGGGGTCGTCTATCTTGATCTGCATAGCTCTTTTGTCTACTCTGAGCTTCTTTCAGTTTTTCTCGGGCTATAATGACTTTTTCATTTGTAATCTGAACTAATTCTGGCCCTTCAATAATCTTTTCTCCGACTTCATCCCAGCATATGGGTGCGCGACATTTCCTACCGTACAAAAGTTCAAAAGGTGCCATGCCAATACTTGCTTGCCAACTATTGTTGTAAGCGAACTCAACAAGACATAGATATTCATCCCAGTTTCCAGACCATTCAAGTGCACATGCTCGGAGCATGTCCTCCAAGGTCTGAATCGTACGTTCTGACTGCCCATCTGTTTGTGGATGGAAAGCCGTACTAAACTTTAGTCGTGTCCCCCAAGCTGCCTGAAAACCTTTCCAAAATCGTGAGGTGAAACGTGGGTCTCTATCGGAAACAATGGAAGATGGTGTGCCATGGAGTCGAATAATTTCTTGAAGAAATATTTCGGATAACTTATTAACCGAAAATCCTTGCTGAATTGGTAGAAAATGTGCGGACTTTGATAATCTATCGACAACAACCCATACAACATCATTCTTCTTGAATGTCTTAGGTAAGCCAGTAACAAAATCCATTGTGATCTCATCCCACTTCCATATGGGAATATCCAATGGCTGCAACAGACCGCTTGCTCGTTTGTGTTCAAGTTTCACTTGTTGGCAAGTGAGGCATTTACTTACGTATCGAGCAACGTCTTCCTTCATTCCATTCCACCAGAAGTTCTGTCTTAAATCTCTATACATCTTGGTAGATCCTGGGTGAATCGAAAATGGTGAGCTGTGAGCTTCGCTAACAATGACTCACGAAGGGTGGAGTCATCGGGTACACAAAGTCTTTTGCCGCACCAAATCACCCCCTGATGGTCTATACTAAATTCAGATTGCTTACCCACCTCGAGATTTTGCACAATTGCCCAAAGTTCTCCATCTTGCTTTTGTGCATCTTTGATCCGGGATATGAGGTTGGGTTCAATCTGCATTCTAGCTAGATATCCATCAGATTTACTAACCTGAAGCCAAATGTCCATCCTTTCGAGATCCCTCCTAATATGAGGTTGAATTTGTAGGCAAGATATAGTCCCGGAATTCTTTCGGCTTAATGCATCAGCTACAACATTGGCTTTGCCTGGATGGTATTGAATATTTGCATCATAATCTTTTAAAAGTTCTAACCACCTTCTTTGCCTCATATTTAGCTCCTTCTGCGTAAATATATACTTGAGGCTCTTGTGGTCGGTAAAGATGTCACAACTTTCACCATACAGATAATGTCGCCAAATCTTAAGTGCAAAGACGACTGCGGCTAATTCTAAATCATGTGTAGGGTAGTTAACTTCATAAGGCTTCAACTGACGGGAGGCATAAGCGATAACCTTCCTATGTTGCATTAGCACACAACCTAATCCTTTCTTTGAGGCATCACTGTAGACTTGGTAACCTCCTGATCCAGAAGGGAGAGCGAGTATCGGAGAGGATACAAGTCGTTTCTTTAATTCTTCAAAGCTTTTCTCTTGTTCCTCATTCCATGAGTACTTCACCCCTTTCCTTAGGAGTTTTGTGAGTGGTAAAGCAATTACCGAGAATCTTTCAACAAATCTTCGGTAATAGCCAGCAAGACCCAAGAAACTTCGTATTTCGGTAACAGAAGTGGGTCTTGGCCATTTTGTAATAGCTTCAACCTTTGTTGGGTCTACCATAATTCCCTCTGCTGATATAACATGACCTAGAAATGACACTTGGCTAAGCCAAAAGTCACATTTGGAAAACTTCGCGTACAACTTCTCATGCCGCAAGGTTCCAAGTACTATATGTAGATGTGCTTCATGCTCTTCGCGACTCTTAGAATACACCAGAATGTCATCGATAAAGACAATAACGAATTTGTCTAGGAATTGGTGAAATACGCGATTCATCAAATCCATGAAGACTGCGGGTGCATTAGTTAGCCCAAAGGGCATAACCAAAAATTCGTAATGACCATATCGAGTACGAAAAGCAGTCTTGGGAACATCCTCATTCTTGACCTTTAACTGATGGTACCCAGACCTTAGGTCGATTTTTGAGAAGAACTGAGCCCCTTGAAGTTGATCAAAGAGATCATCAATGCGAGGCAGAGGATACTGATTACGAATAGTAATCTTGTTCAGCTCTCGGTAGTCAATACATAAACGCATACTACCGTCTTTCTTCTTCACAAATAAGACCGGAGCACCCCAAGGTGAAACACTGGGTCTTATGAATCCTAAATCTAACAATTCTTGCAATTGTTCCTTCAACTCCTTCAGTTCCATTGGGGCCATACGGTATGGAGCTTTAGAAATAGGTTCGGCACCAGGGATCAAGTCGATGGTGAATTCCAACTGACGGTCGGGTGGTAATCCCGGGAGTTCATCCGGAAATACATCAAGATATTCACGAACAACGGAGTGGCTATCGATACTCTTAATACTAGCAGAAGTATCCTTAATTGATGCTAGGAATCCAGCACAGCCGTTTGATATGGATTTTCGAGCCTTAAGTGCAGAGATAATTTTAAGAGATTTATGGGCTTGAGTTCCCTGATATATAATATCAGGATGATGAAGATCACCGAAAATAACTCGGCGAGAATGACAATCTATAGTTACACGATGTCTAGACAACCAATCTATTCCTAGAATAATATCAAAGTCACACATATGTATTGGAAATAAGTCTGCTTTACACACAATAGATTCAATACGGATCGGACAATCCTTATATACGTAAGTGATTACGGATGAATTTTCCATGGGAGTGGAAATGGTGAAAGTGTGATCTAAGAGAGTTGGTCTTATCAGAAGATACTTAGTAAACGAATGGGATACTAAAGAATGAGTCGCTCCTGTATCGAATAACACATAGATACTACGTTCACCAATCTGAAGGGTTCCAGATACAGTACCTGGAATATTAGCAGCGTCAGTAGCGGAAAGTGCGAAAATTCTTCCTCCAACATTGGGTTGATTATTCTTCTTAGTATCTTTCTTAGGACATTCCTTGATCATGTGTCCAGTTTGGCCACATTTAAAACATGCTCCTGTACTTCGGTGACATACGCCCTGATGTCTTTTACCACAAGTATTACATAGAGGATATGTAATCTGATTCGGGTTTACTTGTTGATTCAGTGGTTGGGCTCTAATAGGTTCTGCATACAACTGAATCTGGTTTTGAGTAGGTCTCGGGTTTTGAAGTCTAGGTTGCCATTGACGTGCTTGATTTCCAAAGTTTTGATTTCCTTGCACTTTACGATCTTGATGCTGTGGCGTAGTGGATGACTGGCCGATTTCTTGCTTAAATTGGCCTTCTCTATTTCTCTTCTTATTATCCCAGTTCGAGATAGGAATTCTTTCCTTTCGAATTCAAAAGTTTTGATTGCATCAGCAACTTCGGTGATATCCTTAAATTTCATGTACATGATCGACTTCCGAATTCGATCATTAACTGCCCACTTGCATTTTTCTGCCTGGACTTCTGCTGATCCTGCAACATCTCCTACAATACTAGCCAACCTTGAAAATCGAGTAATGAACTCAGAGGCTGGTTCATCACTCCCCTGTCGAATTACTGCATACTCCCTGATATAAGCTTCTTTATCAGCGGTCGAAAAATATTTATCGTAAAAGATATTACGAAAGTCGACCCATGAAAGATTAGCGTCAAAATCATCCCCTCCTTTGACTTGCTTATATCCTTCCCACCAAGTTTGTGCGTCATCTTCCAATTTGTAGGTAGCTAGTCTAACTTTGTATTGCTCCGGAACTCCAAGAACTCCGAAGATCTTTTCAACATGAGCTATCCAGTTTCTTGCTTCGACTGGATTAGTAGCGTGACTAAAGGATTTCGGCTTTTGTTTTTGGAATTTACTAATCCATATGTCTATACTATAAGTAATATTGTTAGTGGTATTCTCACGAGTTTCACCACCAGAGGTTGGATTAGTGTTAGTGCGTTCTGGATGAAGAGTTTGTTGAATAACGGCCTCAGCTGTTTGAGCAACCAGGTTTGGAAGCAACCCAGCAACAGCCTGGTTGATAGCATTAATTATGTTTGGATCAACTGGAGTCTCATTCGAAGAAGTGTTGTTACGTTCACGGTTAGTACGAGTATTCCTACGTGGCGGACGACGAGGAGGCATCTATAAGAATAGACATAGGAGTTAAATCAAATAAGAGATCAAGTTGAATCCTATCATAGATATCTACCCATTCCTCACAGGTCTTAATTACTATCTTCAAGTTTTCTACAGGAAAGAGCCTTTGCTCTGATACCATAGCTGTAACACCCCAACCCGGAAAGGCTGACGTGTCACAATAACGGTAACATAAACAAAAGTCATAATTCCATTTTATTCATTTATTTATTAAGGATACAACCACACGACCATAAAAATTAAGATTATTATACAAGTGGAGACAGTTGTCTTAATTAACTAACATCTTTAGATTTATTCCTAGGCTTTATTCTTCTCTCTTTTCCACTCCCAAAGTAACCTGTGGACCTGTATATACAAAAAGTTTACGGAATGAGCCGAATGCTCAGTACGGAATTTTAGGCTCAAATAACAACTAAACGCTTCATATGAAATCTTATCCGGATGAAACTTTAGGCGAAAATGATACGATGCAAGAACAAAATTTCATAATCATATCTTACGGATGTACCCATGAGCAAACTTAAAACATGACAATACACAGGTAGCTACTCCTGCATAGTTATCACATGAGATGGCGAATTGGCATACCCGTTATCCACCTCCTTATACTTAAATCCTAGGATCGATCCATACGCCTCCTAATAGCCTTATGTACCACACTTGTACTTAAGAGACGCCGTGAACTGATCTCTCCGTCACGGATGGAGCACATGATGTTGATGCCACAACAACATGCTCGTGGGACACTCCACGAGAAGCGATACTCAGGGTATCAGAGTACAAATGGTCTTATTCACATAACTTATAAAACTTATTTTCATAATAAAACGGAACATATATTGGAACATGCGATAATGAGTATAACATAATACTATCGCATGATATGAAAGCTAAATCAAATGATTAGGATAGGAATCGAACGGACTGTCAAATGAATCGATAATCAAAGACGTGAGGAGTTTTTAACAGATATAGTAATTTAGTAGTTTTATAACAATTTGAATTGAAGCAATAAAGAGTGGGGTAAGGATCCGTACCTTAATAACTCCAAAGTGAAGCTACCTTGTGCTAATATTTTAGATTTATATGGGCAGAGTTTAGACTACTGATTAATCTTTTAACCTAATTTCACAATAATGTACACAAAACAGGGTTAGTGATCAATACAGCAGTTACGATAATTTACGAGATCAAATTCTCCCAATGAATGACCAAGTGCAATACTTCAACTCATTTATCGTATTAATGACAAACGACAAAGTATAGTACTTCAACACATTATCGAATTATCGACAACGACAAAGTACAATGCTTCAACTCATTATCGAATTATCGACAACGACAAAGCATAACCCAATATGGGCGGCACTTAGACATTCTTTGGATATATTGATTCCGGAAACTGAATCGTAATAGCGATCGAGTTATTACCCTGATTGCGGCAGCACTTCGTGATTCGTGTGTGTTTGTGTAGTATTTTGGCTATAACTCAGTGTTTATAACGAATTTCTTCGTCGTTTTTGTGCCAGAAATCAAGTCCCAAACTGCTCTATTTATACCCGAAATTTGACCCTGTCGCGTAGCGCGAGGGGTACCCCCCCATGGCGTCGCGCTACGCGAGGGGTCACCTATTTTCTATAGGTAGCCACGTCCCTAACTAGGCTTGCTGAGTCGACGATTCGGCCAATAGCATTTAGACAACGTTTTTATGAAGATAATCGTCAACTAGGTTTTACCCCCCTGAGTTTTAGGGGCCCTGATCCTGATTCTGATTGTTCTGGAAATTTTAAGGTTAGTACAGAATTACTTGGGTGTCTTAATTAGGGTTTTCTTAGTGGTTAATGATTTTAAATTTAGGGGCATTACACGTGAAGAGCGGTTGGGACGAGTACGGGATCGCGTACGGTATGCCAGCCGAACAACTTGTAATCCGACGGCTCACGTGCATTTCGCCGAGTGCTGTCATTGCTTTATAAACGAGTATATATTATAAAAATAATTTTCCTTTCTTTCTTTGTTCAGATTACAAAAGTAACCCACTATGATCTCACATCTTAATAGAGTTATTCAATCACAAACCTGCACTGTTGGGGGTTAGAGATTTGAAATAGAATAACTGCACTTTATGGGTCAAAATCCTACATGTTGGGGATTAAAGTTCCCCATTTTTATGGGTCAAATTCTGCACTGTTTGGGCTATTCTCTACACTGTTATTGGTCAAAATTTTGCACTATCATGTTTTATGTCAACGTAGTCAAAGGATAAGTCTGGACATTTTGTTACATTAATATACCCTATAAGCGAACGGTTATAAACAAAGAGTATTTTCGTTTAAAATGCAAATATTTATGGTTTCTGCATCATGATATTTTTAATGTTTTGTTTTTATTTAATTTAGATGTGTAAGGCTTATGACTCATGTTATGTTTTTATTTTAATGTTATGTTTTAATGTTATGTTTTTATTTAATTTCTGCATCATGATATTTTAAGCGAACGGTTAATTTAATGTTATGTTTTTATTTAATTTAGATGTATTTCCTTTGGTGTGGGCTAACATGCCGTTAGTTCTCTTATTAATAAATGTTCTTTGTTAGCCATCCAAACAAACTCATCATTTGTATAGTATTTTACAAAGTTAATGTTTATTGTTTTTTTTCTTAAATTCTTCAAGTTAGTAGCATGAGTGCAATATATCAACATTAAATAAAAAACATCATCAAAATATTAAAGTCCATACATGATAAATCAAAATTACATCATTGTTTCTACGTGACTGTTTGTGACTTGGAACGATTCCTAACCCAAATGAAACCAAGATGCCTAATTTCTTCCCTTAAACCAGTTATATTCTCCTCATCTCGACTAAATACCAAATCGTTCATTTTCTTCCATATGCACCATATTGTTGTTTGAATAATTGAATAAAGTACATTTTTTTCATTTTGAGAACCCCTTGCGTGTGTGTGCACGACGAATAAGTCTTTGACTTCAAAAAAAAAAACACCTGACATCTACACCATTGTGCTGTAGAATCCCAAACCAATTGAGTAAAGCAGCACACTACAAACAGATGGTTTGTTGTTTCATTAGTTTCACCAAAAAATCTACATCCAAGGGATTCCAAATTAATATTCCTCTATGATAACGCGACCAAGCTTGGTAGCCGATCCAAGACCAATCTCCACAAAAGAAAACAAGTACTACGTTGTGAATTATCGTCGCCACTACATCGTATTGCAAAGTTTCACCCTTAGAATTACTAACAAGTGTTGTGTTTTTCGTTGCATCGCGAATTTGATTTTGGTACGTTATGGCTCAAAACTGATCTGCCTCGTACATAGCCCTAAACTCACCAACGTAAGTGATATGTTTCCCGCCGCATCGCGCGGGTAAACGACTAGTATATATATATATATATATATATATATATATATATATATATATATATATATATATATATATATATATATATATATATATATATATATATATATATATATATATATATATATATATATATATACTAGTCGTTTACCCGCGCGATGCGGCGGGAAACATATCACCTAGGTTGGTGAGTTTAGGGCTATGTACGGGGCGGTTCTCGTTTTCCAGTTAATTTATCAGTTTTCTCGTGATATATTGTATATTGTAACAAAGTTTGGTCTTACGTAAGATATTAATAAATATCTTACGTTTATTGATGCTAAACACCTGAAGCATGAAACATCCAAACGGGTAACGGGTAGGGCATTCGAGTATGAGACCAGAAATAGGATATAAAACTATTAGTTTTAGTAATGTTATATTCTAGCAGGAAACACGTGCGATGCGGTGGCAGCGACAATTTACAAAGGGGTACTCGTTAGTTTATTAGTGCTCTCATGGAAATGAGAAACACGGTGTCTTACCACGACAGGATTGTTCACATGTTGCTTTGGGATTGATTAAGGGTTGTGAATGATGATTAGCCACGCGGGGTGGATATGCCGTGGTGTGACATCCGAGCTTGTTGCAATCATTGAGGACATCAATCGAGCCATTTGGCTAGTCGAAAAATGTTGTAGTAGAGTTCCTCATTGTTGCAAGTGTGGAAATAAGTGTTAAGCTTATTTTAACAAATATGATTTGTATTTATGTATTCTTCGATGTTATCACTACTCCATGACAAGTTGATAAAGGAATATATGTACTCGATTTGCTTGTATATTACGTTTAAAATAATAAAGGAGTTAAAATATGACTTTATGTTGGTAAAAAAACATATATACGTGTAACAGATAATAAAATATGTAGTTGAGTTTGCACCTAAGCTTCCATTAAATAAACCATGTGTTTTTATTTGATGAATGTAATATAAAACACAACTACATGTTACAAGCGAATAAAACTGATTTAAAACATTTTCATAATCAAAATAGTTAGTGGGTCTTGAAGGCATGGATTACAGGAATACACCTCTGTTCCCTATTACCCTGCATATACCAAACAAACTTGCGATTAGTTTATGCACAACTATTCATAATCATTTTATCATGAAATAAGGATACCTGAACAAATGTCTCGCTCGACCAATAGTTTCCCTTGACGCATTATGCAAGGTTCGCTCGGTCCAACAACTCAAGCAAATGTTTTCTATGTTTTTTAGGGGGAAAATGGGTGGATCTCTCCACAGGGCATACAAGACACAGGTCATTGGCGGAAGCCCGCCAAATTTAACATATAAAGTTTTTTTATATGTTAAATATGGCGAGCTGCCGCCAATAACCTATGTTTTGTATGCCCTGGGAGAGAGGCACCCATGTTCCCCCTAAAATGCAAAGAAAACATTTGCTTGAGTTGTTGGATAGATTACACAGGCTCAGTTTTTGCATCACAGCCTCAAACACTTTCAGTTCAGATAGATTACAGAGGCTCAGTTTTTGCATCACAGCCTCAAAACACTTTTAGTTCAGACAGATTAAGAACACAAGGTCAGCTTATGCATCATAGACTCAACACTTTTAGTTCAGACAGATTAAGAACACAAGCTCAGCTTTCGCATCACAGCACACTTTCAGTTTAGACAGATTAAGAACACAAAATCCGGAGTAGACAACAAGAGTAATTTGCCACTAAACTTAAACAACCTTTAAAGCATGATGTACACGTGTTTTAAGCACAAGAAACAAATATGTAACCTGACAGGCTCAGCTTATGCATCATAGCCTCAAACACTTTCAGTTCAGACATATTAAGAACACAAGCTCAAAAGAGATAAACTTACAACTCTTTAAAGCCCATTGTACAAACCTGTTAAGCACAAGTGTTGAAAACTTGTTTTCCATGTTGAAAACTTGTTTTCCACCTGGTACCCACGCGGATCATATAATGGTTAACTTGACCCGTTTTTAGTTTAATGGATCCTATATAAAGTTTCATTCAATCTATCTATCAACACCTGAAGACTCAGACATGTAATTGAGGAAAGTGTGAACACAACTACGGGTAAAGCCATGGCTGCAACACACGGTTGTAAAGTGAGAACTATGCAACCTGGATATTGCCCCGCCAAGATGCTACTCGGATCTTCTATGTACCCTCAAAATACAATCATCATCACAGTCTATTGTGTTATGTAACCCCGCTTTAAAGCATGATGTACAAGAGTAATTTTCCACTAAACTTAAACAACCTTTAAAGCATGATGTAAAAGTGTTTTAAGCACAAGAAACACATATGTAACCTCACAGGCTCAGCTTATGCATCATAGCCTTAACAGTTTCAGTTCAGACATATTAAGAACACAAGCTCAGCTTATGCATCATAGAGTCGACACTTTCAGTTCAGACAGATTAACAACACAAGCTCAGCTTTTGCATCACAGCCTCAAATACTACTTTAATAAACATATATGAAGGACAACATGGTAATTGAACAAGGTGTTGAAAAAACACTTAATGCACAATGTACAACTGTTAAGGCACAAGAAAACACAAAACCATTTACCCTTTACACGGTTCTACATCTGCCGTCCAATTTTTTAACTTTCTCACACGGATCAAGATCTGGACCGTCCATTTGACTTCACACGGATCACCAATTGCTTTTGATTTCACACGGATCACCTTATGCATCATAGACTCAACACTTTTAGTTCAGACAGATTAAGAACACAAGCTCAGCTTTCGCATCACAGCACACTTTCAGTTTAGACAGATTAAGAACACAAAATCCGGAGTAGACAACAAGAGTAATTTGCCACTAAACTTAAACAACCTTTAAAGCATGATGTACACGTGTTTTAAGCACAAGAAACAAATATGTAACCTGACAGGCTCAGCTTATGCATCATAGCCTCAAACACTTTCAGTTCAGACATATTAAGAACACAAGCTCAAAAGAGATAAACTTACAACTCTTTAAAGCCCATTGTACAAACCTGTTAAGCACAAGTGTTGAAAACTTGTTTTCCATGTTGAAAACTTGTTTTCCACCTGGTACCCACGCGGATCATATAATGGTTAACTTGACCCGTTTTTAGTTTAATGGATCCTATATAAAGTTTCATTCAATCTATCTATCAACACCTGAAGACTCAGACATGTAATTGAGGAAAGTGTGAACACAACTACGGGTAAAGCCATGGCTGCAACACACGGTTGCAAAGTGAGAACTATGCAACCTGGATATTGCCCCGCCAAGATGCTACTCGGATCTTCTATGTACCCTCAAAATACAATCATCATCACAGTCTATTGTGTTATGTAACCCCGCTTTAAAGCATGATGTACAAGAGTAATTTTCCACTAAACTTAAACAACCTTTAAAGCATGATGTAAAAGTGTTTTAAGCACAAGAAACACATATGTAACCTCACAGGCTCAGCTTATGCATCATAGCCTTAACAGTTTCAGTTCAGACATATTAAGAACACAAGCTCAGCTTATGCATCATAGAGTCGACACTTTCAGTTCAGACAGATTAACAACACAAGCTCAGCTTTTGCATCACAGCCTCAAACACTTTCAGTTCAGACAGTTGAGTGTAGTTGAGGGTTTGTAGAGTGTTGAGCTTCATGAAGTACTTATAGACACTGAAGCAAGCAAGAGACAAAAGTAGGATTAGTTCAACTGAGATAAACTTACAATTTCAGCTGAGTGTAGTTGAGAGTTTGTAAAGTGTGAGTAGAGTGTTGATATCTCTGAATTATTTATAGAGACTGAAGCAAGCATGCTGTCTTTCAAGCATGCTGTCTTTCAAACAGTGCTGTCTTTCAAACAGTGCTGTCTTTCATGCGGTCTCAGGAGTCATACCTTGAACTTGTTCTATACGCCATGTTAGTGTCAGTCTTAACTTTCTTTGGTCTACATCCCAAATCTGTCCACAATTAAAAAAAAAAAAACCATGAGTTACAGTTTAAGAAACATTGGCCGATTGATTCAAAGTTGATATGGATTCTCGAAATCGTAAACTTATTTCGATACATTTAACACACCACTAAATATTTTGTTTTAGAATCGCCTTGAGTATGATGGCTTTTTGTGAAGAACAAAAGGCTTCACACACATTCAAAGAACACCCAAACACACAACCCAAGTGTCTTAGAGATTTTGGTTGCAAGGACCAATGGGTCAAAATCCATTTACCAAAAGGTGATGTTCCATTGGTTGATGATGTGTCCAGCATACTTAGCTTTGAATCTCCTGGGATCTGTTTTTCGCAAAACGGCTTGCCCAAATCCAGGAACAACCTGCATATCAAAATCAATGAAAATTTACATATGCTTGTCAATAAAAAAGATAAAAATAAAACTGAAAACCCAGCTACAACAAAATTAAAGCGCGCTTTTTTAAACCCAGCTAAAAATCTCTGATATTTTCATTATAAATTACCATTATACTCTCTTTAGTATAAAGTTATATATACAACTAAAAAACATAGATCCGCTACAAACAAATTAAAAAAATTCAACTAAACTATAGCTTCTTTTTATTTTATCAAACAAAACAAAAAAATAGCAAGCCATAAAGCACCAAAGTTATTCACCAGCTCTACAACCCCAAACGACCTAGTACCAAATACTCATGCATATTGGGCCTAGGCACCAATTCTTAATTTAAACCCCAAACGACCCAGTACCAAATACTCATGCATTTAGTTAGAATGAAACCCACAGACCACAGTGCCTCCCCATATATTGAATTTGACGTTTTGGTTAAAACTTACATAAAAATCAATGTTGACCCATTCACCCGATAAACACACCGAGCTTGTCAACCCGTTTTGTACCCATGGTCAGCTTTAGAACATTAGGAATGTCGACAAAGCCCTGTACGTGACACACCTGTACAAAAACATCAAAGATTTTGTTCAGAATATAACTTTCAACACAAAGAAAGTAGTTTGTTTGACTTTAATAAAAGAACCTCAAATTTGCTTGAGTTTTTGCTTCTCCATCAGCCTCAATCCTAGCCACTTTGAGCAGTTGCTTTATGATTAGCTCAAACAAAACCTCAACTTCCTTTTCCACAATCTTAATCCCAATTTTAGTGTATGTCGTCAAATAGACGTGTCCTCCATCATACAAGAAAAAGACATAAGAGCATCCCATATCTAAAATTGACCTAACTATCATAATTTTCATTGAACTACAACACTTATCATCCCCAAAAATGACCTAAATATCATAATTATCACAAAAACCATGACACTTATCAGTCCCAAAAATGAAGGAAAAGATCAAAATATAACAGAACAAAGTAAAATCAAAACTACAAAAAACAATTTATCCTTTCACTATGTCATATTGAAATTAACCTAACTATCATCACCAAAAATACAAATTCAAATATCACAAAACTTTCAACCTAATTTGAAATAACCGCATCTACTAACAAATCTACATCAAGAATAAAGATAAATCAACATTTAGAACCTAACCTGAGTCGATTCATCACAAAACACATGCGAAAATCCTTCGTAAACCTCAGATTTCGTCCTTCGAACATCCGTCAAGCTCTTCCTATCACCTCAATGGTTGTAGCTTTCTCTTAGATATCAACAATTTTAGCTCTAAATATGTCCACTAACCGCTTCACCTGAAAAGTAAGAATCACAAAAGAAACATGGTAAGATATATAACACTCATTGCAACTTATCAGAACATCAAACGGATCCCTTGTTCAATCTGTGGATCCCTTGCCAGATAAAGCTTGTGATACATCTCATGAAACCCTAGATCTGCTCATCAAACGGATCTGGTGATAGATTCAAACGGATATGGTGATAGATCTCATGAAACCCTAGATCGCCGAGAAGAGAGAGAGAAGAGAGAGAGAAGATCTGATGTTGTTTTGTGAGATGTGTGAGCATTGAGAGAGAAAGCAATTGGTGATCCGTGTGAAGTCAAAAGCAATTGGTGATCCGTGTGAAGTCAAATGGACGGTCCAGATCTTGATCCGTGTGAGAAAGTTAAAAAATTGGACGGCAGATGTAGAACCGTGTAAAGGGTAAATGGTTTGTGTTTTCTTGTGCCTTAACAGTTGTACATTGTGCATTAAGTGTTTTTTCAACCACCTTGTTCAATTACCATGTTGTCCTTCATATATGTTTATTAAAGTAGTATAGATATATATATATATATTATATATATATATATATATATAATTACATGCACATAGTTTAATACAAGGATCACATAGCACACCCATATAATTTACAAAAATTTACAAATTTCCCATTTAATAATATATGCACACACCGTGCTAGTACAAGAAGGTTGTTCGGGAAAAACCCGAAGTGTCACAGCGAGCGTCTGAGCTGCTTGGTTTGGCGATCCATGATTTCAACAGGCTTCTTCCAACGAAGTATAGTGTTTTGTTTATTTGGAGGTCGTCGAGAGGTACGATCAAATCATGCTCAGCCAGGCACTTTCGGAGGTTTGACACATGGAAAGTCGGGTGAACATTACTAAGTTCCTCCAGTTAGTTCGAGTCTGTAGGCGACTTTTCCGATTCTTTCCAGGAATCTTAAAAGGTCCAACATATCGAGGCGCTAGTTTCTCTCTCTTGCCGAATCTGACCACACCCTTCCAAGGTGATACCTTTAGGAGTACGTAGTCGCCAACGTCAAATTCGAGGGGCTTGCGTCGTCTATCGGCAAAACTTTTCTGTCTACTTCGAGTTTTCAACAAGTTGTCTCGAATCTGGAGAATTTTGTCAGTCGTTTCTTGTAGTAGCTCAGAACCGGTTAATTGCGAGTGACCGATCTCGTGCCATACAATAGGCGATCGACATCTTCTTCCATATAAAGCCTCGAATGGTGCCATTCGAATGTTGGTATGGTAACTGTTGTTATACGATAATTCGACTAACGGCAGGTATTTGTCACAATAACCACCGAAGTCTATGACACACGAACAGAGCATGTCTTCAAGAGTACGGATCGTTCTTTCAGTCTGACCGTTGGTCTGAGGGTGGAATGCGGTACTCAGATTAAGCGTAGTACCAAGAGCTACTTGAAACGTTTCCCACAATCGCGTGGTAAACCGAGCGTCACGATCGGAGATGATGTCACGAGGCGTCCCATGATTACAAATGATCTCGTCGGGGTAGATTCGGGCTAATCGTTCTACCTTGTAGTTTTCCCGTATTGGCAAAAAGTGGGCTGATTTGGTTAAGCGATCGACGACAACCCATATGCTGTCGTGACCTGATGACGTGTGTGGGAGCTTTGTTATGAAGTCCATAGCTATACTCTCCCACTTTCACATAGGGATTGGGAGTTGTGCGAGTAAGCCAGAGGGCCTTTGATGTTCAGCCTTGACCCTTACATAAGTCAGGCACTTCCTAACGTAGAGAGCAATATCTCTTTTCATACCCGGCCACCAATACTTGTAGCGAAGATCCTGGTACATTTTGTCGACACCGAGGTGAATAGAATACCGAGATTTTTGGGCTTCGTCCATCAAAATCTTTCTCCGTTCGGTCCGCTTAGGGATCCAATTCGGTCCAAAAATAGAAAATCCCATTCGATTTACTCACTAGCTGAGCTCCATCGTGATAGATTCGTTCCCTCTTCAGAGTGCGTTCATTAAACCAGGCGCGCTGAGGCTTCGCGGATGAGGGTTCGAGATTTGTTAGGCTTGGGTATCGCAGATGCTGAGAAAAATAACTCCATCTGCTGAGAGGCGT
Source organism: Helianthus annuus (assembly GCF_002127325.2). Classification (NCBI taxonomy): domain Eukaryota; kingdom Viridiplantae; phylum Streptophyta; class Magnoliopsida; order Asterales; family Asteraceae; genus Helianthus; species Helianthus annuus. Next base: position 33,386,650 of record NC_035441.2, on the reverse strand, counting down.
CGCAACGACATTTGCTTTGCCTGGGTGATAACGAATCTCACAGTGGTAATCGTTGAGCAGTTCGACCCATCGGCGTTGTTGCATATTAAGTTCTTTTTGATCAAAGATGTGTTGCAGGCTCCTATGATCGGTGAAGATCGTACACCTGGTGCCATACAGGTAGTGTCGCCAAATCTTTAATGCAAAAACAACCGCGCCTAGCTCGAGATCATGGGTTGTATAGTTTTCTCGTGGATTTTGAGCTGACGAGACGCGTAAGCTATAACCTTGTCCCGTTGCATGAGAACACAACCAAGACCAAGGTTGGAAGCATCACAATAGACAATGAAAGCCGTCATTTCCGTCGGCAATGTGAGAACAGGAGCATTGCAGAGCTTGTGCTTGAGGGTTTGGAAAGCAGATTCTGTTCGGTTCCCCAAACAAAGACCTGTCCTTATGCGTGAGAGCGGTAAGCGGCACAGCGATCTTGGAGAATCCTTCAATAAATCAGCGATAAAACCCGCTATTCCGAGAAAAGAACGAACTTCAGGCGGATTCTTCGGTGTAATCCAGCTCTTAACTGCTTTAATTTTCACGGGTCAACGTGAATATCTTGACTATTAACTATGTGACCCAGAAAACTGAACCTCCTCTAACCAGAATTCACACTTTGAGAACTTGCATAGAGTTGATTCCCCTGGAGTAGTTCGAGAACCAAACGTAAGATGCTGCGCGTGTTCGGCTTTCGATTTGGAATAGATCAAGACATCGTCGATGAACACGATGACGAAACGGTCAAGAATGTTTTACACACGCGATTCATCAGATCCATGAAAACCGCGGGTGCGTTGGTTAAGCCAAAAGGCATAACAACAAACTCGTAGCGGCCGTTAGCGGGTTGCGAAAAGCGGTTTGGGTATATACTCCTCTTGAATGCGTAGCTGGTGATAGCCTGAGCGGAAATCGATCTTCGAGAAACATGTTAGCACCTTGTACTGATCGAACAGATCGTCGATACGGGGTAGGGGATAGCGGTTCTTGATGGTTAGCTTGTTCAATTCCCGATAATCAATGACATCCTGAACGATCAATCCTTCTTTTTTATGAAGAGGACTGGCGCGACCAAAGGAGAGGTGCTCGGCGATATGAAGCCTTTTTCAAGTAGTTCCTGGAGTTGTTTGAGAGTTGCATGCATTTTGGATGGTGCAAGTCGTAGGGAGCTTTGACAACAGGGTTGCTCCAGGAATGAAGTCGATACGGAAGTCGATAGCACGACTTGGCGGTAGTCCAGAAATAATCAGGGAACACCCGAGGAAATTCACGGACCACGGGGACGTCTTTGACTTTTGTCACCCTTTTCTTTTTCCTTCTCCGCTACTACAATGTTAGCCAAGAAAGCTCTGTATTCCTTGCGGAGATACTTGCTAGCTTGGACGCAGGACATAAGTTTGAGACCTTTCGAAGCAGTTTCGCCATAGACACATAATAAATCACCATTCGCGAGCGAGAATCGAATCATCTTGTCGAAGCACACAACTTCAGCATGGTTTTCTCGAAAAAAGTTTATGGCTAATTATGACGTCGAAACTTCCGAGTTGCATCGGAATAAGGTCGATTGGGAAAATGTGATTGTTGAGCTCAAGAGTGCAATCACGAAAAAACAGAATTAACGGTGACAGTTCTTCCGGTAGCGACTTCAACATCAAACGTCGAGGAGAGATAGGAGCGCTTACGACTAAGGAGCTTCTCAAATTCGAACGACACAAAGCATTATCGGCTCTAGTATCAAACAAACATGATGCATAAATACTATTGACAAGGAACGTACCATTGACCACGTTGTTGTCGGTCTGGGCTTGGCGCACGTCGATGTTGAAAGTTTTGGCGCGTGCGGCTTGTTGTTGTTGCTGCTGCTGGTGAGGCTGCTGCTGCTGGGGCTCTTGTTTCACCACCCTGTTCGGGCACATGTTCGCGAAGTGGTTGGGGTCACCACATGCGAAGCAGACTCTGACGTTGATCGCGGGTGTCGGAGCCGCATGTTGGCCTTGCGGGCAGGGAACAGAGCTTGATGAGCATGGCAGGAGCTGCGGTGTTGCGAGGACCAGTACGACTGTTAACAGTGAAATGGCCGTACATGTTGCAGTGAGCACAGAAACGACAAGCAATACCCACCGGATGATGATAAGAGCATGTTGGGCAAACCGGGTGGGGACCTGTGTATGCACACTTTACTGGAGGTGCATAAGTAGTTGGAGCTGGACGATGGGGGGCTGCTGCTGGGCTGGTACGGCCTAGAGAGGAGCGAGCAGTGGTAGTGGCAGTGAAGTTCTTGTTGCTGGAGCTGTGTTGTTGTTGTTCTTCTTCCTTCGGCGTGAGGACTTTGATGACTGAGGTGCGGTGGCGGTTGGAGTTAGCGGTTGGTGCAGTAGTAGCTTGATGCAGATGCTTCGAGGGTTTATCCAGACACCGGCCTTAACTCGTTTGTCGTTGATTTCAGCGGCCAGTAAGTAGGTTTCCTCATCGTCTTAGTTTTAGCCGCTTGCACGAAATCTGTGACACAGTCAGGCAGGCTCGGATATACTTCTTGATTGCCATGTCAGAAGTCTTCACCTGATCAGGGCAGATGATACTGAGCTGCTTGAATCAAGCAGTTAAAGCAGCGTTTTTCACCATCCTTCTGCTTTATGTGCCAGAATTCATCTTCTAACTTTTGACGTTCATGAGGAGGGCAGAATTCTTCTAGCATGACCTCCTTGAGTTCGTCCCACGACAGACCGTAGGCTGCATCGTTCCTCTTTGTTTCTCTCGGCCGTCCACCAGTCTAGTGCGCGGGACTGAAGACGCCAGTAGCGTTGAGAGTACGGAGATCGTCGGGGCAACCGCTCCTGTCGCAGAGTGACCTCAATGGAATCAAACCATTGGAACAACGCTGTGGGGCCTCCCTCGCCAGTGAATTCCTTTGGCCCACATGCCTTAAACTGCTTGAAACTGAAGGCAGCTTTGGGAGTAGCTTTAGGAGCTTCGGTTCTCGACTCCTCAGATGATTTGCTGAAGTTCTCGTAACATCACTGACAGCTTTTGCTACTTGTTTGGCGATGATAGCAGCAAGACGTTTGTCTCTCTTTTCTTGGCGAGAAAGTGGGTGACGATATCCAGATGACGACATGGTCTGCAATAGACATCGTCGTAGGTCTCAGACACATCATAATCGAATCTCACCTTACACGTCTAATACTTACTAAAGCTTAGGAACACAGTCGCATAATTGCATAAACATGTAGACACGAAATCACAGATTCACAGAGGAACACATAAGCTCATAAGCACATAAGCACGTAAACACGTAGGGCACAGAAGCACAGAAACACAGAGGCACGTACACATTTAGTCATAGAGGCAGTCAGAATACAGAAACCTATCTGCGATCGTTCGAATATGGCGGTCGCGTCTAGTGTAGCGATTAGCATAGTATAGCGCATAGCATAGCGAGCATCATAGCGTACAGCTTCCCTCATAGCAGTAGCGAGTTGTTAACATTTTGAGATAGGAGAGCAATGCGGGTCGTGTGTGTCGATTGAAATGAGAGCAAAAATCAAGTAAGTTTTCCAAAATTTTAAACGGATAAGCAGTCAAACGCATATAAATACATAAAATCAACGAGTTATCAGAGTCGGCAGTGTGGGCTCAGAATCGAAACACATAAAAATCGAGAGATAGATTGTCTGCGGCTATTAGACATTGACTACCAAAAGCCAATTCGACTATTCTCAAGGATCTGTCGTACACATTTAACTTTCAAGATAGGCCTCTGCCTCGATTCTTGGGCATCCAGCGCACATCCCTCAGCCATACTGGGGTTAGGTCGTTGGAGTCCATCGAGACTTTGGTGAGTGTTTGGTAAAACCATGGACAAGCCGTCAAGGTTAGGGTTTCACCCCTGGCTTGACAACTTCCCCTTGATTTCAGTAAAATAGAGGAGATTATTCATCAAAATATGGATTTCACTCCTGGTTTGGTATAATTCTCCCCGTTAAACAAGCGTTCGTTATTGAAAAAGAATTAATTTGTTTGCTTGTATGAAAGGTGAACTGTTCTACCAAATGATTGAAAGATTCTGTCATCTTAAACTTGAAAATGGAGAGAGTTGGTGAGTCAAAAACAATGAAGAGATCATTGATAAGTTTGATAGAATCTGTTCCAAGTGAAGACGACTGTATATACTATGTCATGATTCTCAAAAACAGCAATGAATATGAGCAAGGTGATAGTGAAAATACGGGTTGATCAAGCAATTTATTCGAGAATTTGCGGCTTTCACACCTAGTCTGACTTAATCGCTTGTCTTTATTTGAAAACTCGAGTGAGTGATAGTGTAGCGTAGGCGAGAATAGCGAAGAACAGTAATAAGCTCATACGTAGTCCCTAATGGGCATGCACGAGTCGATCTATTGGGTCCTAACTATAGACTAGGTCTTTAAGACATCGACCCGAACTAGGTCGAGTCTGTCTAATTCCCCTATATATGGCTCTGATACCAATCTGTCACACCCCAACTGATGCGGAATCATCGGGCGCGGCACTGAGCGAAACAGATTGTCCAGAAGTTTCCATAACAATTATCATTACCATTAATTTAAATTAACATGTCCCATACCATGCCTCGAAAGGTAAACAAATTATTACAGACAAAATCCAGGCAATAGTTCTATTCCGACAACTCAGATTTTGCAAAATTGGCTTAATTGTTTTATCTGCTTCTAGAGACTCCTGTTTTCAGATCTACAGACACTATTTGTTGGGCTCTAGAAGCTTATTCTAGCTCGCTTTCTAGCAGATAAACATCCTAATTACCTGTCACATACGTTAAATAAAAGTCATACACATAGGGCAAAGGTGAGCATACAAGTTTGATATTAGCATATAGAGTTCGAAATAGTTTACGGCATAACCAGCACGTAACAGAGGAAAACGAAGCATGTTAATTATCGACACGGATCTATCGATACCAATGACTGCGGGTTGACTGCTCAAGGAGCATTCGCAATACTTGATCACCACTGTAATCCATGCAAGTAATTGTCCTTAACAACCCCCGCATGAGCGGGTGCTGAGTCCAAACTATAGTACTATCGTCGTTTGAAGGCAGGTAGACAACATTCCATGTGTAAACATAACAAACAAGCATTCATTAAGTCACGTAATACATGTGGTAACAGTTAGCATTTAAAATATTGCGTAGTGTGTTCGATGTGGTTCGTATAAGTAACGTATGTGACACCCAAAAGTGCTTAAAGCAGAAAGGGTCGAGTATACTCACAGCGGTTCATCAACTACCGTCCGATCGAACTGATGTCCGACCCACATACACTTTGTATCATTTTGCGCGTCACTTATCGTTATGCTATCAATCTGTTCAGGCAAACCCTACTCTATAGTGCTCCCTTCAATCCATCAATCTCTGTGAGTATACTCGATCCCTTTTGCTTTACGCACTTTTGGGTGTTACATACGTTACTTATTCTAAATCACATCGAACACACTACGCAATACTTTAAACGCTAACCATTACTGCATGTTATACGTGACTAATGAATGCTTGTTTGTTATGTTTACACATGGAATGCTGTCTACCTGCCTTAACGACGATAGTACTATTAGTTTGGACTCAGCACCCGCTCACGCGGGGTTGTTAAGGACAATTATTTGCATGGATTACAGTGGTGATCATGTATTACGAACTGCCTTGGGCAGTCAACCCGCAATCATTGGTATTGATAGGTTCATGTCGATAACTAACATGCTTCGTTTTACTCAGTGTACGTGCTGGTTATGCGTAAAATTATGTCGAACTCTATATGCTATTATCAAACTTATATACTCGCCTTTACACTATGTGTATTGACTTTATTTTAACGTATGTGACAGGTGCTTAAGGTGTCTATTTGCTTGGAAATCAAGGCTAGGAAAGAGTCCTAGAAACCAATAAATAGTTGTCTGTACTAATGAAACCTGAGTTGGAACAGAACTATTTGACTAGATTTTGTCTGTAATAATTACGTTATCTTTTATGACATGGTATGGGACGTGTTGTTTTAAATAATTGGTAATTGTAGTTGTTTTGGAAACTTCTGGACAATCTGTTTTGCTCAGTGCCACGCCCGATGTTTCCGCCATCAGTTGGGGTGTGACAGATTGGTATCAGAGCCATAACTATAGGGAATTAGGCAAGACTCGACTAGTCGGGTCGATGTCTTAGAGACCTAGTCTATAGTTAGGACCCAATAGACCAACTAGTGCATATCCAGTAGGGATTATGCATGAGCTTACTGCTATTCTCGCCTACGTTACACTATCACTGCACTTGAATTCCCAATTGTGAATAAGCGATTAAGGCGAGATTAGGTGTGAAAACCGCAAACTCTCGATTAAATTGCTTGTTTGGTCTGTATTTATCTATAAAACGCGAGAATTCGCGTTGAACCAGGAGTGAAATCCATACTTTAGCGCGGATTTTCGTCTATTCTATTTGAAATAGGAAAGAAGTTGTTAAGCCAGGGGTAAAACTGACGTGATGTCGTGGGTCACGCAAATTTAATCCCCAAACAACTGTAGTTAGTGGTAGTAGGGTATCGAACTCAGGGAGTATGTGGAAGATGTGTCGATTGTATAGCTTTGTACTTAAACTAATTATTAGACTAAATTGCAGAAAATTAAAATTCAAGAGTTTGGATTGTTGTTTTAGAAAACTAAATTAAAAACTAATTCAAATCAAAGTTGGTTGTAAAACAATTAGGAGAGAACAATGATCACCTTAGGTTTCAGTTTCTTTAAACAGTTGTGTGTAATTCCACTAGAAAGAGTTACATAGACATAACTCGTGTATATATGATTGAAGTGATAAAAGGGAACAAAGTACTCGGATTAGATAAACGCGAGGTTGTTTCCCGATGACCTATTAATCAATAACCAACCCTAACCCTTCCCGTGATATCTCGGTTGCCAACGGCACCAAGAACGTACGATTAAGACTAGAAATTGCAATATTGATTAACAAACTACAAACAATCAAACATACACCATGACATTCAAGCAACGCAAGATATCATTCTAGAAATGCAGAAATTAAACACACAAAAGTTCAAGAAACATTCACCTAAGATGATCACCGAAGAGTTTAGCCGGACATGGCTCGGTGAATCATCATCATAATCAAACTATTGTTCATACGAATCAAAAACAAACCGAATGATAGAAATTGTTCACAAACCAAGCACAAGCCAAAATTCGCCCCTATGTGTCCAAGAACCGTCCAATGATGAGAATGTCAAAAGACACTCCAAAAACGACTTAAAATGGCAGTTACACTTTTTGCTCGCAGGCTCCACCGTAAATTACGGCTCCACCGTAATTTACGGTGGACATCAATCTTTACGGCTCCAACAACTGTGTTACGGTGGTGAAAAATGAAATCAGGTCTACCGTAAATTACGGTAGAACCGTAATTTACGGTACTCAGCTGCTTTAACTTCTTTTTTCTTTCTTTTGTTTCCTCTCGACCCGTTCTCCACCAAAGCCTCCAAAGCCTTTATCCATCTTTTAGCTCCTAAATCGTACCTGAAACATAAGCATCGTAGTTATCTAATTCAAGATAATTACACGGTTAAATGGAGGATTATTTCATCTTTTAACATGCTTAAGGGTTGTCCAAAGGACCACCCGTCACATCCCCACACTTAACCGTTGCTTGTCCCAAGCAACTCATCAACATGATTTCAAAACAAGTGATCAAATCAAACCAAGCAAAGCATGCAATTTCTTTACCAACCCCTTTTTAACACCCAAGCAATGCACCCCTCTCAAATTCTCTCCTCTCGGCTACAAGTGAAAACTAGCAAAGATAAGCTAGACACACACTAGGCAAACGGGTGGTTGCACAATCATAAGCTTGTACCTGAATCGATCATTCTCCTAAAATGGGTCAAACATGAATGCAAATCAAAGGGACTTCAAGGTTGTAACGTGGCTAGGTGTATAGGTAGGAAATGGAATATATATGAGTAGTAGCGAAAATTCGACCCGGTCTTTTTATTACAAACACAAAACCAACTAACAAATACACTACTATATACAAGACAATTAATTTTTCTTTTTTTTTCTTTTTCTTTTTTTTTTTTTTTAATCAACATATAACACATTAACCAAACTACTTCAAACTCACAAAACTACTAATTCTATCACTAACTATAAGACCGGGTCAAATTTGGGTAAATTTTCAAGTAAGTAGCTAGGGGAAACAAATGATAAGCTTTAAAGGCACAAAATGGGCAACTAAATGACCAAACCCCCGCCCCTCTCACTACCATGCTCATATATATAATAGGTCCAACCCCCCAAATCCCACACTCGCTCACACCAACGACGAGGCTACCTAATGCCCTTATCCTTTCTACATTCATGTTTAACTAAGGATTCAAATCGCATTCAAGCACAAGTTCTAACGCACCCCCACCCGTAGCCACTCTCATCAAAGATTATTTATGTACAAGTGTGGCTACAACTCTCACCAAGAATGAAAAGGGTACAAGGGTTGCCGGTGCATTAACTTGGGGATAAATTAGGGCGTCAAGATTTCACATTATTTTGCTTGGCTTAAAATTTTAAATTTTCAAAAATCTTTCAAAAAATTCCCCCCATCCCCACACTTGGGATACATTGACCCCAATGTATGGCTTTGGGAGGCTTTGATCACTAACCCAATCAACATCCACAAAAGCTTTTTTCTCAAACCCCAAATTTCTTTTTGTATTTTTCATTTTTATATTTTTTTTTTTTTTTTTATTTTTTTTAAACACGACACCACCAACAAACACCAACCCAACAATCAACCACATGATCAATCACCACCCATCCTCCCAACCATAATCAACATAAACCAACAAATATATAAACTATACACAAGAGAGAATACCACCTGATCAATAGTAGCGCGGTCCGGAGGTCCAAAGATGGATGACATCATATCATTCCACTCTCCAAATCCGAATGCGCCGCTGCTACTCCCCTCTTGTTGTTGGTCCCTCCTGTCGCCTTGGGTCAAGCCACTGAGAATGGTGGAGTGGTGGAGTCGGATAAGAAATGCTACCATCATAAGGCGGCAATGAAGCATAGTCCACATGTTGTGGATCTTCAACAACCGGCCTTCCGGCATGCCAATCCGCATGCATCCGCCTCATTTGATCATCATGATATCTGTTATTAGCATCCACCTCTCGAGAGTATGCGTGGGTACGGTTCCATGACTCATTGCGATCGAAGCTATGTTTTAACGACCGCTCTATGCTTGCACTATTCCTCGTGTTTTGATCATACAACGTCCTCTCCGGCCCCGACCAAGTATCAAAAATGGACGCCGAGGGCGTTGGCTCTCGATCACCTCTTGCATTGAACCACTATAAGCCCACCCCGGCTCATACGGTTGCTGCGCGTAGTCGTAGAACGTACCACCATGACCACCACCAAAACCCCAAAACCAACATTTGCACCACCCTGCGGCTCGTCCGCATAATCCTCGTCCCCACTAGGAACCAACTCTTCATCGCTTTCCGGCTCATCCGGCTCTCCCGGTAACAACTCCCTTGCACCCAATTTCAATGCCCTCCACCGTTGACCCTCCGATTTCAACTTGTGATAACGTTCAGACTGAGTATACGTCCAAACGTTTCCCAACCTATCCAAAGTAAAAGGCTGGTGCCTTTTCGTCAAACCTCGGTCTTCGGATGTGAGTGCCTTCTGCTGTTTCATCAAACCCGTTATGATGCGACAGTACGGGACGATGTCTCTTCCGTATTTGTTCCGGCATATCCACAAATGGTGCATAATCAGGTAGCGTATTGGAAAGCGTGGGACCCATGCATCAATGAATACAGAACAGGTATCTCTGGAAACCTCACCTGTTCTTTATCGCCTCTTCTTGGAATGACATTAAGCAGGCAGATTGTATGCAACAGTTTGGCTTCTATCTTCAAATTCTTCCGGTATAACACACCACTGTACCTACCGGGCAAAAACAAATCCGCTAACATGTCGTTCCATCTCACGTGCTTCTCTGGTTTGAGCAATAAATCATCAAGCGTGGGAATCATGTACTCCTTAGCCGGGAGACTGTCATACTTTCCCAGCTTCTTCAACGTGTCGAATGACATCTCAACGGCACCCCATGTACCATCCCGATCAACTTCATTTGTGATGGCTTGTTGAAGTTGTGACATTTAAGTGTTGCCATCCACTCCTGAATCTCAGTCATAAACAGATTGCTCTTATCTTTGTCAAAACACTTGAGCGCTCCTTCCCACCCAAAGCACGAAACTTAGCAAACACCCGAACTGGCCAAACTGGGGTTCATCAACCTCTTTTTCACAAATAAATGCGGCAGCCTTGTTTTTTCAACTTGTTCATGCAGTCGTTGTAAAGGTTGGCTGCCAAATTTCGGTTGATCATCCAACGACCCCGAATTCCACACCGGCTTATCACTGGGTCTAACTCCATCTCTTCTTCTTCGCCTTCACTTTCGCTTTCACTAACCCTACCCATATATTGCCTCTTCTTTGATGGTTGCTCCTTTTGCTTGCCCTTGCCTTTTGATGAAGATGAACTTGAACCCGCTTTTTCCTTGGTCCTTGCCATTTCCTACACACATGAGGCAACAACAAAAACAAACACCAAATTAAACCCACTTTTCAAAATCCTCCCCACACTTGCTTGTTATCATGGTTGTAGATGTTAGTGAACCAAAAAGTATATCAAGAATTTTTCAAAAATTGGGCATGGTGTCTCTACAATGTAGAGCATCCCAAAAGTTCACTACTTTAACCACAAATCCTACATCTACAACCATCAACCATGTTCAATAATCAATTCATAATCATATCTTAACAACAAGCAAGTGGGCAAGAACACATAACCTAAATCACCTTGTTCTTCACAATGTATCACCATAATATAGCAAAGTAAGTGTTCATACCTTGTTTCAAGATGGAAGAGTGCTTGTGAAACCAAAAATCCCAAAACCCCCAAATTATCTCAAACTAGGGTTTCAAATTCGACCCCAAAATTGCGTTTTCTCTGAAATCTCTCCTCACAATCACAAAGCTTGTGAAAAATTAGTCAATTTAGACCAAGATTCCACTTGATTTGGACAGGAATTGAAGGTTTTATGAGAGATGGAAGGTGGAAGAACAATGGAGGTTGTGGGTCTTGAGAGAAGAAGATGGTGATGGAAAGTGAAAGATGAATGGTGGATGGGTTATTCACGTGACCAGGTTGTTGTATTAGATTTTATTATTATTTTTTTATATACATGCGGACCCAAACGACGGACTGAATTTCTGCGTACCGTAATTTACGGTCTCACCGTAAATTACGGTGAGACCTGAATGTCACTTCTTGCACCGTAACACAGAGATCTACCGTAAACCCAAATTTCAACCACCACCGTAAATTACGGTATTACCGTAATTTACGGTAAACACTGAATAATTCTTGCCGTAACTCAGTAGGATTTCATAAAAGCCCAAAAATGTAAATCCACCGTAATTACGGCTGTACCGTAATTACGGTACTCGCTGGGCATCTTTTGCAAAAATGATTTATGTGACAAAATTTTTAGTTTTATTTTTTAAGTTTTTCGATTTTTTTTTTATTTTTTAATTTTTTCAAAAACTTGTAAAAATTACCCTACCCCCTCAAAAATCCCGTGTTGTCCTCAACACAATGTAAGAGCAATTCGCGACCCGAACATCCCCACACTTGTTTCGAACACGGACTTCGAGGAACTAGGCAATTGTGCAAATATACAAACAAACAAAACAAAACTACTATGTACACTACCACCAAACCTGGGCCTCTCATGGTTGTTCCTCCTCGACCGGGCGTAAGATGTAGCCCGCTTTGTCAAGCTCCAAGTTGTTGATGTCATTTCCTTCCAAGTACGGCTTCAAGCGGTGACCGTTCACCGTTTGTTGTTTCAACGTTTGCTCATCTTGGATGTCCACATCACCAAATCGCCCAACTCTTCGAATAACATACGGACCCATCCATTTGCTTTTAAGTTTGCCCGCGAACATTTTCAATCGAGAGTTGTACAACCAAACTTTCTGCCCCACTTCGAACGTTTTCTTGCGCAACTTCGCATCATGTACTTTCTTTAATTTATCCTTGTAAGCCGATGCACATTCGTACGCTTCATCTCGAATCTCTTCTATCTCGCTTAATTGTAACTTCTCAACTTTCCCGCCTCATCGTAATCCGCGTTTACTGTCTTGATCGCCTGCACCATGCGCCCGATGTGCCAATTCCATTGGCAAGTGACAACCCTTACCATACACCATCCGGTAAGGTGTTGTGCCAATCGGAGTCTTGTAGGCCGTACGGTACGCCCACAAAGCATCAAACTTGCTTGACCAATCCTTTCTATCCGTTTTACCGTCTTCATGAGGATCTCCTTGATTTGGCAGTTGGACACTTCGACTTGTCCACTGTTCTGATGGATGGAAGGGTGGCGACTCGGTGGTTCACGCTATATCTTCAAATAATTTTCCGAAGTTAAAGTTTTGAAATGTGAACCACCATCGCTGATAATAACCGCGGGATTCCAAAAGCGAGAGAAATCAAATTTACACAAAAACGAATAGGTCGTTTGTTCGTGTTGCAATAGCCTCAATCCACTTCGAGACATAATCCACCGCCACAAGAATATAAAGGAAGCCATTCGAATTCGGAAACGGACCCATAAAATCTATTCCCCATACATCAAATATCTCTACAACCAAGATTGGTTGTAGTGGCATCTCATCCCTCTTCGATATGCTACCCATCTTTTGGCAATTTACACAATTTCGGGCGAACTCAATTGCATCCTTAAAGAAGTGGGCCAATAAAACCCACAAGAAAGTACCCGATAGCCGGTTTTATGCCCACTAAAATGACCCCCGCAAGCGGACGAATGAGCATGAGTTAAGATTTCTAACACTTCCGTCTCGGGCACACACCTCCGTATGACTTGATCCGGTCCGATCTTGAAAGATCCGGCTCATCCCAAATGTATTGCCTCACTTGGACCATGAATTGTTGACGACGCTTTTTGGTCCAATGAGTTGGAATGGCACCCGTGGCCAAATAATTAACGTAATGAGCGTACCACGGTGCAACGAAAGTGGACACGGCTAACAACTGTTCATCGGGAAACTTTCATTAATCTCGCTTGCATCATCGGTCCCTTCCACCGGTATTCGAGACAAATGATCCGCTACTACATTCTCACTTCCCTTCTTGTCTCGGATCTCTAAATCGAACTCTTTAATAACAAGACCCACCGAATCAAACGCGGCTTCGCATCCTTTTTCTCCATCAAATACCGAACCGCACTATGATCCGAATAAACCACTACCTTGCTTCCCCAAATATACGAGCGAAACTTATCCAAAGCATACACCACCGCTAGTAATTCCTTCTCGGTTGTGGTGTAGTTAAGTTGCGCTTCGGATAAAGTTTTGCTTGCATAATAATAACCACCGGCTTCTTGTCAACCCGTTGGCCCAAAACTGCACCAATAGTGGTATCGCTTGCATCACACATTATCTCGAACGGCTTTGACCAATCAGGTGGTTGCAAGATAGGCGCCTTGACCAAGTGTTCCTTCAAAACAGTGAAAGCTTGCATACACTCGTTAGTAAAATCAAACGGGACATCTTTTAATAACAAATTGCATAAGGGTTTGGTGATAACACTAAAACCCTTAATGAAGCGTCGATAAAAACCCGCGTGTCCCAAGAATGACCGTACACCCTTAACATTTTTAGGAGGTGGCAAAGATGATATTACCCGTATCTTTGCCTTGTCCACCTCCATCCCTCTTTCCGAAATCACATGCCCCAACACAATGCCCTCTTGCACCATGAAATGACTTTTTCTCCCAACTTAGCACTAAATTTTTCTCAACGCACCTTTTCAAAACCTTTTGCAATTCGTTGAGACAAGCATCAAAAGTAGTGCCAAAAATGGAGAAGTCATCCATGAATACTTCGAGCGACTCTCCAACCATGTCCGAGAAAATACTCATCATACATCGTTGAAAAGTTGCCGGAGCATTACACAAACCAAATGGCATTCGCCTAAAGGCAAAGGTGCCATATGGACATGTGAAGGTGGTCTTGCATTGGTCATCCGGGTGTATGGCAATTTGATTATAACCCGAATACCCATCTAAGAAGCAATAACATTTTTGACCCGACAATTTTTCAATAATTTGGCCAATAAAAGGTAGCGGGAAATGGTCCTTAGAAGTGGCGGCATTCAATTTCCGGTAGTCAATACACACCCGCCACCCGGTAACCGGTCGGGTGGCAATTTGTTCACCACTTTCATCCTTGACTACTTGAATGCCGGCCTTCTTAGGCACAACTTGGGTGGGACTCACCCAAGCACTATCCGAAATCGGAATATATTCCCGCATCCAACCATTTAATTACCTCTTTTTTTACTACCTCCCTTAGGTTCGGGTTCAACCGCCTTTGAGCTTCTCGTGTCGGTTTGGCATCTTCGGTTGTGATAATTTTATGCATGACGATGGATGGACTAATTCCTTTGAGGTCGGCAATCGTCCATCCAATAGCACCCTTGTTCGCTTTTAACACCTCCATCAATGCTTGCTCTTGTGCCAATTCCAAATTAGAGGCAATAATGACCGGTAAAGTGTCATTATCCCCTAAAAATACATACTTCAAATGGCCAGGCAAGTCCTTGAGCTCTAACTTTGGTGGTTCCTCCAACGATGGTTTTGTACCCGAATCGATTTCCACCGGTAGACCCTCGAATTGATGGGTCCACGGTGGTCTACCTTCTTTCATTGCCATAGCATCTTGTGCTTCCTCTTCAATCCTTAGTGCATAAGCATGTACCTGTTCAGAAAAGTCATACAGGCAAATATCCAAACCATCCTCCTCATACTCATGCGGGTTGCATCCATCTACTATGTCTGCCATGAAACACTCATCAACACCGTTAGCATTAGAGTTGTTAGTAAAAACATTCAAACGCATTTTTCTGTTTCCAAATGCCATATCAACTGTACCAAATCTACAATCGATAATAGCATGTGCGGTGCTTAAAAATGGCCGACCCAAAATTATGTTTTGTTGTTGTTTAGGGTCCGCCGATGAGTAATCCAACACTAAGAAGTCCACCGGGTAATAAAACTCATCAATTTTACAATAACATTTTGAACCATACCCCGAGGCAACTTATGAGACAAATCGGCCAAAACAACCGTCGTCTCCACCCTTGCTAATGGACCAAAGTCATATTGGTCGTATAAGCCCCCGGTAAAATGCTAACTCCGGCACCGAGATCTAGCAACGCCTTAGCCATTTGAAAATTACCCACTTGCACATTAATCAATGGCGTGCCCGGATCTGGAGCTTAGGAGGAAGCTCCCCATTCAACACCGCACTGCACTTGCCCGGTTAAATCCACCCGCTTAGGACTTTTTCTTGTTTTGCCTTTTTTGTGTACATATTCTTTTAAGAATTTGCATAAGCAGGGACTTGTTTTATTGCATCAAGGAGTGGGAGATTTATTTTAACTTGTTTGAACATATCCCACAATCTCCTCCTTTTGAGGACCTCTTGACACAATAAAATTTTTCTTTCCGGGGTCAAGTAGGGCCGATGGAAATGGAACTTGACTCGGTTCACCCTCAACTTTTTCATTCTTTTCACTTTCACCCAAACCGGTTTTTTAATAATTGGTTCTTTTGGTTTAACCGGTGAAAGTTCATCATCACTTTCTATTCCCGTGATGTCCTCAACCACCCCGACCAATTCGGGTGACAAATTGGCCTTAAACTCTTTCCCACTTCTTAGAACACTAACATGGTTAATATTAACGTTACCTCGTGACGAACATGTGAAGGGTTTACCTTAGTGTCGCTTGGAAGTTGACCCTTACCTTTCTTTAATTCCGCCACATCGGTTGCTAATTGACCCATTTGGGTGTTAGTGATTGGATGCTTTTTCACGAACCTCATCTTTTTGCATTCGCACTTCGTCTAGTTGGTTCCGTTTTTGCATCTCCATTTGCATGCTCTTTAGCATCTCCATCACCTCGTTTCCACCCGAAAGGCCCTTGTTTGACCCGTTTGGTATTGTTTTTGATACCCTTGGTTATTCCCCGCCTCGGTACCCACCTTGGTTATTGTAAGATGGCCGTGAACCAAAATTACCTTGGCTACCTTGAAAATTTGGGTTCGCTTGATTTGACGGTTCCCATATCTAAAGTTCGGGTGATTCCTCAATCCGGGGTGGTAGGTATTAGAATTCATGTTATTGTAGTTCCTACCACCTCCTCCTTGACCTTGACCTTGAACCGCATGGACTTCCTCGTATTGCCCTTCCAACATCCCTTGGCAGTTTTCAAGCCGCATGACCTATTTCATTACACAAAGCACAAACATTATATATTTGGTTAGTGGTTTGAACATTACCATCATCTATGGCGTGCACTTGTGGTCGGTTAGTGGTTGGTCAGGCTCTTCTTGAAGCTTGGGCCTTCCTTTTTGATGTAGTTGCCATGCTTTCCAAAAACTCCCAATCTTCATTCTCATAGTTCGTTCCAAACGTCCCTCCGGTGATAGACATTAGATCACGTGCGTCTTCGGCACTCAACCCCTCATGAAAGGCGTTCATCAACTCCCATAACTCAATTCCATGATGAGGGCAGTTTTTAATCATCATGTTAAAACGCTCAAACGCCTCATGGAACATCTCACCGTGTTGTTGTTGAAAGCTTCTCAATCCCTTCCGCACAATCATTGGTCTTTGGGCGGTGTATAAATTCATGCTCAAAAAGGTTTGTTGCATCTCCCCCCATGTATATATTGATATCCGAAGGCAAAGTGTAGACCACATCTTTTGCCTTATCCTCCAAAGAAAACTGAAATAAGACCAACTTGACTCACGGCCGAAAAACCTTGACTCCCAAAAGTGTTGCAAATTGAGTCATAGGCTCTAGATGGAAAATACGGCTCCTCCGTTGCTAACCCTTTGTACTTCGGTAAACTTTGCAACGAGTTTGTTCTTACTTCAAAAAGTTCTCCCTTGGTTGTTTGTGAGGGATAACCACCGTGAAGGGTTTTGAGTAATGATTGGCCTGAAATGTGCCTCTATTCCCTTGCTTGTTCCCTAAGATGCCTTCTTGGAAACCCAATCGAACCCTTAGACGAATAGGACCCATTGGTCCCTTGGTATAGGCCCTTGTGGTGCAATTGGTTGTTGGGGCATCGGTGGGTAATTGATTCGGCCTTTGAAAATTGTGGGTGTACATGTTGTGGCCTAACTTGTTTCAATGGAATGGGTTGTTGGATTGGTGGCCCTTGTGGTCTTGGCCGAAGTTGTTGTGGTATAATTTTGTTGTGGCATTCCACAACGCTTGCCATTCCTTGAGATTGACTTTGCAAATACCAAACTCCCCTTGATCACCTAACCTCCATAACCGTACCCATCATCTTCATAACCCTCATAATCTTCAAATCCCTCATCATAACCATCTCCTTGAATTCCCGAGGTCTGCCAAATGGGATGGTCCGAATATTGAAAGCCCGATTGTTGTTGTTGTGGTCTAAAAGATGAAGTAGTATGCACGATAGTTGAATTGGGTGCAATTGTGAAGGTGGATGATGATTGACCCGTGGTTGGGGGAAAGAAGTGAGATAATGGTGGGTGTGGTGGATGGATCGTAAGTGATGGTAGGCTCAGTTTGAGTGGTGATTGGTTGGGTGGGAAGTTGGTTGGTGTAAATTCAGCAGTGGTATTAGGTAATGTAGTGTTTGGTGATGGTTGGGGTGGAAGTAGGTATAAAGGATGAGGATGATTGACTGGTTGTAGGTGGAATTTGAGAATCAGCCATTATGTTTCTCGGTGTAATGGGTGAAGTGGGTGAACCAATGATTTTGTTTTCTCGCACTAAAAACTCGGTTTTGTCGTAGCGTTCTTTCAATTTCCGGATCAAACGATAGCGTGATGACCTGTGAGAGCCTCTAGTAATGCATACACCTGAAGTACCTGCACACTAAACACAACCAGCGTAAAACCCGAAAATAACAACAAAACTATTAAATTAACACACGTTGCGCACTTACTCCCCGGCAACGGCGCCAAAAATTGACGTGATGTCGTGGGTCACGCAAATTTAATCCCCAAACAACTGTAGTTAGTGGTAAAAGGGTATCGAACTCAGGGAGTATGTGGAAAATGTGTCGATTGTATAGCTTTTTGTATTTAAACTAATATTAAACTAAATTGCAGAAAATTAAAATTCAAGATTGTGGATTTGTTGTTTTAGAAAACTAAATTAAGAAACTAATTCAAATCAAAGTGGTTGTAAACAATTAGGAGAGAACAATGATCACCCTAGGTTTTCAGTTTCTTTAAACAGTTGTGTGTAATTTTCGCTAGAAAGAGTTACATAGACATAACTCGTGTATATGTGATTGAAGTGATAAAAGGGAACAAAGTACTCGGATTAGATAACGCGAGGTTGTTTCCCGATGACCTATTAACCAATAACCAACCCTAACCCTTCCCGTGATATCTCGGTTGCCAACGGCACCAAGAACGTACGATTAAGACTAGAAATTGCAATATTGATTAACAAACTACAAACAATCAAACATACACCATGACATTCAAGCAACGCAAAGATATCATTCTAGAAATGCGGAAATTAACACACAAAAGTTTCAGAAACATTCACCTAGGATGATCACCGAAGAGTTTTAGCCGGACATGGCATGGTGAATCATCATCAACATCAATCTATTGTTCATACGAATCGAAATAACAAACCGGATGATTGAAATTGTTCACAAAACACCACAAGCCAAAATTCGTCCCAAGGTGTCCAAGAACCGTCCAATGATGAGATAAATGTCAAAAGACACTCAAAAACCGATTATATGATGGCAGTTACATTTTTTCCTCGCAGGCTCCACCGTAAATTACGGCTCCACCGTAATTTACGGTGGACATCAATCTGTTACGGCTCCAACAGTCTGTGTTACGGTGGTGATAAAATGGAAATCAGGTCTACCGTAAATTACGGTAGAACCGTAATTTACGGTACTCAGCTGCTCTAAACTTTTTTGTTCTTTCTTTTGTTCTTCTCTCGACCCATTCTCCACCAAAGCCTCCAAAACTGCCTTGATCCATCTTTTAGCTCCTAAATCGTACCTGAAACATAAGCGTCGTAGTTATCTAATTCAAGATAATTACACGGTTAAATGGAAGATTATTTCATCTTTTAACGTGCTTAAGGGTTGTCCAAAGGACCACCCGTCAGTAGCCAGCCTATTACGTATAGTACCTGCACTTAGCCTTTTTGAAAAATACGTCAGTTTACACTGGTAAATACAACTTAACTGACTCATTTTGAAAAGAGTTTGAATTAATTTGAATGCACTTAGGCAAAAATATCTTTTAATAACTTGGGACAACTATTTAAAAATAATCTTGTATACAATTTTAACTTATTTTGTCGTCCATTAGGGCCGGTTTGTAGGGCCGGACAAGACTAACTGACACGCCACAGGTATAATGCCCCAACAAGGTTGATTCCTTTAAGTGGATTACCAGTTTTTTACATAATGCAACTGTCAGGTGTACGCCTACACCCCGTGCTTAGGTCGCGTCCATTTCTTTGAATGATGCCAAGGATATCGGGACATGGTCATTTAACCCCAAAGGCCATACACCAAATAATACAGATTAAAACGGGTTATTAAATGCATTAATCACAATCCGATTTAAAATGACTACATACCCGACCAAGCGGTATTATTATAAATACCGTATCCCAAGCTCGTATAGGGAAAATAAGTTAAGAGTATTTACCTGAGCAAAGTATAAATCACAAATAACAAGTGTACGTAGCTTTTACTGGGCTCCTAATCTGGAACGAAGGTTTTAATAACCTATTAGAATCCTAACGGGTCTTTAATTAAGCCTAAACTTAGACCGGTTAGTTTCAAAGGAAGATACGGTTCAAACGCATGATAAAGCGAAGACCGGTTTAGAATGTGGTTTTGACCCAACAAGCTTGAATACTTGCTTAATGTGGGTATCTAAACACATTCTGGATTTGAGATGAAAATGATATGGTTTGACCCGTTTCGGATAATATATGCAAACTAGTTACATATGCCGACCCGAATGCGAAAAGTGCGTAACGGGTAACCAAATGAGTCATATGCAAGTTTCCTAAGTTAATTATTCTTTAACTAGTTGTGACATCAGTAAGATATCTTCTATCATGCCCAAAACGAATTTAAACTCAAACTATGCCCCGTAGGGGCATTTTGGTCATTTTAAAAGGTTAATAAAGAGTTTTAAATATTAATCTGAGTTACAGGTCTGATGTAATCAGTAAAAATACTTAATTTACCAAGTTATATCAGTAGGGTATAACCTATATGTGAAAATTTATCATTTCTAACCATACTATGCACCGAATGGGCATTTTGGTAATTTCACTTAAGCCTAAAAGGTCAAAACTGGAAACCTGTGTTTAAAACTTTTGCTTACTGTTAAAATATAAAAATTTACTAAAAATATCAATAGGCATCAACCCTTATATGTTTGAAATAGTTTTTATACATATTATGCGCTTAAAACGCGTAAAAAGGCGCTTTTAAGAAAAGTTGATATTTTTATTATTCCATAGGGCTTAAAATAATTTATTTATCATATAAAATCAGTAGCAAAAGGTTTGGGGTCAAAAGGATTTGGCAAACTCATTTTATAGCCCAAAAGGGCAAACCGGCAATTACGAATTAAGCTTAGAACTCTAAGTTATGCTTAGCCTAAAAATAAATAAAAATCTCCAAAAAATCCCAAAATATTATTTTATATCAGTAGGTAAAAAGTTTGGTATTAAAAATTGGGTTTAGATAGGCTATATGCCAATTACGCCGTTTAATTAATAAAAAGCTTCTCATTTACGCTAATGAGCATAACTCCTAATCTAGACCTCAAACTGATGTCAAATTTTAGGGACAAGTCTATAAATCAGTAATGAAGATTTCTATTCTTTTACTTTTTCAAAAATCACGTTTTAAGGTGAAAATGGCATAATAGTCAACATTTAAGCATTTAACGGAAGCATGCATATGAATCAGATAACTAATGAACCAAGTTGTATAATCTCAGAGGGTTATACTATAGGTAACTTGGTCCTAATAAAGCTCTAAGGCATTCCTAAACTATGCTCTAATGGGTCAGAACTGAAAGTCAAAGTAAAAGTCCACTTATGCGACTTTCGGTTCCAAACCGAGCTTAAAATGAAAATTGTCGGGTTGAACATGTTTAGACATGTTCTTACATTAATTACCAAGTTATATGAGTGATAAAACAGGTTGCATAGCTTCTACATTGCTAATTATGTGTTTATTTGCCAAATTGCTTTCTGTTGACTTTTTAAGATCAAGTTTGACCCGACAATTGACCTACTTAGAGTGGGAATCAGATAATACCTTACCCACATAATTACCAACTCAAAGCTATTCTTTATTCTAGAATTGACTGGACCATTAGTGAATAATCACTAAGTCAAACCTTAATTACGACGGTTTGACTTTTTGGTCTATAAGCTAATTAAAAGGACTAAACAAGGATTAAAGTTCTTACTTAAGGTCCTTGCTATCTTTTCTACACTTCTCAATCTTCTCCCAAGGCCAGCTACCTTCAGAATTCATTGCTTAAGTTGTTGCAAGTGAATGAGCACGTGAACAATTGAAATTGTGGCCTTTATATAGGAATTCTAGAGCTTCAAGATCATTCCAACAAGGTCTATGGATGATATCCTGATCATCCCAAGTGTCCCTAGGCCATTATTAAACCATCAAACAAGCCCCTAGAATCGAAAACCAGACTTTAAAGTCGGTCTAACTGGCTGGAACAAGCAATTGTGAATGTTTTTCTGATGCTGGTGGACTCAGGCGGCCCGCGTAAGGTGTCCACCCCCAACCAATGGCGGAAACATCGGGATGAGACGAAGTGTGAAGATTGCTAGAGACATCAATAACGCTATTTGTGACAATATTTAGAAAATCCAAATTTCATTTCATTTCATAACTTCAAATAGTCAACATTACAAGAAATTCAAATACAACAAGTTTAACGAAACAACATGATAACATAACAAATTTGATACAACATATTAAACCCTAACGTCTATATGTGTATCTAGGCATCAACGCTATTTCTTTTCTTAGCATCGTCCTCATCAACCTGTAACATGTTTAAAATAATTCAATGCAAAAGCAAAGGCGAGTATAACAAGTTTGGTACATACATAGCATAAGATAAAAGTGTGAACATTCCTCATAGCAAGCATGCGATTCAAGATAAACATTAAATATGGCATGTGTCTACATATCAAACCAAGAAAACGCAACTTGCTCATGACATAACCAAAGTTTCAGTAGAGGTGGGTCGTTAATCCTATAGCGCTACATATGTCAAGGTTTGGCTCGTACGAAGTTAATTGATAAGTTCAACACATAAGAATTCACCCAAATTTAAAGTATCAAGTCATCACATATACAAGCATGTTATGGGAATGTTCATGTGTTTAGACAAAAGTTCATGTGTAAGTTTCAATAGGTAAACATGTTACACCCCAAAAGTTGGTAAAAGTAAAAAGGGGGAAAGTACGAGTATACTCACAAAGTTTGCATATGTTTTCCGATTATCCAATTGTTGACGAGTTGATGAGGTTAGAAGGTTGAATGTGTAGGGGTTAAAGTTCATGTATGCTTAGAGTCGAGATTCAGTATTTAAAAACAGCATAAAAGTAAGATATGAGAATAGCATGTGAAAAGTAATCATCTTCAACCCATTAACACTTGTATGACACTTGGTAACCACAAGGGTTATGATAATATTTCATGAGTTGAACACCCATAAGAATCACAACAAGGTTTAGGTTTAGGTGATGTTCTACTACTTTAACATATAAACATGAGTTCAACATTAAAGGTTCGAATGAGTGTATATATATATCTAGGTTAAGTACTACATATTATTTAGTCCAATAATTCAAGTAGGAGGTAGAAGATTAGAATCTTCATGTAGGGCACCTCGTGTTATCATAGATGTCATGTATGGGTAGAAGGACATGCTTCCATTTTAGGAACCCCTTGAATGTTCACCACTTCACTTGTGTAACAACAACCAAGGAGGGTCACGAACTAGGATTTGCACAATAACATAAACAACCTAACTATTGAGAAATCATCAAATCATGTGAGGATTGTATGTAGGACAACCCAAGTTGTTCCATAATCACTCATGTATCAAAGGCTATGTTTGACATGATTTGTGGGTTGAAACCCTAAACAAAACACCAAGTTTATGAGGTTTAATCCTCTGATTTTAAATGTCTCAACCTTGTTTTTAAGCTTAACCAACCATGGGATAAGTTTGTAAGCATTAGGACATAGGTATGAGATGTGTTGAACACAAGTTACATAGGTTTAAACAAGTTTTTGATGAACATAAAAACAAACAGAAAGTTTATGGACGATTTCGGGGCATTTCCAGGTCTGATTTCTCCAAGGAGAAGTCTAGGAATCGAACCCCATGATTATAAAAGCAAGTAGGAAAAAGAATCGAGTGAATCGGATAAGAATTGAGTGAGTTATGCTCATTTTCGTGAAGGGGTGTCAATCTACTCGAACCCTTGCTTTCAGCTACGGTTTGGTGGATGTTTTGTGAGTTTTTAGGGTTGCAAAAGTGGTAGGGAGGCTGGTTATAAGTGGTATTTATAGGGGGAAGGATTAGGGTTTCAATGGGTTAGGCTTTGGAAGTGTTTAGAAGGGGTTACACCTTGAAACTAGCCCACAAAACCCAACTATATGGGGCTGAATTTTGCTGAATTGGGGCTGCCATATTTCTTTATTTTTTTATTTTTTTAAAACATTATAATGAGTAATTTTGTTAATTAAGTTGTGTAATAATATGTAACAATGTTTCCCCTAACTTGTAACAAGGTGAAATATGAAATAAAACATTATTTAACTAGGTAAAAAGTGTAATGTACAAGTTTTATTTACGAAGCAAGTTCCGTATTTTACAACGATTACGATGAAAGAATGGTTATAAGAACACAATATTTCCAAAGATAGAATTTCACGTAAGGTTTCTAAATGTAGGATGTTTGAAAACGCAGAGCGTTACAGTCTCCCCTCCTTTAGGAAATTTCGTCCCGAAATTTATTTTAGAGGTAGATTTAAAGAGTTTTGGTAACAGTTCGAGACTTGAGATTTTGAAACGTTTTGAAAAGTACGAGATTTGGGAAGATAAAGATAAGTTTGTAAAATGATTTGTCGAGCCGAAATGGGTTTGAGGCATAAGCAGGGGTAAACAGGTATAGGTAAAACGATTTGAAATGGCTAAAAATCAGAAAGTTCTAAGGGTGATAAGATAAATTAGGATTTGAATGCTTAAACGAGCTTGATTGTGAACGAGGTTCGTATGAAAGGAAGGAAATAGGAGCATGGGGCGAACGATTGACACTAAATGAACGCAAGTATACGAATGATATGAGCATTAGATAGATGAAAGTAGCATGTTAAGGATGAAGTCTCGTCATGGATAATCGGACATAATGTGTTTGTGAGTTGCTTAAAGCTTGTATTAGGTCCAAGAGGTCTGTAAAACACTGAATTTCTCATGGCACGTTTTACGAAAGTTTGGTAACATGGTGAAAACACTTATATATAGGAAGTACCAGCGGCGTATCCACCATGTTTTAACCACATTACGTCCGTTTCGTTACTCGGGGCCATGTTACGTTCCGTGTCTTACCATACACAGTAGTACACTCTATGGTTCTCATACGCCTATCACTATAATCCCGTGTGCACCCGCGATTATACTGATTGTCGCATGATCCACATAGCTTGTACTAGTTGTGTATGAATCAAGGTATACATGAATTTGAAAATAAGAATGTGTACGTAGAAGAATGTCGTATGTAACCATGTTTATGTTTAAGCATGTATGGGACCCACGTAAGCGAATCCCTCGGATTACGCTCGCGTATAGGTACGAATGTACGAATCATGAGTAAGGATGAAAGTATGAGCATAAGTTTAAGTATGAGTACGCATGTATGTATGAGCATAAACATAAAACGTGTAAGTAGTATGTGTACAAGCAGAAGCGTAAAACGTATAAGTAGTATGTGTATGAGTACAAGCATAAAACGTATGAACATAGGTGTAGGTATGAAAAATAAATATTGCGTATATGGTGTACGTTGAGACATTGCGGAGAAAAAAAAAGGTTAAGTATGTAGATACGAACGATATAAATGATGTTATCGCGAGATATCGACTAAAATGTGTATGATGATGTGCATGTATAGTTGTTTAAACAAAACGTTGAGTTTGTCGAATCAAAATTAGATTGAGCTTGGTTTGAAAGGTAGAATATAGTTTGTATATGTAAAGGAACATAAAGTACTCATTGGTCATGCTTAACGTATTTTGTAATGATTGAAATGCTACTTTTGTTTAAAAAAAAGGAGTTCACGTATGTTGAAAATTGTCGGTCCCCATGAAGTCTTCTAGCCCACGTGTTTTGAAATTTGGGATGACGAGTTAAGCGTTGTAGAGAAGGTTTTTTTTTTTTTTTTTTTTAAATAATGGGTTTGTTTCATTTGCATCAAAACATGAAAATTTTGGACTTTGAAAGTTCTTGTGAAAATGTCGACCCTTAGAAAAGAAATTTAGTAAAGAACTTAGTGATTGTTTAAAAATAATTTTAACAAAGGATTTATTGATGTTGGAAAGAGTATTTGGTAAACGGTCATATAACATCTATGAGGTCTTATAAGTAATTGAGAAAGGTTAGTTTGATTTCGATTAAGAGTGGAAGTCTCTAGTATGATGATATAATGTGAACGTGTTTCAGTTAATAAATCAGATGTGAAGTTCATGGGCAAGAGATTCATTAGACCGATTAATTGATAGGTAGCATTTCGTAAGGTTTGGAAATTCGTGTAGTAAAACGGTAAAGACATGATTAAGAATCTCGTGTATATGATTTGAGCGAAAATGGATGGTAGAATAAGAAGTACGTTTGATAAACAATGTATTTTGAAATCGGTATAAGTAGGTATTTTGAATAATGATAAATGATTTAGGTATAAAACATGATCGGGTTTGGCATAATAAAATATTTTGAAAGAGAAGTTTTGGGTAACGGTCACCTAAGTAAGGGAATCACCCCTAACTCGTTGGTGATGTCGTTTTTTTTAAGAAAAAGGGGAGTGGAGTTAGTCGTCAAGGTAAGGAAATCACTCCAATCTTAATGATATGTCTCCACTCGTCGTTACAAGGAATATGAAATTATATTATATGAAATCTTGCATATATATAAATGTATGGAAAAGGTTCAATATGTTGTGTGCATGAAAAGAGAATATCGAAAGTATACTCGAGTTTGAAAGATTGCATCGTATAAAATAAATATTAGGAACACATGTTGATCAAAATTTGGATGGTTCCAAACGGAACTTTGACTAACCAAAGTGGTCGAAAAGTCTTTTGAATTTGAGGAGCATGCTTTGGCCTAATAGGTAAAATATTCTCGCCGACAAGTCGGTTAACGGTATTTACCCTTCCGGTTACTACATGTCCCAAATCAATCGAAATTTCGAGACTTGGCGGGATTTATAAAAAAAAATACCAAGGAGTGGAACTAGTCGACAAGGTGCGGGTTTCACCCCTAACTTGACGATTTCGTATCCTAAGTGTGGTTGGTACTCGTCGGGTCAAAATTTAATTTCGACATGTTGACGAGGGTCCACTAGAATTTGAAATTTGAGTTTTACCATTAAGATGTGGATTTCACTCCTAGCTTAATGGCGATATCTCGTGTAAAAAAGAATATGTAGATTGAGTGTCGTTCACCAAATTGTG
This sequence comes from Helianthus annuus, assembly GCF_002127325.2. Taxonomy (NCBI): domain Eukaryota; kingdom Viridiplantae; phylum Streptophyta; class Magnoliopsida; order Asterales; family Asteraceae; genus Helianthus; species Helianthus annuus. The sequence continues at coordinate 33,359,637 of NC_035441.2, read as the reverse complement.
GGTTTCACGCCTATTTTGGTGAATTCGTCTCGAGTGTTTACGGATTTAGAATAGTCGAGTAAAATGCATGAGGGAAAGAGTATGTTAAAGGAATAAACAACAAATATAAACTCACAATGAAGCATATTAAGAATAGCACATAATGAGTGGGACAATAAAACATGTATTAGCACATAATAAAGCAAGTATAGCATGTCAAGTGTTAACACATAAGCGAAATATATGCTTAAAAGATCAAAAGAGAATAAATAAGAGCAAATAAGGTAGCATGCAAGTAGTTTCAAGTAAAACATAAGAATAAGCCTCTAAAACTATAGACTAGGCTAAAGCATTCCTACTTTTCCTAATTCCCTATAGTTATGGCTCTGATACCAATCTGTCACACCCCAACCAATGGCGGAAACATCGGGATGAGACGAAGTGTGAAGATTGCTAGAGACATCATAACGCTATTTGTGACAATATTTAGAAAATCCAAATTTCATTTCATTTCATAACTTCAAATAGTCAACATTACAAGAAATTCAAATACAACAAGTTTAACGAAACAACATGATAACATAACAAAATTTGATACAACATATTAAACCCTAACGTCTATATGTGTATCTAGGCATCAACGCTATTTCTTTTCTTAGCATCGTCCTCATCAACCTGTAACATGTTTAAAATAATTCAATGCAAAAGCAAAGGCGAGTATACAAGTTTGGTACATACATAGCATAAGATAAAAGTGTGAACAATTCCTCATAGCAAGCATGCGATTCAAGATAAACATTAAATATGGCATGTGTCTAACATATCAAACCAAGAAAACGCAACTTGCTCATGACATAACCAAAGTTTCAGTAGAGGCGGGTCGTTAATCCTATAGCGCTACATATGTCAAGGTTTGGCTCGTACGAAGTTAATGATAAGTTCAACACATAAGAATCACCCAAATTTAAAGTATCAAGTCATCACATATACAAGCATGTTATGGGAATGTTCATGTGTTTAGACAAAAGTTCATGTGTAAGTTTCAATAGGTAAACATGTTATACCCCAAAAGTGGTAAAAGTAAAAAGTGGGAAAGTACGAGTATACTCACAAAGTTTGCATATGTTTTCCGATTATCCAATTGTTGACGAGTTGATGAGGTTAGAAGGTTGAATGTGTAGGGTTAAAGTTCATGTATGCTTAGAGTCGAGATTCGGTATTTAAAAACAGCATAAAAGTAAGATATGAGAATAGCATGTGAAAGTAATCATCTTCAACCCATAACACTTGTATGACACTTGGTAACCACAAGGGTTATGATAATATTTTCATAAGTTGAACACCCATAAGAATCACAACAAGGTTTAGGTCTTAGGTGATGTTCTACTACTTTAACATATAAACATGAGTTCAACATTAAAGGTTCGAATGAGTGTATATATATATCTAGGTTAAGTACTACATATTATTTAGTCCAATAATTCAAGTAGGAGGTAGAAGATTAGAATCTTCATTTAGGCACCTCGTGTTATCATAGATGTCATGTATGGGGTAGGAAGGACATGCTTCCATTTAGGAACCCCTTGAATGTTCACCACTTCACTTGGTGTAACAACAACCAAGGAGGGTCACGAACTAGGATTTGCACAATAACATAAACAACCTAACTATTGAGAAATCATCAAATCATGTGAGGATTGTATGTAGGACAACCCAAGTTGTTCCATAATCACTCATGTATCAAAGGCTATGTTTGACATGATTTGTGGGTTGAAACCCTAAACAAAACACAAAGTTTATGAGGTTTAATCCTCTGATTTTAAATGTCTCAACCTTGTTTTTAAGCTTAACCAACCATGGGATAATTTGTAAGCATTAGGACATAGGTATGAGATGTGTTGAACACAAGTTACATAGGTTTAAACAAGTTTTTGATGAACATAAAAACAAACAGAAAGTTTATGGACGATTTCGGGGCATTTCCAGGTCTGATTTCTCCAAGGAGAAGTCTAGGAATCGAACCCCATGATTATAAAAGCAAGTAGGAAAAAGAATCGAGTGAATCGGATAAGAATTGAGTGAGTTATGCTCATTTTCGTGAAGGGGTGTCAATCTACTCGAACCCTTGCTTTCAGCTACGGTTTGGTGGATGTTTTGTGAGTTTTTAAGGTTGCAAAAGTGGTAGGGAGGCTGGTTATAAGTGGTATTTATAGGGGGAAGGATTAGGGTTTCAATGGGTTAGGCTTTGGAAGTGTTTAGAAGGGGTTACACCTTGAAACTAGCCCACAAAACCCAACTATATGGGGCTGAATTTTGCTGAATTGGGGCTGCCATATTTCTTTATTTTTTTATTTTTTTAAAACATTATAATGAGTAATTTTGTTAATTAAGTTGTGTAATTATATGCAACAATGTTTCCCCTAACTTGTAACAAGGTGAAATATGAAATAAAACATTATTTAACTGGGTAAAAAGTGTAATGTACAAGTTTTATTTACGAAGCAAGTTCCGTATTTTACAACGATTACGATGAAAGAATGGTTATAAGAACACAATATTTCCAAAGATAGAATTTCACGTAAGGTTTCTAAATGTAGGATGTTTGAAAACGCAGGGCGTTACATAAGGCTTGGGCATGGTCTTACGCGGCCCGTGTCAAGGTTGGCTCCGGTCAACAAGTTTGCAAATATTGCATTTTAGGTCCCTGGTCCTTCTAAACTCGTTTTTAACTTGTTTTAGTGCACTTTTGGCCCTCTAACTTGACTTTTAAGGACCCCAAGTCATAAACCAACTTTGTTAAGTCCCCGGTTATTCATATGATCACCGAAAAGTCTTAAATACCAACGTTGACGCTTTTAACCCCTCGTATACGGATATTGTCATAACTTTCTCATACTTTATCGAAACCTTGTGAAATTTTTATCACTTATTCTCGTGAGTATAATTAATCATTACAAAGCTTCGGGTTTGCTAAAAGTTCTCTCAGAGGTATACTTTAAACATGTTGACACATTTAACCCCTGTAGTTTGTAATTTCTCACTTTCTTTCACAATTAGCTTCGTATGATCCATGATTTATTCGTTTAAGGGTATAAATATCATGTGGGGCTATTGTGAAGTATATTTATTCATTGTTGACATTTTGAACCCTTATATTCACATGCTTTCTTTGTTTGTCAACTTTAGTCCTTCATAAGTAATCTTTTACACGTTTAAAGCTCATGACACGTGTCGATACTTAATTGGACATAAATTTTCGAGGTGTTACAATAGCTTTATATATTAACCATCTTAAATTAAATAAAACTAAAACATTTATATGATAAACTGTTGTCTTTTAACATTTTTACACATTTCAGACCACTTTTTATTCAACTTGATTGGTTTAAAAGTTGAATAATTTATTCAAAAACATTTGTCAAGTCTGTGTGTTATAACAAAGATTAAAAAAGCTCATTACATAAAAGTTGGATTGTACAAAAAATACTTTATGTTCACTTAAAAAATAATATAAAAGATAAAAGCTAATGATTGTAATTAATAATTAAAAATAAAATAAAAATATTAGGTAATTAATACTTTGGGTAATTAATGTCAACCTTTTTTTTTCTCCTGTCCACTATTCTCTCTTCTGAAAGGTTGACTTTTGGTATATTTAACACAACCTTAAATATTTTGTATTCTACTTTTAAACCTTCAATTTCGCTAATATATGTTTTTAACCTATTTATTATCAAAAAGCTTTCTTTTTATTAGTTAACATTGTGTAAATACGTGCTTAGTCACTCTACTTAACTTTGGTAGTATATATGTTTAGCCTCTCTACTCTTATTTCTTTTAGTATTTCATCTTTTAGCCTTTTTCCCTTGCTACTATGACGAACCAACTTGGGTAATAGTGACTGTTTACTATTTGTGGACAAACGTTGCTACTACTGGACTTTAATAAAGTTACTCTATAATTCCTAAACTTAGTTAAAAGAAAATTATGTGACGCTCATATTTTTTATCCACGTATTAATGTATATTTAGATTGTGTTATGAGTAGTATGCACAAGTATCCGAAACACATGCACACATGTTATCAAACTGAGAAATATTCAGCTTACCGCCCCACAACACGAGCGGGGCACAAACCTAGTATATTAATTTATGACAAAAGATCAAATACAAATACCCTTATCATACGAAACGTACGAATATGGTGAAAAGGTAAAAAAATGCGGTGACATATTCGTAATTATTTACTCGTAGAGTAATTATCAAAATTACCTTTTCAAATGATCTTGTAGGGTAATTTTGTAAGATGTTTTTGTAGGGTAATTTTGATCTTGTAAAGTATCATAATTACTCTATAAATGATGTTGTATGGTAATTTTAATCTTGTAAGATAAATTTGACCTTGTAGGGTAATTTTGTAGAGTATCATAATTACTCTACAAGTGTATCAAAATTACTCTGCAAGTTTCAAAATTACACTATAAGAATATTTTACAAAATAACCCTACAAGATCAAAATTACTCTACAAGAACATCTTACAAAATTACTCTACAAGATCAAAATTATCCTATAAGATCATTTGTAGAGTAATTTTGATAATTACCCTACAAGCAAATAAATACAAAAATGTCACCGTGTTTTTTGTTTTGTTTTTTCATGCCTTTCGTACGTTTTGTACGATAAGGTTGTTTGTTCGTGAACTTTTTTTTTGAACGGCAAGGAACGACGTGCCAACCACCGTGACACCGGGCGCTATGACCAAGGTCGACTACTCGACCGCCGCCAGCCCCTTGGATCTCTCAGATGCGCGGAAACCCGACCTCCACCCGCTCGAAGGCACGACAGTGGAATAATTGGTAAAACCTTGCCTCCAATCTAAGACGAACCGGCGTCACCCGTATTCGCCCTTCACCTGGATGCCGCATAAAATAATAGGAAGAGTGAGAGTCAAACCTCGGTCACAAGTAAAATCAAGTCTTTCACCAACCACTCCACCCCTGCCTCATTGTCTTGTACAACTTAACTCTTAATTGGTGATGAATCCTGATGTGGTCCTCCGGATGTGGTCCAACGCGCCTTAATAAATGAATCAAAAAAGTATATGATTCTTGCCTTCTTGGCAATGCATCAATGCATGGTCTCTAATTAGTGACGACTTCACCAGAGTTGACGTGAAAGATTTAAATGACACCTTTCTTAATTAAACAACATGTATTGCTTCGAAACACTCTATAAAGAAGTTTCCTGTTTTGTAATTGTTTGCATTTCCAAGTTCTTACTATTATGTCTTATTCTCCTTCTCCTTCTCCTCTTCCTGGCGATTTATATGATAACGTAGATGATGTTTATACTCTAGATTCTTCTTCTCATGATCCTATTTGGCTCATTGTTGGTATGTTTGGTTTTATTCTATTGTTAGGTAAGTTGGATCGTACCATCAGGTAAAAAAATATAGAGGGAACCATACTCATTGAGATATGTATTAATATATAATTTTAAGTAATAAATTTACATCGAGATAGATGGTAAACGGGCAACAAGCTGCGCCTCTACCCTAGCTTTTTTGAATAGCAAAACTAAGTCTTTTAAAAATTACGTCCATAGATCTCGGGGTCTTTACATTACTATACAGTATTTATAATTTAGTGATATCTCATTGATCTATGCAGTATGTTGTCTGTTCTCATCAAATGCAAACTCCACGGAAAAGAAGGCGGAGGAATTAGAGAATGATGAATCTCGGTTTAATTCCCTGGCCATGGTCCAGTTCCTTGATGACATTGAAAAGGAAAAGCCCACCCGGTTCACCTATCAACAACTAAGAATAGCTACAGATAACTTCAGCATCATGCTAGGTTCAGGGGGCTTCGGGACAGTTTACAAGGGAATCATTAGCAACAACAAGTCTGTAGCTGTGAAAGTACTAAATGGAGCCTCTAACAAGCGAATAGAGGAACAATTCATGGCAGAAGTAAGTACTATGGGAAGAACCCATCACTTTAATCTTGTTAGACTTTATGGGTTTTGCTTTGAATCCAGTTTAATAGCTCTTGTATACGAGTTCATGGTTAACGGCTCGTTGGATAATCACTTGTTTAAAGCGAACAAAGGAGATATGATGGGGTTCGACAAGCTTCATGAAATTGCGGTGGGAACTGCGAGAGGCATCGCGTACTTGCATGAAGAATGTGCTCAAAGAATAGTTCACTATGATATTAAACCAGGAAATATACTCTTGGATTCAAAATTTTGTGCAAAAGTAGCCGATTTTGGTTTGGCCAAACTTTGCAATAGGGATAAGACCCATATAACTATGACAGCAGGACGAGGTACCCCAGGCTATGCAGCTCCTGAGTGTTAGACATAAATATATTATAAGCTAGATAGTATTAATATTATTATTATTATAAGTTTTTTTTTAGTGTAAGTCAGAAAGAGCGGTTACCACCGCTCAAAGTGTTCGATGTATATATTCTGTATAACAACATTCTCGTTTTTTATCAATTCATTTTATGAACAAAACCTTCATCGTTCCCAGAAACCCTAAATTCAGAATTCTAGAAATCTAACAAAGTGGTATCAGAGCCACATCGATCGTATCCGCGAAATCACAAAGTTTGAAACAATCAAGTATGAATCAGGCACAAGGGATTCAAACGCAAATTCCCAAACTTACCGGCCAAAATTATTATCATTGGCACATTCAAATCAAAGTTTTATTCGAATCACAAGAACTGTGGAATATCATTGATGAAGGAATTAAAGAACTGGGCACAAATCCAACAGACGAAGCGACTGCAACATACCGAGAATCAGTCAAGAAGGATAAGCGGGCATTACATATTATCTATCAGTCAGTAAACGACACGATATTCGAACGAATTGCACTTGCAAAGACATCGAAAGAAGCATGGGATATCTTACACAAATCCTACAGAGGAGAAACTCGGGTAAAAACAATCAAACTTCAATCTTTACGTTGTGAATTCGATGCACTTAATATGAAAGAAGGGGAATCGATTGAAGAATATTTTAATCGAACGATAACAATAGTGAATCAGTTACGAATGAATGAAGATAATATTAGTGAACAACATGTAGTAGAGAAGATCCTGCGTAGTTTGACTCGAAATTTCGAGTCAGTAGTGATTACGATAGAGGAAACGAAAAATCTAGGGGATGTTTCGACCGAAGAATTAATGGGAATTCTTCAATCTCATGAACTGAGATTAAAGCGTTATGATGATGCTCCAATAGAACATGCATTCCAAGTCCAAAACTCTATCCAAGATAGATATACACAGACTCGGAATGAAGGAGCAGGGAGGGGACGCAGTAAAGGAAAGGGTCGAAACTGGAATTCTATTAGATGTTACGCTTGTCAAAGACTTGGACATACAACCAAGTTTTGCAAGCGTAAGGATGAGAGTGAGAAGCCTGATAATGCCTTGATACATAAAGACGGTGATATTGTTGAACATGAAGATACAATGTTCATGATCTTCAATGTGGAGGAAGCAGTCAAAGAGGATTGCTGGTATCTTGACAGCGGCTGTAGTAATCATATGACAGGAAACAGGGATCTATTTATAAATCTGGATGAATCGCTTAAGAAAGAAGTGAGAACAGGCGATGATAAACGGCTGGAAGTAATCGGTAGCGGAGAGGTGTCAGTTTCTATCAAAGGACGGACTCGGAAAATACCCAATGTATTTTACGTGAAAGGCTTAAAGCATAATCTTTTGAGCGTAGGGCAACTGATAAACAAAGGGTATACGATCTTATTTCAAAAGGATCGATGTATCATAAAAGATGCAGAAAGTGAAGTCATCGGAGAAATTAGAATGACGAGTAATAAGATGTTCCCTCTTCATCTCGACAGCGATATAAATTTTGCAATGACTATGACAACAAAAGACACGTCAATCTTGTGGCACAAAAGATATGGTCATGTGAATGTAGACACGCTAATTAACATGGAAAACAAAGGTCTTGTCTTCGGATTGCCTAAAATTATGAAACAAGAAAGCTTATGTGAGGGATGTATTTCAGGAAAGCAAACAAAGAAAACATTTCCAAGAAAAGCAATGTGGCAAGCTAGTAAACCTTTACAATTGGTGCACTCAGACATATGTGGGCCAATGAGAACTGAGTCGATAGGAGGATGCAGGTATTTTATCACCTTTATCGATGATTACACAAGGAAATCATGGGTATATTTTTTAAAGTATAAGTCAGAGGCATTGAATTATTTCAAAAGGTTCAAAGCATTAAACGAGAAACAATCAGATCACTTAATTAAAACACTAAGATCTGATCGAGGTGGAGAGTATTGCAGCAATGCATTTCAAGAGTATCTGAAAGTAAATTGTATACGGCATCAACTCACCAATAGTTATTCCCCCCAGCAAAATGGGGTAGCCGAGAGAAAGAACAGAACACTTATGGAACTGAGCAGAAGCATGATGAATGCAAAGGAGTTACCAAATTGTTATTGGGCAGAAGCCGTGGCATGTGCTACTTACATTTTAAACCGAACAGTAACAAAGACTAGGCCAAATATTACTCCCTATGAAGCTTGGAATGGGAACAAACCGAATGTGGAACACCTTAAGGTATTCGGTTGTCTGGCATATGTTCACATACCTAAGCAACGTCGTGATAAACTGGATAAGAAAACAGAAAAAACAGTTTTCGTTGGGTATAGCGAGAATAGCAAAGGTTACAAATTGTACAATCCACAATCAAATAAGATCATCATCAGTCGAGATGTAGTATTCGATGAAAACAAGAGATGGATTTTAGATTCTGAATCAGATGTCATTCCTGTTATTGTAACCGACGATGAAGAAAGCCAAACGCAAGCTCACAATGATCCTAATGATGCCCAAGAAGAAACTGTATCGACTGAACAATCACAACCGAATGTCTCAACACTCCAAGCTAATGAAGAACTGAATCCAGGAGAGAATCAGAATCAGCACAATGAAGAGTGTTTGGCAGCCGAACATGCGCATGAGCATGACATCAATTCATCATCGTCAGACTCGGAAAATGAGGTTATTCGCACCAAAAGTCTTAACAATGTATATCGAAATTCTAGAGCATTGACTGAAGAAGAAGTGCGGCAGAAATATAAAGATAATCAAGTCGTAAACTTTGTTCTCTACACAAGTGCAGACCCAACGTCCTATGAAGAAGCCAGCAAAGACTCAAGGTGGACGGAGGCAATGGACAAAGAAATAGAGTCGATTCATAAGAATCAGACTTGGGAACTTGTAGATCCTCCGATACATCAAAAACCTATTGGTGTAAAGTGGATCTACAAAACAAAGTATGATGAAAAAGGGAATGTAGACAAGTATAAGGCTAGATTAGTGGTGAAGGGATATAAGCAGAAATACGGGATAGATTATCAAGAAGTATTCGCTCCGGTAATCAGGTTTGAAACGATTAGATTAGTATTGGCTCTTGCTACTCATCATGGATGGCACCTTCACCAAATGGATGTCAAGACTGCTTTCTTGAATGGTAAATTAGAGGAGCAAGTTTATATTGAACAACCTCAAGGTTATATTCAAAAAGGAGAGGAGAAAAAGGTATGTCATCTCAAACGGGCTTTATATGGTTTAAAACAAGCCCCAAGAGCATGGTACAGTCGAATAGATGCTTATTTCATTCAAAACAAGTTTAAGAAATGCATTTATGAGCATACACTTTACATCAAGGACACGAATGAAGGAAAATTAGTAATATGTCTTTATGTAGACGACTTAATTTTAGCAAGTAGCTCAATGAGATTAATATCAGATTTCAAGGAATCAATGAAGAAGGAATTCGAAATGACAGATATGGGCTGTCTACACTATTTCCTTGGCATGGAAGTTTCCTATGAAAATGGAAATATCATCCTTTCACAGAAGAAATACATGAGAAGCCTATTAGAGAAGTTTAGAATGACATCATGCAACACAGTCTCCACACCGATGGAGTATGGATTGAAGTTATCTAAAGATGATCCGGAAGATTTTGTTGATGAGAAGGTATATCGTAGTCTAGTCGGAAGTTTAATGTATTTAACAAATACGAGACCAGACATTATGTTCGCAGTCAGCAAAATAAGTAGATTCATGGAAAATCCTAAGAAAAGTCATTGGGAAGCAGCAAAGCGCATACTGAAATATATCAAAGGGACTCAGCAGCAAGGAATTACATACTCAAAAGGAGGAAAGAAACAGCTAGTAGGATTTAGTGACAGTGACTATGCTGGGAATATCGATGATAGTAAGAGCACTTCTGGATATATTTTTCATTTAGGATCTGGTCCCGTGTCATGGCAATCAAAGAAGCAAAAGGTGGTAGCTCTATCTTCAACTGAAGAAGAGTATATGGCTTTGTCTCTAACTGGATGTCAAGCATTATGGATTAAAGGGATACTAAATGATTTGGAAGGGAAACAAGACTGCTCCATCCCAATATTTTGTGACAACAAGTCGACTATCTGCCTGGCCAGAGATCCTGTATATCATGGTAAAAGTAAGCATATTAGGGTCAAGTATCATTTTATCAGGGACTTGATCAAGAAGAGAGAAGTAGCAGTCATTTTCTGTGTAACGAAAGACCAAATGGCAGACATCATGACGAAAGCTCTACAGCCGAAGGACTTTATTCGTTTGAAAGGTCTACTGCACATGAGCTTGGAATGATCTAGCTTACGGGAGGGTGTTAGACATAAATATATTATAAGCTAGATAGTATTAATATTATTATTATTATAAGTGTTTTTTAGTGTAAGTCAGAAAGAGCGGTTACCACCGCTCAAAGTGTTCGATGTATATATTCTGTATAACAACATTCTCGTTTTTATCAATTCATTTTATGAACAAAACCTTCATCGTTCCCAGAAACCCTAAATTCAGAATTCTGGAAATCTAACACTGAGCTCTGGACACCTCATCCCATTACACAAAAATGTGATGTTTATAGTTTCGGGATGCTACTTTTTGAGATCATCGGGAGAAGGAGAAATATGGACGTGTCTCTAGGTGAGAGCCAACAATGGTTCCCGATTTGGGCATGGGGCAAATATGAGAAAAAACAATTGAAAGATTTGATGATAGTTTGTGGGATTGAAGAGAAGGATCAACTGTAAGATAGTATAAAACCTTGGGTATTATTCATCACAATGTGTTACATATATACCGGAGTACAGCTAGATAAATAAGGCAACTAACTAAATTAGAGGAATACAAAATATACACAGATATGGCCCGATGTCGGTTGGGCATAATTGTCGGCTAACACGCCCCCGCAGTTTGAGCCGTAGGAAGACGAAGGCATAAACTGGAGCGGAATCGTTGAAACAGATGTTTTGGAAGACCTTTGGTGAAGATATCCGCATACTGATAATCGGCAGGGACGTGGAGAACTTTGACGGTGCCAAGACGAAACTTTCCTCTCGGACGAAAATGGATATCCAGTTTCAATGTGTTTTGTGCGTTGATGATTAACCGGATTTTCAGCAAGGTAGACAGCCGAGATGTTGTCACAGTAGATAAGAGAGGCATGACGAACAGGCACCTGCAATTCGAGCAAAAGATTGCGAACCCAACTGAGTTCGGCAACGGTGTTAGCAACTGCTCGGTATTTCGGCCTCAGCGACTTGATCTGGAGATGGTGGATTGTCGTTGGAGGGACCCAGGAGATCAAGTTTGGACCCAAGTAACACAGTAACCGGAGGTGGATCTTCTGAGTCGGGGCACCCGCCCCAATCGGCATCGGAGTAGGCATAAGAGCTGTTGAGGATGATGGTGAAAGCAGTAATCCTTGATGAAGGGTGCCCTGAATGTATCTGAGGATTCTCTTCAAAAACTGAAAGTGAGGTTCACGTGGAGCATGCATGAAGAGACAGACTTGTTGAACAACATAGGCAATGTCCGGCCTAGTGATAGTGAGGTACTGAAGCGCGCCAGCTAAGCTTCTGTATAAAGAACCATCTTCAAAAACCGAGCCACTATCGGCACTTAGTTTGGAGCCGGCTCGACGGGGGGTGCGGCAGGTTTGCAATTGAACATCTTTGCTCGAGACAAGATGTCCAGCGGCATAGGTGGATTGAGACAGTAGAACCCCGGAAGCTTGTTTGGTTACAGCAATCCCTAAAAAATGATGCAGAGATCCCAAATCAATCATTTTAAATTCAGCGGTGAGGGATTTAATAATTTGCTGTAGGAGAGTGTCACTTGAAGCAGTCCAAAATAATGTCATCCACGTATAAAGGAGATAAAGCCATTTGATTCCCGCGGTGATAAATAAACAACGATGTATCACAGAGACTGCCCTTGAAACCGCACTTGAGTAAGTACCCTGCAAACGTTGATACCAGGCTCTTGGAGCCTGCTTCAGGCCTACAAAGATTATTTAGTTTGCAAACATGTTTAGGGTATGTAGTGGACGTGAATCCAGGCGCTGAACATGTAAACGGTTTCTTCAGATTGCCATGAAGAAAAGCGTTTTTGACATCAAGTTGGTGCATGGACCAACCTCGTGAGACGGCTAGACTGAGAACTGTGCTATGGTAGTGGGTTTAACCACTGGGCTAAATGTTTCGTCACAGTCAATGCCAACAGTTTGACTTTTTCCATTTACAACCAAACGAGCCTTGTGACGTTCGAGGACCGTCGCGTGGAACTTGTGCTTAAAAAGCCACATGCATCGAATAACAGGCGCATCTGGTGGGCGGGGACAAGTTCCCACGTGTGATTAGCCAATAGAGCTTCATATTCGTCGACCATGGCAATCTTCCAGTTTGGGTCAGTTAGGGCAGTGAGGTGAGATTTCGGAAGGGGTGAGGGGGTGGTGGGGGTGGTCTGAGTGTGAAGTGAGAAAGGAATTTTGGGCTTGAAAATGCCAGCACGGGACCGGGTTTGCATCGGGTGGGTCGGTGAGAGTATTTGATGGTTGTGTGGCGGCTGGTGGAGTGGGTGGTTGGTGGTTAGGCGCTGTTGGGCTGGGTGGTTGTTGGGCTCGGATTGGGCTGGAGGTGGGGTAAAAGGTGAGGTTTGATGTTGGGCCGATGGTAGAGGCGTATGGATGTTGCTGGGCCGAGGGAGGGTGAACGTAGGTGGAGAGGCAAACTGAGTGGGGTCGAAGAGTAACGGGTTAGGGTCTGAGAAAGGAGTGATCAGGTCGTGGGGTGGAGGGTTGGCGTGAGGAAAGACTCCCTCGTCAAAGGTTAATGACGGGAAAAATAGTTTTTCCAGAAGCAAGGTCAAGACAACGGTACCCACGGTAGTTGGCCGGGTAGCCGAGGAAAAGGCACGGAGAGGCACGGTGGGTAAGTTTATTTGGGCGGGTGGCAGAAGTGTTAGGGTAGCAGAGGCTTTCCAAACACTCGGAGGTGGTCATAGGAAGGTTCCCTGAAAGGTACAAAAAGAGAAAGAGGGGTGCGATTTTGATGAGTTTTAGTGGGGTAAAAATTGTTGTGGAAGGTAAGTAGGCAGTGTGGATGCGCCTCAAACCCAAATATGGATGAGGGGAAGAGATGCTATGAGTTTGAGAAGGGTGAACAATGAATTTCGTTTAAAACGACGAATAATTGGCGCTCTGCTTTGCCATTCTGTTGGAAGTGTGAGGAGAAAGAAACGGAGTTGAATGCCATTCTGAGAGGTGAAGGTATGAAATAGTGTTGTCAAAATTCGGCCGCCCATGTCACACTTGAATAGCTTTGAATGCCGGTAAGACGGAAACTGAGTGGACACAAACTGGTGAAAAGGTGGGTGAATTTTAGAAAACGTTTCAGAATTTAAAAACGAAGTTGGGTAAACCCAAGGTGTATTGGGTAAGTCGTCAATTATAACTAAATAAATTTGTAACTAGCATGACTCAAAACAGGAGAAGTCACAAATCACAATGTAATAAAGAGAAATGACATAAAGTTTGAGTAACAGAATCGAAAAATGGTAATCGTTTATGCTTGGATAATTGACAAGCATGGCAAGAGATGAAGCCCTTTGCTTATTACAAGAAATAAAATTGTTTAAACGAAGATAATCCATAGTGGGTTGCCCCGGGTGACCGAGGCGATGGTGCCAAAAAAAACGAGTCTTGAGTGGCGGCAAAGCAAGCGGTAGCGGAAGCATTGGGTGTGAGCGGGTACAGGTCACTCGTACTGTTGTGACGGCTCAGGATCGTGCCATCCTTGAAATCCTTCACAGAAAACCATATGGGTCAAATTCAATAGATGTGTTATTGTCAATATTGAACTGTCGGACAGAAATAAGGTTTTTCACTAATATTGGGGTTTAAAAAGGATGTTTTTTAAGGTATAAAGGTTTAGAGGCAAAAATTAAGGGTGGAAATTTCCCGAACCCAAAACTGGAAGTTTATTGCCATTGCCAACAATTATTGAACGCTATTGGTGCACATGTAGAAAACAAGTCAATATTATTTTGAGATAAAGAAATATGAGAAGAAAGCACTGTATCGAAGTTCCATTGCGAGTCATCATTGCCTGAGTCCACAGAGAGAGCATGACCGCCATCAGCGAGCTGTGTGGGTTCAAGAGGGTCTACCTCAGTAAGATTAGCCTGTGCCGACCTTTGATTGCCGCTGGTGTTGTTGGTTATTGGGTGGGGCCGAGGGGTAGTAAGGTGGGGAACCAAGCTTGGGTTGGGTAAGGGCAAGGTGGAGGTGTCCAATATGGAGGAGCCAAAAGGGGGGGTAAAAGGGTGGCTGTTGGTTGTTGGATGGGAAAAGGAGGTGAGGGACTGTAGGAGCGGTTGGAGGAGTTGCGAGGTGGGGCTTAGGGGTTTCGGTTGTGGTAATGGTTTGGGCCACGGTTGAATTATTACGGGAGTTTGAGCGGTAATTGTTTCGGTTATTGGGTGGGCCACGGTGGAGTGATAGGTGGGTGGGTATTGGGCCGAAAAGGTGTGTGGGTTCAGAGTTCTGTTGGGGCTGTTGTGGGTCGGCAGTGGGGGTTTTAGAGGGTGGAATGGCAGCGGCTATGGCGGGAGTATGAGTGACAGCATCTCGGGTTTTTATTCGAACCGGCTTCGGAGATTAGTTGTTCAATTGCATCCTCCCAAGTAGGTAACGAATTGTTCAAAATGGACGAGATGGTGGTCATAACTCCTTGGGTAGGCCCTTGACTAGATGAAGGACACGTTGTTGGTCGTTCATGGGAAAGTCAAGGGCGTTAAGTTGGTCGGTTAAATCACGTATTTTTTTGACAATACGCTTCAAGGTTCGGCATGGAGGCAAGGGTGGTATTAGCTAATTCATGTTGAAGGGCCTGTGACCGTGGACCTTTGTTTAACAAAAAGGCGTTTGACACGGAGCCAAGCTTCAATGGGCGGTGGACTCATCGGTTAAGACCCGAACAAGAAGAGCGTCCGAGAGAGTGCCATAGATCCATTGTAAGACAATGGAGTCGATGTTCTCCCATTCGGCAAAGTCGGGTGTGTCTTTTCCGGGTGACGGTGTACCGTCTATGTGGCACAGCACCTTGTACCCTTTGGCGTGAAGGCGTAAACAACTTGACCCATGATGCATAAGATACGTTGGTGCCATCTAAAACGCGAAACTTTGTGCTGAATATTACTTACCGTATACACGGGATGGAGAGGCTTGTGCACGGCGGCATCCGAGGATGCAGATGTACCTTCTTTATCAGTCATGACAGTTGACTGTGAGTGACAAAGGGCTGTTCGAAAACGGGCAGTAGAAGGAAGGACGGCAGGGTGTTCGAGAACAAACCTAGGGTGATACCATGTAAGATAGTATAAACCTTGGGTATTATTCATCACAATGTGTTACATATATACCTGGAGTACAGCTAGATAAATAAGGCAACTAACTAAATTAGAGGAATACAAAATATACACAGATATGCGCCGATGTCGGTTGGGCATAATTGTCGGCTAACATCAACAAGTGGTGGAGAGGATGCTAAAGGTGGCTCTTTGTTGTGTTCAATATAGGCCGGAGGCTAGGCCGGTGATGAGCATCATCGTTAGGATGTTGGAAGGTGTGTTAGACTCCTGAGCTTTAAATCCTTTTACATATTTGTTTTCAGGGGCTGATGAACCTAATGATTCTTTGGCTCGAATGGCGTGGAATGTGGGTGGTTCAGACTGGTCTTCGTCTGAAGTTGTAACACGATCGGTTGGAGTCATGGAGACACCACTTATGAAGAAATATGAGATTACAATGGCATCTGAATAAACCCTGAATAAACATGACATTAAGTTGAGATGGCAAACCTACTTCCACAATCTTTTCAACCATGGCAGGGCATACCACAAGATAGCAGCAATCCCAGGATTCAAAGGCGACAACAGAATAATTGCTACTGCAGGAGGATCACACATGACGAGGTGAGGATGGCACTTATGAAGATGGGAAGAGGAAAGGCAGTGGGTTTGGACAACATAACGATTGAGGTGTGGAAAGTGTTTGGGGGAAGAAGGAGTCCAATGGTTAACACTTTTGTTCAATTGTATTTTCAAGACTGGAAAAATGCCAGATCAGTGGAGGAAGTAGTGTCGTGGTGCTTTATACAAGAATAAAGGAGACGTTCAATGTTGTGGGAACTACAGAGGAATCAAAACTGCTAAGTCACACTATGAAGCTCTGGGAGAGGGTAATTGAAACTAGAATTAGAAGAGAACTCAGGTTTCAGTAAACCAATTTGGATTCATGAAAGGGAGGTCAACTACAGAAGCGATACATATCTAAGGAGGTTGATGGAAAAATATAGAGCGAAGAAGCAAGATTTACATATGGTGTTTATCGACCTAGAAAAGGCATATGACACTGTCCCGACAACTGATTGGGGATAGTTTGGAGGGTCGAGGTCTACGGGGAAATATATAGACATAACAAGGATACATACGATAGAACGGAAACTAGTGTCCGCGCGCCTGTAGGAGACATAAACTTCTTTCCTGGTGGAGGTAGGACTCCACCAGGGGTCTGCGTTGAGCCCTTTTCTTTTTGCGGTTGTCTTGGATGAGCTATCCAACTTGATTCAGAAGACAGTCCCGTGGTGCATGCTTTTTGCTGACGATATTGTGTTGATTGCAGGGAACTAAACAGTGCCTGAACGCGAGGGTAGAGGAGTGGCGAGTAGCCTTAGAGGGCAAGGGCCTAAGGATTAGTCGATCTAAGACGGAGTATCTACACTGTGATTTCAGTGGTGTAGCCGATGACGATGACACCCAATCACCATTGAGGATCAATTGGTTCCGCATGTAACTAGATTTAAGTACCTGGGGTCGTTTGTACAAAGAGATGGTGACATAGATAGTGATGTAACCCATCGCATACAGGCTGGCTGGTGTAGATGGAGGGCAGCCAGTGGGGTATTGTGCGATAGGAGGTTCCCAACTAAATTAAAGGGGGAAATTTATAGGGTAGCAGTCAGGGCCCGCTATGCTATATGGAACAGACTTTGGGCTATCAAGAAGACACAAGCGCGCAAGATGGAGGTAGCAGAGATGAGGATGCTGAGGTGGATGTGTGGACACACGAGGTTAGATCGGATAAGAAATGAGGTTTTTAGAGAAAGATTAGGAGTGGCTAGTATATCGGAGAAGATTAAGGAGGGGAGATTGAGATGGTTTGGGCATGTGAAGCGGAGGGAAACGACGGCACCAGTTAGAGTAGTGGAAACTCTTACTGTCGAGGGGAGGAGAGGAAGAGGCAGACCCAAACTGACATGGGATGAGCAGGTTAGGCATGATTTATAGAGTTGCATCTCTCTGAGGACATGGTCCAAGATAGGACTTCGTGGAGGCGTAGGATTAGGGTTAAGGACTTCTAGAAGATATTGCACTAAGGTCTTAGGTGTATTTTAAGGAGATAGGTTTCTCTTACTCTTTAAGGGACTTTTCCGCTGATTGCCTTCTTGTGTTTATGCCAAATGATATTGTATGCATGCTATTACACATGATTTACGTTATATTGTGTCACTCGGATCAATTTCTTGGTAACGAGGGACTTCTTATTCTTATAATGCTTTTGATGTGGTGTGTTGGTTGTTGTTCATTTCGAGCGAGGGTCTCTCCGGAAGCAGCCTCTCTATCCTATGGATAGAGGCAAGGTCTGCCTACATCCCACCCTCCCCAGACCCCTATAAGTAGCTTTCGCTATTTGTGGGATTTACTAGGTATGGTTGTTGTTGTTGTTGTTGTTGAAATAACAGCAAACATCATATATTGTTTTGAAAATATTAATGTTTCTCATGGGTAAGTTGTATTAGGATTGTAGTAGCAGTGCAAACTACTCTCTATTTGAATATATTATATTTTCTTTCGGATTGATAAAGTAATCAGTAGCATTTTTGGAGTTTCTGTGCAGTTTACATCTAGTTACACTTAACAAGTTAAGATGAATCCGAGCGGTGCGGCGGGATGTTGATTACAAATGTATTTGGTATATCACTTATATCATATTCTAAAAGTTTTACGTTTTTTATAATTTCTTTTACAAATTTTTATAATTTCTTGATTAGACTATAATATATTACGTTCACACTGATTGTACATAATTCATAAAAAATACCAAAACGATATCAATAGTACATTCATCCCACATCTCTCACAATAATCTCGTAGGGAGTTCATCGGCTTGGTTTTAATCGGTTTCCGATTTGGTAATCGATCTAAACCGAATATTGAACACCCCTACGACTAGGCATTAGACTTGCATTGATGAAGTGTGTTGTGAAGTCATTTTTATGATTCCTATGATGTAGAAAATTTCTCTATAGATGTTTTACGACTACGTTCAACAGAGGCTAACGAACGCTCCCTTCTCTCCTCCTTGTCGACGCCTTGTATACAGACATCCCATCCCTCCCTCTCTGCTCTACATCAGCTACACATCATTCACATCGGTCTACAGACCACTACAAATGGCCCAGTTGTGGACGGCCTAACAACGTATCTTAAAGTATAATTAACAATATACCCCTATGGTTCATTTTCATTTTATTCAATGTAAATGTAATATTGTGCTAAACAATAATCGATTTGTATATCATTCAGTGAAAGGTAAAGAGTTGATAAATATGCATCTCAACAACACAAACAAAAATTGATAAAATACAGAAAACATCTAATCTAACTTCTAATATAGGATTCCAAAGAATGACACGTAGCAATACCATCTCCTCCTTCAAACAATATAATAACTAAAAAAATTGTTCAGAAGTAACCTTGCCTGGTCCCTTCATGCAAATGGAAATCAAGCATAACCATTGTCAATGGTTTGAAGCGCTAAGTACTTGCAGAATTGGTGGTTAAAGACGAACCAATGTTTTCCATTTGCATACATAGTTACATACATGTATTTCTAACCTTTTTCTATTCTATTTTCTTCACATTTTGCCAGATTCTTAAGCTAACTATTGTAGTCAGTCATGTGACTTGGTTAGTGTTTTGGAGTTTTCCCTCAAAATCATAGGGTTTATGTTCTTTGTTTGTTTAGGTAATAAGTTCGTATTAGAATGGTGGATTGTTTGTTAACACACTATGCATGTATCCGTACGTATACTACCCTGTACAAAGCCTACAAACAACTCAATCAAGTGATGTGGATGTGGCCATGTTGATGTAATAAAGTTACCACAACTGATGGAGTTAGATCCTGACGGACCTCCAAATTATACTAGCATCTTTCCAAGAACAATATTAATATCTCGTCATTGCAATCATTTTTTAACAAAGAGGTAAATTTATGTCACATTTGATCTTATAGATTGATTTAGGTATTTACAAGCCAACAAAGAAGTAGATTTATAGTCGCCCAAACAAGAATAAAACTTTAAACACCCTGGATCATCTAAACACACCTTATCAACAAGCACTATAATCACCCTGGACCATGTCTTAGTCAAACTTTGAGTTCAGTAAAAACTCTATCAACTCATCTAACACACACCTTATGAACTTAAATGTTGTTTATTGCAAATAAAAGATAATATTTTTACCTTCCACGGCCGGAGTTTGCACCAAAAAGCAAAGATTGAAAACCATTTTCATTGATTCGGCTGAATCAGGCTGTCGGTTAGGTCGATTGGGGACGACTGCAGGTGTCGGATGTTGGTGGTTGCAGCCGATTGGAGTGGAGAAAAGAGAAACTTGGTGGGTAAGGTATGTTATCTAAAATTTGATGTTTTAAACATGTCGTGAATTAGAACAAGTAGGTTTTTAATATATATGTGCTTATATATATAATTGCTTATAAAGACGAGCATAATTGTTTGATTCGTACACAATGCGGTGGGGAAATCCTAGTTTAAAAAATCAATTAGTAAATAAGAAGTGGAATACTATTTACTAGTTATGATTAAAAATGTGTTAATGTATCTGAACTGCAAACAAGTATTCAAGTATAACATCTGTTTTCGTATACATTATTCATCGGTGTAAATACAATGCAAAAGAAAATACTAACTTATGTTAACAACACAAGAAACAACACCAATTTAAATGTTTATATTGTTGAAATTCTCAATACCCTGCAGTATCTCAAGCTTATGTGTGTCATCATCACCTAGAAACTCAGATCTTAACTTCATAAGTAACCGCCCTAAATAGTTGAGACCTTCACCATCACGGCCCCTACCCCAGAAGAGATCATGAGGCGAAGCTTCGACCAATATAGAACCTGACGTTGATAAAAGCATTGAATTCAAGTGTGGGTAAATTGAGAATTTGCATTTTAATGCTTTATACATCACCTCTCTTTTCATGCTTTCCCAATCAGCCCTTACCTGCATGCATGCCCAATGTGTTCTATTAGTTGACTTTTTGTTATCCACTAATAGTGTTCGTATGAAATTGTCGAAAAACTCGGATAGCATCGTTAACTAAGTGAAGGGTATACCATATCTGGGTGCTCCCTTTGTGTTCTCCTTCCCATCTGCGCCGCTTCTTCAGGACTTTTGGCTGAACGTATTACTTCAATGTAATTTCTTGCATTAGGATTGCATGACCCCACAAACTTTTGTGCCTGCATTTTGTGGGAAAATTATATCTCAGATCACACCATATGGATCATAACTAGAGTCTAGATGTTTTGACTTGTTACCCAAACTGTATGACCCCGCCCATTTTACCTCACATCATAATGTGGGAAGCTACAACCAGTTCAAAAAATCACCTGATAATAGTGCTGTACACTTGACCAAGTGACACAGTCACCCATTCTCATCAGGTAATCTGATTGGATGAGATGAAAAGTTGGAGAAACTCCCATATGGGTCCCATGTCTTGTAGAAGAATATGATTGGTGAATCATAAGGAGATAAAGATGGATCAATGGCCAAGGTTTCATCAACCGACGGAATCACAGGCGTCATATCAGGAATAGGTTGCAGATAACCACTTATAAGCACATCAGATCCTATCTACCATTGTAGTCAACATGATGCGAAAAATTAGATTTTTGAATGTATACTTTATAATTATAACTTATTGATCAAGTATATTTTTTACGAACCTGCTCATAAGAAACATCAATCAACTCCAAAGCCTGTGTCATTTCAACCATTCCAAGCTCCCCAACAGGCGAAGGCGCATTCTTTCCACCAATTATTTTCGGAGCAACAAAAGCATGCACCTGCATAAACAAACCTTGTATTTTTAGGTGGTTTGCAATCAGAAACACAAAACACAAACACAAACAGACCTTATGTATGACACCAGCTGAAATAGCGGATGCAGATAATGCCCCGCCACATTCCCATAGAATTGAAAGATATCCAAGATCATAAAGGTAATCCATCACATCTTTGGGATTCAGGCTATCAAACTCCACTACTTCAACACCTTTTGATGCAAGAAACTTCTGGAAACTTCTTCTTGCACCTCTCTGAGTGGCGACTATTGTCGGTGCTTCTCTGACATCCCAAAGATTTGCAACCTCAGGAAGATCAAGAGTTTGTGACATGACAATTCTCATAGGTAAATGTCCACCTGATCCATGTCTTGGAGTTAACCGTGGATCTGTATTTACATATGAAGCAAGGTTCAGTAAAAAAAAATGAATCCATAGTCTGCAGAAATTATACAGTTAGCAGACAATAAAGACATAAAGTTGCATACTATCTTTGCGTACGGTACTTCCTCCGACAATAACTGCATCACTTCTACCGCGTAACTCAAAAACATGAGATCTTGATTTTGTGCTACTTATCCATGTTGAGTGCCCACTAGTAGCAGCTATTTTTCCTATCAGAATATGAAATAAACAACGGATACTTTTAGCTTAAGATAAAATTCAATATAATTATAAGTGCATCATGATACTAACCATCAAGGGTCATTGCATACTTGAGAACAGAGAATGGGACTCGACAAGCTGATCTATATAGCAGAGGAGCATTGACAACGAGACATGATTTTAGAGCGTCCTAGAAAAGTATAAAATATAGTTAACTAACAGATGCATACTAAAATATCACATGTTTCAACCTGAACCAGTTTTGCCAACTACAATTCAGAGCATACCTGGATGGAGATACTTGGAATATCTTCCCCAAGAACATCAACCTGCAGTCCTTGAGTTCTTAATGTTTGAATAGCTTTTCCCCGAAGATGTTGTAAAGGATGTCTGATCCCGACAACAACTCTAGTGATTCCTGCCTAAGGATTAAGCCTCAGTTGCATGTACATTTGAAGTCAATTTTCTCATTAAATTAACTTCATTTGATAATAAAATAATCCACACAAACCTATTATTTGTTGGGGAAATTTCAGAAACCGGATGATCAGAGAGCCGTGTAATCACTCTCAGATCAAATTATTTCGGTGGTTCACCCGAATAATTCAATCGGATACAACTCTGATTTTGAGAAATTGAACCAGTGTATGTTGTTTTGTGGGAAAATGATGAACCAGTAGATTGTAACCAAAAACTGTCTACGAAATTGGTTTTTGGGGTTGTAACTGCCTCATGGCAGTTGCCTCTATTTTTCAGACAAACAATAGCCAAAAAACTGTCGTCTTTTATCATTTCGAAAATGATAAAAATTCCAGAAAATAAAAATTTCTGATACAGTTTCATTAAGGCAATTTAATGAAAATAAAATTTTTCCAAGCTGACCCCAGCCAGGGGCTCTGCCCCTTGGAACCCGCAAGGGGCTGCCGCCCCTTGGACCCTGCTCCCAGGGGCGCTGCCCCCGGACCCCCCGCCAAGGGGGCGCTGCCCCCGGACCCCCGCCAAGGGGGCGTTGTCCCCTTGGAACCCCCGTAGTGTACTTCGAATAATAACTCAAACAAACGTGCACTCCCGCACCTCCTAACTTGCTTGATGTGTATTATTATTCGCTTTGATCACCAAGTCAATCCCCGATTACACTAAAATATCTAACATTATTATTATTCTATGCAGTTAATATTGGTGATATATCGGTTATATCAGTCATATTGGTCCCCTAGTTAAATATCGGTGTCAAATATCCGTCACAATATCGTTACCGATAATATCATTATCAGCGATATTGACCAATATTTGTCAATATTTGACCGATATTTTACCGCATTACTACATAGTTATTATTATTATTATTCAAATAAATTAAGTAATTAAACAAACGCAAAAACCTTTATAAAAGCAGAAACAGCAGTAAAATCGCCATGACAGTCTCCAGGTTCCATATTAACATACGCAGTGGCGCCACGGCAGTACTCTCCGGCGGCCTCAACCGCCTGAACCTCCGCAGGCTTCGTACCTTGCGCGTAAAGGTAACCTTCTCCGACGACGTTTCTGGCGGTTGCTATGACGCAACCGAAGTTAGGGTGTGGCGAGGTGAAACAGGCGGACTTATCAGATAAATCGGCGGCGCGTTTGACGTAGGAGGCGTCGAGCGCGTGGTGATGGTTGTAGGTGCAGTTGATGATGGAGGTTGGGTGGCGCGTGAATGAGGGAGTGAACCACATTGCCGTCGTCATGGCGGATTAGAGGTTCTGTGGCGATCGGAGGGAATGTCATAAGCATGCCCTTTTATTTATGTTTATTTTTTTAAGGTTTTAACGGCTAAAATGACATGAATCATGCCTTTTAAAAGTTTAACTACATACATATTTATGTTTATATTTAGGGTTTTCTAACGGCTGAAAAGTCATGAATCATGCCTTTAAAAAGTTTAATTTAGTATTTACTTTTATATTTAGTGTTTTTTTAACAATTAGATATAAAACTACTTTATTTTGAAACAACTTATGAAAATTATGTCGAGATTAGGGGTATTTAAAAAACTCGTGACTCGCAACTCGCTCGAAAAAAGCTCGAAGAAAGCTCGACTGTTAACGAGCCAACTCGGCTCGTGAGCTGGCTCGATAAGGTTTACATCCTTCATTTTTTTTGTCCCCACATCGGCTTAGAAAACAAAAACTAAGGGAGTATTTCCCCTATAAAAGAAGGTAACGATATTGTATAAAGTAAATTAACTATTTATACTTGCATATTTAGTTCATATGGTTAAATTAAATGGCAATGATGACCCTTAATCTATGAAGAAATTCATTTTATTGGTTTTTAAGTTTTGTGGTTTTTTATTAGTTCGAGCTAGATCGAGTCGAGCCGAGCTAGCTCGAGTTCTAATCGAGTCAAACTCAAGCCTCAAATCTCAGCTCGATTCGAAATTCGAGCTCGAGCCAAGCCAGCTTGAATCGAGTTCGAGCTCGAGCTGGGTCTAGCTCGGCTCGTTTACAGCCCTAATCTTTACTACCTTATATAGCATAATATGTGGGTAAAATTGTAATTTACTCTTCGCTTTAAAACGCTTAATACTAATTTTGCTTTGTAGAGTACAAGTGTTATATACAATAATTTATAATTTATCGAGCCAAACTCGAGCTTTAGAAACAAAGCTCGAGCTTGAGCTTTCGTAAGTTAAATTAAACGAGCTTGGCCTCGGCTCGTTTGCACCCCTAGTAAAGATACAGATAACCTAATTTAATTATTTAAATTTGTCATAACCTAATATATCTTTAACTATATGTAATATTTAACATTTAGAAAAAACAAATGCCTGGTTTTGTTTATTATTTTTATATCTCGGGCTGACCACTCGTCACCTTCAGACGTATTTTCTATAGTTTACCCTTTTGGTTTTAAAGTAAAAGATATATGGATGGGATTAGAGGTGCACAAAATCGAATTTTTTTATCTGGTTTCAAGTATGGATCTTGGTACTGGTATGACCGGGTATGCAAAAATCGAATATTGACCATAACCGGGTCGGGTTCAGGTATTGACTTGAAAAACCATACATTGTGTCACCGGTTTCCTGATAGGGTATGACACCAGGAACCCTATACCCGAATATTTTAAGACCCTATATTCGGGTATACAAAACCTTATTTTCTAGTATAGATCGGAGTTTTTAAGGGACTGATCATCTTTTTTTTTTCCGAGTTCATTTTTTACATGAAAATATGATAAATATAAATAAATAACATAAAAGTGCATGTCTATTAGAAAGTAAAAAATATTACAAAGATACAAATTTTAAAAACATATAAACATATATTTATAAATCAGGCCTTGAAAATATCTAGTTCGGGTATGGATAAAACCCAATTCTGGTATGGACTCGTAACTAGTTACCAGCTATGGATCGGGTACATGTTTTTGTATAGTATTGAAACTAGATTAGAACCCCGTGTATTACACGGGTTGAATAAATGTAATTTTATATATTAAATTAATAAAAAGTTATATCTTTATGAATCCCGTATATTGTACGGGTTAAACAAAAGTAATTTTATATATCAAATAATAAAAAATAGTTATATCTTTAAAACCATGTGTATTACACAGATTAAATAAATGTAATTTTGTATACTAAATACTAAAACGTCGTATCTTTAAAAACCCCGTGTATAGTCGGGTTGAATAAATCTACCAAATAATAAAAATATTACATCCTTAAAAACCCCATATGTTACACGTGTTGAATAGATCTAAAGAAGAGTTATATCTTTAAAAAACCATGTGTATTACACATATTAAATAAATGTAATTTTGTATATTAAATATTAAAAACGTTGTATCTTTAAAAAAACTCGTGTACAGTCGGGTTGAAAAATCTACCAAATAATAAAAATAATTGTATCCTTAAAACCCCGTGTATTACACGTGTTGAATAAATCTAATTTTACATTAGCAAATGATTAAAAAGTTATATCTTTAAAAGCTTTGTGTATTACACGTGTTATAGAAATGTAACTTTGTATAGTAAATAATAAAAAAAGTTATATTTTAAAACCCCGCGCGTTTTACACGAGTTGAATAAATATAACTTTGTATACCAATTTAATAAAAAAGTTATATTTTTAATTAATTAGGATAACATTTAATATTTAATTTATTATTATATATTTAATATAAGATAAGTAGGGAAAAGAGAGGTAGTTGTTTAAAAATATATTAAATTAATAATTAAGATTTAATGATAATATTTTATTAAAGTATGATAAGATTTATATTAATTTATTATTTATTTAGTTAGTTAATATAAGATAAGTATAGATTTGGAGAATCTATCTACTATAATAAAAGAAACCAATAAAGGGACACTTGTCGTTATTCTAGGACCATCTTAATTGTAGATAATTTATTATTTAATTTAAATTATTGAAATATTAATTAAATTAATATAAATCTTATCAACTCTAAATCCTTGGCATAAATAAATACTTAATATTCGTATTTTCTTTCTTATCTAAAATTACATTATCCAAAAATATTTCATAATCAAGGATTATGTATTCTTTTGTTATCATTTACTTTTTTTAAATCCAATTAATTATTATCATATAAGATCTAACCGCATTAAATATAAGCAATTATTATATTAAAACTACATCTAAAACATATAACTAAATTATGATTTTGGTCCCTGTGGTTATATCACTTTTACCCTTTTAGCCTAAAAAAGAATTTTTTAACATCTAAGCCCCTAAACGTCTTTTTTTCTAACCCTTTTGGCCCTTAACATTCTTTTTTTTCTAAACCCTTTTGGCCTCCTTAACATCTTTTTTTCTAACCCTTTTGCGCGCCTAACATTAATGAATGCAGGTTAGGTGTTAGGGGCCAAAAGGTTAAAAAAAAAGGACGTGGGGGCTCATGAATGTTAAAAAATTCTTTTTTTTAGGCTAAGAGGGTAAAAAGTTGATAACAAACCATAGAGGCCCAAAATCGTAATTCTCATACTATAATAATTAACATCATATTAATTTATCCCAAAAGTTATATTAAAATTAAGAGTAAAATATGATTTTGGCCCTGGTGGTTATACATTTTTACCCTTTTAGCCCAAAAAGAATTTTTTAATATCTAAGCCCCCAACGTCTTTTTTTTTCTAACCCATTTTGACCTCCAACGTCTTTTTCCTAAACCCTTTGGGCCCCTAAGATTGTTGAAAGATTCTTTTTTGGACTAAAAGGGTAAAAAGTGATATAACCACAGGGGGCCAAAATCATAATTTACAATAAAATATTATAAAATTGAAAATATATGTCATTTGCATACATTATGAACAAAACCTATTAATACAAAATGTTATTACGATAATATTTGACAGTAGATAATCGTAAAGTCTTATATAAACTAAAAACTTTTCTTCTTCTTGGTGCATTCAAACGTAAAACTGTGTTATAAACATGACATAAAGTAGTTTAAACGAGTTGTATTCATTTTTAATACATGTGTTACACGCGTCGTTAGAAGACCTGTTAAAACCTGACAAGACACGATTTGCCAGCCCTACTAAAAAGCATGTATCACTTAACAGTAGATAAATATGCATATTATTTATTGTTAATGTTATTATTATTAAAACTATGAAAAATTATATAAAACAACATATTAATTAAACCAAAAATTTAAATAGTATTAACCTAATTTAAAAAATAATAAAAATCCATTTTGATTTAGAAAAGATTATTTTTTAACCATAGATAAAACCCGTGTAATACACAAGTTTTTAAAGATATAATATTTTTTATTATTTGCTTTATAAAATTAGATTTATTTCAAACCCGTACAATACATGGAGTTTTTTTTAAACATAACTTTTTTATTATTTAGTATATAAAATTACATTTCTTCCACCTGGAATACACAGGTTTTTTTTACATATAACTTTTTTATTGTTTGGTATATAAAATTACATTTATTCAACCTATACAATACACGAGGTTCTTAAAAGAACATAATTTTTTTATTATTTATATATTAATTATATTTGCTCAACACGTATAATAAATGAGGTGTTTAAAAATATATTATTTTTTCATTTTAGTATATAAATTACATTTATATTAACACACAGAGAATAAATACACGGGGTTCTAACCTATATATGAATGACAACGTGTGTCCAAAACTTGGTCTTTTTATTATAGATAGATAGATGTATACCCTATGTGTATCCTATAGGGTAGTGTCGAGGACGGGTACCATTATCCGGGTATTGAAAATATCGGGTTTCAAGATTTTTTACGGGTTCGGGGTATTTTTGCACCACTAGATTGGGATGAAATCAAATGAATTAAAAGTTCATTTTCTAATCCATTTAAGTTGACATGATATTTCTAGCCCATGGACAAGAAAAGAAGCCAGGCCCAAAACAATATTTTAGTAGCCAAGAAAACAAAAGAAAACGAGGGCAACGTATTTGTTAGGGTGGTAGACTGGTAGTTTGAACTTTGAACCACCATTAGTTTAATAAAAAAAATACCTTTAGTTTTTGATCATAAATTTATTGGTTTTTTATACTTTAAATGTGTTCTTAATATTGATTAAAACGTTTGAATTGTGTGGGATTATTGATCATAGCATGTTTAGAAACCCCTATGGTGTTGATAGCTTCATTATTACGCTGGCATTCCTTCGGCAGCTCTAAAGGCAATTGACTAGGAATGATGGTTTGATGAAATTTAAGGTTTTAAATCGTTTAAATGTGCTTCCATAGACATAAGTTTGGAGAACCATTTGTTACTATATCATTTAGGGTTGTAATCGAACAGAACGAGTGTTCGTTCGCTAAGGGAATTAACATGTCTGCGAAACTGTTCACTACGCATACGAAACATAAATTTTATGTTCTTGTTCGTTTGTTAAGCAAATTTATGTTGTTCACCGGAATAGTTCATGAACATTGATCTTGAACACAAATGAAACATACAAATAAAATAAACGTAAGAATATTTAACTTGAAAAATAAAAAATTAAAAACATTGTTAACCTATAACTTTATACATAAAAACATTAGGGATGAGTTCATTTCAACTTTATACATAAGTAGTTTTATTAAGGCGAATTGGTTTTAAATAATCTCAATTTCTCAATTTGACCGATGATAATCCCAACTCAGTTATTTGCCGATAATAATCTGAACTGGTCCACTTTTTGGCCGAATAATAGTCCGCCGTTAAAATAGCTTAACGGAGGTTAAGTTTTTTTCCAAATTACAAACCGATGTTTTTAGGGGTTTTGATCAGAACGAGGATACGATTCGATTTATGTAAAACTTACCTCGAAACGGTGGTCCAAACACTTGATTTTTGTTAATTGGAAGTTTATACACTCGCATTGAAGAACTGTTTCATCATTTGGGGCAGTATTTCGAGGTCAATTTTACATAAATCAACTCGTATCCTCGTTCTAATCAAAATCCCCTAAAACAATTGGTTTGTAATTCGGAAAAAAAAACTTAACTCCGTTAAGCTATTTTTTAACGCAGACTATTATCGGCCAAAAGTGGACCAGTTCGGATTATTATCGGCAACTAATTGAGTTAGGAATTATTATTTCGAAAAAATTGAGAAAGTTGGGATTATTTAAAACTAATTTGCCTAGTTTAAATACAACCATCAATAATAAAACAAAACACAAGAAATCTACTACAACCACCAAGCGATTGAATCAAGTTAACTAACTTAGACATGAATTATTCCAAGTTTAACTAACTTAGACATAATTAT
Source organism: Helianthus annuus (assembly GCF_002127325.2). Taxonomy (NCBI): domain Eukaryota; kingdom Viridiplantae; phylum Streptophyta; class Magnoliopsida; order Asterales; family Asteraceae; genus Helianthus; species Helianthus annuus. Next base: position 33,329,656 of record NC_035441.2, on the reverse strand, counting down.
CCCAAAAATGTGTTGCATGTCCAAACTTTAGCTAACTTAGAAAAAAAAAACAAGGTTTCAAGTTCTCAATATGTTTAGATTAAAAAGTTTATTATTTATTATTTTTTTAATATAATCAAACGAAACACGAACAAACGCAACCGAATATATTACCAAAACGTTCATGAACACGGTCGAACGAACGAGACCTTTGTTCTTTCGTTCGCATAAGCTAACCGAACATAACTTTTTGTTCGTGTCCGTATCGTTAAGCTAATCGAACGAAACATAACGAACTGCCCGCCGAACGGTTCACGAACTGTTCGCTGATCGTTCGGTTTGTTTACAACCCTAATATCAGTATTTATTTGAGTTGTGGTCTATTTGATAAGTTTTTAATTCAAATACTGTTGGAGAAATCAAGCCTTCGATCAAACGGTATTGAACGAACTTATTCGACTTTTTATTATAAACAATGAAAGCACATAACAAATTACATGACGCTAACCATCTATTTATATTAAACTTAAAATTTAACCCTAACACAACTCAAACACTATTAAGTAAATAAATAAACTCCTAGATAAACCTTATTAACTCAAACCAACAATTATCTATAAATAAATAATTCACCAAGAATTATCTATAACCCGTTTAATATTTTTCTTCCGAATTCAATATTAACGTCTTCATTGTCCCTTTAATCTTGAATTAGACCCGTTTCTTCACATCCGCATCATTATCGACAACTTCAATCCCTTAAACAAATTTGACATCCCTCCTCCTGGGTCACCAGAAATACACCGTTCTTGACCACCGATCAAAGAAAAAACAAGCTCCAAGCTTCTACCATTTTCTTCTTCCCTTGCAAGACATGACAAGATTCAAAGTACCCATTTTGACGAATCTTTTTCCGTTTGTCTACTCGCAAGTCCGATCTCTTACTTCTGCCAAAAGAACAACCTACACCGTTACTCCGTTCTTATTCTCGGTAGGAAGGACCGGGTCTTGATGTTACCTGGATTGAAAGTTACTAATGCTATATAGTTTATCACCACTTAAACGAACTGAACTGATCACCTGTCATCACTGTCGTCCCAATGGCACTTCCCCGTGACACCCACTGATCCGAACCACCATTCACTTTAGTTTATGTAAAACAGGTTGAACCCTTCTTTGATTGTGTTTTAGCACCCTGTCTGACTCCTCCTGATAACCCCCCTCAATATCAATTACCAACAAAGACAACAACCCACCGATTGATCATCTTGCGGTAGATAAAATAGCATCATCTATAGGATAAGGTTACAAAGCTCCTAACTATCATGCTTTAAGGGTTAATCTGTTGAAACAGTTGGGCTAATAATAGATTCATATAGAAGTGACTGGGTTGAAAGTGGTTGCACGACTATGAGTGATGGGTGGCAAGATATTAGGCATCGAGAATTGATTAATTTCTTAGTTTATTGTGAGAAGGGAATTTCATTTCTTAAATCTTTAGACGCATCTGATATTGAGAGCAATACTGTGAATTTGTGTAATTTGTTTGCTGAAGTTGCGGAAATGGTTGTGGTTAAGAATGTAGTTCAGATAGTTACTGACAATGCTGCTAATTATAAGGCAGCTGGTAAAAACTGTCACACCCCAACCGATGGCGGAATCATCGGGGCATGGCACTGAGCGAAACAGATTGTCCAGAAGTTTCCACAACAACTATCATTACTATTGAGTTTAAATAACACGTCCATACCGTATCCCAAATAGTAAAATAAATTATTACAGATAACAACTAGTCAAATATTATGTTCCGACAACTCAGATTCAAATTTAAATAAAAAAATTGTTCAATTGCCTCTAGAGACTCGATCTGCAAGATCTACAGACAACTATGCTCTAGACGCTTATTCTAAGCTCGCCTTCCTAGCAGATAAGCATCCTAATTTCCTGTCACATACGTTAAAATAAAGTCAATACATAAAATGTAAAGGTGAGCATACAAGTTTGATAATAGCATATAGAGTTCGAAATAGTTTACGCATAACCAGCACGTACACAGAGGAAAACGAAGCATGTTAATTATCGATACCAATGACTGCGGGTTGACTGCCCGAGGCAGTTCGCAATACATGATTACCACCGTAATCCATGCAAGTAATTGTCCTTAACAACCCCCGTGTGAACGGGTGCTGAGTCCAAACTATAGTACTATCGTCGTTAAGGCAGGTAGATAGCATTCCACATGTAAACATAACAACAAGCATTCATTTAGTCACGTAATACATGCAAAACGATTAGCGTTTTAATGTCACACCCAATATTCCAGTATTACCGGTGGGCCCGGCGGGGAGTATCGTGACGTGGTTGATATCATCATTGTCAACACACACAATAATATAGCACAGCGGAAGGCTGGGTAAATAACTATTACAAACCATACCGTCTGTCGCTGTTCGAGTACATGAATAATACAGACTGGAATGTAATAAGATCCACAGGCGGATCATAAAGTACAAAGAAACAAAAACTACAGACTTCGGGTATCTATTGGATTTGCAAGATCCTCTATAACACCCTATAGCTCCAGCCTATTTCGTGAAGTACCTGTCAATCAGTCTTTAGGAAAACGTCAGTATACACTGGTAAATACAATTTAACTGACACGTTTTGAAAACATTTAAGAAAATTGATTTAAGTGCTCATGGCACAAATCATTTATAACTTGGGACAATCTTTATTAAGATCCTGTATACAGTTTTACATGTTTGTCATACATGTGGGGCCGGTTTGGAAGCCGGACATGATTAACAGACTCACCACTTTAAAACCCACAAAGGAGTTATCCCCAACATGTGGGTTATTTAGCATTTGCATCTATCAGGTGTATGCCTACACCCCGTGCATAGGTCGTGGCCATTTTCAAATGAAATGAGCCGAGGATATCCAGGACACGGTCGTATTAACCCCCAATGCTTATGTTATCAAACAAAACAGATTAAAACGGGTTATGCGGATTTATTAAATCACAATCCGACAAAATAATCCCATACCCGACCAAGCGGTATTAATATACCGTATCCCAAGCCCGTATAGGGAAAATAAGTTAAAAGTATTTACCTGGTGGTAGCAGTAAATTCCAAAGGTTCTTGAAAGGCACTTTTTACCGGAAGCTATTAATCTGTATAGAAGGTTTAATTAGCCTATTAGGATGCTAACGGGTCTTTAATTAAGTCAAGGACTTAGACCGGCTAGCTAGAAGGAAACCTTACGGATCTAAACGCTAGATTAAGCGGAGACCGGGATAGAATGTGATTTAGACCCGACAAGCTTGGATACTTGTATAATATGGGTAAACTAAACATATTCTGGAAAATGAGGATTTAATGATAAGGTTAAGCCCGTTTCGGCTATTTTACGTAAACTAGTCACGTAAACCGATCCGAACGCGTAAAATGCGTAACGGGTAACCGAATAGATTATATACAGCTCTTATCATTATTATGCTCAAAATATGTTAATATATATGTAATATATTAACATTTATGCCTAAAAGCAATTTAAACCAAAATAAGTCCCATAAGGGTATTTTGGTAATTTTAATGCCCATAAAAGAGTTTATTTATAAAACTGAGTTCCAGGTCTGATTATATTAGTAAAAACATGTACTTTAATGAGTTACATGAGTAGGATACTTAATATATGAAAAATATACCTTTTATTACCAATTATGCACTATAGGGGTATTTTGGTAATTTTACATAGGCTTATAAAGGTTAAAACAGGTTTCTGAGTTTAAAAACTTTAGCTTACTGTAATATTATATAAATTAGCTTAAAATATCAGTAGGTAATGAGTTTTATATGTCAAATCTAGTTTTGACCCATACTAAGTGCTATAATTGCATAAAATGCGATTTAAAGGGCTATTATGGTAAAAATAGGAAATCTGAGATTTTGGTCAGTTTATAAAGTTCAAAATGTTATATTTATCATACAAAATCAGTAGCAAAAGTTTGGCATTAAAATGTTATGTAAAACTCATTTTATGGATGAAAAGGGTAAAATCGGTAATTACCGAAATTAGGCTATAATCCTATGTTATGCTCAGCCTAAAAATAAATAAAAATCTTTAAAAATCCCAAAATATTATTTAACATCAGTAGGTAAAAAGTTTGGTGTCAAAAATCGGGTTTAGATAGGCTTTATGCTAATTGCGCCTTTTAAATACTAAAAAGTTCCTTAATTACGCTATTGAGCATAACTCTCATTCCAGACTTCAAACTGATGTCAAATTTTCGGAACATATCTAAATATCAGTAGCAAAGGTTTTAGTTCATTCACATTGCTAAAAATCTTGGTTTTATGCAAAAAGGGCGTTTTAGGCACTAATGAGCATAATTACGATCAAGAGCATATATTACAAACGATTAGGCACCATGCAATATAACTTCATAGGGTTATACTGCAATGTAATGTGGTCCTAATTGAAGCTTAAAACATGGAAGAATTAAGCTTGAATGGGTCAGAACTGAAAGTCAAAGCAAAAGTCAAGCTTTTGTGACTTTCGGTTATAAACTGCCCTTAGACTATTAATTGTCGGATTAGGACTGATAAAACATGATTAAATATTAATTACCAAGTCATTAGAATGTTAAAATATAATTTAGAACCTCTGGTTTATTAATTTTAATCAAATTTGCAATTTCAGTCCAGTTTGACTTTTTGTCAAACTACTTTGACCCGACAATTAACTGGTCAAACGAGATAATTAGGAGACACCCTTTTAAGGGTTAATCACCTATACTAATGTGGTTTCATAACCACTTTCAATTTGATCAGTGGTTAAGCCACATGTAATTAAAACGAAAGTCAAACTGATTTTACTAAAAGTTTGACTTTATAGTAATTAAGCTAAATTAAACAACTAAACAAGTAATTAGAAGCTTACTAATGGTCCTAGCAATCTTTTCTACACTTGTTACTGATGAGAGCTTCAGAGCAAGTCCCTTAGTGAGTTTGTTGCAAATGTGTTTATGAACACAAGACCAAGCTTTCTTATATAGTGATTTCCATGGATTTAGATAACTTCAGGTGTTTTAGGAGGCCCTGGATCATCCCAGGTGTCCTATCTAATGTAATAAACCGACATATAGACCTCCAGATCGATATAACCAAGAATAAGGCGGTGGAACAGATTAACCCACACCTGGCAGCAGGTTTCTGTATCTGGCAGTCTCTCGCGGGCCGCGTAAGCCATAGAGAAGGCTTACGCGGGCCGCCTGGACCAGCTTAACTGGCAAAACAAGTTTCCTTGTTGGCAGATTCAGTCCCTGGACGTTTTTAACCCTTTTTAACTTCGTTGTTGACATATGAGGCCCTTGTAGTTAGTATATTAAGACTCCATGATAAATAAACTAACTTCGTTAGGCTTGGGTTTGTTAAATTTCTTCATGAAAGCAAGTTTCATCAAGTTGACGCTTTTAACCCAAAGTTTGAAAAACATGCTTAACGATCTCGGAATTACGTGAAATTTTTACCACATATTCTCGGGAGCATATTTGAATATTTCAAAGCCTCGGTTTCATTAAAAGGTCACTCAGAGGTCAGAATTGACATATTGACACTTTCAACCTTGTAATTTATAATCTCTTGATTATTTTCACAAACGGCTTCTTATATCCAATCGATCACCCATTTAAGAATATTTTCTTCACGTGTGGTCATTCAGAGGCCCAAGTTTGGCATGTTGACACTTTTAGTCCTTTCGTTTGCATATTTTCACTCGTTGTCAGCTTTAGTCCCTTAAACTCAATCTTTTGCATAATCAGAGTTTAGGACACGTGTCTATGTATAATTGGACACGTTTTTACGTGGTGTTACATCCTCACCCCTTAAAAGAAATCTCGACCCCGAGATTTACTAGAATAAGTGAGGGTACTTCTGTCTCATAGTGGACTCGACTTCCCACGTATACTCGGGACCTCTACGAGCGTCCCATTTAACCTTTACTATAGGTACATACTTTCTTCGGAGCTTTTTGACTTGTCGATCCTCGATCGATATGGGTCTCTCAATGAACCTCAAGCTTTTATCCACTTGCACGTCTTTATGAGACATAGCTAAAGATTCATCGGCTAAACATTTCTTGAGATTACAAACGTGGAACACGTCATGAATTCCACTCAACTCCTCTGGAAAGTTTAGCTTATAAGCTACACTGCCGACACATTCGATGATCTCGAATGGTCCAATATATCTAGGGCTCAACTTGCCCTTTTTACCAAAGCGCATCACACCTTTCCAGGGTGGCACTTTCAATAGAACTTTATCGCCTATTTCAAACTTTAGAGGTTTCCGCCTCTTATCAGCATAACTTTTCTGCCTGTCCCTGGCAGCTTTTAGGCTATCGCGAACCTGGACAATCTTGTCCGTTGTCTCAAGGACTATATCAGGTCCTGATATCTGAGCTTCTCCCACTTCTGCCCAAGAGACAGGCGTTCTGCATTTCCGACCATATAATGCCTCAAAAGGCGCAGCCTGAATGCTGGTATAATAACCATTGTTATAGGAGAACTCAATCAATGGCAGGTGGTCATCCCAACTACCACCCAAATCAATAACACATGCACGAAGCATGTCTTCCAAAGTTTGAATAGTACGCTCACTCTGACCATCAGTCTGAGGATGGTAAGCAGTACTAAAATTTAAACGTGTGCCCAAAGATTATTGGAAACTTTTCCAAAAATGAGAGGTGTATCTAGTATCTCTATCAGAGATAATAGTCACCGGTACTCCATGAAGAGCTACAATCTTATCAACATACAACTGGGCTAACTTATCGGAGCTATGAGTCTCCTTGATGGGTAAGAAATGAGCTGACTTCGTCAGTCTATCAACTATAACCCATATAGTGTCATTTCCGTGCCTTGTTTTAGGTAACTTGGTTATAAAATCCATGGTTACCATTTCCCATTTCCAAGTGGGAAGTTCCGGCTGTTGTAGAAGACCTGACGGCTTTTGATGTTCAGCCTTAATCTGGGCACATGTCAGGCACTTAGCTACATGGGTGGCAATAGATTTCTTCAACCCTATCCGCCAATAATTTGCCTTTAAGTCTTGATACATCTTGTCACCTCCCGGGTGAACCGAATATTTAGAATTGTGGGCTTCCTGAAGGATCACATTCCGAAGTCCTCCTTGAATAGGAACCCAAATTCTACCGTTCATTCTAAGAATTCCATCCTTTCCAGGTGTTAACTGTTCAGCAGTTACACCTAACTTTTCATTTGGAAGATTAACTTCCAATACAACATCTTTTTGTGCAGCCAACAGCCTTTCATTCAAATTATTCTTCAACTCAATGCTCTTGGCATTGATTCTAATCGGTTTAACTCTTTCCTTTCGGCTTAGAGCATCCGCAACCATATTTTCCTTACCTGGATGGTAGTGAATCTCGCAATCATAATCATTTAAGGTTTCCATCCAACGGCGTTATCTCATATTGAGCTCTTTTTGACTGAACATATGTTGGAGACTTTTGTGATCCAAATAGATCACACATTTAGTTCCATATAAATAATGTCTCCACAACTTTAGTGCGAATACTACAGCGCCCAGTTCTAAATCATGGGTGGTGTAGTTCTTTTCATGTACCTTTAACTGTCGAGATGCGTAGGCAATTACATTGCCCCGCTGCATAAGTACACACCCCATGCCGGTGTGTGAAGCATCACAGTAAACAACAAAATCTTCAACTCCTTCCGGTAGTGATAATACCGGAGCATTGCTTAATCTTTGCTTCAGGATCTCAAAGGATTCCTGCTGCTTTGGACCCCAGTCAAACTTTACATTCTTACGGGTCAAAGAGGTTAATGGTGCAGCTATTCTTGAGAAGTTCTCAATGAACCTTCTATAATATCCTGCTAAACCCAGAAAGCTGCGAATTTCCGTAGGTGTCTTAGGTATTTCCCAATTCATAACAGCTTCCACTTTGGCAGGATCTACTTGGATACCTTGTTCACTGACAACATGTCCAAGGAACTGGACCTTATGCAGCCAACATTCACACTTGGAGAATTTGGAATACAACTTCTCTTGTCGAAGTAGTCCTAAGATACACCGAAGGTACTTTTCATGTTCCACTTGGCTACGGGAGTAAATAAGTATGTCGTCTATAAAGACAATGACAAACTTATCCAAATACGGCTTGCAGACTCTATTCATGAGATCCATTAATGCTGCAGGCGCATTAGTGAGCCCAAAAGGCATCACTAAGAACTCGAAATGTCCATACCTCGTTCTAAATGCTGTCTTCGGAACATCTTCAGTTCGAACCTTGAGTTGATGATACCTAGATCTCAAATCAATCTTTGAGAATAACTTGCTCCTTGGAGTTGATCAAACAAGTCATCGATCCTGGGTAAAGGATAACGATTCTTGATCGTTACCTTATTCAGTTCACGATAATCAATGCATAGGCGCAACGATCCGTCCTTCTTTTTCACAAACAAGATTGGAGCTCCCCAAGGCGAAGAGCTGGGCTGAATGAAACCCTTTTCGGCTTTTCCAACAAATCATCCAGTTGAGTTCTGAGCACTTTCATTTCCGTAGGCGCTAGACAATACGGAGCTCGTGCAATAGGCGCAGATCCAGGGAGGATGTCTATCCTGAATTCTACTTGCCTCTCAGGAGGTAATCCAGGTAATTCGTCAGGAAAGACATCTGGATACTCTGAAATGATTGGAATATCTTCAATCTTCGGCTTCGAGTCATTGACAGTCACTTGACACATCCGCCCTTCAAACACTGAGATACCTTAAGGATAGACATATTGCTGGGCAAACAATACTGTGTGTCTCCTTGGATAGTGACTGATTCACCGGAGGGGGTTTTGATAATGATAAGCTTTTTATCACAGGCAATTTGGGCTTGGTTATGCGACAACCAATCCATGCCTAAAACTATATCAAAACCAGCCAATTTTATTGGCAGGAGGGACAGCGGGATAGAATGGTTCTTAATGGATATGGAACATCCATCAAGAAGAGTTGAAGCTAATTCTAAGGTACCATCAGCAAGTTCTACCTCATACTTTATGTCTAGAGTCTTAATAGGTAAATTCAACAACTTACAAAACTTATGATCTACAAAAGACTTATCAGCACTGGAATCAAATAAGACTCTAGCATAAATATTATTGATGAGGAAGGTACCTGTTATGACATTATCATCGGTCACTGCTTCCCGTGCCTGCATCTGAAACACCCTGGCATTGTTTTTCTTAGCCTCCTCAGGCTTCTTCGCATTCTTGGGGCAATTGGTCTTGATGTGCCCCTTTTCATTGCAACCGTAACAGGTTGCATCCTTAATATTCTGGCACTCGACAGACTTGTGCCCCATCTTCTTACAAATCCCACATGGTTTAGCCTGTGGGTCTCGGTTGCACTTGCCAAAATGCCTTTTGTGGCAAGTCTTGCACCTGGGCCTATCGCCTGATTGCCCTTTCTTGGAACCAGAGTTCCCCTTTCCCTTCTTATTCGACTGGGAGGACTGATCATCCACTCTCTTCCTCTTTCCTTCATCTGTAGTCTTCTTCGCCCTACTCCTCACAATATCCAAAGTGAAGGATAAAGATAGATCCATAGCGGATCTATAGGTGGTTGGCTTTGAAGCCTTAACATTTCCCTTAATTTCAGGGGCCAGACCACCAATAAAATGCGCAATGCGCTTGGGCTCAGGTGTGACTAGATACGTACAAGTCTCGACATGGAATTGAAACTAGTCACATAGGACCTACAGTCCAGATCCTTCATCACAAGGGTGAGGAAATCAGTTTCTACACGCTCGACTTCATGTTGAGGACCATAAGCATCCTTAACCAGATCAACAAATTTCTCCCACGAGAGATTATACAGATGAACTTTCCCGGTGGACTGTACTAACGCTTTCCACCATGTAAGGGCATCGCCCTTAAAAGATTGGGAGACAAACATGACCACGTCCTCTTTAGCACAACCGCTAATATCTATCACCGTTTCCATCTCATCTGACCACTTCATACAGTCTATCGCCCCTTTTTCTCCTGTAAAGTCTCTTGGCTTACAGGAGACAAAATATTTGTAGGTACAACCCTTGGTGTGCCTAAGGGTAGGCTCAAGAACAACCTGCTTCTTGGGTACAACTACCCTGGTTAGACGAGTGCAGGGACTCACTTTTCCTGTGAGTATGTGGTTGAGAATGGGTTCTCGAAATAGTTTGAGACCGAACAACACTCGGCTCCTTAAACTTTGCCTCTACCGCTTGAGAAACTGCAGCGATGATTAAAGCTTGCAGTTCGGCACCAGTAATATTGATTCTGGTGTTGCCTTCTGCTGGATGACTATTTGCTTCCTCTGAGCCAGTCATTTCTGAATGCTATAATATAGACAATAATAATATTTTAAATTACATATAGATTCATCGCATTGATGATCCAATGGCCATGGTATTATTACACCATTTAGACCATTTCAAATCATAATTAAAAGTTAATAGAACATTATTATATACATTTTTAGACAAGGAAAAATAGAATTTTCACAACTGCCAATGTCATAAAGCATTTTTATTTATCATTAAACTCGTTTCGAAGGACATTAAAATAGCTTAGAAAGCTTGTCACAAGAACAAGTTAAGATCTAACTAACGATCTTAAAGATCAGTGATCTTTTAAGGTTTGAACGAAGTTCGTCGCCTTTTTGACAAGAAGTTTATAGATTGAACTTTCATTGTCATTTTTACGCCTTTGCTTAAAAGCATGCATCTCAAATGGTCTTGGCGTATACATCATATAGATGTTTACTAGCCATGATTCGCATTGATCATTTTGGCTTTATGTGACTTGGGAAGATCCAAGTACCCTTTGGAAGCTTGTGTGGTTTCTCGTACCGCACAGGTGGAATGTTAACATGTTTTCAGATGTTAACAGAGATTTGCTATCTTAAAAGTTGTACCATCATAGCCAATTAATACTTTGGCTAGGTTAAACCTCTAAGAATTTCTTTGGCAGATCATTATAAATTGAAAAGATAACAGGGTGTAATAAAATACACAATTAAAAACCAAAGTTGAAACTTCATTAAGAGAAAACAAATACAACTGCCCTAAACGGGACTTAGGAAAAGACAAACTACCCGCGCAGGGCATACAGAAAGGAAAATAAGTCTACGCAGGGACTTGATACAAAACTAACAAATGTCCACGCAGGGACACGATTACAACAAACAAGAAAATAGAACAATCCTCTACTTCTTCTTCCCTTTGATAAGGTTCGCAAGGCCTTTCATGAAACTAGTATGCCTTTCCTTGTTCTTCCTAGCGTTGTTTTCAAACCTTATCTAGCCTCTCCAGAATTTCTTGAGTTTGTTGCTGTTGCTGTAGCTGCTGGGGAGGAGGTGGCTGGTACGACGGGTACTGGTAACCCTGAACCGGGTATCCAGCTGGATGCATAGGAGGGTAAGTAGAAGGATAAAGGTGGTGATACTGCGCAGCCGTAAGGTACGGGTCTTGAGATACATAGTCCAAGGGGTACCCCGATGGGTTTCTCATAAGGATTGTACCCGGAAGGACCTGGGTACGTCGGAATTGGGTTATCAAAACCACAGGCGGCTGAGGTAGTGCATAAGAAGCTTGCGGAGGATTAGCCTCCGGTGCCGCGTTTGAGGGCCACCCATCTGGGGGTCCTCTGGAATAGGGGGATAGGAACTCGAACCATGAGGAGAACTGAAATGGGGTCCTCCTCTCACGGGCATGCGTGCGTTCCTCCTTCGCCTCGGAGGCTCGGGAGGTGGCTGCAGTGGCTGCTGTGGTGGCTCCTCTACTGGGAGTGGTGGTGGTGAGACAGCTTGGAGTTGAGGTTCTTCCAAAGGTGGTTGGGCTGGAGAGCTATGGTAAGATGGGGTAAAGAGCCAATCATATGTAGCCATTTTCTCCTGGAAGGAGTCGGGCCCACGGTATGGGGATCCCTGAAACGGAGACCCACCAGATATGCTAATAGGGTGGCCGGGGTTCCTGTTTGCATCTCCGGGTCGGGGTCATCATCCATTTCCATTTCCTGAGAGAAATGGTCCTCAGGGCCCAATGGGTTGTAGCCAAGAAAATCGTTAACATAATCGGCTGGGTTGAACTGTCCCGGGGAGTAGGGGGAGTCAGAATGATGAAATGAATGGGAATGCAAAGAGTTATGAGACGGGTAAGACTCATGCGAATGGTGAGATTGTTGAGAGTGGTGAGAGTGTTCGGGCTCGTTTGGAGCAAACGGTCTGAAAGACGGATGAAAAGAAGGCGAAGAGCTTAGCGAGACTGAGTGTCTTGCCGGCTCGTAAGGTTGACCCCACATATCGTGAGAGTTGGAGGAGGATAGGGACGCCGATGGAGTTTGTCTGTGTGATGGTCCAACTGATGACGGTCCTCCACGCATGGGACCCTTGCCTCGTCCTCTTACTCTTGGAGGCATGTTGGTAAATTTCCTGTTGAAACAAGAAAACAAAAAAATAAAACAAAACATAATAATCAGCAAAGGAAAAGTAAAGATGCATCCTTGGTCATTTGCCTAGACTCGAGAGTCTAAGGAATGTGCTTATTGTGTCATTGAGATTAAACACAAAAGGTTAGTGTTTAATTCACTCAATGTTGGCTCTGATACCAACCTGTCACACCCCAATACTCCACGTATTACCGGTGGGCCCGGCGGGGAGTATCGTGACGTAGTTGATATCATCATTGTCAACACACACAATAATATAGCACAGCGGAAGGCTGGGTAAATAACTATTACAAACCATACTGTCTGTCGTTGTTCGAGTACATGAATAATACAGACTGGAATGTAATAAGATCCACAGGCGGATCATAAAGTACAAAGAAACAAAAACTACAGACTTCGGGTATCTATTGGATTTGCAAGATCCTCTATAACACCTATAGCTCCAGCCTATTTCGTGAAGTACCTGTCAATCAGTCTTTAGGAAAAAACGTCAGCATACACTGGTAAATACAATTTAACTGACACGTTAAGAAAACATTTAAGAAAATTGATTTAAGTGCTCATGGCACAAATCATTTATAACTTGGGACAATCTTTATTAAGATCCTGTATACAGTTTTACATGTTTGTCATACATGTGGGGCCGGTTTGGAAGCCGGACATGATTAACAGACTCACCACTTTAAAACCCACAAAGGAGTTATCCCCAACATGTGGGTTATTTAGCATTTGCATCTGTCGGGTGTATGCCTACACCCCGTGCATAGGTCGTGGCCATTTTCAAATGAAATGAGCCGAGGATATCCAGGACACGGTCGTATTAACCCCAATGCTTATGTTATCAAACAAAACAGATTAAAACGGGTTATGCGGATTTATTAAATCACAATCCGACAAAATAATCCCATACCCGACCAAGCGGTATTAATATACCGTATCCCAAGCCCGTATAGGGAAAATAAGTTAAAAGTATTTACCTGGTGATAGCAGTAAATTCCAAAGGTTCTTGAAAGGCACTTTTTACCGGAGGCTATTAATCTGTATAGAAGGTTTAATTAGCCTATTAGGATGCTAACGGGTCTTTAATTAAGTCAAGGACTTAGACCGGCTAGCTAGAAGGAAACCTTACGGATCTAAACGCTAGATTAAGCGGAGACCGGGATAGAATGTGATTTAGACCCGACAAGCTTGGATACTTGTATAATATGGGTAAACTAAACATATTCTGGAAAATGAGGATTTAATGATAAGGTTAAGCCCGTTTCGGCTATTTTACGTAAACTAGTCACGTAAACCGATCCGCACGCGTAAAATGCGTAACGGGTAACCGAATAGATTATATACAGCTCTTATTCATTATTATGCTCAAAATATGTTAATATATCAGTAATATATTAACATTTATGCCTAAAAGCAATTTAAACCAAAATAAGTCCCATAGAGTATTTTGGTAATTTTAATGCCCATAAAAGAGTTTATTTATAAAACTGAGTTCCAGGTCTGATTATATTAGTAAAAACATGTACTTTAATGAGTTACATGAGTAGGATACTTAATATATGAAAAATATACCTTTTATTACCAATTATGCTCTATAGGGGTATTTTGGTAATTTTACATAGGCTTATAAAGGTTAAAACAGGTTTCTGAGTTTAAAAACTTTAGCTTACTGTAATATTATATAAATTAGCTTAAAATATCAGTAGGTAATGAGTTTTATATGTCAAATCTAGTTTTGACCCATACTAAGTGCTATAATTGCTTAAAATGCGATTTAAAGGGCTATTATGGTAAAAATAGGAAATCTGAGATTTTGGTCAGTTTATAAAGTTCAAAATGTTATATTTATAATACAAAATCAGTAGCAAAAGTTTGGCATTAAAATGTTATGTAAAACTCATTTTATGGATGAAAAGGGTAAAATCGGTAATTACCGAAATTAGGCTATAATCCTATGTTATGCTCAGCCTAAAAATAAATAAAAATCTTTAAAAATCCCAAAATATTATTTAACATCAGTAGGTAAAAAGTTTGGTGTCAAAAATCGGGTTTAGATAGGCTTTATGCTAATTGCGCCTTTTAAATACTAAAAAGTTCCTTAATTACGCTATTGAGCATAACTCCCATTCTAGACTTCAAACTGATGTCAAATTTTCGGAACATGTCTAAATATCAGTAGCAAAGGTTTTAGTTCATTCACATTGCTAAAAATCTTGGTTTTATGCAAAAAGGGCGTTTTAGGCACTAATGAGCATAATTACGATCAATAGCATATATTACAAACGATTAGGCACCATGCAATATAACTTCAGAGGGTTATACTGCAATGTAATGTGGTCCTAATTGAAGCTTAAAACATGGAAGAATTAAGCTTGAATGGGTCAGAACTGAAAGTTAAAGCAAAAGTTAAGCTTTTGTGACTTTCGGTTATAAACTGCCCCTAGACTATTTATTGTCGGATTAGGACTGATAAAACATGATTAAATATTAATTACCAAGTCATTAGAATGTTAAAATATAATTTAGAACCTCTGGTTTATTAATTTTAATCAAATTTGCAATTTCAGTCCAGTTTGACTTTTTGTCAAACTACTTTGACCCGACAATTAACTGGTCAAACGAGATAATTAGGTGACACCCTTTTAAGGGTTAATCACCTATACGAATGTGGTTTCATAACCACTTTCAATTTGATCAGTGGTTAAGCCACATGTAATTAAAACGAAAGTCAAACTGATTTTACTAAAAGTTTGACTTTATAGTAATTAAGCTAAATTAAACAACTAAACAAGTAATTAGAAGCTTACTAATGGTCCTAGCAATCTTTTCTACACTTGTTACTGATGAGAGCTCCAGAGCAAGTCCCTTAGTGAGTTTGTTGCAAATGTGTTTATGAACACAAGACCAAGCTTTCTTATATAGTTTTCCATGGATTTATATCACTTTCAGGTGTTTTTGGAGGCCCTAGGATCATCCCAGGTGTCCTATCTAATGTAATAAACCGACATATAGACCTCCAGATCGATATAACCAAGAATAAGGCGGTGGAACAGATTAACCCGCACCTGGCAGCAGGTTTCTGTATCTGGCAGTCTCTCGCGGGCCGCGTAAGCCATAGAGAAGGCTTACGCGGGCCGCCTGGACCAGCTTAACTGGCAAAACAAGTTTCCTTGTTGGCAGATTCAGTCCCTGAACGTTTTTAACCCTTTTTAACTTCGTTGTTGACATATGAGGCCCTTGTAGTTAGTATATTAAGACTCCATGATAAATAAACTAACTTCGTTAGGCTTGGGGTTGTTAAATTTCTTCATGAAAGCAAGTTTCATCAAGTTGACGCTTTTATTTCAAAGTTTGAAAAACATGCTTAACGATCTCGGAATTACGTGAAATTTTTACCACATATTCTCGGGAGCATATTTGAATATTTCGAAGCCTCGGTTTCGTTAAATGGTCACTCAGAGGTCAGAATTGACATATTGACACTTTCAGCCCTTGTAATTTATAATCTCTTGATTATTTTCACAAACGGCTTCTTATATCTAATCGATCACCCATTTAAGAATATTTTCTTCACGTGTGGTCATTCAGAGGCCCAAGTTTGGCATGTTGACACTTTTAGTCCTTTCGTTTGCATATTTTGACTCGTTGTCAACTTTAGTCCCTTAAACTCAATCTTTTGCATAATCAGAGTTTAGGACACGTGTCTATGTATAATTGGACACGTTTTTACGTTGTGTTACATTTAAATAGTTGAGTAGTGTGTTCGATTGTGGTTTAGAAAAGTAACGTATGTAACACCCAAAATTGTTAAAGCAAAAAGGGGTCGAGTATACTCACATCGATTGATGGATTGAAGGGAGCGCTTGAGAGTAGGGTTGGCCTGAATAGTTCGATAGCATAGCGATGAGTAACGTGTAAAACGAAAACAAGTGTTGGTGGGTCGAACAGCCTGGTCGATCGAACGGTAGGTGCGATCAGACGGGTTCTTCGTTCGGTTTGACAGTTCGTTCGGACAGTCTGTTCGGTCGGCCGGTAGGTCGATCGGTTGGACTGTTCGAGTGGATTGTTCCTTCCTTTTGAGTAGGATGTGTTTTGTGTATGATGGCTTGTCCTTTTGAAGTATTTGAGAACATGGAAGTATCCTTACCTTTCAGGTCGATCGATCGAACGGGCCGTTCGATCGGCCGGCTTAACCGATCGGTTAGGTACTTTAGTAATAGGTCCTCAGCAGGATGTCACCTGATCGGACAGCATGTTCGATCGGGTGGCACTCCAATACGTCGAACGAGTTGAAAATCGATCAAGTGTTGAAGCATAGTATCTCATGATCCGAAGAGTAATTCAACCCAAACCGTAGTTCGATCGAACAACACTTCGTTCAATACTAGACTTCATGAAATTGCTAAAGTGTGGGGCCATGTGCTAGCCGATCGGCTGGCCTGGTCGATCGGCTGACATGTCCGATCGGTTGGGCTGTTCGTTCGAACAGCCTGTCCGATCGGTCAGCATCCTGACCTGGTCGACCTGTCGTCTAACACTTGGCTGTTCTGATGGTTTGACGTGATATCGAAGTATTTTGACAACGAGTTGAACCATGGAACCTTCGTTCTTACTTGTTTTCCTTGATTGGACAGGAATCACCCAAGTCCGGTCGGTGAATGGTTCGGAACAGAGTTTATGTTTTAACCCGAAATTGGTGAACCTCGTAGATAGAATCCGAATCTTGAACCACACAACTAGTAGAATGATTAGTGAGTTGGCTCAAGCTCCGTTTCTACCGGTTTGAAGGCATTGAGTGTAAAAGAGTTGAAAGATCCTTCTTTCAATCCTTTACACCGTGTAATGTTTAGATCTATAACAGATCTTTGTTTATTTATGTGGAAATCGGCTAGATCCAAGTGATTCTTGGTGGATTGAAGCCAAAACATGAAGTTCTTCAAGAACCCATGATGACATCATCTTAGAATACTTAGATCTTGATGATTTCATAGTTAAAAGTTAAGATTTGAAAGATAGAAGGGTGTAGGAGTGTGTATTGATCAAGAAAGTACAAGATTTAGGATGAAATCTTACCGGAATCGAGAGAAATCTGAGAAAAGAAGGGGAGCACGAGCTAGTCGGTCAAAGAGTTTCCAAAAGTGGAAAGAGTGACAATGACAGGGCTACTTATAAGCTTCCCAAAGAGGAAAGGGCTGGCCGATCGGCCAGGCATCCCGATCGGACAGCCTGCTCGATCGGACAGTTCGTCCGATCGGCTGGGCCGTTTGATCGGCTAGGAGCCTGATCGATCATCCGCCTGTTTCGAGCCTTCGGTGCGTCGATTTCTAATATTTCGATTTCGATTGAAGACGAATACGATAGAGTTTCCTATTCAAATTACTTTTAATCCCAACCACTATATCTACATACAAGCATCTACATCTTGCACTGTCTCTTCTCCACCAATTATCATGATTCGATTTCGATTGAGTTCGAGTTTCGATTCGATTGAGCATCACACATAACATAAAAATAAACACGCATAAGTAACACATAAGGCACACACACACACGTATAATGTCACCAAAATTCATACAATTCAAGTTTCGAGTTTGATGATGATTCGATTAGCTTGATTATTGATTGATTGACTTTATCGCATTGTTACTTCCTACTATTCACAGTCGTAAAACGTTTCGCGTTGATAAACATTCGATTCATTCGATTACTTTGATTAACAACACTTACTCCACATAATACAACTAATAAAAACATGAAATAAACTAAATTCAGTCAAAGGAGTCAATCTTGACTTGGACTTTGACTTTGACTTTGACATTCGAAAACACGGGGTGTTACAGCCTCCCCTTGTTTAGGAAATTTCGTCCCGGAATTAGGCTGAGAGCTGCACAACACCGTGAATGATTTCACCAATTTCTCCGCTTCAGATCTTCATTTAAACAACTGCGGGTACTTAGCCTTCATGTCGCTTTCGAGTTCCCAAGTGAACTCCGCGCCTCGTTTTCCTTCCCATCGGACTTTCACGATAGGGATGCACGAGCGTCTGAGTTGCTTGGTTTGGCGATCCATGATTTCAACAGGCTTTTCCACGAAGTGTAGCGTTTCGTTTACCTGAAGGTCATCGAGAGGTACAATCAGATCATGGTCGGCTAGACACTTTCGGAGGTTCGACACATGGAAAGTTGGGTGGACGTTACTAAGTTCCTCTAGTAGTTCGAGTCTGTAGGCGACTTTTCCGATTCGTTCCAGAATCTTAAAAGGTCCAACATATCGAGGCGCTAGTTTCCCTTTCTTGCCGAATCTGACCACACCCTTCCAAGGTGATACCTTTAGGAGTACGTAGTCGCCAACGTCAAATTCAAGGGGCTTGCGTCTTCTATCGGCGTAACTTTTCTGTCTATCCCTGGTTTTCGACAAGTTGTCTCGAGTCTAGAGGATTTTGTCAGTCGTTTCTTGTAGTAGCTCGGGACCGGTTAGTTGCGAATGACCGATCTCGTGCCACACAATAGGTGAACGACATCTTCTTCCGTATAAGGCCTCGAATGGTGCCATTTGTATGCTAGCATGATAGCTATTGTTGTACGAGAATTCGAATAACGGTAGGTATTTGTTCCAACTACCACCGAAGTCTATGACACACGCGCGGAGCATGTCTTCAAGAGTACGGATCGTTCTTTCAGTCTGTCCGTCGGTTTGAGGATGGAATACGGTACTTAGGTTAAGCGACGTACCGAGAGCTGCTTGAAACGTTTCCCACAATCGCGAGGTAAACCGAGCATCACGGTCAGAGATGATGTCACAAGGCGTATCATGATTACAAATGATCTCGTCGGTGTAGATTCGGGCTAGTCGTTCTACCTTGTAGTCTTCCCGTATTGGCAAGAAGTGGGCTGATTTGGTCAGACGATCAACTATAACCCAAATGCTGTCGTGACCTGATGGCGTGGGCGGAAGTTTGGTTATGAAATCCATAGCTATACTCTCCCACTTCCATATCGGAATTGGCGGTTGTTCGAGTAAGCCAGAAGGTCGTTGATGTTCAGCCTTAACTCTCGCACAAGTCAGGCAACTTCCAACATAGAGGGCGATATCCCTTTTCATTCCCGGCCACCAGTACTTGTAACGAAGATCCTGGTACATTTTATCGGCAACAGGATGAATAGAGTATCGGGATTTGTGGGCTTCGTCCATTAGAATCTTTCGCAAATCGGTCCGCTTAGGGACCCAAATTCGATCTAGATAGTAGAAGATCCCATTTGATTTGCTTACAAGCTGAGCTCCATCGTGATAGATTCTCTCTTTCTTCAAAGTGCGTTCGTTAAAACAAGCATGTTGGGCTTCGCGGATGAGGGTTTCGAGATCATGCTAGGCTTGGGTATTGCGAATACTGAGCAAATAACCCCGTCTGCTGAGCGCGTCGACAACATCATTTGCTTTGCCTAGGTGATAACGAATTTCACAGTCGTAATCGTTAAGAAGTTCTACCCATCGGTGTTGACGCATGTTAAGTTCTTTTTGACTAAAGATGTGTTGTAAACTCCTGTGATCGGTGAAGATCGTACACTTGGTACCATACAGGTAGTGTCGCCAAATCTTCAATGCAAAAACGACTGTGCTTAGCTTGACATCATGGGTTGTATAATTCTTCTCGTGGATTTTGAGCTAACGAGATGCGTAAGCTATAACCTTGTCCCGCTGCATGAGAACGCAGCCAAGACCAAGGTTGGAAGCATCACAATAGACAATGAAATCGTTGTTTCCGTCGGGCAACGTGAGAATAGGAGCATTGCAAAGCATATGCTTGAGGGTTGAAAGGCAGACTCTTGTTCGATTCCCCAAACAAAAGGCTTGTCCTTATGGGCAAGGGCGGTAAGCGGCACAACGATTTTAGAGAATCCTTCGATAAATCATCGATAATAGCCCGCTAGTCCGAGGAAAGAACGGACTTCAGACGGGTCTTAGGCGTAATCCAGCTCTTAAGTGCTTCAATCTTCCGGGATCGACATGAATACCTTGACATAATGATGTGACCCAGAAACTGAACCTCCCGTAACCAGAATTCGCACTGGAGAACTTGCATAGAGTTAGATTCCCCTGGAGTAGTTCAAGAACCAAATGTAGATGTTGCGCGTTTTCCGCTTTTGACTTAGAATAATCAAGACATCGTCGATGAACACGATGACGAACGGTCTAGAAATGGCTTACACACGCGATTCATCAGATCCATGAAAACCGCGGTGCGTTGGTTAAACCAATAGTTGAGTAGTGTGTTTGATTGTGTTTAGATAAAGTAACGTATGTAATACCCAAAAGTGCTAAGCAAAAAGGGTCGAGATATACTCACAGCGATTGATGGATTGAAGGGAGCGCTTGAGAGTAGGTTGGCCTGAATAGTCGATAGCATAGCGATGAGTAACGCGTAAAACGAAAACAGTGTTGGTGGGTCGAACAGCCTGGTCGGAACTAGGTTCGATCGGACGGGTTGTTTCGTCGGTTTGACAGTCTGTTCGGACATTCTGTTCGGTCGGCCGTAGTTCGATCGTGGACTGTTCGAGTGGATGTTCCTCTTTCGAGTAGGATTTTGTGTATGATGCTTGTCCTTTTGAAGTTTCGTTAGTATTTTGAGAACATGGAAGTATCCTTACTTTCAGGTCGTGATCTACGAACGGGCCATTCGATCGGCCGGCTTAACCGATCGGTTAGGTACTTTAGTAATAGGTCCTCAACAGGTGTCACCTGATCGGACAGCATGTTCGATCGGGTGGCACTCCAATACGTCGAACGAGTTGAAAATCGATCAAGTGTTGAAGTATAGTATCTCATGACCGAAGAGTAATTCAACCCAAACCGTAGTTCGATCGAACAACACTTCGTTCAATACTAGACTTCATGAAATTGCTAAAGTGTGGGCCATGTGCTAGCCGATCGCGGCCTGGTCGATCGGACTGACATATCCGATCGGTTGGGCTATTCGTTCGAACAGCCTGTCCGATCGGTCAGCATCCTGACTGGTCGCTTGTCGTCTAACACTTGGCTGTTCTGATGTTTAATGTGATATCGAAGTATTTTGACAACGAGTTGAACCATGGAACCTTCGTTTTACTGTTTTCCTTGCTCGGACAGGAATCACCCACCGTCGGTGAATGGTTCGGAACAAAGTTTATGTTTTAACCCGAAATTGGTGAACCTCGTAGATAGAATCCGAATCTTGAACCACACAACTAGTAGAATGATTAGTGAGTTGGCTCAAGCTCCGTTTTTACCGGTTTGAAGGCATTGAGTGTAAAAGAGTTGAAAGAAAGTTGGAAGATCTTTTTTCAATCCTTTACACCGTGTAATGTTTAGATCTATAACAGATCTTTGTTTATTTATGTGGAAAATCGGTTGGATCCAAGTGATTCTTGGTGGATTGAAGCCAAAAAAACTTCAAGAACCCATGATGACATCATCCTAGAATACTTAGATCTTGATGATTTCACAGTTAAAAGTTAAGATTTGAAATAGAAGGGTGTAGGAGTGTGTATTTATCAAGAAAGTACAAGAATTAGGATGAAATCTTACCGGAATCGAGAGAAATCTGAGAAAAGAAGGGAGCACGAGCTGGTCGGTCAGAGATTTCCAAAAGTGGAAAGAGTGACAATGACAGGGCTACTTATAGGCTTCCCAAGAGGAAAGGGCTGGCCGATCGAGGCAGAATCGGACAACCTGCTCGATCGGACAGTCCGTCCGATCGGCTGGGCCGTTCGATCGGCTAGGAGCCTGATCGATCATCTGCCTGTTTCGAGCGTTTGGTGCGTCGATTTCTGATATTTCGATTTCGATTGACGACGAATACGATAGAGTTTCCTATTCAAATTACTTTAATCCCAACCACTATATCTACATATACAAGCATCTACATCTTGCACTGTCTCTTCTCCACCAATTATCATGATTCGATTTCGATTGAGTTCGATTGAGTTCGAGTTTCGATTCTATTGAGCACCACACATAACATAAAAATAAACACTCACAAGTAACACATAAGGCACACACACACGTATAATGTCATCAAAATTCATACAATTCGAGTTTCGAGTTTGATGATGATTCGATTAGCTTGATTATTGATTGATTGACTTTATCGCATTGTTACTTCCTACTATTCACATTCGTAAAACGTTTCGCGTCGATAAACATTCGATTCATTCAGTTACTTTGATTAACAACACTTACTCCACATAATACAACTAATAAAAACATGAAATAAACTAAATTCAGTCAAACGAGTCAATCTTGACTTGGACTTTGACTTTGACATTCGAAAACACGGGGTGTTACAAAAATGTTATGTGAAAAATATCCTTCAGTTACTTGGACACCTTGTGCAGCTCACTGTCTTAATCTTGTGTTAAAGGATGTTTCAGAGTTGGATAATGTTGCAAAGTTGGTCAAACTTGCATCTAGGTTACTGTTTTTATTTATAATCACAAGATACCATTGAATTGGTTAAGAAAAAGAAAGGGTTGGACAAAAATCATTCGTCCAGGTCCTACCCGGTTTGGTACGACTTTCATTGCATTAAAAAGTTTGGTAGATCATAAAAATGACTTGCAAGCTCTTGTGATATCTAACGAATTTAAAAAGACGTCAAAACTGGGGAATGCAATTGAATGTAAAGAAGTTGTGATGAATAGAAATTTTTTGAGTAATTGTTTGATTACTGTGACAATAATGGCTCCTTTGTTGAGGATTTTGCGTTTGTGTGATATGGACGAAAAACCTTCTTTGCCATATTTTGAGGGAGGAATCAGGCAGATAAGGGAGTTAAGGCAATATTTAAGGGAAAGGAACATTTGTATAAGCCATATACAGATATAATCGATACTCGATGGAAAAAGATGTCATGTTCTAGTATTCATTGTGTGATATATTGGTTAAATCTAGCTTTTCAGTAAGCCAAAGAAAATCTTTATAAAGGTAAAGAAGTTATCAAAGGTGTACTCCGATTGAGAAGAATTTTTCGGGTGATGATGTTATAGATATTACAACGGCTTCAGGAAAGTTTCATGATGGCAAAGAATGTTTTGGTAGAAGTAGTGCCGTTGCTTCTCGTAAAGCAATTCAACCCGGTCATGTTATTATTAACAATATTAGTTTTTTATTTGTTATTGTTTTGATAAATATTTTCTTTTGTAGCCGAATGGTGGAGATTATTTGGTGGAGACTATCCGTTAATGCAAAATTTTGCCGTTCGAATATTAAGTCAAACCGCATCTTCCTCCGGCTGTGAACGTAATTGGAGTGTCTTTGAAAGGATTCACACGAAAAAAAGAAATCGGCTGGAACATAAAAGACTAAATGATCTTGTGTTTGTTCATTACAACTTGCGTTTACAAAATAGGTACGATATCTTGAATTCTTTAAAATGTTTATTACATCGTAATTTACTTTATAAGTGTTGACATTTGGGTAGTTGTTTTTGTAGACTCAAATATGCTAAAAGATCCTATGACTTGGTTGATTGTGAAAGTTTTAGTCATGCAGAATTTTGTGTTGAGTGTGAATCCACTTGAGCAAGTGGACATCAGAAAATCCTTCTGATCAAAACAGGATAAGAAGATAAAGGGCTGAGATGATCCAATCTTCTCTGTGACCCATTATTCATTGATCTTGTATTTGACTTTCTTCTTTCATCTGATCTCTATATAAGAGATTGTTTTGTATCTGTAATACTTGTACCAAACTTAATAAAAATACTCCTAGTTACCAAGAGTGGATGTAGCTTAGAACAAGACCGAACCACTATAAATTTTTGTTCTAAATAGAGTGTGTGTGTGAGTTCTGAGTTGTGATTCTGTTCGTGTTTGAGCCGTATCGATCCTCAACAACTGGTATCAGAGCTCAGGCTCGTGTTATTGAACCGAACAGAAACCGAACAGAAACAGAGGTGTAAAAGATACTGACCTGTGAAATCGGAACTGGGGTTCTGATCAGAGATGTTCAGCCGCCTCCGCCACTCGTCAACCGCTGGCAGTTCCGCCGTCGCCAGAACCGCTGCCGCTCTCTCCGCCGCCGCTGTCTAGGGTTCCGATTGACCAGTTTGGCTCTTGTGTGACACACGAACAGGAGAGAAGAAGAAGTTGACCGGTGAAATCGAAACTAGGGTTTCCGATTGAAGACCAGAAAACAACAACACACCAGCTGTCACCTACTCTGCGCCGCCTCCCACCCACCTGCGGCTCTCTTCGCCGTCGTAAGCACCGCCGCCTCCGTCACCTGCCTGTTCTCCTTGGGAGATCGCAGGAAGAAAGAAAAGAATCAGAGGTTTTTTTTGGTGGAATTGGGGAAGAAAAGCAAGTGAACGTGTTTTATTTCTGGTGAAGAAAATTGAGTTCTCAATTTTAACAGAATGGCCCCTCAACTTTGACAAACATCCATCACAAGCCACTGCTACTTGTTCATTTGCCATTTAAAGCTTGAACAGATAAGTTATTTGTTTCTGATTATTGCTTCCGCTAGTATAAGTATCCTTTAGCAGTATAAACTCGTTTAGTTTGTAGCAAATTGAAATTATTGTTAAAAATGGCAGAAGATAGTAAAATCAAGATTGACAAGTTCGATGGTAGTGATTATGGATTTTGGAAAATGCAAATTGAGGATTTATTATATCAGAAAAGTTTGCATTTGCCTATGTCGGGTGAACAACCAGATGACATGTATGATGAAAATGGAAGTTGTTGGATAGACAAGCTTTGGGTGTGGTTAGGCTTTTTTTGGCAAAGAGTGTTGCTTACAACATTGTCAATGAAACAACCACATATGGTGTATTGAAAGCTTTGTCCAACATGTATGAAAAACCATCCGCTTCAAACAAAGTATTCCTCATCCGACAATTGGTTAACACCAAGATGAAGGAAGGCATGTCGGTTACCGCTCACATAAATGAGTTTAACTCGATTATCTCTCGTTTAGCCTCAGTTGAAATAAAGTTTAAAGATGAAGTACAAGCGCTACTCCTTTTATCATCGTTACCCGACAGTTGGTCAGGCACAGTCATAGCTGTTAGTAGTGCATCCGGCACTACCAAACTCACTTTCCGAGAGTATTCGTGACTTGATAGTAAATGAAGATATCAGACGGAGAAGCAATGGTGAGACTTCTAATTCTAGTTCTTTATTGCATAGAAAGTAGAGGAAGAAGAAACGAAAGAGGACACAGTCGAGGCAGGTCCAAGTCCAGAAGAAGGGGACAATCAAAGAACAGAAAAGATGTTGATTGTTGGAATTGCAAAGAAAAAGGTCACTATAGAAGCCAATGTACAAAACCCGCTTCAAAGAAAGAAGTAAACAGTGTATCTCGGAAAATTTAGGTGATGTTCTCATCTGTTCTGTTGACGATTCAGTTGAATCTTGCATTATGGATTCGGGTGCTTCTTTCCATGCTATCTCATGCCCAGATATGGTTAAGAATCATGAACAGGTAACTTTGGTAAAGTTCGTTTAGCAGATGATCAAATGCTTGATATCACAGGTATCAGAGATGTAGACTTGAAGACCTCATTAGGAACTATATGGATATTGAAAAATGTCAGGGTTATTCCTAATTTGAGGAGAAAGTTGATTTCAGTTGGTAAACTAGATGATGAAGGGTTTAATGTTCACTTTGGGGGTGGACAATGGAAAGTGATCAAAGGCAATTTAGTGATTGCCAAAGGAAAGAAGCAAGGTACTCTATACATGGCAGAAGTTTCTGCTGAAGGTGTTCATGCAATGTCCACCGGTCCGAGTCCATCAAATTATGGCACAACCGACTCGGACACATGAGCGAAAAGGGATTGAAGATGTTGGCTCGAAAGGTAAATTTCCAGACTTGAAGAAAGTGGAAACTGAATTCTGTGAACCTTGTGTTCTTGGAAAACAAAGAGGGTACTTTTGTGAAGACAGGGAGGACACCGAAAGTCAGAAGTTAGAGTTGTTCACTCGGATGTTATGGACCAACCTCAGTTTATCTCAGGAGGCTCAAGATATTATGGTTTCATCGATTGATTCAACACGCAGGTATGCTATATTTTCTTAAGCATAAATCTGCCGTATTTGATGCTTTTAAGATATGGAAATCTTCTGTTGAATAAAACTAACTGAAGTAAAGTGCTTAAAGTCTGATAATGGTGGTGAATACATAAGCAGAAGTTCAATGACTATTGCGCCAAAGGAAGGGATAAAGATGATCAGAATTAGTCCGGAACTCCTCAGCGGAATGGTGAGATGAGAGAATGATAGAACTCTAAATGAGAGGGCTAGAAGCATGAGGCTAAATGCGAGGATGCCCAAGACATTCTGGTCCGATGCAGTTAGCACTGCAACCTACTGATCAACCGTTCACCAACCGGTCCCTTAGATTTCAATTGCCTGAAGAAAGTGGCAAGGAAAGGAGGTAAGTCTCAAACACTTACGAGTCTTGGTTGTAGTGCTTACGATTTGTTAGAGCTTGTGACAGGGATAAGTTAGACTCAAAATCCAGAAGTGCCATTCTTGGTTAGGTCAGAACAAATGGTTACAGGCTTTGGGATAATGAAGGCAGAAAAGTAATCAGAAGCAAGAATGTCGTCTTCAATGAAAACGAATTGTATAAAGACAGAAACACCAAAGGACCAGAAGTTCAGAAAGACTAGTTGATTTGAAAGTGTGAAACAGAAAAGAAGCTTCAGTCGACATTCCAGAAATGGGAATGAGTCAATCGATAGTGGGAGCTCAGGGGATGATTCTAGTAATGATTCTGCAGAAGAGAAGAAGAAGAAAGAAGAAGAGGTCGCTCCTCAAATTCTAGAACCTCAGTTTCAACCAAGAAGATCCTCCAGAGTCGTTAGACCACCAGACAGATATTCACCATCTGTCAATAACATACTTTTGACGGAAAATGTGAACCCCAGTGTTACTCAGAAGCGCATGGGGTTGAAAGATTCATTGCAGTGGGAGTTAGTAATGAAAGATGAGATGAAGTCGCTTGAGAAGAACAAGACCTGAACTTAACAAAACTTCCATCTGGAAGAAGCTCTTCAGAACAATGTTTTCGGGTTAAAGATGAACATGATGTACCAAACGTTACAAAGCAAATTAAGTGTCAAGGTTTCAGCAGAAAGAGGGAATTGATTTCAATGAAATATTTCTCCAGTGGTGAAAAACTACCATCAGATTTTCAGTATTGTAAGCAGCAGAAGGTTTGCATCTATAGGCTAGATATCAAGACAGCTTTTCAACATGGTGACCTAGAAGAAGATATCTACATGACACAACCAGAAGGTTTTTAGGTTAAAGGCAAAGAAAACTTGGTGTGTATAAGTTGAAGAAGAGTTTGTATGGTCTGAAACAAGCACCCAGACAATGGTATTTAAGGTTTGATAATTTCATGGGAAGAGGCGGATACAAGAGATGTGACAATGACCATTGTTGTTACATCAAGAGGTTTAAGGGTTCTTATATTATTCTTACTATTATGTGGATGATATGTTGATTGCAGGTTCAGACATGACAGAGATCAAGAAGCTGACGAAGCAGATGTCTGAAGAGTTTGAGATGAAAGACTTGGGAGTTGCAAACCAAATACTTGGATGAGTATTTTCAGAAACAAAGAAGATGGTTCTTTGACACTCTCTCAAGAGAAGTACATTGAGAAAGTGTTTAGAAAGATTCAGCCTTAAAGATGCCAAGATTCGAAGCACACCTTTGGGAAGTCACTTTAAGCTTTCTAAAGTTCAGTCACCCAGATCAGATGAAGACAAAGCAGAAATGGCTAAAGTTCCGTATGCATCGGTAGTTGGTAGCCTCATGTTGCAATGGTATGCACGGACCAGATATAGCTCATGCAGTGGGAGTTGTTAGTTCGGTTTATGTCCAATCCAGAGGAGAGGAGAACATTGGGAAGCAGTTAAATGGCTGCTAAGATATTTGAAGGGGACTTCAAAAGTGGCATTACAATTTAAGGGGAAAGATGTTATTCTGAATGGTTTTGCGGATGCTGACCTTGTGGTTGTAAAGAATCTTACAAAAGCACCACCGGATATGTCTTTACAGTGGGAGGCACTGCAGTAAAGCTGGATGTCCAGACTGCAGAAAAGTGTTGCCCTTTTCAACCACAGAAGCAGAGTATATGGCAGTTGCTGAAGCAAGCAAAGAGCTTATATGGTTGAAGAATTTCTCAAAGTGCTCGGCAAGGAACAAGTTGATTGTGCACTATTCTGTGACAATCAAAGTGCAATTCATCTTGCAAAGAATCCTGTCTTCCATTCGAAGACAAAGCAGCTGAGATATCACTTCATCAGAGAGCAAGTTAGTGAAGGCACTATGAAGTTGAAGAAGATCAAAGGAAGTGAAAATCCATCTGATATGTTGACTAAGGTTGTCACCTTAGAGAAGTTGAAGCTTGCATAGCTTCAACTGGCCTTTAGGTTAATTGAAGAGAAGGCCGGGTAACTAGGAATGTGATAAGATCAAATTTACAGAGATACTGATGCACAGTTGAAGCACATGTGAAGATTATTCCGTGGCTTCAAGTGGGAGATTGTTGAGTGTGAATCCGTTGAGCAAGTGGACATCAGAAAATCCTTCTGATCAAAACAGGATAAGAAGATAAAGGGCTGAGATGATCCAATCTTCTCTGTGACCCATTATTCACTTGATCTTGTATTTGACTTTCTTCTTTTATCTGATCTCTATATAAGAGATTGTTTTGTATCTGTAATACTTGTACCGCGCTTAATAAAAATACTCCTAGTTACCGAGAGTGGATGTAGGTCAAACCAGACCGAACCACTATAAATCTTTGTGTTCTAAATAGAGTGTGTGTGTGTGAGTTCTGTGTTTGTGATTCGTGTTTGACCCGTATCGATCCCCAACATTTGGGTGGTTGAAGAAAGAGCCGATAGGAGAACTTCATAACGATGATAGATAACATGTTTAGTGAGGAAGATCATGAGCCGGTTTCTCAAACACAAGGTTACTTTTATATATGTCACTTATCTTACGTAAGTTTAATATATTATGATTATTTGCAACTAAAACTTCTTATTTAATATTGTAGAAACGAAAATAGTTATGCTTTAGTTGATGAGGATGGTGACGATAGTGAATTTCATATTTTAAGCGACCGGGAACTTGATGCATTCAACACTCCAATGGCTTAAACATATCATACACTTTCATTTAAAAGAACTTTGTTGGAAAACTGAATACTTTTGAATTATCTTTTTTTTTTTTTTTTTTTTGATATGGATTAACTTTGGATTGTCTTTAATTTGTTATAATGCACTTTGGATTATTTTTGATTTTTAAAGTTGCAATTTATGAATTATAGAGTTAACTAGTCAAGCCGGTTGAACCATCAGGTACAACCCGGTTCAATCGG
The DNA here is from genome assembly GCF_002127325.2 of Helianthus annuus. Lineage (NCBI taxonomy): Eukaryota > Viridiplantae > Streptophyta > Magnoliopsida > Asterales > Asteraceae > Helianthus > Helianthus annuus. The sequence goes on along the minus strand of NC_035441.2, from coordinate 33,299,776 downwards.
TTAAACCAATTTTAAGCCCAATCCGGAACGATTAAAATAACGGTTTTTAAAACCTTGGATATTGTTGATGTTATGTAAATCAAGCGTGACCTTTATTAGACAATTGGTCAACTCTTGAAAAAACCTAAACCGAATACTTTACTTGTTTTTCATCTTTATAACCTCTTAAGAGCTATCTTATGTTTACTTTTTCAGTTGAGTAAATTACGATTTTACCCTTGTGGTTATATCAGTTTTACCCATTTAACCCAAGAAGAATCTTTTAACATCTGAGCCCCAATGTCTTTTTTTCTAACCTTTTTGGCCCCTAATATTAACCCCATCCATTTACTTTTAGGGGCCAAAAGAGTTAGAAAAAAAGGCGTTGGGGCCAAAAGGGTTAGAAAAAAGACGTTGGGGGTTCAAATGTTAAAGATTCCTTTTGGGCTAAAAGTATAAGTAAATATGATTATAACACAGAGGCCAAAATCTTTAATTTACATTTCCAAATATAGCTTACAATAACTCTCAATCCTCAATCATTAGGATTTTATTTTGTAATCAGAAATATTCATGTTGAATATGATACCCATATACAACATTCTAATATGAGGTAATTTGTAAGCCCAAAAATTTCACTTCCTAAATGTGATATTATCAAACTATAATTTAACAAAAATCGGGCATGACCCGTCCATAAACGAACATACCCCTGTTTTAAACATAACAAACTAGATACAAAATCTACATTCGTTCAAAAAAAAAAAATACTACTAAAAACCAATACAACAAATTATTGGATCGAAAACATTTGAACAAACTAGCGGAAAGCGTTTGGTATCGCTAACATAACACAGCGCTCGCTCCGATTCCCAAGTCGCCAAATTAAGGATTACCTACACTTCAAACAACAAAGCTTTAAAATGTTAGTCATTATACTTGTTTGCTTATAAAACCGTCATTTTATTCCATTCGTGTACGTACTTTCATTTCTCTTACGCATTCGATTACCCAATTAAATGGGTTATGACATATACTTCATAAACTAACCTGTTAGTAGATATCGTGACGACCAACATATAATATTGTATAACTAAAACGTCCATAGCATATTCTAACGCTTAAGTTACTTCAACCCGATTATCCTTCCAACATTCAATCATTTCATTACTATATCAACACTTCGGAAAGTCCGACATTCATAAACCTGCACTTTCAAACATACTTGATAATAACTTGGTTAGCAAACCCGTAATCTCAACATATTCAAGTACTACATCTTCGTAAAAAGGTCGCCAACTATTTATATGCATCTATTTAACTACAACACAATATACGCCTTTCGCATAATTATGTACATATACGTATATATATATATATATCTTCTATACACATCACGCTACTAGTTTATATGACTTAAACTCACCATGACTCCAATTGTTCATACTTACATACCATCCTATTCTCTTAACTTAATTAACACACCTCCCTAGTCATCATTACATACATCTATCATACTCTTATATAAATTACATGAGGCTTAGACTTGGGTGTACAACTTATAATCGTCAATGGAAACACTCGAAATCATGTTTGGGAGGCCCACCGTAGTCCACAGATATATATACCGAAGCCTACGATGCATAAATCACATAACTAATATTTTTTTCACAGAACCTTCACCCGGCGTGTCATCTCACCACCGACCGTGTCAGCTCTGCACTTTCCTAACCATTAATTCTTACCGAAACGGACATAACTCTCTCATTTTTCATCCGTTTTGCGTCACGTTTCTTCCTACATGATTGTAAATTAACATTTATCATGTGGACTTGAAATCCAACATCCGAGTTAAGGAATTTCTTAACTTGTAATGATCGGCTTATTATTCATCTACGAATTATTCGACCCGTTCATGCATTCATCAAAATAATCTATTGATTTGACCTCAACTTCATATGAACTTAATAATTAAACATTATACTACTTAAACAAACTAAGAAGTGATTATGGAAATCATTACCTCGTGCGTCCAAGTTTGTGCATACTTCCTCATTTCCTCTTAATCCGATAGCCTTCCATACTTTGAGTCCATGTCAATTTTGGTTTCCTATCCTTCAAATCATTATACCCATTTCATAGTTAGCACGCATGATCATTCATATCACATCCATTTCATACTCTCTAAGTCTTAGCTACATAAACTTTTAATAGTCAAACTTTATCACACATAAAAACATGAACTGACAATCACGTCGTTCAAACATTTATTTAGTCAAACTTATTATCATAGATACGTACACAACATAACTCCGACATCATTACTTATTATATAAACTATTCGTTTCACATTCGTACACATTCACTTTTGTTTACTATAAATCAAGCGCATTAAATACATGGTGAGCATCACACCATTTAAAACAAAAGTACAAGTCCCTAATGCATGTTTTACCAAATCATTCATTCAAAACCCGAATTTTCGTATGGACTCCATTTAAAGCATTACTTCACATATTATCTTGTTAACGACTTACCATAAACACTTTCTATACACTACACTACCCACAACTTTCATACAATTCACAAATTTGTTCTCTTAGGCATTTCATCAAACACCTTGTAAGCATCATAATCATGGTATTCGGTACAAGACATAAGGCACATTCTTATTAGTTTATATCATACAACATTCATATTCATTCGGATTTACATAACTACTCCATCCTAAAAATTTTATTTCATCATTCATGTATCACATCAAGCTCATAATCAAAGTTCTAGTTATATGATCTCATTCCATCATCCTACAATTTACTAGCTTCTTTAACAAGCGCGGTTTTTGCTAAAATCACAAACCATCCCAATTCAAACATAATTTCTGCTATAATTCTTATCTATCCTTGATACTAACCAAATTTCACGAATCCTATGCCTTGCATTCATGCTTGGGTTAAGACCCATTCATACAATTTAGAAAATCACAAAATTGAACTTACCACTTCAAGAACAGGTGTAGGAGCTTAGAATTGATGATTTCTATTCTTCGATTTCCTTAAGATTTTTAGTAATTCTTGTGGATTTTGTGAAGTTAGGGTTCACCCCTTCCTTCCTCTCGTCGATCGTCCAGAACCCCACCACGAGTTCTGTGTGGGTTTTAATCATTTAACATTTTTTATTTATCTAAACTTTTCGGCATTTACATCTTTAGTCCCTCATATTTACCACTTAATTAACTTAAATTACTACCCTTATTCATAACATTTAACTTTTATGTCTAGCAAATATTTTTGGGGTGTTACAAGTCTACCCCCTTAAAGAAGGTTTCGTCCCCGAAACCTTTCTCATTCCAACCGGAACCAATTGTACACCCACTCTTTTATCTTTTCATTTCCAATGCTTTACTACCACAGGGATGCATTCGAGATCTTGGCAAGATTTCATTCATTCGTAAACGTCTTTGTACGCGTTGTCCCTCCGTTCTTAAATCAAGTAAGTTACTTTCATATTCGCATTAAAGTCAGAATCTGATCCCGAGTCTTATTAGTGTCGTCTTGACTTTATAATGCTAGCTCCTAGCACATATCATCACTAGCGCTTCATCATCAAATTTATTCCAAGTGTATACAGTTATTAATCATACAAACTAAGTCTATGGCTGTGTTTCTAACATCCTATTTAAGCATATTACATTCGTATATTTACTAATGAAAATAAATCGGTTTATTTCATACTGCTCATACATCCCATGCTATCTTTCATGTTGTTCACCACGAGCCATCCAAACATTCAATTTCTATCATTACTTTTGTTTACCTTTTAAACTCATAGGGGGGGGGTTTCAATACATTATCATATGCATACTATAATCATTCAAAGACTTATTATTTAAAATCAAAGTCACCCTTCTTCAACTTACTTATCCGTACTTAATTCGAAGACTAAGTATTATTTCCATGGTTACTATTGTTATACGTGCCATGCGTATCTTTCCTACAATATCTTGTTCAAATGAACATGGCCAACAAGCCGAGCATCAAAGTTAGCATTTCTTAACGATACTTGTCATCTCTTATATTCTATCAGAATTTCCACAGTTATGAGCATTCAGGTTCAATACCACTCGACGATCATTACGACATTTAGAAGTTCACTTCACATTTTTCATTACGGTTTTGTATACACATATTCTATTCTGACGCATCCCTCTCTAGTCGAGTCATAACCTCATACTAAAGTTACAACCCTTTTTATACGTACCTGACGGAAGTAATTCATTGATTATCCATACTTTACGGTAATCATTCCTTTCCGGTTAGTGACATTGCGCGTCTATTCATCAAGTTTACCTATGAGTATAAAACTTAACAACCAAAACATTAGCTACCAAGTTCAAATGGCGATCGCCATCTGACCGTATGACCCATTTGTCCTTTCGACCATTCTTGTACAAAACGCATTTGCATAAATTATTCATATATATATGTATATATGTGTATATATATATATATAGAAGTTCAAGCATAAACTGAATCATATCACTTAAGGAACATTTATTTGTTTGGTACGTAATTACTTCACATTCGAATATCTTCATTCTTATCATTCCTTTGTTCATTTGCTTTACATTTACTTATATGACTTGTTTGACGCAATCATGGTCAAACTATTGACTCTTCTTATGTAGACTAGTTTTCGCCTTTTTATACCTTAAGTCTGCTTCGCGGATTTGAACATTGCATTCATGCCTTTCATTTCTTGAATCCGTCTCGCGGATTCAAGCATTGCATCATATCTTTCATTCTTTGAATCCGTCTCCCGGATTCAGCATTGCATTCGTATCTTTCATTCCTTGAATCCGTCTCGATGATTCAAGCATTGCATTCATATCTTTCATTCCTTGAATCCGTCTCGCGATTCAAGCATTGCATTCATACATTGTTGGTCCGTCCTTCTTATGGATTCAACTTTTATTCTTATCACTTGCACTTTTTACTCTTACGTAGTACTCTCAATCTCCCGAGAGTCTACTACTCATTTCACCGTACGCCCACCTGCTACCCAATTCTAACGGACATACATGTAACAATTATCGCGGTCTCACGAACGTCATACGTTTCTTGTGTACTGGCCAGGTACACAATCCACGTACTAGTTTCGTGTCTTCGCGTAATCGCCACATTATGCCCGAAGAATTAAGTTTCGGCACGTGTTACATTTTTAAAACTCCTTTACCATGTCGTTGTTATATTCATTTAGATTTTCTTTCACTTGCCTAATTATACTATTCATAGATCAACGCGTTGAGTATACGTACCAGGGGTCAATTCGTCTTTTACTTGCCTTGATGCCGGTCCTAGACCGCATTCACGGATCATTCCTTCCGAACAATTGCGCTTACCCTTCACATAAGCCGCGTGCTCTTGGCCTTATAAATAGCATATATAAAAAATGATTAGCATATTCCGTCTATCTTATCCACTAATCGTGGTCACTATATCGTACTCCTTATATAGATCTTACACGAACATTCATTAAGCTTTTAGACAATTTAGAACTCAAAGTACGAAAACAAGGCCTTTACAAGTTTCTTTCCATCGTAACCACTAACTGTGGTTAGATACATCTTATTAGGCATTATTTTGGACCCTACATAAACATTCGAATGGGCCTTCGGACAACCGGTAACTCGAAACGCAAATAATACTAAATAAATAATTTCAGCAGATTATTACTCCACAAGCCGTCGGCGACGGCCTTACACCCGTCGGCGACGGGTCCTGGAATGTGGCGTCGGCCACTTTGCCCGTCGGCAGACACTTAGGGCGTCGGGACTAAGGGGGCGTCGGCGACGGCCAGGAGCCCGTCGGCGACGGCCTCCCGTTTGCTGAAACGCTGCTGAATTTCTTTTGAGTGTTCCGACCATTTACCGAGTCCGTTTTCAGCTACACGGGTCCCGGGACTTCTTATTTTACACGCCTTATCACCCATAACCTACTTGAACCTTAAACATATTATACCGTAACACACTATACATAATTATATTAATCAAAAATTTAAAATTTTACCTCATTGGCGATCTCGGAGCGAGCACACTTTTGCACGAGCCATCGGTTTGAGTTCAAGCACTGATACTCTTGCTCGAATCCCTCAAACCTAGGCTCTGATACCAACTTGTTACGCCCAAAATTTCACCTTCCTAAATGTGATATTATCAAACTATAATTTAACAAAAATCGGGCATGACCTGTCCATAAACGAACATACCCCTGTTTTAAACATAAACAAACTAGATACAATTCTACAATTCGTTCAAAAAAAAAAAAATACTACTAAAAACCAATACAACAAATTTTGGATCGAAAACATTTGAACAAACTAGCGGAAGCATTTGGTATCGCATAACATGAACACGCGCTCGCTCCGATTCTCCAAGTCGCCAAAATTGAGGATTTACCAACATTCAACAACAAAGCTTTAAAACGTTAGTCATTATACTTGTTTGCTTATAAAACCGTCATTTTAGTTCCATTCGTGTACGTACTTTCATTTCTCTTACGCATTCGATTACCCAATTAAATGGGTATGACATATTGTTACACCCTAATTCATATTTGACAAAAAGTCGCAGCGGAAACCCATGCCATAAAATTTCTTTCATTATTAACGTCATGACTTACTTGAAAGTACGTTTTAATATGTATCTTTTACAAAAAAATAAAGCATAAGCCCTAATTACTAATAATACATATTCAGTTATTCCCGTACAATCTAGCTTTGACTCCCTCTTCAAGCTCTATTCCTCGTGATAACCACCCGTGATTCGTACAACCTGCACTCACCACATACATTCATCACATTAGTATACAATACATAAACAAGACTCAATATATGTACACTTTCCATTCAGCTTTCTCTCTAACTTTAAGCATATCATTAGCGTATCCATTCCCTTGTGAGTCTTCAATAATGTACCTGCGTAAATCTTCGTTTTCCAGGTACATGATTAATATTATTAACACTTAACGTATCCAAAATCATACTTACATATACTCTTGCATACATCCATACCTCAATACATACATGCCTGCACTCATACGTATTGACGGGTGGTCCATAGGACAACCCTTAAAAGGCTTAATATAACGCACATTCTACATTTTATCCGGTTATTTGCTTGAATTAGGTAATCACAAGATGTTGATGATGCAGGTGTTAAAGTGTGCAAGATGCGGGTTTTAGGAGGTACGGATGGATACTAGAAGTTGCGGGACTTAAAAAGAGCGAAAGAATGGAAAGATGGAGAAATCATGGAAGGAAATAAAGCTCAGGACCGTAAGCTACGCCACCGGGCCGTAGCTTACGGCCCCCATCCAATGACCAAATAAGCTGCCGTAAGACAGGAGGAGCCAGGCGTAAAGATCCAATGCTAGCCGTAAGCTACGGCTGGGGGCCGTAGCTTACGGCCCCATGTTGACTTTTGTTCCCACTGACTGCCGTAGCTTACGGCTCCGACTGATCTCAAATCGTAACCTATGACATTTAATGCCATTTTGATGGATTTTGATGGTGCTTATCATGATAGTTTCGGTTACAAAGATGGAAAAACGTGGGGGAAGCATAAAGGGGGAACTTGGGAGCTCTAAATCATCATCTCTTAGATATCAAAACATCTTGACAACTATCTTTCACTTAAAAATCATCTAGCTTCATTAGTGCTTGTTGGTGAAACTTGTGAACACTATTTTCCTTCCAATTTCTTGCATTATGTTTGTTAAAGCCATGAGTGGCTAGATATTTGGATGATTATCTTGTGTTGAAGGTTTGCATGAGACTTTTGTTGTCACACCCCAACCGATGGCGGAAACATCGGGATGAGCCGTACAAATTGCTCAAAACAACATAACACTAAATGTGACAATAATTTATTTAATTCATTTCATAAACGCTAGGGTGAAATACATAGTTCCAAACAAGACAACATATTGTTCAACAATAATTCAAATGTTATGTGGGTTTCTAGAGTTCCTCCTAGCTTGATTCTTGAATCTTGTACTTTCAATCTGCAATATGTATTAAAATAATGTCAACAAAAAAACATGTTGGCGAGTATACAAGTTTTCATACATAGCATAGTACGCGTTTAAAATGTTGCTCATATCCAAATGTGAAATACAATATCATATTGACAGTATACTCGAAACGATGTTACTCTACGTGTCCAAACCAAAGTTTAACGCAATTAAAGTGCCTACCCAAAAGAGTATGGGTGGTTTTAACATAGATTAACCTAACAATACCCGTTAATATAACGGGAGGGGTGTTTCTCAACCTATAGCGCTACCATTGTTAGGGAGGCTTGTACGAAGTTAATGAACACATAGTCATTAGGTGTTTACAGTAGCATAACATGTCTAACATGATTAAAATGTATCACATAGTGTAATGGATAGAGTGTGCATAAAATGTTTGATGTGATTGTGATGTTTGATAAGGAATACATATTGCACCCAAAAAGTGTAAAACGAAAATGGGTCATGTATACTCACCTTGGAGTGCGTTGCGTATTTCTTGTAAAGAGAATATGAGGATTGTTCCAAGTGTCGTTGCACAAGAGGTTTACCCTATTAATTTTGAGTATTTGTTAAATATTGGGAATTTAGGTTTATTTAAATAACAAGGCATGAAATAATATCAACAATCTTAATAATAATCATATGTTTTATATTGTTATATTTAAAAAAAATATATGACAAATAATATTACTGATTTTACCAAAATATTATAAATATTACTACTAAAATGTTGGATTATATAACTAGTAATTATGATATATATATATATATATAATTAAATAGATAGTGATTAAATAATTAGAATAATAAATCTGATTTATACATAATAAATATTGCTAATCTACATAAAGTGATAAATCTATTTATTAATAATTCACATTAATATATATATATATATATATATATATATATATATAACATGAAAATTCTAATTATTATAAAATAATAATTCTAAATTTTTAAAGTATCAATTCTGTTCTAATAATTTAATAATTCCAATTTAATGAAAATAAAGATATAAATTCTGAATAAATAAAATTCTGATTTTAAATGTTAAAAATAAAAATTCTGATGTAATTAGAAATTAAATGATAATTCAGATTTAATTAAGTAAATAATAACAATTTCGGATTAGAATATAAATTCTGAAAAATAAATAATATATATTCTGAAATTTATAAATAAACCTGATTTAATAAATAATATTTCAGATTTAAAATATAAAAATAATTCTGCTTTTAAATAATATAAATTCTAATAATGATAATACTAAAATTCTAATAATGATAATGATTATAAAAATTCTAATAATGATAATAATATTAAACTAAAAATAATAAATATTGTACTTATTTGATTTAACCCAAACTTTCTAGTAACTACCGAATTAGCGTACGAATTCCCAATTTCCGTACGGTTTAGGGTAATCTCTTGGCAACGATGAATTTTAAGAGCTGAGATTTAGATGGAATTTCACTGTTTTTACGTGCTTAACATAGTTTCAACGTGTTCAACGTGTAATAACATAACATAGTATTTAAACAAGTATATGATCAAAATAATGCACTTTTTCATCACGATTCAAGTCTCGAAGTGAAATTGGGAATAAATGAGAGTACAATTGTCTAAAGTAGGACAGTACAAGTCAACAAGCTATAAATAGAAAGTTCAAAAACGCGAGGCGTTACATTTGTGTTTTTATTTCATATTTCTAGAATAACAATTTCCTTCTATTAATTGTTATGATGCATGATTGATTGTCAGTAACTTGTTGATCTTTATATTGAACTAATTAGAAACCATACGTTCTTGGTGCCGTTGGCAATCGAGATATCATGGGTATAGTTAGGTTTGGGTAAGGGTTGATTGATCATCGGGTGACAACCTCACGTTCTCGGAATCTGAGTACTTTAGTCCCCTTTCATCACTGCAATTGGTTATGCATGAACTATGTCTGTGTAGTTTCTTTCTAGTTGAATGTTGACACAAAAGTTGAAAACAAACTGGATACTCAAGATAGTCATTTGTCTCTCAATTGTTTACATCCAAATTTTCATTTTGCAAATTAGTTAATTAATCTTAGTTTTTAAAACCAAACAAATCAAACCAACTCTTGAATTTTATTTTTTTGCAATTAGTTTAATTTAGTTAACTTAGAGAAGCATTGCAAATAGCACATTTTCCACAAACTCCCTGTGTTCGATACCCACTTGCCACTATTTACATAGTTGTTCTTGGGATTAAATTTGCGTGACCACGACATCACGTCAAATTTTGGCGCCGTTGCCGGGGAGTAGTGCGCAACGTGTGTTATTTTTGTTCTTGTTTTGAGTTTGTTATTTTTCTGGTTTACGCTGGGTGTGTTAGTGTGCAGGTATTTACAGGTGCATGCGTACTAGGAGTTCTCACAAGCTATCACCATTGGCGTTTGATCCGGAAATCGAGCGAACTTTGCGAGCAAACAGAATTTTGCTAAGGGAAAATACAATCAGCAGTTTCACCAACAA